>NC_084472.1:12650674-13275396 GCF_027409185.1 Cynocephalus volans | reverse complement strand
TCCCACCCTCTTAGCAGTCACAGTGAGGGCCAAGTTTCTAATACATAAAACTTGGGGGACACAATTAAGTCTTCATTGAGTTTTGGGGGGACATAATTCAATCCACTACACCATTAGCTAGGCTAATTAAAAAAAGAAGAGAGAAGACACAAAGAACAAAAATTAGACATGAAAAAGGAAACATTACAACTGATACCACAGAAATACAAAGAATCATTGGAGACTACTATAAACAACTATACACCAACAAACTTGAAAACCTGGATAAATGGATAAATTTCTGGACACATACGAACTCTCAAGACTGAACCAAGAAGAAACTGAAAACCTAAACAGGCCAATTCTAAGAAATGAGATTAAAGCAGGAATTGGCAGTCTGCCAACAAAGGAAAGCCCTGGACAGATGGCTTTATGGCTGAATTCTACCAAACCTTTAAAGAGGAATTAATAACTGTTATCTTTAAACTATTCCAAAAAATTGAGACAGAGGCCATTCTCCCAAACTCTTTCTATGATTCCAGCATCACCCTGATACCAAAACCAGACAAACATACAACAAAAAAAGTATAAGCCAATATCTTTGATGAATACAGATGCTAAAATCCTCAATAAAGTGTTAGCAAACAGAATATAGCAACACATCAAAAAAATTTATACACCACATCAACAAAATCAAGGATAAAACCCATATGATTACCTCACTAGATGCAGAAAAAGCATTTGACAAAATTCAACATCGCTTCATGATAAAGACTCTCAGCAAATTAGGTATAGAAAAAAAGTATCTCAACAAAATAAAAGCCATATACAACAAGGATTCCTTTTAGACTTTTTTTCTGATTGCTCCCTCATGAAAATTTAATATCACAGGTATACTGTATCCTGTTTATGTATTCTGGCCCTGGGAAGGCCACAAATCATGATAATATCTAAGATTTTTCACTCCTGGCAAGAAGTAATTCTTGTGTTGACAATGCATGACATCCGCATTTTAGCTTTTATATTTTTTCATCAGATTTAGAAATAAATGGATTTTTGCATTGAACAAATTCAGATTATTTTCTCAGAACCTTAATTTTCCAAAAAATTCAGTTTCCTAATCTCCCTTAAGATGGTTCATGTTATCTCACTCCCAATAGTTTGCTTTAACATAGACTTATCTACACCTAAAAACATTTTAAGGGATTATTGAGTATTTAGGGTGATATAAATCCATTCTGTATTGGAAGTTTGATCAATGGAATCCAGATTTAGAGCAGTTGTAAATCTTTGGCCAAAATTATTGTGATTTGTTTCAGTATTAATGTAATTCCACTTGAAAAATCAGAGTAACTCACTATAGAGATAACACAAGACATATATATAATGATATGATTTTTAAAATTTATTATTGATTGACAAGCTTCCACATTACCATAGGAATATAGATCCAGCTTATTTAAATATTTCATTTTTAATGGATAAAATTAGAAGAGGGTATTTTATGGACTAGAAAATTTTAAAGAGAACTAAATAAATTTTTATTTTTAAATATCTGCCTGTACTTAGCCCTGAATAGCTCAATTTAATAATATTGAATTTCATTTCTTTGTAGTACATACACATATATATATGCATATTTTCCATTGGCAATTGGGTTCCTGTATTTTCATAGCTTTATTGGGGTATAGATTATATACAATTAAATTCATTCTTTTTAGTTGTACATTTCAATGATTTTAGGTACATTTATAGAGTTATCCAATTATCATTCCAATCCAGTATTAGAACATTTTCCATCACTTCAAAAGGATCTCTTTAGCCATTTATAGTCAATCCTCATTCCTACCCCAAGCCCCAGGCAACAACTAATCTGCTTTCTTTCTCTATAGATTTGCTTTTTATTACACTTTTCATAATAATGGAATCTGCTGGCTTTGTCTTAGTTTGCTCTCCTGTTTCTAGTTTTTTAAGGGGGAAGATTAAGGTACTGATTTCAGATCATTCTTTTCTAAAATCAGTGTGCAAAAGTATAGATTTCTTTTTTAGTACTGATTTAGTTGCATCCCATAAATTTTGATACTTTGTTCATCATTTTCATCCAGTTTGAAAGCTACTCTAATAATCCTTATGATTTCTTTGACCCATGGCTTATTTAGAAGTGTTTTGTTTATGGATTTCTCAAATTTCTTTCTGTGGCTGATTTCTACTTTTATTCTGTTGTGGTTGTAGAATGCACTGTATAATTGTCATTCTTTTAAACTTATGAAGATTATTTTATGGCCTAGCATATAGTCTATTTTGGTATATGTTCCATGTGAACTTGATAAGAATGTGTGTGTTGATGTTTTGGGTGGAGTATTCTATAAATGCCACTTACTTAAAGTTATTCTGTAATGTTCAAGTCTTCTATAAATTTGATTTTCGATCTCGTGTTATTATCAATTATTGAGAGTGGGGTATTGAGGTTTACAACTATTATTGTTGAATTGCCTGTTTCTCATTTTGATTCTGTCAGTTTTTGTACATGTATTTTGAAGCCCTGATATTAGGCGTGTATACATTTATAATTGTGATATATTCCTTTGAATTGATTCTTTTATTATGAACTGTCCCTGTTTGTCTCTAGTAAAAAAAAATTGTCACAAAATCTACTTGGTCTGGTAGTTCGGCTTTTTTTCCTGAGCATGGATAACAATTTCCTGTTTCTTTACATGTTTCATAATTTCAGATTCTGAGTCTCCTCCCCACCCCCACTCCTGGTTTTATTGCCATTACTGCTTTGTTTGTTTGTTTATTTCGTTTCTTGCCTGAACTAATTCTGACAAGTTTGTATCCCCAGCAGTGTGTGGGCCCTGATGACTCAACACATTTTTAAAAATTCTCTTTTAAATTCTAAGTTTAGTTTCTTAGAGGCTGCCACTGTGTCAGGATAGCTTAGTTGTCATCCAGTGAATTATCACAGTGTACATTCAGACACCTTGAGCCACTGAGGCTTTCACCTTTTCCGATGGATCTGTGTGAATTGGTTAACACATAGTTTAGTGACATTCTGCCCCAGCCTTTTATCTCCAGTGGGCTTGCTTGTTTCTCCTCTTCATGAGTGCAAGATCTCATGTGTTTTCTTCGTTTCTTTTTCTGCTAGTTTTTTGTTGGAGTATGAAAACACTATTGATTTTTGTGTGTTGATTTTGTATCCTGAAACGTTATTAGAATCATTTATCAACTCTAAAAGGCTTTTGGTGAAGTCTTTAGTTTTTCTACATATAGGATCATGTCATCTGTGAACAGGGAGAGTTTGACTTTATCTTTTTCAGTTTGGATGCAGTTTATTTCTTTCTCTTGCCTGATTGCTCTGGCTAGTACTTATAAATGCTATGTTAAATAAGAGTGGTGAGAGTGGGAATCCTTGTCTTTTTCCTGTTCTTAAGGGAAAGACTTTCAGTATTTTCCCACTGGGGGTGATATTGGCGGTGGGTTTGGCAGTGGTTTTGTCATATACGGCTTTTATTGTGTTGAGATATTTTCCTTTTATACCTAATTTGCTGAGAGTCTTTATCATTAAGCGATGCTGAATTTTGTCAAATGCTTTCTCTGCATCTATTGGGATAATCAATTGGTTTTTGTCCTTGATTTTGATGATGTGGTGTGTCACATTTATTGACTTGAGTATGTTGAATCCTTGCATCCCTGGGATGAGTCCCACTTGATTATAGTATATAATTTTTTTGTTGTGTTGCAGTAATCTGTTTGCTAACATTTTGTTGAGGACTTTTGCATCTATGTTTATCAACGGTATTGGCCTGTAGTTTTCCTTTCTTGTTGTATGTTTGTCTGGTTTGGGTATCAAAATGATGCTGTCCTTATGGAATAAGTTTGGGAAAATGGCTTCTCTGTTTCAATTTTTTGGAATAGTTTGAAAATAATTGGTATTAATTCCTCTTTAAAGATTTGGTAGAATTCGGCAGTAAAACCATAGAGTTCTGAGCTTTTCTTGTTGGGAGACTGCTCATTACTGTTTCAAGATTGGCTATTATCAAAAAGGCAGAGAATAACAGATGCTGGCAAGGATATGGAGAAAGGGGAAGCTTCCTACAGTGTTGGTTGGACTGTAAATTAGTGCAGCCATTATGGAAAACAGTATGGAGATTCCTCAAACAACTACAGATAGAAATGCCATAGGATCCAGGATTCCCACTGCTGGGTGTATACCCAAAAGAATGGATATCATCGTGTCAAAGGGCACTGCCATGTTATCCCAGCTCTGTTTCAAAAGCCGGAAGTTGGAACCAGTGTAAATATCCATTGACAGATGACTGGATAAGGAAAATGTGGTATATATGCTCAATGGAATACTATTCTGCCATAGAAAGAATGTTCACCCATGTTGCCATTCGCAGCAACATGGATGAACATAGAGAAAATTATGTTAAATGAAATAAGTCAGGCACAGAAAGAGAACTACTGCATGCCCTCACTCATAAGTGGGAGCTAAAAATAAAAAAAAAAATTAAAAGAAAGAAAGATACAATAACCACAATAATACTTTGATCTTTCAAAAAGAGAGAATGGAACTGAGGTTACCAGAGGTGGGAGACGGGGCATGGGAGGGGGATTAGCAAGAAATTGGTAAAGGGCCATAAAAAATGATTACATTATGTAATGTTGAATATATTAATTATCCTGATTTGAGCATCACATATTGCACACAGGTATTGATATTCAATGCTGTACTTCAGAGATATGCACAACCATTTATGTTTCAATAATAAAAAGAAAAAGACCTCACATGCAGTCAGGATGTGTGGAGAGCCAGGACCCTCGGGTCTCTCTTGAGTGTATGTGTAGCCTTGTCTGTGTGTGCTTACTTCCAGGAATATGTGAGAGCTTACCAAGGCCATGATGGCCATCTCATTTTCTGGATCTCCCTGGTAAATTTTTGGCTAGTCTGTCAGTCTGCTTCTTGCTTCAACCAGGATCACAAACTCAGGCTACCTGTGGTATTGTCCTTTCTGGTTTGGTTGGCACAGATGTTGCTTCCAGTAATTCAGGATATGGTAGGGTGGGGTGGGGGTTACTTGCTCCACTCTGAGTCAAGTTAGCTCTTCCAGCATTGAATCTATGGTTTTCTTGGTTTGCCAGTGACTACTGCTGTTCTTAGCCAAAAGTTCAGTACTTTTTTCTTGTTCAAATAACTCTCGATTTGTTGTATGTATTTGGTTGATTTCTGGGATCTCAAAGTGGTTAATTTTGACCATTTTATCCAGTTTTGCTTCTTAGTTTTTTTTTATTTGAGTAAAATACACATAGCATAAAATTTACCATCTTGACTATTTTTAAGTGTACAGGTCAGTGGCCTTAAGTACATTCATACTGTTGTGCAATCACCAGTACCATCCATCTCTGGAACTCTTCCTCTCACGAAACTGAAACTCTATACCCATTATACAAAAACTCTCCATTCCACCACCCCCTGGCCCTGGCAATCACCATTCTACTTTATGTCTCTGTGATTTTGGCTACTCCTTTTGTGACTAGCTAATTTCACTTAACATAATATCTTCAAGGTCCATTCATGTTGTAGCACGTGTCAAAATTTTCTTCCTATTTAAGGCTGAGTAATATTCCATTGTATGCATGTACCACATTTTATCAATTCATCTGTTTGATGAACACTTGCTTCCACATCTTAGCTATAGTAAATAATGCTGCTATGAACATCGGTGTACAGGTATCACTTTATGACCCTGCTTTCAATTTTTTGAGTATATACCGACAGGTGTCATTGCTGTATCATAAGGTAAATCTATAATATTTTGAATGCTCACCATACTATTTTTCCTAATAGGTATACTATTTTACATTTTCAACAACAGTGCACAAGAGTTCTAATTTGGCCACATCCTTACTAAAATTTGTTATTTTCTGGTTTCCCTTCCTTCCTTCCTTCCTTCCTTCCTTCTTTCTTTCCTTCTTTCCTTCTTTCTTTCTTTTTTGATAGTAACCATCCTAATAGGCAAGAAGTGGTATCTTGTTATAGTTTTAATCTGCATTTCCCTATTGACTTGTGATGTTGAACATCTTTTCATGTGCTTATTGGCCATTTGTATATCTCCTTTGGAGAAATGTCTCTTTAAGTCCTTTTCCTCTTTTCAAATCAGGACTTTTGTCTTTTTGTTGTTGACCTTTAGGAGTTCTCTATATTGTCTGGACATTAATACTGTATCAGATATATGTTTTGCAAACATTTTCTCCCATTCTGTGGTTTGCCTTTTTACTCTGTGGATAGTGTCTTCTAATGCACATATTTTTTAATATTCATGAAGTCTAAATTATTATTTTTGTTTTGACTGTGCTGTTGGTTTTATATCTAAGAAATCATTGCCAAATCCAATATTTTGATGTTTTTGCCATGTTTCTAAGGATTTTATTATTCTATGTCTTGAATTTAGGTCTTTGATCTATTTTGAATTAATGCTTTTATATGGTATTTTTTTTTTTTTTGTATGTGGATGTCCTATTTCCTCAGCCACATATGTTGAAAAGAACTTTTCCCGTTGAATGGTCTTGGCACCCTTGTCAAAAATCATTTTGCATAAATGTAAAAGCTTGTTTCTGAGCTCCCTATTCTATTTCATTGGTCTAAATTCTTTCTTTATGCCAGTACCACACTGTTTTGATTACTGTATCTTTGTAGTAAGTTTTGAAGTCACAAAGTTTGAGTTCTCCAGCTTTGTTCTTTTTTTTCAATATTGTTTTGGCTATTCAGGGTCCCTTAAAAATGAATTATTATGTTCCATAAATTGGTATTAAATAGAAAAAAAATTAATATATTGATCACTTTTGGATGTACCATCAATAAAATATATTAATTCACAGATACATTATTAGAAAATAGTAATTTCTTAGACACTCCCTGAAACCCTCTTCTGATCCAAAATCCTGAATGAAAAACAGCAGTTTCTGTTGCTTCCCTCTATGGAAATTGTAGCTTTAGCTAAAGTCTAGGTTTAACTTTAATGTCTCATCATTTGACCCTTCTCACAAATAACAGACATACATAAACACAACTTTTGTTGATTCTTCTTTTATTCTATTAATAATCTCTGTTCCTTTTCATTCCCAGCAGTAAATCCCTTTAACTATACAGTGCTGTATTCATAACCCTAGATCAGACACTTATCTTTTCTTGCCAATCTATCCAAACTTGCTTCATTAATTCCTGTTTATCATCTATTTATGTATGTGAAAAATACTTCATTTTCGTAATGTCATTTAAGATAGACTTCTTCACTTTCATGTTCATGAGGTCACCTTTTAATTCACATTTCTCTTCTATCTGTTTTCTCTAACATCCTAGTTACTTAATTTCTGTTTCATAGACATTTCTGGACCCTCTCTTTTCTTTGTCTCCCTTTCCCCTTTCCTAATGTAATCCTATGAATGAAATAAATTAATTCCTGTTTTATCATTTTCTGTTTTAATTCATCTCCAAGTGCACATATACAGTTCTGCCCTTTTTAGAACCATAACATTAAATGTTAGTATTTCTTGGAGCTCTGTCGATAGTCCTCTTTTTTCTATCTACATTCTCTCCATAGGTAATCTCAAATAATCCAATGGATTAAAAATTGGTTGAAATTATAGATTCACATGACATTGCAATAAAAATGTACAGGGAGGGCCTATGTATGCTTAACCCAGTTTTCCCCAAAGGGAACAACTGGCATATCTATAGTACAGTATCACAACCAGAAAGTGGACATTGGCACAATGCACAGAGGTTCTTAAGATTTCACCAGTTATACATGCACTGACGTGCACGCATGTGTGTATATGTGTTACTGGGCGGCAGATCCAGGTTCTTGGTTCCTCCTTGAAAGAAGAATCTTTCATGGGACAGAGGAAAGGAAAGGAAGAGAGAGACAGAGAAACAGAACATAATAGGACTTTATTGTCAAGCAAAGGTACGTGACAAAGAAGTGTGCTGGTTTCTCAGCAAGGGAGAAAACATGCACCCCCGATCTTCTGCTCTGTCCTGGTGCAAGTTCCTATTCACTGACCTCTGGCCCCCTTCTGTTCCACTTCAGTGTATAGGCACTGGCCGATTCAGTCTGAATATTTATGAGCAGCCTCCCTGGGACATGTCCCTATTTTGCCCTGCCTCATATGTGCATGTTTATTCACACGTGCAGTCTTCTATAACCACTAGCACAATCAAGATCCAGAACTTTCCACAACCATAAGTCTCCCTATGCTAACGCTTTAAATCCACAGTTCTCCATCTTTAACCCCTGGCAACCACTAATCTGTTCTTCATCTCTATACATAATTTCTTATTCCAGGAATATTACAGAAGTGGCAGCATACGATACGTAACCTTTGAGGGCTGACTCCTTGCACTTGGCATAATTCCCTTGAGATTCATCCAAGCTGTTGCATGTATTAATAGTTCTTTTTTATTGCTGAGTAACACTCCATGTTGGAGATGTACCCACCGATGGACATCTGGGCTATTTCTAGTTTTTTGGCTATTATGTAAAAAACCGCTATGAACATTTGAGTACAGGTTTTTGTGTGAACATACATTTTCATTTCTCTGGGACAAATTCCCAAGAGCACAATTAGTTTTACGTTAAGTGTATGTTAAGTGTTATAAGACATTGCCAACCTGTTTTCCAGAGTAGCTGTACAATTTTACATTCTCAACAGCACTGTATGAGTGATCCAGGATCTCCACATCCTGGCCAGCATTTTGTGTGCTCTATTTTTTTTTATTTTAGGCATAGATTTCTTTTTTCAAATGAGAGTAATTGCAGAAAAATCAGGAGGCTCCCAATACCTTCAGCTTCTTCTTAGGTAGCTTGACGATTCTTAAACATTGAGTAGATATTGTGGCATGTACATACATAGACGTGTATTGTGCATTGTAAGTAATGGCAATGCAGAGATAATCTGGATCCATGGGGATGAAAGGCAGCAAAAGTGCTTGTCACAGAGCCTTACACTTGTCCCCAGTGATAGCGATAGCCAGGTAATGCAGTGAGTTATGCCTAGGCCCAAAAGTCTCATTCATCCCACTGTACACATGTGGCCACTGAACCTACTCAGCCTTTACGGTGACATTTATGATAGTTTGCAGCAACCTAGGAATTCTTGTGTTTGTTTATCTACTGATTTGTTTGTCCGAGTTACAGAGAATATGTAATTTTAAAGTGCCTGAATACTGGTATAAGCTTATTAAACATTGATTAGCCCAACATCAAACTTCAGGACAAAAAAAAAGTCCTTGAAAAACAGAGTGGGAAAAATATACATATTTAAACATATATTGATATATAAATAAATATGTATATTTATATGTCATATGTGTATATGTTACATGTATTTAAATATATATATTTAAAATACCTTGTACAGATTCAAAATTTCCTCACCTTTATAACACAAAATGCTTTTCATTCTCAGTCTGAACATAATGATTTCTTTAAGCCAAATTTACTCATCATAAGAAAATAAGCAAAAAAGCAAAGGCTACTGAGAGCCCTTTACAATGACAAAGAAATTACATTGTGAAGGAGAATGCCAGACCTTAAAACTGCCAATCACACGGAGGTTGCTGTCTCCTGGGGGCCTGAATGAGCCTGTGTTATGGTTGTTTTGCTCAGTATGAGGCTCCCTTTTGAAGCTGCTTGTAATAACTTGACTGGGCAGATGTAGCTACTTCAGGTCATTTGAAACACGTCAGCTTGGCATGGGTGATCCTTGAGGAACTGTGACATGCACACTGTCCTGTGCTTGGTGGGAAGCCTTTATTGGGCCAGCCTAGCCCCTGGGACCTAGAGAGAAAGAACAAGATGATAAAACAAAACAAAACACAGGAGAAAAGCAGCCAAGTGTTCTGAAGGCAGAGAGTGAACAGCTTTGGTGAGAGAAAAGCTCAGAGAAAAGACAGCTTTGGTGTGTGATGTGTGGTGATTTGCATTTTAAATGCTATAAATTCCTGACTTATAATAGTCCATTAAAACAGAAGAATTTGCTGAGAGCCAGAGTTGTTGTCCAAATGCTTGCTTTTTCACATTTGGTAACTGTACTTAATGACAGCTCTTACATGTGCAGTTCTGCTCAGAAGACATTTTGAGAGTAAGTGGGGAGCAGCTAAAATGCAGGTGGATAATTGTCATAACCACAGAGGACTTTAGTGCTTAAACATGCTTAGTGCTCAAGTCACAAGTGATCCCTCCTCCCAAGGAATTTACAACCACATTTACAAAGTAATGAGGATTCACAAACAGAAAATCAGTGGTAGAGAAACATAAAGTCAAACAAGCATAAAGACTAAGACGTTCCACGCAATTGGTTATGAGTGTGTGTTTTAAGGGCAAAGTTCTAGGTTTGGGAATGACAGCTTTTCTTAATTCAAATAGAGAGGCTTATCGAAAGGACAAGATGTCAGATGTAGGTACATAGATGAGAGGTTGTTTGTTAGGTGTCAAAGGAAATTTCAGCATTGGGGCTACTTTATAAAACAAACAAACAAGCAGGAATCAGGGGACATTTCTTTTTGTTTAAGGAAAGCAGCTCCATGTCCTATGTAATATTTGTATCTGCACAGGAATTAGAATGGTGACATTCATTGAGCAGATGCTAAGTAAATGTTATTAGCTTGATCAATAGAAGACTTTAAGAAGGCAAAATGTTGTCTTTCCAGGCCATGGTTAGAGAAAGCAGAATGTTGGTGAGAATACTGACTGCACAGACATTGAGGCACCCGTACTTACCCGGCTGTGTCCTGCCCAACTGTGGCCATTGCTGATCGGGGACTTTCCACACCCAGGGAAAGAAAAGCATTTCTCCCCACCCCTAGTTGTTGAACACCTCACACTTGCCCTAATAAAGAGAAAATCACTATTTCCCCAAACCAGGAAATAGAACTGTATAAAAAAATAACAGCCCCACTGTGTTTGGGGCTCAGCCTTCGTGACACAAGTCTGCTGAGCCACTGTTGGGGTCATTAATCTCTGTGTCCTGTCTTAAGCCTCAGTGTTCTGCCTCTCTTTGCGAGTTTGCTGTAACATGCTGCAACAACATGAGGGGAAGATGCTCAGGAAAGGGAGAGATCTGGGATGATTTTTCTCTGAAGCCTGGAATTCTTGGTGGGTATAACAACATGGATGTGTCATATTGCAGATAGAATCTAGAAGCCTGATATGATTCATCTCCTTTAGTTTACATGAGAGAACAATCAAAGTCAGGTAAGAAAGAAATCTGTCAGGAGATAGGGAGGCCAGTCCTTGTTTTGATAAAGTTGACAAATGCCTTAGAGCAATTCAAATAAGTGGCTTGACATTGTTTCAAAAGTTGTGCAAACTTTTCTAGAAAGACTATTGCCAATATTTTCTTTAGTGACCATCTTATTCTGTTGCACCTCACAGTTTTATTCCAGATTTGTAAATTAAGTGTGGTGGAGCAATCTGTGATTCTTGAGGCAAAACTACTTGTTGCTTTTAACACAGAGAAAAATGCATTTAAATGCTTCAAATATGCCTAAACAAACTCCTTATTAAAGGAAGCTTATTAATCTTAAATCTTAGCATAGTTCAAACAAAATGTATAAAATAATCTTGATCCTAGTATAACTCAGGTTAATGATCCCATTTGTAATGCCACATTTGTACAACAAACCTAAGTTGATATGATGCCACTTTAATACTTTGATAAATGATTAACTATTCAAATTTTATTCAAAAGGACTCAGAATAAACTGGAGCAGAAATGCATGGTTTTAGATATTGATTTTTCTTCAGTTTATTTTCAAGTGCCATTCAGAAATATTTTATTGTGCTGTATGTGTATATATCTTTTAAATGATCTTGTAAACTAGAAACAGGAATTAAATCATGTAAGAGACCGTTAGCTAAATTTTGAATCAGAATGATCTAAGATTTTGGCATGTGTAATGAAATTAAATTAATTATCTCAGAACTATTAAGAACGTACAAATGTGACCCTGGAATAGATAAATATGGCTATTTTTATAAATTCGTACAAACCAGAAAACTCCTCCCCCAAATATGTCGAGCTTAATTTTCTGCTCTGTGGAGCACAGCTAGTGAAGTAGCAAAGCCCAGTGACATTTTCCACAGTGCGAGTTGCCAGCCACTAGAAGAAGCCTGTGGCAGTGTTTAAATCTATGGTAAACAAGCTAACAATTGGTTGAAGAAAGGATTATGTAATTCTGTGTTAGCATTCCTTTTATGGTGCTTACATCACTGTCAGAGAATCATAAAGGCAGAATTGGTGATTGTCTACTAAGGTAGCATTTTCTTACAGTTGTGAACCAATATAACATTTATGCTTCCGGCAGAATACTTTTTAACTCTTCATTTTTTGCTAACTCCTAAGGAAATGGGCCATATTTGAGTGTGCTTACTTCTGCGTCTGTTGGGCTATGATTTCAGTGGTCAGTATTTCGGCAGAGTGGCTTATATTAATTATAATGTCCCCTGGAGAGCACTAATTAGTAAAATAATAACATGCAGCTACCTGGGTTCTAATAATGCTTTGGTAATTAGATGAAACCTACAATTTAAAAAATTGGTAATGGCAAGAGGAAGAGTTAAATTCAGAGGAAGTGGAAAACTTTATTTACTGTATGGAGAGAAGAACAAAAGTTACAAGAAGCCCTCTACAATATAATGGACAAAAATATATATGTATTATGAAATATTATTAAAGTTCGAGGGGAAATACGGTTATCCAATGAGTCCTCCTGCGGCACTTCAGCTTTGTTCCTCAGTCTGTAAGTAACTTTGTGTGTGTGCAGAGTAATGCCTCATTACCTGACAATATTGAACAGAAGAGTCATACATAATTAAATTTTCTAGATAACTGGAACATATCCCCACTGCCAAATTTAATTTATTTTATTATTTTTTAAAAATTTGAATGTATTTCCAAGAATCCTTTCAACAGAAGATATTGATCATAATTTAATCTTTTTCTTTTTTTTTCTGTTTTGTTTTGCCTTAAGAGTGTTACATTTTGGAATTTAGAAAAATGCATATATTGATAGCCAACATGTTCAAGACACTGTATTATAGGCTCCGTGGGTAGAAGAAACACTAACAGAGGTTTTGAACATTTCACATTCTATTGGTAGAAACCAATACTTGTGTGGCTAGTACTCACATTTCATATGTCAATCATAGATTTAGTTCTGCAAGTGTTGTGATTCTGTGTCTTCCCCAATAGAACGTGAAAATACCAAGGAAAGGGACTGTATATTAATTATTTGTTTAAAGGGGAACTTTCTGGGAAAAATTCATGAACGGCTCAGGTTTGAGATTTCAATTAACTAATATTAGTAATTGGAATTGACACAGATAGAAAACTCTAGAAAGTTTACAATTATCTAGTGAAAATGTGATTATATTTACTTTTAATGTCGAAGAAAGTTGAAATATATTGTTTTGCATTAGCACCTTTATACAGTTAGTAGCATTTTGTTAGTTCAGAAAAATATAATGCATTATTTATTTATTTATTTTATTTTTATTTTTTTTTTATTTTATTTTGTCGATATACATTGTGGCTGATTATTGCTCCCCATCACCAAAACCTCCCTCCCTCCTCCCTCCCCCCCTCCCCGCCACCAATGTCCCCTCTTTTTGCTTGTCGTATCAACTTCAAGTAATTGTGGTTGTTATATCTTCCCCCCCCCCCCGGTTTTGTGTGTGTGTGTGTGTGTGAATTTATATATTAATTTTTAGCTCCCACCAATAAGTGAGAACATGTGGTATTTCTCTTTCTGTGCCTGACTTGTTTCACTTAATATAATTCTCTCGAGGTCCATCCATGTTGTTGCAAATGGCAGTATTTCATTCGTTTTTATAGCTGAGTAGTATTCCATTGTGTAGATGTACCACATTTTCCGTATCCACTCATCTGATGATGGACATGTGGGCTGGTTCCAACTCTTGGCTATTGTAAAGAGTGCTGCGATGAACATTGAGGAACAGGTATACCTTGGACTTGATGATTTCCATTCCTCTGGGTATATTCCCAACAGTGGGATAGCTGGGTTGTATGGTAGATCTATCTGCAATTGTTTGAGGAACCTCTGTACCATTTTCCATAGAGGCTGCACCATTTTGCAGTCCCACATTATAAATTTTTTTTAGAAAACAATCAGATTTGATACACATATATTAAAAATATTTTCCTAAGATGTCCCAGAGTGCCAAACTTTACTGTATCCAACAGCTAATATTTTCCTCCATTTCTTGAGAAGAAATAAACACTTTAAACATATGGAATAATTAGCATTTATAGCGAAAGCCCAGATATTATCTTTTTTCAACCTTCAAAGTGATAAACAGCCAAAGCATACATTTTAAGTACAGGAGTTGAAGAATACACACAGTTATTTATTTTTCTTCTATAGTTTTATGAAGAAATGCATTCTCAGAAGTTAATACTTGGTTTTAAAAATCTTGGAAAGCTTTGTCTGCTAATGTGGGATGTTTAAAATATGAAAACTGAGACAAAAAGATACATTCAAGAACATTTTTTTCTCTTAATTTTCCACCAAATAAAATCTACACACAGTAAAGCACATGAATCTTAAGTGTACAGCTTGCTGAACAGTATGGATTAATACACGTGTGTAACCCCTACTAATATAAAGGTGCAGAATACTATCATCAACCCAGAGGCCTCCCTTGTCACACCTCCTAATTAATACCTCTAGAGGTACTTGCCATAAATGAGTTTTGTGAATTTCATAAAAATAGAATTATACACTATGCTCTCTTTCGCCTTTTTTACTCAATGTTGTCTCTGTGGGGTTGATCCATGTTGTATATAACATTAGTTTGATTGTCTTTGTGGCTGTAGTCAATTTTATAAATATACCATAAGGTTTTTTTATTATTATCATTATTATTATTTTCTTATTTTTAGCCTTTGACTAAATCTCCCCTTTTCTCCCTTCCCCATACCCTGGGAACCACCATTCTAGTTTCTTTTAATATGAGTTTGACTTTTTTTTTTTTTTAGATTCCACATATGAGTGAGATCATGCAGTATTTGTCTTTCTGTGTCTGGCTTATTTCACCTAGCATAAATTAGTCCTCCAGCTTTATCTATGTTATTGTAAATGGCAGGTTTCCTTTTTTTTTTTAAGGCTGAGTAATACTTCATTGCATATGTGTACCACATTTTCTTTATCCACTCATTCATTGATGGACACTTAGATTATTTTCATATTTTGACTGTTGTGAATAACGCTGCAACAATGGACACAAGAGTGCGGACATGAAGTAGGTTGGCTAGATCACATGGGAGTTCTATTTTTAATTTTTTGAGCAAACTACATACTGTTTTCCATAATGGCTGCACCCCTTTACTTTACCACAAAGAATGTGCAAGAGTGCTCTGTTCTCCACATCCTGGCTTGTTATGTCTTGACTTTTTGATAATAGCCATCCTGCCTGGTGTGAAGTACTATCTCATTGTGGTTTCGATTTGCAGGTATCATAGTTATTAATTCTATTGTTGATGAACTTTTGCCTTGTTGCTAGGTTTTGGCTTTTATGAATAGTACAGCTATTCTGGTACATATCTTTTGGTACGTATACATACTCATTTCCCTTAGTAATATACCTAGAAGGGGAATTGTTGTTCAGAGGCTTCCGCATATGTTCAGATTTAGCAAAATAATCTTACAAATGATTGAAACAATTCAATCACTGTACTATTCACATATGAATTTCACTTCCTCTGTATTTTTTTCCAACCCTAGGTATTATTGGGTTTTCTAATTTTATTTATTTTTCTAGAATCTGTCTTGTTTTACCATTTATATTAGTCTACAATCCTTCCATCATTATTTTTATGTTTTGGATATAGTAAAAGGAAGTAGTCAAGACTCATTTTTTTTCCCACATGCATTTTCAATTTATTAAACATCATTTATTGAAGTGACACAATTTATTATTTTCTCTTTTCATTGTGATGGCATCTTTGTCATAAATCAGGTGGCCACATGTGTGGGTGTGTTTCTTGAATTTGTTCTCTTTTTATAAGTTCTTGGCATAAAAATTTTTTCCAACACATTTTTCTTGATTGCAGAGATTTCCTCATTTTCATTGGTATTGCTAAATTTTATTTTTCTTTCTTTTTTAATCAGTCTTATTAGGGTTTCTAGAAACAGCTTTTGGTATAATTGGTTTTTTCCATTATAACGTTTATCTTTTTCAACTCAGTTGATTTCCATATTCATTATTATTTATCCCTTTTGTGTATTTTCTCTGAATTTAGTTGCTATGTTTTTCCCAGGTACTTTTAAAACGTTTTCACACTATCATTTTGAATTAAGTTGAGACTTACAAAACATTTGCAAAAATATTGCAAAAAGGTCTTATAAACCCATTACCAAATGGTGACATCTTATATAATCACGGTACTTTATAAAATCATGAAATCAATTCTGATACAATCTATAGACCCTCTTCAAATTTTGCCAATTGTGCCACAAACATTATTTTTCTGGTTCAGCATCAAATCCAGGATTGCATATTGCATTTATTTGTCATGTCTTTTCATTCTCCTCTGATGCGGGGACCTTCCTTAGACTTTGCTTATCTTTTATGACCTTGACATTTTTGAAAGGTGCCGGCCAGTTATGTTGGAGAATGTCCCCAGTTTGGATTTGTCTGATGTTTGTTCATGATTAAATCCAGGTTGTTCATTTTTTGCACAGTACCCCAGAAGCTGTGATATGACCTCCTTGATGTATCATATCAGGAGATGCGTGATGTTGACACATCTCATTCCTGGTGATGTTAAGTTTGAACACTTGATTGAGGCGGAGTTTTGTCAGTTTTCTCCAGTATAAATTCACATTTTTTCCTTTATAGTTAATTAGTATCTTGTGGGAAGACAGTCTGAGACTGTGCCAGTGTCCTGTTTTCTCATATACCTTGCCCACTATTTTTAGCCTCCAGCAACTAGTGTTGGCCTGAAACAATTTTTACCTTGGTGTTTGTGAGATGGTGATTTTCTGTTTCTATCATATTTCTGTATTCATCAATTTGAATTCTACTCTAAGGATTAGCTGTCTCATCCTTACTTATTCATTTGATTACTTATTTGCGGTATGGACTAAAGGATATTGACTTTATTCCATGAGATAAACTTCATTATTGTCATTATTTAGTTTGTTGCTCACATTATTCTGGAACTGGTTATGGGGAGCTCCTTCAGGCTGGCTCCTGGGTCCTTTCGACGTGCCATCCGATTTTGATCACTTGCTTCCTCGGGCACCACACGATCTTGCAGGCTCATCTTGCTCCACTCGCTCATCTTGCTCATTCCTGCCACATTCCTGAAAGCAGCCATTTCTCCAAGGATTTTTGCTTCTTGTTGTTGGAGAAAAGTATTTGGAAACCAAGATCTGGGTGTGATGTGTGCTCATTGTTCTTTGCTGTTGCTTCTAGGTCTTCTCTTCCTGGCAGAGCTAGGAAATATGTGCATTAATACATACACATGTTTGCACACATCTGTATCTATTTTGTATCAGTTTGCACACGCACACGCACACTCCTGGGTTCAGACTGCTACATCCAATTTCAGCTCAGCATCACAGTGTTTATTCTAGGCAACTCCCTTCCACTGCTTTTGGCTCCTCTTTTTAACATGGAGAACATCACTGTCATTACCATCAGTGCATTTTATTATTTGCTCAGTCTTCAGATACACAATGGCAATTTCATACCTCTGTGAAAAACAAATCTTTGGCTAGGGTATGATATGTTTGTACAGTTTTTCTGGTCTTTAGCCTTAAGATAGGCAGGCAAAATTGTTTCTCCAAAAGTTATTTAGGTCAGTTCTGTTTTTTCCCATTCCCTTTGGTATACTTATTTATTTATTTATTTATAGTGCAATGTACATGAAGGCTATTAATTTCTGAATGTTTATGTTTATGTTTATTTTTGTTGCCTTACTGTTATTGGTTCTTTAGCATTTTCTGGGTACAGATAAATCATCTATAAGTAGAAGTTGTTTTGCCTCTTCCTCACTAATTCTAATACTTTTGCTTGATTTATTTTGTCTGATTGCATTTGCTAATACTTTCAGTACAATAATGAAGAGTAATGGAGATACTGGACATCCTCCCCTTTCTCCTGAGTAGAAATGTCTCTAGTGTTTTTTAATTAAGTAAGATACCGATTTTAGGATTGAGGAATATGTATTTTTTCATGTTAAGAAAGTGTCCATCACTTTTATTTTCTTAACTGTTTTTTACAATGAATGAATGCTGGATTTCAGTAAGGCTTTTCAGCATAAATGGAAATAATCATTTTGTGTATGATATTAATATAATTTCTAGTGTGAACTCACTTGGCATATCTGTCATAAATTCCACTTGGTTGTATGCATTATTTTCTTAATTTGATGTTGTATTCTGTTTGCTAAAATTTCATTTAGTAATTTTGCATTGATACTAATCATAGACAATATTAGTCTATAGATTTAATTATTTTGATCAAAGTTTTGTAGGTTTAGATATCAACATAATACTGGCTTAATAAAAAGAAACAGGCATTTTCTCTCATTTTTAATGTTTTGGAACAATTTACAGACTCTTTGGTCCATCGATCTCTTTAAACTTTCTATCTCTAATGGGGCAAATATTGGTAGTATGTGTTTCCCTGGAAAATTGTCTCATTTATTCAGATTTTTAAACTTGTATATATACCTGTCTGTGGAGTATTCCTTTATGATTGTTACTTCATGTCACCTGTTTTTGTTTTTGTTTTTCAGTAGCTAATTCCTATTTATTTATTGTTTTGTATAGTTTTGCCTTCTTTCTTTTTCCTGGTCAAGGTTTGTTTATTATTTTGTTAAATTTTTCAAAGACCCAGGGTGCTGATTCATTAATTGAGTTACTGTTTTCTGGTTCTCTAATCATTAATTTCTACTTTTGTCTTTGTTATTTTCTCCTATATTCACTCATTTATTTATTTAGCTGGAAATTTAATCTGTTTATTTTAATTTTTTCATTTCCCATGATGAAAGTACTTACTTGATCTACAGAAACAAAGCAATCCCATTATATCATAGCAGACTTTTTTGCGGAAACTAACCAACTGATTCTAAAATTTACTTTATTCCCTTCAAATCTGAAAAAGTCCAGAAGTAGTATGGACTTTGAAAATCAGATTAACATGGTTTAAGTCCCAACTCCACAGTTTTCTTGTTGTCTGACTTTAGCAAATTACTAATTTTCTGATTCTCAGCTTTCTTATAGGTAAAACAGAAATGATAACATGTCATCTGAGGATTAAGTGGGATCATTTCTGCAAAGCACTGACCTACTGTTTTCTATCATTGGCTCAATAAATGGGCCCTCTATTTTCCTTTGTAAGTTTTAATCGAGAACAGAAAATAAAATGAGGGAAGGGATAAAATAACTACTGCTTATTGAGCACTGTTAAGAGCATGTTACCTGTATTGATTTGTTTCTTCTTTTCGCAGTCCTCTGCAGAGGGCGTACATAGCTTGCCCAAAGCAGCAGGGTGGTGGCCAAGCTGCAACAGGAAGCCTGGCCATCTGACCCAGAGCTCACAGTCTTGTTTCTTTTATGATATGCTATTATTTTTTTTCTTAATTGACAAGTAAAGCCCACACTCTTGATGACTAGACTAGCCTGCCGCTGAACTATTAGTTAATTAAAAGATAAGTCTGAGACTACTATTCATGTGGTTTAACAGTGTAAGTAATATTAGAAAAGTAACCATGAAGCTCTGTTAACAGATTTGCATTCCTTTTGTCCCCTCAGTGTTTCAGCACATTGTGAATGGTACTCGTGAACCTCTTCGAGTGATTACTACTTAGACCTTTCCCTGGGACACTTTCTCGAAAGGACCAGCATACATCCAGTTTGCTTAGATGTAATCCCAGATTAATGGAGCTGTTGCACAGCAGACTACACTTGTCTAATTAAGAGTAGGTAAGAATTTTAAAATATATTTACTGTTTTCAGATGATATTTGATGTTATGGCCTGTTCTGAAATATTACTGCATTCTTATATATTGGAAAATTATATTAACTAAATAGACAGATGGCGGAGGGGGAAAATTAAGCTATCACGAAAAGACATTGGTACATTGATTGAGATGTTTGTTATTAGCTAAGCATATGCTGATGTATTTGAAGATGTTTTTATTACTTGTGGAAAGTGTACAGAGTTGTATAAAGTATAGGGAGTTAACAGTGCAAGTGGAATGTCATGACTACCATCCTTCTATTAGAATATTACTGCAATACAGTTTTATGAAACTTATCATTGCTACGAACCATGTTGTTTCTACTGCTATAAAATCAGAAACTGTAAAATCGAGAGGCTATCCCGTTGAGACTGGTTATGATGAAAATATACCTAGTGTGGTTATCTATATGCAAATCTTTTCCTAGCTGTGAGCTTCCTTACAAGAACTGCCAGTACATGTAAGTGCATATCTTTTCCTCAGCTTCAAAATATTCTGTTCCAATATACTGAATAGCCAGTGACTCCAGGCAGGTTTAATTATCAAAACAGAATTGGGGCTGGGAAAAGATGGTAAAGTTGAATCAGATGGCAGAACAGGAGTAGAAGATGAGAGAAAGAGCTGCAGCTCTGATATGTACATGCCAGTGGCTTCTGTGAGATTAGATACTAAGGATGGAAATAGGTGCTTGGCCATGACGTGAAATTATCTTGAGTGGTCAGATGTTGAAAAATAAAAGTCATTCAGAGGTTTCCCTTCTCAAGCATACAAGTTATTCTGCATCTTAAAGACCTGTGATTCTAAAGTGAATGAGTACCTCAGACAAAAATCAGAAATACTTAGATGGAGAACTAGATCTCTTGAAATGGATGTTCACCTACAGCGTGTAACAACTTTTAAAGTATTTTGTGGATGATGTGGGAAAGGGATATCTCAAAAGTTTCCTAGTGAGCAAGGCCTGGTGAATAGAAACCCGGAAGGCTGAAGGTGTGTAAATGCTCCTGGTCATAGCGTGGTGGCTGAGAACATGGAGAACAGTTCCTCCAGTTTGAATCCTAACTCTGCCACCTTTTGGCTGTGACTCCTGGAATCATTGTGAAAATTAAATGAGCTGGTTTATAGAGGATGCTTAATACTGGACCTGACACACAATGTATGGTCATTAAATGGTTATTATTATGTTACATGATTGTACAAGTACTTATAAGGGCTTTTATTGGCTCACCAGTGACCTAGATTTTAATACCATTTTCTCTATGAAAACATAAATTTCTCATCTGTATACTCTCTTAGTATGTTGAATTTTCCTTAGTCTCATGTAGCCAACCAAAGTTGGGAAGGCATTACTATATTTTTTAAGAGTAGATTTTTGGTCTTTAAATCTGGCATGTATTGCATCTGAAGATCATTGATATTTTGTAGTTTATCATCTCAAATCTGCCATTTTCTAGCATCTTAATATTGGGTAAGTTACCTAATTTTCTAAATCTCCTTATCTTTGAAATTGGAACTGTAGGATATCTATCCAAATTATTGTGAAGATTAAGTAATATAATGCACAGTGCATGACACAATGACGCAGGAGAAGCCAATACATGTTAGCTACCACTAATATTACTACTACAGTTATTATTGTAATTATTATAGTTAAATTAACATTCTTAACTACCTCTGGTATGATTGCTGATTTTGTCAGTCTTTAATTTGTGGAATTTGAAAAAGGAGGTTTTATAGAATTGTTACTAAAATATTAATATATTCAAAATCTCAGGATACTTTTTAACTTTGAAAACATGATGCATCATCATTATTTTGTATCCTTAAAATATAGTATGTTTAGCTTAAGCACAAATCTCATCTCATGATGTTACTAAATTATCTTCAAGTACAACTGCTTTTAAAATTTCTCAGACTTGATCCTTTCCAGGAGAAATTACACAACTTCCATTTTAAATTGCTTTACATTTTGATGGTTCTTAATATCAGAGTTTGACTGTTTCACCTGTATTTATAACTTTAAGCTGCTAACCTACCCATTGAATTTATAAAAAATCATAAAATAAATACTAGGTAATCCAGATAACCACCACTCTCCACTACCCGCTCCATCTAACTTTTCTAACTCTGTACTGTTTCATCTCCGTGGTTCTGAATGCTTAAAACCTGGTTCCATACTCCAACCTTAATGTCCAACTCTGATTCATGTTTTATTCACCATAGTATAGTATTGGGTTTGAAATAACCAGTGAGTTTTAGGAAACCAAAAATTTTGGCTCCATCTCTCATATTGATCATGCAAAGCTGTGTAGTAGAGTTGATGATAATGTTCTCTATAAATTGTTGTAAACAATGGAGTTTTTTTAAAAATTTAGATTTTCTCTTCATTTGATGGTCTCCATTTTGGGGGTTTACTTCCAACATTGGTTTTAAATAAGTTAATTGTATGAGCAAGCAGGAATATGAATGATAGCTCAAATATTTAAATACACATAGGGATTTATGGCATATGTAGCATTAACCAATACAAATAAATTTTCAATAGAGATAATTTACTCTTTTATGTAATCTGGGCCTAAACTAGATTTTTTTGTTGTTGTTGTTACCGGTAAGGGGATCGTAACCCTTGGCTTGGTGTTGCCTGCACCGCGCCCAGCCAGTGAGCGCACCGGCCATCCAATATAGGATCCGAACCCACGGCCTAGGCGCTCCCAGTGCTGCTGCGCTCCCAACACCGCACTCTCCTGAGTGAGCCATGGGGTCGGCCCCTAAACTAGATTTTGACAGGAACAGTACAATTAATTATTTTATTGAAGTATTTACAAGTATACCATATGATCTTTCAGTGTGGGCAATGTGGGCATTAGACCACTGAACAAAGTTAGAAACCACTTGTATTGAAAAGAAAGCAAAAGTTTAAAACCATTTAATCTTAGTAATGCAAAATATTCTTTTCCAGTTTTTAAGATGTAAGATGTTTGGGAGGGTTTATCCCAACATTTAATGTATTTTTCTGTTTATATTCTTGACCATAATATTTTATATTTCAAAATATAAATAACAAATCCAATACAAAAAAATCACCTTGCCTCCCGTTAGAATTCAAGCAATATCATTGAGGGGCTCTGTTTTAGGTGATCCCATTGTTACTTTTTATAGAAACACTTCACTAATTTAGCAGTGAAAAAGAGACTATCACTTTGGGGCTTTCGTATATTGCCAGATATTGTCTTATGTCTTTCTTAATTTTATGGGCTAGGTAAGGGAAGTAATATTTATTTAGTCCCACCACATGCCAAGAACTCTGCTCACAGATTCTGGAGATGATCTTGTGAGGTGAGTCCAGCTATTCCTCTTTACTTGTGATAAAATGAGGTTAGAGGAATGAAATAACTTGTTAAAGTTGTACCACCAAGAAACACAGTAAGAGAGAGAGAGAGAGAAGTGTAATCCAAATCAGTTTAATTTCAAAGCTGCCTTTCATTTTGTTATGCTTTCTACTTCACTGATCTATCAAAGACTCTTTGAGAACAAATTTTATACCAAGTAAGATCTAAAATGAACCCCTCTTGTGTTTGATTTCTAACAGAAATGTGCAATGTCAAGTATATCAAGTGTCATTTTAGAAAAATTTCTAGACGATCTGCCCTATTTCTGGAGAGTCTCTGAGGACCGTTTTTATTGTTTCTTGGGAAGGGCAGGAATAGGGCAGGAATAGGCTTGTAGAAGGGGAGGGTGGAAAGAGGAACTTCAGATGTCTGAGTAGGATGTGAGTGCTATTCAGGACAGTCCCTGGGAAGAAAAATTCTATTACTTCTCTGATGTTCTGAAGGAAAATAATTATTTAGTATTTATATTTGTGGCTAATGAAAATTTGAGGCCCATTTAAATATTATGCCCTTTCATTAGGCCAATGCCTAGTCATTTTTGGTATTGTACTAGTGTTCATTGGTAATCCAATTGCTTGTTTTTTAATTTGTTTAAGATGTGTTGAGAAGGCTTCAGAGACAAAAATCTCTTAGTATGATATGTATGATATATTATTGTATATATCTGCCCTATCTTTCTACTTAATACTATTTCTACTTTATAAGAAAACTGATACTTTTTTCCCTCATGCATATTTTCCCTATTTATATACCTCCATTCTGAAAGTATATAGATAATAGCAGTAATTCATAATTCTTGGAATGAATTAACAGGAAAGAGTATGGAATTTCATATAGGTCTGGAATTAACTAGATTATATTTTGGAAACATTGAAGAGCCCCCTAACTCCTAAATAATATCAAAACCTTAATTGTTTCAAACATTCTAGAGGCACTTCTAAAACAGTCATTTCACATGTAATCTCTTATTCAGCTTTGCTCCTATAATATGATTTTAAGAATAACTGTTGTAGTAGTCCATTTTGTGTTGCTGTAACAGAACAGAATACCTGAGACTGGGTAATTTATAATGAACAGAGGTTTATTTGGCTTAAGATTCTGGGTCAGCTGCATCTGGTGCGGGCCTTAGGCTGTTTCTACTCATGGCAGAAAGCGACAGGCAGCCAGCATATACAAGCAGACCACATGGTGAGAGGAAGTAAGAGAGAGAGAGGAGAGGTGCCAGAGTCTTTTAAACAACCAGCTCTCGCAGGAACTAAGAGTGAGAACTCACTCATTAATCCCCCTACTTAGGGAGAGCATTAATCCATTAATGAGGGATCCACCCCCATGACCCAAACTGCCACATTGGAGATCGGATTTCCATGAGTTCTGGGAGGACAATACATCCAAACTCGATGAAGTGTGGTCTAGTTCTTTGCAAAGCCTCTAACAAAATGTTTAGTGCACTTCTTGGAAGTTACTGTGATTTTTAGGCAATTCACTTTCTTGGCCTTTTGAGCTTTAGGGGTTTTTTTTCCTTTAAAAATAATATTAATGCTTCAGTGGGTTGTCTTGGAAATTAAATGAGTTAAGGTTTGTGAAGTGTTTTTGAACTTGAAGGCCCTAAAAGAATGGTGCATGTAAATGTTGCTATTACCAGGTGTAAATGAAAAGTTGTTATAAGAGTGTTAAAGGTCTAAATGTAAGTCTTTTAAACCTCTTAATTTAAAGAGTTCCCAGGTAAAGCATTGTTAGTAGACTCTACATCACACTTATTGTTACTTCCTGTGTCAAAGTATAATGTCTCCTTTCATTCAGTGTGCAAGGATTTGTGCTGCTTTCATAGGCAGAACTTGTATCATCAGAGTAAATGGTAAGTATTGACATTCCATCTTACATTTTTATTAAATATTAAATCCATTTTGGATTATTGAGTCTTGAAGATTCATAGTACTCTGACATTAGTGTCAGAGCAAATTTAAGCAAGGAATAGTGTAAAGTCTATAATTTTAGTGTATCTGATGAAGTCAATTAAAATTATGTATATTTCATCATCTAATTGGAAACTAGAGAGAACTACTTATTATATGTGATGAGGAAATACAGAGAACTGATGAGGCATCAGTTTGCCTGTATGAACTGTATCTCTTGACACCAGCAGAAAGTTTTCATGTGTAGAAGAAAACTTCGTCTTGGGTAGATAAAACAGTTGGTAACATATGGTAGTGGGGTCAAAACCCAGTTTTGTCTGAGGCCAAAGTCAGAGCTCTTTAGCCACTTACCCGGTACCTTCTTCGTATGTATGATAAATCATTGATCGGTAATGTATTAAATGACTATTTTTTCCTATCATTTGAGTGCTATATAAATTATAAAGCACTTCTAATAAATTTTCTCAAGGAAATTTCTAGTACCTGAAAAGTGATGTATTTTTGAAGCTTTACTACCAATTTTAGGCCATTTACATCTAATCAATGACACTTTTAATATCATAATCAGTGCCTTAGTGACCTATAAAATGATTCAGAGGGCACTACATAAGGAAAATAGCCTATTTGCATAATAGAATCTGAAATTATTCTTCTCAATTTATCTACTAAGAAACAAGCAGCTCCTTGTTGAAGTGTATGTGGGGCCTATTCGTTCACCTTCTGTCCCACTTACCACTGTGTCAGGCAGACGATTTATACTCATTAATTGACCTTTCATTGTGAACTCCTAGAGAGAACTGTCTATAGTCTGTTCATTTTGTTGGTCTTGCTCCAAACCACAGTTCCTGATGAATACTAGGCACTCAATAAATATTTAGGAAATGATTGATAGAAGGAAAAATATAATCAGATACATGCCCTGGGTCATTTGATAAGCCAGTGTTATAATTGATAATAAAAGGCTTGTTTTTTATTTCCATCTACTGTTATATTCTATGATTGGTTTATATACTCAAGTAGTATTTTTTGGACATGTACTATGTGCTCAGCACTTCCTTTATGGACCTTGCATTCTAGCTAATAAAGTGTGCCTGGCCAAACTTTTAAATCCTTTAAAAATAAAAACATGATTTTTTTCAAGAAATTATTTACAATTTTAAAATGGATTGCCTTGGCAATGAAAAATGTAAAGTTTCAAAAATATTCAAAAGTCTATGAATTGAAACTGATTGGAATTTTTTAATTGATGCTAAAAATAGTGATAAAAAATTCAGCAGAGAGATAAAAACTATGCTCCACTTCAGTTTTCAACTCTGTTTTTAACTATGGTGGTATGTTTAAATATCACTAACAATTTAAAATCACAACAACACAGAAGTAAAGGGAAATTTAAGACAATAGGAAAAAAAATGAGCCCTGGCAAAGGGTACTGTGAAACGAACATTGTGAAATACAGCATCGAAATAGATTTTCATTTTAGCTACAAAGGATGAAATAAAAAAACTAAGATGGCTCCAATATAAGAAAGAGTAGCAGTTTAACTCAAATATTTCAGTACTGTCAGTAATGCTGTCAATGACATTTATGAAAAGATTACCTGTTTGTTTATTTATTCATTTGTGTATTAGTTTGGACTGGCTGATAATTTTCCTTATTCATCAGGATTGACAATTAGCTCCAGACACAGAACCCTCAAGAATGTTTGTATATTTTTTGTAGAATACTAGAGCTAAAACATTTATCTGTAAAATGTCATATATTTGGAAATTATTCTTACAATCTTTTTTAAGGATATGAACCGTTAATAGTTTAAAAAGTACCAATATGGCCAGCTCTTAGCCTCTCAGTTTGTCATTTAGGACAAACTCTCAGTTTGTCAGTTAGGACATTTGCTCTTTTTAGATGCGTGATGCTAATGTAAGTTAGATTGGATCTTATCCTTAAGAAGTTTAAACTCTAATAGGGAAGAGGGAAATAAATAAGCCTCTACAACAACAGACTGGAAAAGTTTTGTTTATATAAGCTTTCTTTGTTCAGTACATGGCCATAACATGTATTAATGTGTTATTATTAAAATGGAATCTCAAATAAAGTAGGATGGATATTAGACTTTGAATTAGCCATTGTCCCAGCCCCTCATATGAGATAAGATTGGATGGTATAGGATCATTTTGTTGTAGGGAACAGACACCCTTTCTACCTAGCTCTGGTAAGGCAGATCTGCTGGGATGACATGCAAGGAGCAGGTAAGCTACAGGAGTGCAGCTTGGCCCACAGGTAGCCATTACTCTTCTTAGCTCACATTATCTGTGGGTCCCATGCCTCTCCTCTTTCATTATTTCTGTGAATCTACTTCATCTCTATCTTTCATCTTTAGATTTGAGTCTTCTACACTTACATGTGGCCTGCACAGTGGCCCCCGAAGTGTAGTTTCCACAAATTTCCAGATAAGCTGTTCAGAGCTAAGTAAGTCGGGCCGTCTCTGTGGTCCCCATTAGATTTCGGGAAAACATCTGATTGGTCCACCTTGAATTACTCATTCACAGTCCTATACGCCATCACTAGAAGAATAGGGTTGAGTGGTGTATGCATAACCTCCTTCTGTGCCAGTGGGCAGCAAAAGTACCTAAGAATGGTGTGTGGGGCAGGGGGGCATTGTCAGCACCTGAACTGTAACAAGCATTTCACAATGTGTTAATACTGATTATAGCCACATTGGCATCTATGGTTTATTTTGGTGCTTCTGATGTGATAAATTGAAAGCTTCTATTTTGATATATCAATTTGTGCCCTAAATGGCAGTGGAAACCAACCAATAAAAAATGTCACAAATGATTCATGGCTTGTATTTAATAAGCACACTGTAAATACCTGAATGTGATAAATTGCTGATGGAATTTTTAATACAAAAGCCCAGTGGAGCTCACACTTTTTCTAACACCACAGCATTTCAATTCGGTGACATTGCTGATTGCCTCCTTTAAAACATATTTTGCACCCAAAATTTTAGAATATTTTGTTCCCGAGCCTTAAAACAGGATGTGGGTAATTTTACCTTTTTTTTTTTTTTTTTTTTAAACATTCTCAGAGGACCTTGTTTGCTCCAGACCTTGCTGCCTATGTTCCCTTCCTTTACCAGAGCAGCGTAAACCTATAAACCTTCCCTTATCAGTCCCAGTAGTCTGAATTTTCAACTAACATATAAACCCAACAATCCAAGCCCAACTAAAACAAGTTGAAGTGGCATAATGAGGCTGCTTGGCTTTTTGAGCTATTAAATTATGTATTCAATAATTTTTATTACTTTTATTGTGCAAAGCACTGAATTTTAATTTGGGGGACCACAGGGCGATCCTTGTTCTGTTTCTCATGCAGTGGATTGTGTTGTAGCAGGTAGGGTGGGTGTATTAGTCTGTTTCTGTTGCTTACAACAAAATACCTGGAACTGGGTAATTTATAAAGAAAACAAAATTTATTGCTTACAGTTTCAGAGGCTAGGACATCCAAATCCATAGAACACATCCGGTGAAGGCTTTCTTTGGTGATGACTTCAGTGATGGCAGTGTATCACATCATGAAAATGGCGTAGCAGAGAGAGACTAACCTCCTCATTAATTCCCTTTTTAAAGCCCTCAGAAACACTCCTGTGACCACCATTTTTAATCCACTCACTACAGCATGGTCCTAGAATCTAATCACTTCTTCAAGGCCCGACCTTTCAATTACCATAATAGGATTTCTCACCCTCAAGAGTTACAGTGGGGATTAAGCCTCAATGAGTTTGAGGGGGCATCCAATCTACAGCAGTGGGTAAAATCAGTCTTATGATTTGGTGCCCTTTTGTCATTTAGTCCAGTGTTCCTGTTCATTTTGGGGGATGGCTTTGAAGCCAACCACATAAGCATCTCTGTTTCTCTTCTGGACATTCTCACCCATAAGAAATTTGCTCCTATTGAAATAACTGTTTATTGCTCAGTCAACTGTTTTTTTGATTTTGATGAATTAACTGCTTCCTGCTTTATTGTATCTTCCTACAGCCATTTGGTCTATAATACATAGAGAGATTCATGAACCAACAATACATCTACTGCATGAAATGATATGTAAATTTACATTCAATTTTAACAGTTGTTTAAAGCCAAATGAACATTTATAAAATCCTCAGGGCTTTCTTAACCGTTCCTTTGATTTTTTCCCATAGACTTGGAATACTACTAGGATGTATTGCTACAGCCATATTTCGTATAATTTAGATAAAATCAAAATTCAAAGGAATATATTGCTTCTACTTAAAGGCATTCTTAAGATAAAATCCAGGTGCAGATGGAGGTGCATCTGAAAGTGAGGAATGGTATTAGTGGTTGTAGCCACTGACCTTGTGCGATGGACATAGGAAACCTCTGCTCTCTTGCATTTTGTATTTCTGCACAGTTGATCCCTCAGTAGAATGCATTTTGAGGTTTGCCTGTATGAAATGAGGCTGCTGATGACACATGGGCCATCCCTAAACTCAGACTAGGACCTTTTTACAAACCCTTTTGCAAGCTGAGGTCAGGAGTTTTCCAGCTGTCGTTAGAGCTGTAGGATTCCAATGTGCTATAGCAACAGGGAGATGTTTCTGCAAAATCAAATCAGGTCAGGAAGTCCCTAATTCACAACTTTCATATTGCCCAATCAAGAACTGAAGTTATCCCATTTCTTTTGATCAACTTGTGTGCAAATGGTGCTGAAGTCCTGTCACTAAAAATGTCAATTGATATATTGTCACAGAGTCTAAGACATGAAGTGAACTGAAGCGGGGGTCTTCCATCCACCTATTCCCTCATTCATATATTCAGTTAGAGATGTATTTTGAGTGTCTTTCATATATGGGTGGCACTGATACAGAGATTCAAAGGAAATGCTTCTTGGCTTTTTTTGGTTTGTGTTTTTTTCATCTAAGGATGTGGTCCATTATAAAAAATGATCATAGATTTTTCCCCTTTTGTATGTATAGTGATGTTACAGATTTTCCTATCCAAAAGTGGGTTGCTTTGGCCAGTGGGGCATTCTCAAATGTGATTTGTGCAGTCTTGAAAAGCGCACACACCATGGAGCTTGCTCTCTGGATGCTCATAGTGCCCGATAGCCATAGGAAGAAGCATAGGCCAGATGCTAGAGGATGAGAAGCCTGGGCCCACGCACTGGCCAGATCCTGGGCCTCTGACCGAGTGAGGCAGTGTAAGACCAGCAGCTCCTGCTGACCTCTGCTGACTTCAAATGCACGGGATAACCTAGTGGGGACCAGCCAAACCTGACCCAAACCAGACAAGCCGCTCAACAGAATTATGAGCTAAATAAATAGTTGTGTTCAGACACTGAATTTTGGGGTGGTTAATTAAACAGCAAGGTTTGACTGATGCAGGAGATTACAGAAATGCACCTACAATGGTACTTCTAAAAGTTCATGGAAAATAGAATGGAAAGTTAATTCTAATCTTTCTAGGAACTTCCTGAAGCACCCTCATGTAAAACAGTTACAAAGGAAGGCAGGATAATGCATGGCTAAATGTCACCCAGCTTAGATTACCAAAATTTATTGACAGAGAAACTTTTATAAAGATGGGAGAAGTTGAGGAAGAAGAGTTGAGTTTTAAGCTCAAATTTTAAAAATAAATAGGATTTGGGTAAATATAGGTAAGTAGAGAGAACATTACAGGTGAGGAAGAAGTTAATTAATTGCCGTGCAGCTAAGAAGGCAGAAGGAAAATGGGAATTGAATGTAAAATCTCACTTTGAAGTCAGTGTGCTGGAATATATCAAGTGACGCCATATGCCTGCTAGAGTACTAGCTTTCCCTCTAACCCGGGACACTTGAAGTGACAGCCCCAGAAACAAATGGGAAATATCTGAACATTCCTGGCCTTTGTATTGGTCCACTCTGCCTCTAGTTTTAAGTCCACATCAAAACAGAATTGAACTGTATTGCCATGTCTGGATGAGGCCTACGAAATGCATTTTTGGAAATGCAAGTATTTTTTGTTTTCACTAAATTAATCTGTGCAATCACTAAAATGTGTGTGTGTGTGTGTGTTTATTGTAACATCTTTGATTGTACGTATTTGTAAGAGTACAGAGTTGAATATTAATACCTGTGTGCAATGTGATGCTCGAATTAGGATAATTAGTATATTCAACATTATACAATATAATTTTTTTTCGTGTCCCTTTACCAATTCCTCCCTTTTACTAAGTTTACAGGATAGGAATCAGGAGTTTTGTTTTTTTTAAAAAAAAAAAAACATGCTTTTACACTTTTCTTAGCTCCTCTTCACCATGTACAAAATGTCATTCCTCTCTATTGAAATAATAAGCCTATAATTTTACTTTTAGATATACGACAAGATTGTGCCATATTGAGAGTTGTTGTAATTAATTACTAATCATTATGCATCTAATCAAAATTATCATAAGGTATCTTGTTAACAGTACATGTGTATGAACGAAAATTTCAATTAGTATGCCTTTTCTCTCCACTGAATTCACAATATGCTTGTTAACTCCTACTCTTCCTTCAGATCATGGTCAAAGAACCCTTTCTCAGCAAAGCCTTATTTACAGCCTCAGTCTATTTCAGTTTTACTATGGGTTTTTATAGAGTTGTGCTCACTTTCTTTATGGGACTTTTAGTACCCATTTGTACTTTCATTGAGGGATGCTTTTCTTCTGCATTGAATTTTAAGCTCCTTGTGAGCAAGGAACAAATATCTTTAGGCTCACCATTTTATCTTCAGCATGGAACTCAGTGTCTCCCATCTAGTATGCAATCAACAAATATTTGTTGAAAGGGTGAATTAATGAAGAGATGGTACTTTTTTCTGCTTAAGGTCTCAGTTTAAAGTTAACAATGGAAAGTACTGAGGTGAATTTTTCCAGGCAGAGGTAACAGCTGAGGCCCTAGATGGCAAAGAGTTTAATAGGATCAAGAAACAGAAAGATGGAGACATGGGTTTAGAAAAAAAAAAAAATCGAGGCACCAATCATGCAGGGCCTTCTAGGTCATGGTGATGAGATTGCATTTTGTTCTAAGTGCAGTGGGAATATACTGGAGGGTTTCTGTTACGTATGTAAAGATCACCCTTGCTGCTGTGCAGGAAGTGGCATGGAGGTGGCAGGAGTGGAAGGAAGCTAGGAGATAGGTTAGGAGCTCCAAGTAGTGAAGATTTTGACCTCTTTTAGGTTCATGCTGTGGATGTGGATAAAAGTTAAATGAATCTTTGGCATTTTCTGAAGAATCAATAGGACGTCCTTGGTGGATGAAAGAAAAGTGTAACAGAGATATTTTCCAGGTCTCTGTCTTGAACCACTGAGTGTATGGTGTTCTGTTTACTGACATGCAGAAAGCCTGTTGATGGGATGTGGAGAGGGTGCAATGGTGGAGGGGTGGAGAAAACAGTCCTGTGACACACTTAAGCAAGACATTAAGGGTAGAACAATGGAAATTGGTATACCATGCAAGCACTAATCAAAAGGAAGCTAGAATGGCTTCATTAATGTCAAGCAAAGTAGCTCTTAGAACAAGAAATATTACCAGGGAAGATATTGACATTTCGTAATGCTAAAGAAGTATGTTCATCAAGAGGACATAACAGTCCTAAATGTGTCTGTACCTAATGACAGAGCCTCACAACACAAGAAGCAAGACTTGAAAGATCTGCCAGAAGAAACAGATAATTCCACAACTGCAGTTGTATTATTTCAATACTGTACCCCCAGTAACTGACGGAACAAGTAGAGAAAATTGGTAAGTTTGTTGAAGACTTGAGCAAAACTATTATCTCACATGATCTGTTTGAATACATTTCCCACCAACAGAAAATACAAACTCAGAATATTCACCAGGGAAAACCATATACTGGGCCATAAGACAAGTCTCAATCAATTAAACAGGACTGAAATCATGCAAAGTGTGATCTCTAACCATAAAAGAATTAACCTAGAAATTAGTAACAGAAGAGTATCTTGAAATTTGGCACCTATTTGGAGATTGCACAACACATTTATAGATAACTCATATTTCAAAGAAGAAATCATAAGGGAAATTAGAAAATATTTTGAACTGAACGAAAATGAAATCACCACACACCAAATGCAGCTAAGTAATAATTAGAGGGACTTTTTTTTCTTTTGCATTAAATGTTCTTATTAGAAAAGAAGAAAAGTATCAAGTATCAATGGTGTAAGCTTCTACCTAAAGAGACTATATATCGAGAGGAGAGAATTAAACGGAAAGCAACAGAAAAAAGGAAATAATAAATATAAATCAAAACCTGAATGAAATAGAAACAGAAAAACAGTAAAGAAAATAAAACCAAAAGGCAGGTCTTGGGAAAAGATTCATAAAACTGACAAATCTTCAGCCAGACTGACCAGAAAATAGAGAAGAAACAAATTAGTAGTAACAGGACAGTCAAGTGGGTATCACTACAGATTCTACAGAAACAAAAGGATAGTGAGAGAATACACTGAGCATCTTTAAGCCAATAAATTTGACAATTATAATGAAATGGAAAATTTCCTTGAAAAACACAAACTATCTAAGCTCCCTCAAGAAGAAATTGGTAAATAATGAAAAGCCCAGTATCCATTAAGGATTTCAATCTAATGTTTAAAATCTCCCTACAAAGAAACTTTCAAGCCCAGGAGGCTTCACTGATGATTTCTACCAAACACTTAGGCAAAATATATTTCCAACACTATAGGAACCCTCCCAGAAAATAAAAGAAGAGGTAATACTCCAAACTTCATGAGGTCATCATTATCATGCTACCAAACCAGACAATGGCATTATAAAAAAAGGAAACTACAGACCAGTATTTCTCATGTACCTTAACTGTGGTTCTCCATACTAACAATAAACAATTAGGAATTGAAATTTTAAAAACAATGCAATTTGTAATAGCATACTAATATTAAATACTTAGGAATAAATTTAACCCTATGTTCAGGATCTATAGACTGAAAACTACAAAACATGTCTGACAGAAACTAAAAAGAACTAAATAATGAAAAGATATTCCCTGTTCATAGATTTGAATACTGAATATTTCATTATCTTCAAGATGATCTATAGTTTCAGTGTAATCCTAGTGAAAATCTTTCTTGGTAGATTCTAAAATCTAAAAAATAGTTGATTCTAAAATACGAGGCTGAAAAAAAAAGTAGAGAAGAGTCAAAACAAATTTTAAACAGAAAATAAAGCTTAGAAGTTATAGTACTTGATTTAAAGTCTTAACTATAATGCCATATTAGTCAAGACAGTGTGATATTGAATAAGAATACTTACATCGATCAGTGAGAAAAAATAGAAAGTCCACAAATATAGTTAATTGATTGTTGACAAAGGAACCAAGGTAATTCAATACAGAAATGCTAGTTTTTTCAACAAATGTTACTAGAACAATTGAATATCCATATGGAAAAATGTAAAGCTCAACCATTACCTTATGGCCTGCATAAAAACTAATTCAAACTGGATTGTAGACCAAGAAACTATATAAAGAGCTATTAACTATAAAAGATAGAAGAAAAATAAAAGAGAATATCTTTGTGATGAGGCAAAAGCACAAGTCATAAAATAAAAAAATTGATAAATTGGATTTTTAAGACTTGAAATATTTTCTCATCGCAATATACTGTTTAGAAAATTAAAAGACATGCCACAGCCTGGGGGAATATATTTGTAAAACATATATGATGAGAAATTTGTATCCAGTATATATAAGAACTCCTATGACTTAATAAGACAAATCACTTGATTTAAAAAAATATATATATGTGCACATTATATCAAGAGACACTCATTATAGAAAACACATGAGTAAACTGCAAATAAGTACATGAACAGATTGCTCAACATCATTAGCAGTTAGAGAAATGCAAGTGAAAATCACAGTGAGACGCCTCTTCACACCCAGTGGGTTGGCTGCAGTGAAAAAGACTGACAACAGCAGGTGTTGAAGAGGATACAGAGCAACTGGAAATACCATACATTACTGTTAGAATTGCCCGGTGATACAACTTCTTTGGGAAACAGTTTTTCCGTTTCTTATCAAGGAAAGCAATCACCATGTGGGCCAGTAAGCTCACTGCTAAGTATCTCTCCAAGAGAAATGAAAACATGAGTTTATGTGAAGACTTGTATTCAAATATTCTTAAAAGCTTTATTTATGATAATCAAAACTGGAAATATCCCAAGTGTCCCTTATCCTATGAACAGGTAAACAAATTGTGGAGTACAGATACAATGGAATGCTACCCTCTATAAAAAGGAACAGATTATTGATTCACACAATATGGATGCATCTTAAAATCATTTCATTAAGTGAAAGAAGCCGTAGGGGAGGAAGAATTTTCTTTATCTTCTTCCTATCTTGTGCTCATTGGCTGAAGCCCTGTAAATTAGATTGATAAGAGACAGCTTAACAAGAGAAAAAAATAGAAGTTTGTTAACATGCGCATTGCACATGGAAGTAGTTGTGATGAGTAACTCCAGGGGTGGTTAGAATTTGGGGGTCTGTATACCTAACTTAGGGGAAGGGGAGAAAGTACACTAATGGAAAGGAAAATGACTTTTGGAAAGATAAATGAGCCCTTGTGAAAATAAATAAGAGATGTGATAGTCTTGTGACAATGTCCATTTGCGTGTGGTGCTGACTTCTCAGAAGAGTTGCTCTGAGATGGGGCATTTATGACTGTTCTTCTGATTTCTTTTAGAAGGCTCTGCTTTTAGGTAGGTAAGGGATTTCAGGAACTCAAACTAATTCTTCAGCTCAAAATAATTCTTAAGCCAATGTGGCATATTTGGGGGTAGTATGTCCTGATCCTCCTCAAAGCCAAACAGAAAATATTGCATACTGTATGGTTCCATTGAAATGAAATTCTAGAAAAGACAGAACTGTAGTGATAGGAAGGTAGAACAATCGCTTTCAGGAGGTGGGAGTGGGGTGAGATTATTGACTACTAATGGGCACAAGGGAGCTTTCTGGACTGCAAAAAAATTTTCTGTATCCTGAATAAAATGGTGTTTATACAAGTGCATGTTTTACAAATTAAGATGTATGTGAACAATTGGATAGTCTTATTGTATGCAACTTATATTTCATATAATTGGTACAGAAATATTTGATCTTCTACACAGGTGTATTAGTATGTTTCTGTTGCTTATAACAGGACACTTGAAACTGGGTAATTCATAAGCAAATAAAATTTATTTCTTATAGTTTCAGAGGCTAGGAAGTCCAAAGTCCAGAGAACACATCTGGTGAGGGCCTTATTCTTGGTGGTGACTCTCTGCAATCACACAGGATATCACATGGTGAAATGGCCGAGTAAGATTGCGCTAACCTCCTCACCTGCTCTCCTTATAAAGCCATCAGAACCACACCCATTATTACAAGAATGGATCAATTCATTCACAAGGGTACAGTCCTCACAATAGAATCACCTCTTCGAGGCCCCACATTTCATTTACCATAATAGGATTTCCAACCCTCTTAACACCATGACAGAGGGGATTAAGTTTTTAGTACATGGACCTTTGGGGGACACATTCAACCTGTACAAACAGGACATAAGCATGACCTACTATATTACAGTATAGAGTAATCTTTAATTTTATTAAAATTGATTAAAAATAATTCCAGAATTTAAAAGCTCTTGATTACTTAAAATTTCATAACGTGAAAAATATGGGGCAAATGGAATAGCTCTTTTCAATTTCAATTTTTATTTTTAATTGCTAAATAATAATTGTATATATTTATGGATTACAAGGTACAATGCAATGTTTTGATATAATTGTACATTTTGGAATGAAAAATGAAGCAAATTAACATATTCATCACTTTGGTTATTTTTTACACTGAGAACATTTAAAATCTACTCTCTTAGCAGTTTTGAAATATGCAATACATTATTATTAAGCATGATCACTAAGCTGTGCACTAGATCTCAAAAACTTATTCCTCTTTTCTACCTGAAAATCTGTACCCTTTGATTGTCATCTCCCTATTCCCCACCCCACCCTCTCCCCTACCCCCAAGACTTTGGTAACCACCACCCTACTCTTTATGTCTATAAGTTCAACTTTTTAATTTTCCACATATAAGTAAGATCATGTAGTGTTTGTCCTTCTGTGCCTGGCTTATTTTACTTAGCATAACAATAATGTCTTCTAGGTTCATTGATGTTGTTGCAAATGACAAGATTTCCTTCTTTTTTAAGGCTGAATAGTATTCCATTGTGTAAATACACCACATTTTCTTTATCTATTCATTTGTTGATGGACACTTAGGATGATTTCATATCTCGGCTATCATGAACATGCTGCAAAGAACACAGGAGTGCAGACATCTCTTTGACATACTGATTTCAATTCCTTTGGATATATACCCAGAAGTGAGATTGCTGGATCATATAGTAGTTCTATTTTTAGTTTTCTGAGGAATCTCCATACTGTTTCCCATGATGGCTGTACAAATTTACATTCCCACCAACAGTGTACAAGGGGTTTCTTTTCTGCGTATTCTCACCAGCACTTATCTGTTTTCTTTTTGATAATAGTCATTCTAACAGATGTGGGATGATATCTCATTATGTTTTTAATTTGCATTTCCCTGATTAGTGATGTTGAACATTTTTTCATAACCTCTTTGGCCATCTCTGTCTCCTTTTGGGAACTGTCTTCAGTCCTTTGCCCATTTTTAATTGGGTTATTTGCGTTCTGGCTGTAGTTTGAGTTCCTTATATACTCTGGATATCAATTCCTTGTCAGATATAGAATTTGCAAATATTTTCTCCTAGTCCATAGGTTGTTTCTTCACTCTGTTAATTGTTTCTTTTGCTGTGCAGAAGCTTTTTAGTTTGATGTAGTCCCTTTTGTCTATTTTTGCTTTTGTTGCTTGTGCTTTTGGTGAGTCACATCCAAAAAAATTGTTGCCCAGACCAATGTTGTAGAGCTTTCTTCCTATGTTTTCTTCTAGCAGTTTTAAAGTTTCAGGTCTTATGTTTAAGCCTTTAATTCATTTTGAGTTTCTTTTTGTATATGGTATGAGATAGGAGTGCAATTTCTTTCTTCTGTATGTGGCTATCCAGTTTTCCCAGCACCATTTATTGAAAGGACTTTCCTTTCCTAATTGTGTGTTCTTGGTGCCTTTGTCAAAAAAGCAATTGACCGTATATGTGTGGGTTTATTTCTGGGCCCTCTGTTCTGTTCCATTGGTTGATGTGTCTGTTTTCATGACAATCCCATGCTGTTTTGATTACTATAGCTTTATAATATATTTTGAAATCAGGTAGTGTGATGCCTACAGTTTTGTTCCTTTGGCTCAAAACAATATTGGGCTTCATGCATGAAGAAAATATTCATGAAATGTGTTTCAGAGTGAATACTTAATTCACTGCTACCTCCTCATTTTATTACATAATGCTTAGAGTCAAGGAATGTTTTATGTGGTAAAATACAGAATGTTCTTGTAACAGTTTCTAAATTCTTGTTACTATCTATTATCGAACTGAATTGGTTTATTATTTTTCCCATATGATCTCTTGGTCTGCTCTGAGTTTGTTAGGAGTGCTCAAAGGCTGTCTTCAGTGTTTTGGTGGATACTATGAAGATTGGAAATCATTAACGTCCTTATCGTCTGATTTTAAAATGAATGTGGTCTGTGGGGTGGGGACTATTTTAAATTGGAAGTTGCTAGAGGTAAACTCTCCAGTACTAGCAGAAGCAGCTCAACTGTGTTAACTATAGTTAAAGGGTAAATGACAAACTGTTTCCATCCCTTAACTTGAAGCTCCTGAGTAATTCTCTGTAGTTACATCTCCTTGTCAATGACTGAGTGCTTGCAGTCATGAGCATGAAGTCCAGTAACTGGTAAAATGAGAATGATGATATATCACAACACTCATACTTATGTAATTTTTGTGACTAACACAGATCGATCCTGTGTAAATTATTTCCACCTCATTTTACGTTAATATTCATTTCGTATATTTATAAATTTATGGTGACTATTAGATGCTGACAATACTGAAGAATTTCTCATCTCAGTTCTTCATTTTGGAAATGATGTTTTTGTCATCTGTGTTTGATTGCATAGTCCTCAAACTAGGAGATGAGAAAAAGGGGATTGATGACAGTACCTTAGAAAATATTTTTCTTTTATGAATGATGACAAAGGTAATAAATATCTTTTCAAGTATGTCTAGTGCTGTTTACTCAGGAAGTTCTACTTTTTCATGCTGAACTCTGGAATTAAAAGTGTTAAGAAGGTTATTTTAATGTTAGTACGCAGAGAAGCTTCATTAAATTTCATAATACACAATAGATACAAGGGCAACAATGGTCTTTGATAGTTTTTCACTTCTTTTAACCATCTAAGAATTATGAGTTATTCTTTTTGAAACTTATGAGTTTTCTTTTTTGCCACGGTATTATTTGTGTGTTGTGTGTGTGTGTGTGTGTGTATAATTAGGGTTTCCACCACAGATGTTTTTTAAAGCTTGGAAAGGGCAAATTTAGTTCATTGTAAGTGAGGGCAAGACTGAATTAAAATCAGAACTCTTGATTGTGTTTACAGGAGAGTGAACGGGGGTACTTAGGCATGTGGATTGTACAGTTCTACATGTGACATATCTCCTGTTGCTTTTCATACTTGCCTCCTACTCAGTTTGGCTAAGAAGAGAGAGTGTACTGTGGGGGTGTGTTCAAGAGAACAATAGAATTATGATTCTCGAGACAAAGACAGAATGTATCATTTATTGAGCTGTAATAAAAAATATATTTATTTAATTCAAAAAACCTTCAAAAAGCAAGTTCAATGCATCTAGAAAGGAAAAGAGAGCTCATTAAATAGGCATCCTCTTCCATATTTGGAGTTGCAGTGGTCACTTCCCTCAGCCCACCAGCTGAAATGACACAAGCAGCTGGAAAAATAGTGGGAGGAAGAAAGAGGGGAAATATGAGAAGGTGTGCAAGGTCTCACTCTGTCTTTCTCATAGTGGCCTCCTTTCAAAGCATTCTTTGTTTGGGGGAGGGGGATGCGCCTAGGTCCTTTTACTGTGCTTCCATAAAACTTTTTAAAGTGATTCTTCTGGAGTTTAAGTAACACTTGATAATTAAATTCTCAGAAGAAAGTGTTAATAGCAAAGGCAAGGTTGAAGGTAGAAGAGATAGAGACAAGTAGATGGGTGAGTTCTCTCTGGGAGTGGGAGGGGAGAGACCTGAGAAAGGGTGGATGAGGGGGGACCTCAATTTGAGGAGGGTGAGGGCAAACGTGCAAGTGGAGGACTGAGAGATGGAATTTCCTCTGAGTGCTGCCAAGTTAATTAAGCTTTGCAATGGGGAATATGCTAATTGCCCTGATTTGATCATCACACATGATATATATGGATTGAAATATGACTCTGTATCCCATAAATATGTATAATCAGTACATTTCTATGAAAATAAATAAATAAATAAAATTCAAAGCTTATTTTTCTGTTTAAAAACTTTCAGTGACTACTGCCTAAAGTATGTACACTAAATGGGGCTTTAGTGACACAAAGGTCAATCAGCCTAATCTCTTGTCAATTTTTCCTCATTCTCACCTTAATACTGTCCCTCAAAATGCTGAATCCTAGGCACACCAAGTAGATCTGAGTTTTTTCAAGAACGTCTTTCCCTACCCATGTTACTGTCAGTTTTTATCAAAATCTTCAGGACCCAGTTGAAATGTCTCTGCCTTTTTACAATATATTCTGTAATAATCACCTATGAGAGTTAAAATTAATTTCTCCTCCTAGGACCTCCCTTATGATTATTAATATGCCTCAAACAGATCTTATCTCACGTACTACTTTTATCCATTTGGTTCCTGAAACCAGACTATGCACTATTTTGTCTTTTTAGACCTCATATTCTTAGACTGATTGGACACCCACTAAAGGTTTAAATTAAAATATAGAAGAAAATAATTTAAGACAATACACTCTACACATAAAAAAAGCACAAAAAAATTATGAAGGGCTATGTAATATAATACTATTACAGTTTTTACTGTTGCAGAGATGATACATTTATAACTTTTTATCCTGTTATGACAAAGGTAGCTGTTAGTAAAAAAAGCAGATGTTAGAAATTTTCTTTAAAAAACCTCTTAGATAGGTCTTTCTAAAATAATTAACTTTTAATTAACAAATACAAATTGTATGTGTTTATGGTATACAACATGATGTTTTGATGTATGTATACACTGTGGAATGGCTAAATCAAGATAATTGACATATCCATTATCACATATTTGTCATTTTTTTTGTGGAGAGAGCTCTTAAAATCTACTCTCTTAGCAATTTTCAAGTATATAATACATTGGGGTTTTTTGTTTGTATGTTTGCTTTTTAAAAATTTTATTGAGTCATAATCGATTATACATATTTTGGGGTTCAACGCTGACAAATGATCAAATCAATATTACTAGCATATATATTGTTACAAATTGTACTTATTCTTTATGCCCCTTGTCCAGTCTTGCCCCACCCCCTTCTCCTTTCCCCCTCTCCCCTCTAATTACCCTAGATTTCTTCTCTCCCTCTGAAAGAGTATTGGTTACTCTGTTGATTTGTTGCCTAAATGATCTGTCCAATGCTGAGAGGTGTGTTCAGGTCCCCCAATATTATCGTAGAGCAGATGCTTCTTCTGTCACTCTGGAATGGGCTTTGTGGAGAGAAACATCCTCTTCTTTTCTTTATCTCTGCTGGTGACTCTCCTTGTGTCAGCGCACTCTAGTGGCTGGTGGACCGTCTGCACAGTGGTTGTGGCATCTAGTCACTTTCCCAGCAGCCCTGTTTATACAATACATTGTTATGAACTATTGCCACCATGTTGTACAATATATCTTTTAAATTTATTCCTGGTAACTGAGAATTTGTGTCTTGAGCTGAAAACATCTGCATCTTCTGCATTAATCAGAAGCCCCTGTAAAATATTTTGCTATTAATAATAATAAACATAAGTTACTTCAAGACCTGAATCATAAAAGATTGTCTTTAGCATAATGCCCTTATTTAGGCAGGTAGGTATGGTGAGTTGTTGTTTTTTTTTTTTAGTTGAAATATGGTGGCTTAAGACTCCTTCATGAACTTGCAAACAGAAAATGACATTTTTGAAAAATAAAGGAGACCTTGCTACTCAGTTTTCTTCCCTCAAGATGGAACTCCCATATCTTCTTCAGAAAATCCTTTGTGTGTGTATCTTACAGATACTAGCCCTGATCTATTCTCTCATGCATAGAAAGCAATTCCAAGCAAGTCCACATCTTGTAAGTGAAGGCTAACAGTGAGCATTGGCTTAATGCATTGTTCTAGATTCAGCCTGCACTCGAATTGGGCTTTGATTTTAATATCATGTTACAACTTTCAGATTTCCTACTATCTTTCATGCAGTGCAATTTCTTGGTTCAACAGTTTACAACTTAATAATTCTTATTCTCTACAAAGATTTGTAAATTTTGCTGTGTCAAGCAATAGAAATGCACTGAATTTTCCTCCCGATTAAGAATGGTGAAATCATAAGAGGAATGTTCTAATGATATCTGAAATAAAAAGAATACCAGGAAATGTTTGAGCCTTTTGCCATATCTGGAGGCCATGGTATATCTTTCTTTTTTAATACCAGTTTCTGATACTGGAGAAGTACTCTTTTAAAAAAGAAAACTTTTCATTCTTTTTATGTTTTTTTCTTGCTGTTCTACACTTGCCCCACTGCAACAGCTGTTAAAGTTTGTGTTTGATCATTTTGGAGATCAAATTCCATTTGTTCTATAGCTGTCTGCCTTTCTTCCCCATTCCCTATCTTCACTTGAGATTCCGGAGGAAAACGAGAGAAACTTATGTAGAATCTAAATCATGGGTGAATAGAGAGTATGCAACTCACTTTGGGGAGCTTGTTAACTTTCAGACTTTTTAATATCAGTGAACTCAGTGAAGAATTGTAAAAGCATGACCACAGAGCCCTGAAAATATATTTTTCCTCCAGTCCTTTCACTCCCAACTTCAGGAACAGAAAATACAGCAAGAAATGGACTCCTTTATTGTGACAGTGTGCAGGAAACTACACTGAGTAAAATTTCAAAGGTAATACCATGCCATCATATCTTAAAAATTATCACAGATCCATCTTTTTTCTGTGTCATGGTGTGATTAGTCATGGCCTGCCAAACACGTTAACAAGCCCAGTTCAGTGAGCAGAACATGCTGTTTGGAAAAGATGGTAACATGAAGAATTCTATAAGCAGGTGAACGTATTAGTAACAAAGGTCTGACAGCAATTAATGAATAGGTGTCCCAACAGGTGGTGGGGCAGAGTAGCAAGGAACCTGAAGTCAACAGTATGACTGAAAATGTGTGCAAAATAGAAAAGCATATGGAGTTATCTTTTTTACCCCACACTCTTTCAAATTTTGTATGGAAATATTAAAACATGGCCAGATTTCAAAATAGGCAAGTGTCATCTCCACCTGTGGTATGTCAAGTCTGGGGGATCTCCAGCATGGACCTAGCCAGCAGATCTTGGTGAAAGCCAGGAGAGGTTGGTGGAGGCAAGAAAGGGATTACCGATAGAAAATGCCAACAAAACCCCTGCATCCCTGGATGGAGGTGACAATAATAAGTTGATGGCCCTATCCTGAATAAGCTGGGGAGCTCAGCAGGGATATCAACATGAGGAAAAGTTCATGGATCCAGTGGCCAAATTGTGGCACAAGGTCAACAACAGGTAGGGAAAGGCTGATGCTGAGGAGGTTCTTGATGTGTAGAGTAGGTGTCCACTTCGAGGGCCTTACGTTCTTCCTGCACATAGTCAGGATGTGGCTGCAACTGTGCAGAGAGTGAGTTTGCAGTGGCAGGAAACTGAGCAGAGGCTGGCACTGTTTATCAGTGGCCTCCGTCATTGTCTTCTGTGCTTGGAGACCCCTCTACTCAGACATGGTCCTCCAGGGCACAGTCGTAGCAGGAAGACAGAACTGCAGTTTTCTGGGATATCTCTAAGACTGTATCAGAGGGGCAATTTAAATAGGGTTGCTAACTGCAACTGTGCCACCCCACCCCTGCCTGATTCCCATCTTCCCCATCAAATCTGTAGCAGCACTTTACCATGGCCTGGGGAGTAGAGGTAAGAGCCATTTGTTTTCTGAGTTGTGCACCTGTACATAGTAACTAGCATTGTGGATATTTTCATATCCAATATAGAGTTTAAATAGTAAATCGTTGTTTCTTATGATGCCCATGTGAGGTTATTTTTCTTATTGCTTTCAGAGTGTACAATGCTATGTAACACATAGATAAATCCGCATTAGCAGTACAAAGTTAATGAAAAATATATAGACAAGAAAATCAATATGGTGGATCCAGTTGGGCATAGAAAATATGTCTTCTGGTTTCCCTTTAATTCATTCTGTTTTCAAGTAGTAGCAAAAGAAGTCATAGATAGCAATGGAAGATTTTTAAAATTATTTTTTATCAGTTGTTTATGTGTTTATACTTTGTTTTTCCTTACGTGTTTATACCAAGTACCCCTGGTACAGTTATTGGTAGCATGTTTAGTAGTGATAAATCCCAATCATTCTATGAGCTTCTTAGTCTGTCACATGGGAAATATCATCAGTTCAGCCATTCATTCAGTCAATCAATATCTGTTGAGCACCTATTATGTGCCAAACATTGTGCTTCTTCGCTTATTTCTCTTTCAGAATCAAAAAATGTCTATGACATATGCAAATGTTAGCGAAAAATAATCTGAATTTTTATGAAGTATATTTCAAAGGTTTGTATAATTTTACCAGTTTTTCTTTAATATTTGGTACCTGAGCTGAATTAACTTTCATTAATTTAAGTTTGAAAATCACTTCATTTTAAAATTAATTGACTGTCAGACTAATTTAAAAGGTATAATTGCAATGAATTTGGTAATTATAAGCATAATAAATAGCATTCAGTGCATAATACCTAAAAGATTATAAGTTTTTGCTTGTCTATTTCTATAAAACACTTGAGGTAATTTGCAGTTTTAATTTACAGTAAATTAATATAATTAGAGAGTGGTCAAAAGACATATCAAAGCTAATTAACAGGAGAAAAAGAATTACCAGTTGCCAGGGATGTTTGCTATGGCAAGTAAGCATTTAATTCATTGTGAAATGTCTAGGTAGTAACATAGTAGCCTGTATAGTCTGTATTATCAGTTAAAAGTATACAGATAATAACAGCAATATTGCTAATCAGTTTATATCTCACTCACCATATGGTAGGTACTGTTATAAGCTCTTCGCATACATTGCAAAATTACATTCTTACAACTCTAATGTTCACTTTGGGGCTACTATCCCAGTTTTGCAGGTTAGGAAATTGAGGTTAATTACTTTGCCCAGCTAGTAAGCGACAGAGCTGGGAGGTCACCCTAGCACTTTGACACCAGAGTTTGTGCTCACCACCCCCCTCAAGTTAAGTTAATGCCTATATTATGGATAATATTTTTAATATTAAGGATAATAAATTTAATAATTCCCCAAATTTAATTGTTGGGCAAAATATATTGTTCTTCAGATAAATGTTTCTCATATTGTCCATCTGTAAACCCAGGAGAGGTATACCAGGGTTTTAAATTATTGAAATCAGCATATTTTCTTTATATCTTTATAGAATACCCTGGGTATTATATTTCCATTTCTCTCCTCTTGTCAAATAACTTCCTACTTCTTTGATTGTTTTTCTTCCTTCTCCACACCCCTATGCTCCATCCTCTGGAATAACTGGGTACATTTTATGTCATAATCACTCCTAAACTGTTTACTTATGTCCTCATTGATTCATTTGAGGAATATTTATTATGTGCCTCCTTTATCCTGCTGGCAAACAATGAACAATAAAACCAACAAACCTGGTTTTTGCTGTGTTCTAAAGCTTACATTTTAGAGGCAGAAGCATGCTGCAAATCACTGCCACATGGTTAGTTACTTCATTACAATTACAGAAGTCCTCTGAGACCAGAAAGCCAGGCAACTTTATGGGGCAGGGGATTTGGGAAGGCTTATTTGAAGAAGTAACGTTTGAGTTGAGGAACAAATGAGAATAACAAAAATTATAAATTTGCAATTTGGGAAATTACAGGGGTTCTTGAAATCTCATGAAGTCTTCAGACCAGTTATTGCTTGGTTTATACTTCCAGACATCCTTTCTCAGTTCATGACACATTATTAAGTAGTATGTACTGTCCTCAAGTCATAGTTTATAGACTTCACAATCTGCTTACCCAATTATGAATCAGTTTGACACCATATTGCTCAGAATAGAGACAAAGCTTAGCCAGCTTCCAGATTTTCTTTTTATATACATACTAGTCTCTTAGCTTTGCCCTGTTCATATCTGCATGATGAAGATGGGTCTTTCTTTAGTTCACAAAAATTCCTCTCCTCTTTCACTATTGTGGGGCTTCAAAATTTGCAGTCAAAGGCGTCTGACTCTGGCTTCTGAAATTACTATGGTTACCCTTGGCCCCATGGCAGAGGAGGACAGGGCTCCATCTGGCCTCCAGACATTCCCCCTCTGGACTACACTTAGCAAAGACACTGGGCTTTATCCCTCTTGGAAGTCTTGTTGCACACCAATCTGGGCAAGTTCTAGTCACTTCTTTGTAAGTTTCTTTCTTCAGAGTTCTTTCAGCATGCTTGTTAGCCATTTTTGAGGTTCTAACTTCTGGTGAACTTGAACTTGTTAACCTATTCTTTTCAATTTATTGCGACAGTAGATTTCATTTTTTCAGGAGCCTCTCTGCTGGTCATCTTGCTCTCATAGTTCCCTCTCTCTTTGTTCAGAGGATGGACTGTAGAATTTTTTTTTCTTACCTCAGTAACTTTGCTGAGCCAGAGTCAATTTGCAGGACAGAAGTGATAGCTACCTGGGGCCTGCGCGTTGCCAACCTAGTCCTTTACAGCTCAAATTTTCACCCTCAAAGAACTGTCAGAGTTTTCTCTAACACCACATTCAGTTGCTCCTGCTCAGAAGAAGAAGCTTTTAAAATCAGCTTTAATAATAAAAATATTCTCAACTGAGTGGAATATACTCCCCTGATATGGCTGCATGGCTAACTCCCTCTCTTACTTCAAGTCTGTGCTAAGGTAGGTACCAACCCAAACCACCCTATTTAATGTTACAACTTAGCTCCCATTCCCCAGCTCTCTGTCTCTATTCAACCCAGCTCGATGATTTCTTTATTCCATAGCACATGTCATCTTCCAACCTATCACAGAGGTTACTTATTTACTACATCTGTTATTCATTGTCTGTCTTGATACTAGAGTGTAAGCTCCATGCAGGCAAATGCTCTTCTATTTGTCTACTGCTGTATGCCAAGCACTGTGAACACTGTAAACAATAAGCATTTGTTGGATGACTGAATACAACCTGCAGAAAACACAATTCTTCAGTAGAGGAAAAGGTGGATTATTTATAATAATCTAGAAGGTTAAGATATGAAGTGAAAACATAATATGGAAAAGTAAAGCTTAAATGAGTTTGTGTTTGCACAACTAACCCCAAGATATTATTATAGAGATTTAGTTAATAAATACTTTTTATTTTTCCTAAATAAGCTTTCTGAGGGCATTGTTATACTTTAAAAGCATTTAAATTCTAATAAAAATTAGAAATAATAACAAAAATCTACACTGGTACATAAGTGATTATATCACAAAATTATTAAGTATGATATTAGAAATAAATGTCTTAAAATAAAACTGAGAGATAAATCTAATAGTGAAAATGCTACAATTATGTTTAATAGTTTTTATCAGGAATATTATGGTTCAAGCCAATTTTTCAAAATTGAAATACTTCTTTATTTTTAGTGTTGTATAATATTTGTATAGAATATATTGGTAAGACCCTGTTCAAATTCTAGACCTTTGTACAAATTCTAGATGTTGCTTCTTCTTTGCTGTGAGATACTGAGCAAGTTTTAAATTTTTTTCAATTTTTTATATATAAAACACTTAGGACAGTGCCTGACAAACACCTATTACTGAATTATCCCTTAGAAAATTTTTTTAAAATTATCGGCACCGGATCTAGAGGAATTCATATCTAGATTCAAGTGTAGAATTAAGTACTAGTAATGCATTGCTGAACATTTTCAGGAAGAAAAAATTCTAAATGGTATGTTAGTGGCCTGTAATTTTTAGTGTTGGAATCAATATAGAAACCTCAGGAAGAAAATAAACAGAACTTGACTCTAATATAGCCCCTAGACTATTTAAAAGAATATGTTACAAAATGATATTAAAAACCTAGTATTATTGTTTCACAAATGTTGTTTGCATATATTGTATTTAGTACTATAGATAGAAACTGCAAAGGCATCCCTGGCCTTTTGGGCTTATTATCTAAATAAAGCAGACATGAGTGAAACAAACACTATAATTATCCCACTGGGCACTCTAAAAAAGTGAAGCTGATGTGTAAATTGGAAGGTTTTATGAATTAGAGGGTAAAAAGACTTTTGCCTTTGTCAAAGTTTAGCTGTATGCAATAAAATGCTGAATGGTTCTGCTCAGGTTAGTTCCCAATAGCACTGACTGCAGATAAATTTTGCCCAGGAGAAGAACACATCCTTATCAAATAGAATGGCCAGTCCTATTGGAATTGTAGACTGATTAATACCTAGACTCCCTTTGTTTAATGCTACATAATTTTTTTAGTTGTTTTTCTCTTTAGATGTTAGCTTTAAAGGGAAAAATAAGTCACCGTTGTTTACATTAGGCATAAAGCAAATGTATTTTTAGTGGGCTAAATAAGGAAGAATGAAAGAATTAAATGAAAGAATCAAACCCAAGAGAGAGAATTACTAAGGTGTTCTATAGAGCACCTAAAAGGTTCTGCAAGGCATCTAAGCAATTGGAGAGTTGCTTAGATTATGTAATGAACTGGATCAGGAAGATTCTGTCTTATACTTCAGAGTGATTTGGAGAAGTATTGAAGCAAGAATGAATGAACCCTCTTGATATATGGAATAATGTTTACTGTTTAAATGGGAAGGACATTTTTGTTGCTTCTAGATAAGTATCTAGTGTTCTTTTCTACTAAGTGCACCATTATATGCCAGGCAAATACACACAGGTTACATAGAGAAATATGAGGGTTCCTGCCCCCAAAGAACTCATACCATAGTATAGGAAAAAGTATGTGAACATACATACTGTGGTAAGCACAGTGCCAGAGATGTGTTCAAGGTATTAGAAAATCACATAAAAAGAGTATCTAATATAATTGGAGAAGAGGAATGGGTTAGGGAAGTGACAGATTAACTCATTTTACAGAATGAGGAGGTAAATATCATGGGGAAGATGGCAATTGAAACTTCAGCGTAGATTTTTAACTGCAAAAATGCCTAATTAACCAAACACACACACACACACACACACACACACAAACACACACGCACACACATTAAAAAGAGATTGAAAACAAAAAAGAAATTGTGTAATCTAATGCAATTGAAAAACTACAAATTGGCAGCCAGGGAAATAGGATGTACTTTCTGAGTGAGGACAATCATTCTCCACAGGAACATTTCTAAGCAGACCAAACCCTGGTATGAGTCCTTTAGCAAAGTATCTCGTGAGGACAACACATAGACTGTCTTTCCCCCAGTAGCTCAGAGCCACACTCAACTCAGTGCTTCTCATCCACTCCAGTGGACAAGGAGCCAGGGCTGCACCAGCCCTATGAGCTGATTGCCTAATCCACGCCCTCCTCATCCAGGAGCTCAGAGCCCCACCCAACTCAGTGCCCTGCACCCTCTCCAGCAGACAGCAAGAAGGGGCTGTACTAGTCCCTTGCACTGCTTGCCTGAATTCATGCTCTCCTACCTCGAGATCAGAGGTCTTCCTGATGCCATGAGACCACCAGCACCAGCAGAGAGCATGCTGGAGGTGTATGAGCCATCTAGATATGTGCCATCTTCCCCAGGAACCCAGTGTCCAATCTGACACAGCAGCCTGCAGGCACCAGCAGAGAAGGTGCAGGGAGCAACCTGGCACTTACTACCACACCCACCCAGAATCAAACCTACTTAGACCAACCCAACTATCAATATAAAACACTTCTACAGGTAAGAGTCTCTCCCCTCAAAAACTGCTCCAAAAATTAAAAGAAGTGACTACACCACTAGATGCCCAGACATCAATGCAGAGATATGACAAGCATGAAAAACAGGGAAACATGACACCCCCCAAAAGAAGACAATAATTCTTCAATACCAGACTCTGAAGAACAGGAAACTGCCAAATTGCCTGCAGAGAAAACCCAAATGTTAAAATTAAGGAAACTCAACATAATGGCCAAAAAATAGGTAGAAATCACAAGGAAGTAAAAAAAAAAAAAAAAATCCAAGACATGAATGAGGAATTCAACAAGTGGAAGAAAGAAATTCTGAACTAAAAGAAAGGCTTTTTGAATTAACACAGTTGAACCCCCCCCCAAAAAAAGGAAAGAAAAAAGAATTTTAAAAAATGAAGAAAGCCTACAAGATCTTTCTGATAACCTTAAGCATCTTAAGCATACAAACATCTACATTATAGGTGTACTGGAAGGGGAACAGAAAGGAAAAGGCACTGAAAGCCTATTTAATAAAATAATAGCTGATAACTTCCCAAGTATTGGGAGAGGTACAGTCTCATAGGTACAAGAAGTTCAAAGATCCCCAAACAGATTCAATCTAGAAAGGGCCTCCGCAAGACACACTGTAGTCAAATTGTGAAAAGTCAAAGACAAAGAATTCTAAAAAGAGCAAGAGAAAAGCATCAAATCACCTGTAAGGGAATCCCCATCAGGCTAACAGCAAACTTATCACAGAAACCCTACGAGCCAGGAGAGAATGGAATAACATATTCAAAGTCCTAAAAGAAAAAACTGCCAACCAAGAATACCATATCCAGCAAAGCTTTCCTTCAGAAATGAAGGAGAAATAGTATTATTCCCAGACGAACAAAAGCTGTAGGAATGTACCACCAGAAGACTGGCCCTTCAACAAATCCTAAAGGGAGTCCTATATCTGTAATCAAAAGAGTGATATATATCATCATAAATATGTGAGAAAGAATAAAAACCACTGGTAGAACAGATATGCAAAAGAGAGAAAGAAAATGTGTCTTGTCACTACAAAAAAACACTAATCAGCAAAGACAAACAAAAGGGAAAGAAAGGAACAAAATATAAAACAACTATAAAAATTAATAAAATGGCAGGAACAAGTCAATACCTTTCAGTAACAACCCTGAATGTAAATGAATTAAATTTCCCACTTAAAAGATATAGACTGGCTGAATGGATTAAAAACTAGACCCAAATATATGCTGCCTGCAGGAAACTCACGTCACCAATGAAGACACACATAGACTAATAGTGAAGGGATGGAAAGAGATATTCCATGCAAGTGGAAACCAAAAATGAGCAGGAGTTGCCAAACTTATATCAGATAAAATAGACTTCAAATCAAGATTTATAAAAAGAGACAAAAAAGAAAGATTATATAATGATAAAAGGACCAATGCAGCAATAAGATGTAACAATCATAAATATATATTCACCCAACATATGAGCACCCCTATATATAAAGCAACTGTTATTGGATCTAAAGGGAGAGACAGAACCCATCACAGTAATAGTTGGGAAGGTTAACACACTGCTCTCAGCAATGGACAGATCATCTAGACAAAAAATTAGCATAGAAATAATGGATTTAGAAAGCACTTTAGACAAAAAGGACTTGACAGACATTACAGAACATTTCATCCAACAACAGAATATACATTCTTCTCATCAGCACATGTATCATTCTCCAGGATAGACTACATGTTAGGCCAAAAAGTAAGTCTTAACAAATTTCAAAAGATTGAAATCATATCAAGTATATTTTCAGACCACAATGGAATAAAATTAGAAATTAACAACAATGAAAAGTTTGGAAACTATACAAATACATGGAAATTATACAACATGATCCTGAGCAGAACAATGTGCCAAACAAGAAGTAAAGCAGAAAATCAAAAAGTCCCTTGAAACAAATGAAAATACAGACACAACTTGCCAAAACCTACGTGATATTGCAAAAGCAGGACTGAGAGGAAAGTTTATTGCAATAAAAGCTTACATTAAAAGAATAGAGAGATTTCAAATAAACAACTTAACATTACACCTCAAAGAGCTGGAAAACAAGAACATTACAATCCCAAAATGAGTAGATAGAAATAGTTAATATCAGAGCAGAACTAAATGAAATACAGACCAAAAAAAAAAAAAACCCCAATAATAATACGAAAGATCAATGAAATAAAAGTTGGTTTTTTGAGAAGATAAACAAAATAGACAAACCATTAGCTAGACTAAGTAAAAAAAGAAGAGAGAAGACCCAAACAACAACAAATAGAAATGAAAAAGGAGACATCACAACTGATACCACATAAATACAAAGAATCAATAGAAACTTTTCTGAACAAGTATATTCCAACAAATTTGAAAATCTGGAGGAAATGGATAAATTTCTGGGTACATACACACTACCAAGGCTGAACCAAGAAGAAACAGAAAACCTGAACAAACCAGTAATGAGTAGTGAGACTGAAGCAGTAATCAGCAGTCTCCCAACAAAGAAAGTCCAGGACTGGATGGCTTCACTGCTGAATTCTACCAAACCATTAAAGAAGAATTACTACTAACCCTTTTCAAATATTCCAAAAAATTGAAACAGAGGCCATTCTCCCAAACACATTTTATGAAGCCAGTATCACCCTGATACCAAAAGCAGACAAAGATACAACAACAAAAAAAGAAAACTACAGGCTAATATCCTTGATGAACATAGACATGAAAATCCTCAACAAAATATTAGCAAAGAGAATACAAGGGCACATCAAAAAGATTATACAGCATGACCAAGTGGGATTCATCTCAGGGATGCAAGGATTGTTCAACATATGCAAGTCAATGAATGTGATACACTCCATCAATGAAATCAAGGACAAAAATCATATGATTACCTCAACAGACACAGAAACATTTGAGAAAATTCAGCATCCCTTCATACTACACACTCTCAACAAAATAGGTACAGAAAGAAAGTATCTCAACACAATAAAGCCATGTATGACAAACCCACCACCAACATCATCCTGAATGGGGATGAAACAAGACAAAACAGGAACAAGACAGGGATGCCTGCTCTCACACTCCTATTCAACATAGTATTGGAACTACCAGCCTGAGAAATCAAGCAAAAGAAAGAAATAAAGAGCATCCCAATTGAAAAAGGTGAAGTCAAATTAATAATGTTCACAGATGACATGATCCCATATATAAAAAACCCAAAAAACTCTACCAAAAAACTCCTAGTGCTAACAAATGAGTTCAGCAATGTTGCAGGATACAAAATCAATAGATGGAAAGACATTCCGTGTTTATATACTGGAAAATTAACATTGGGAAAATGTCCAGACTACCTAAAGTGATCTACAGATTCAATGCAAGCCCCATCAAAATACCAATGACATTCTTCACAGAAATAGAAAAAACAGTCCTAAGATTCATGTGGAACAAGAAAATACCCCAAATAGCTAAAGCAATCCTGAGCAAGAAAAACAAAGCCAGAGGCATAACACTACCTGATTTCAAATTATACAACAAAGCTATAATAAACAAAACAGCATGGTACTGGCATAAAAACAGACACTCAGACCAATGGAACAGAATAGAGAACCCAGAAATCAGCCCATGTACTTACAGCCAACTGATCTTTGACAAAGGCATCAAGAACATACACTGAGGAAAGGACAGCCTCTTTAGCAAATGGTGCTGGAAAGATGGGATATACATGTATGGAAGAATGAAACTAGACCCATACATCTCACTGTACACCAAAATCAACTCAAAAGGGTTTAAATACTTAAATATAAGACCTGAACTATAAAACTCCTGGAAGAAAACTTAGGGGAAACCATTCAGGATGTAGGACTGGGCAAATACTTTATGAATAAGATCTCAAAAGCACAATCAACAAAAGAAAAATAAAAGGGATTATAACAAACAAAAAAGCTTCTGCACAGCAAAGGAAACAGTCAACAGAATGAAAAGACAACCTACAGAATAGGAGAAAATATTTACAATCTATACATCAAAGGATTTTATCCTGATTTGATCATCACACATTGTACACAGGTATTGATACTCAACTCTGTACCCCACAAATTACAAATTTGTGTAATCAATTATGCTTTAATAAAAATAAATTAATAAAAAAGTTTGTTGATGACAAAAAAAGAATACAAAAAGTAGGCCAGGTTTTCTAACAAGATTACCAAAATGCTTCGACTGAGGCTTTCCCATTTCTTCTTTGTTAAATTAAGCTAAATTTGGCCCATGGAGACCTCTCACTTTGAGTTGGAGAGCTGCAGCCTAACTTAGCAGGTAAAATAACTGGAAGCCTAATTTGGGAGTATACTTTTGTAACAAATAGCTGAATCTCAGCCAATCATAGCAGCCAGGCTCTAGTCAATTCTAGGCAGCCAACTGATCAGATCATGTTCAAATGAGGCAAACTCCCAGCTGTAACCAATCAGGCTATTTGGGTACCTCCCCTCCACTTTCCCTGCCTCAGTGCTGCCTGCCCAGGTGGGGAGCAAAGCTCCCAGAGCCTCTTCTGTTTCCAAGGGCTGCCTGATTCACAAATTGTTCTTTGCTCAGATAAACTCTGCTAAATTAAATTTGGCTAAAGTTTTTGTTTTAACATATGCCATTTAATTAGATTACAAAAATATGGATAGACCACAAAACATTTAGCCCTCAAGTATAGCTTAGAGGAAAAAAAACTCATTTCATGTATCCTTAACAAGTGTTCGAGAAACCACTCACACTGTTTTAGAAAAAACACTAAAGCTCTCTGTTGGGAAAATATAGGAAAATGGTCAGTGCCCCTCAGATCTTCAGAATCTTGCCAAGCATTTGACGTAAATAGGCACGTGTGCCCAGGTGTTCCTTGGTTATCGTCTAGTGTAATTGCGCATGTGCACCCAGATGACTTAAGTATAAAGGATGAGGGGCTCTGATCCCCTGCGCCTCCCACCTCCGGGATTCTCCTGGGGGCAGGGGACAGGGCCCATGGGGAGGCCACTACTGCTTCTGGAGGCTGTTGTTGCTGCTAGTGCCAGTGTCCCCGAGACCCTCCACAAGGCCACCGCCAGACCTGTAAGCTACTGGACCTGTAAGCTGCTGATGCCGAGGAAACTGAGGACTGAGCTCCTGTCATCTGCCAACAGCTCCCAGAATCTTTCCCAATTACCTAACATGGACCAGCGTGTGAGGGGTCTGGGGACCCAGTCTGTACAATGGGTTTGAAGGGTCTGAGCCCTAGCTCTGACAATATAAATGGAAACTTAGTATAACTAAAATAATGAAACATTTTGGCTTTAGTTATGATTTGCCTTACTCTACACCCTCCTTTTCTAGTCTTTGAGAAGAAATGGCATGAAAAGAAACTAAATATTTCATATGAACTTTATTTTCAAAAAGCCTCTGTGGAATCAATGTCCCCATTTTACAGATAAGAAAACTGAGGTTTAGAAATGCTAAATAACTTGTCCTAAGTCACAAAGGCAGAAAATTTCTGGACTGACAATTTGACTTCATTTCTAGAATCCAAAGCTGTTTTGTTTTTCTGTTTTCCTTTGACACATCATGGTGCTTCCTTGGCTTTTGTAATGATCTTCCCTCCTCCACTAATCTTAAGGATATTAGGCTAAGGAAGAAAAAATGGGCTAAACTAGAATTATTTTAATCTCTCTATCTCAGTCCTGTGATTAAAGTTTCCAGAAGGCGGAGGCTAGCGTTTAGAATGGAGTGCGTAGTTCATCCTGACTCTCAACCTTCCAGGGTTGACCTACTCATCCGTGTTTCCTTCTTGTACCTTTCAAATCCCATCAAATCTGCAAACTCAGTGCAGATTGTCTTGCACGCTCTTGCTTTTGAAACCTGACTCAGTATTTTAAAACTTTTCTCACCTGACCCACAAAATTTGGCACTGGCTTATATTTCACCATATATTTAGTATTATTTCTATGGGCACTATTTCTATTTGCCCAAGTGGGTTAAAGGCCTACAGCACATGGATTATGCTGTAATTTTCTCCTTCAGACCCCAATATACCATGCTAAGCAAAGTGTGATTCTCAATGAACACTGTTCTTGGAAAGCAAACTGGTAATCAAGTCCTGAATCGAAAACAAAACCATAGATGTTGTCATATCTTGGTCATCTTCGTCTGACCTGATAACTGTACAGGTCTATAGTTTCTGGAATGTTTCCTTATGCATTATTTTACATTGCATCAAGTATAAAATATTTGTATAAAAATATGAAAGCGTTTGTGACTTAGTTGTAATAATTGACCAGGAGGTGTTTACTTTTCAAGTCACTGTTAATGAAGGAAGCATTTACACTTGTTCTTCTGGCCCCCGCATCATTAAAAAGCTTGGACTTTACATGTCTTCCTGTTTAATAGCTTATTTTAGCTGGGATGGAGCTTTTACAAGGTGAAATTCATGTTATTTGGCAAAGGTTGTGATAGCAGCTCTTTTGCCCAAAGCTTTGTGTTTTGTTAATTAGTTTTGCTGCCAGCTCTTCACATAGAAATCGTTGTCCCTCAGTATTTTTCTCCTTTTTCCTTTCTTACTTGAGGCTCAATCATAGATCTATTTCTATTTGTACAAATTTAAACCTTTTAATTTGTAAACACACCTTTATCTCACTTTGCAGTTCTTTGTCTGATAAGCTCAAGAGTAGTCCTTGTGTTTTTATTGTTAATTTGACAGAAAGAATTTATGATTTTTTATACCCAAATAAAACAAGATGTTTAAAGTTATATGTATGGTACAAAAATAGAGAATTCTCTCTTCACTTGGGGTTTTCTAGTTCAATTTATCTCCCATAAAATTGAAAATGTCACTGCAGGTAACTATTAAAGCTTATAATATGTGAATTATTTTAAAGACCTGCTGTTAGATACAGTAGTTTTGATCACTATTTCATGTTTCTGGCATATTTATTAGTTACCTTTTATGGGGCTCCCAATAAATTTGTATCTATTAAGTACTTAGTAGAAATCAGTACAGTTGTAAAGTACATCTATATGGCTCCTGATACTAAGTCAGCAGGCAGACTTAATGTGGAGCAAAGGCAGCAGGGCACGGTGGTGAGGAACTCAGGCTCTAGGGTGGAAGAGTCCTTGGGTCATATGGCTGCCTGACCACTTGTCAGAAGTCCTCTTAGTCTCTGTAGCCTCAGTTTCCTCATGTGCATATGTGAATTATAATAGTGCCTTGCTCACCAATTTGAGTTAAAGTTCATTTGGGAGGATAGTTATGAAATGTGTTGTACATGGGCTGGCATAAAGTAAACCCTCAAGTTCACCACTTGGTGGGCAGAGAACTGGGTGGCAAAGTGCAGAGACTCTGGGCTGTGCAGCCTGGCTCTGTCATTTTCTACTTCTGTGACTGGGTATGCCATTGCTCTAAGCCTCAGTTTCCTTATCTGTGAAAAGAGATAATATTATACTAGAGGATTGTTATATATAACTGAGATCATGTACTTAAAGCATCTAGAATATCATGTAGCATTTAGCAAGACTTAAACAAATGGTAGCTCTGTGAGTATGTGTGTGAAGAAATATTTGTCAAATGAATTGATTGATGTGTTTCAAAGGTGGAAATCAGAGATAGCATTGAGAGGCTCTTGCAGAATAGGGAGTCTTTGGTTGAGATGACGTGATGGCAGTGTAGGAATTGCCATCTAGCAATGGGTATCTAAGCAGAGGGGAAAATAACCTTCTGGAATGTCTTAAACACATGTCGTCTCTCTTCACTGCACAACACAGGACTATCAATTTTATTAGATTAAGTTTGTCTTTAGGGATGCATTCTTTCCAGGACAAGCTCGTTACAAAAAATTCCTCTATCCTATAGCACGTTAACACATTCTAGAAGGATTTTGGTGCTCAAAGAGGAAAGGTTACTGACTCATTGTGTAAAATCTAGTTTCCAAGGCATGGATTTAAGAGGTTTTACTTATTAGCACCAAACTTTTGATGGCTCTGTATTTGTATTTGCTGTGACTCAATTATGAAGTCAGATTGTATGCCTCTTAAAGTTCAAATTGACATGTTATCGAGAAGGAAAAACAAAAGCTCATTGGTTTTCTCGAAAATTTTTATATTATTTGCCTATAACATAAGAATGTAAATCATCTGCTTCCCTGGAATAAACAAAGCCAACAAACAATAAATTTTCATGAAAATTACTAGAATTGCCTTTGGGTAGAAATTCACATCCTAGTTTATAGGGTAGCAAGTGTAATTTGAAACAGACATTCCAAATCCCCCAAGGGGCTTTTGAAGAGAATGTCAGTTAACTGAATTCTTAAAAGTGATCTAAAATCCTGACTTCTCTATCATCTGGGAAACTCATAACATAAATGTAATAATAAATTTTAATACCTTTAAATTAAAGAAAATTTTTTTCAAAGCTATACAAGGAAATAGTTTAAAGCCAGATAGTGTTACAGGCTTCCATTCCCCACCCCCCTCACCTCTCTGTCTCTCCCTCTCTCTGTCTCTGTCTCTCCCTCTCTCCCTCTCTTCCCTCCCTCATGCACACACACAGACTCTTATTCTCTCTTTTTCTTCTCTTAACACTCTAATATATAAAAGTTTTTGGAGGGGCAGGCAGTAGCCTGATTGTTTGACAAAGTAAAGGAAAACCATTGCGTCTTCCTGCTTCTTGTGTAGGCTTTCCATCAGTCACTCTGCTTGTACTCTGCTTGTAGCTCACCTTCCTAGGAACCTGGGAGATCTGACATATGAATCAGCCTGCCAGTAAGCTTTCCTCACTGAGAGCTCAGCCCATTGCCTACCTGCAGTCTGAGTAAACACTTGTCAGTCATCCGCCAGTTATCCAGACTCAGAATGTCACTATATTCTAACTATATTCTATCTGCTCTTCTGTAATTCTTTGTGTGTGTGTGTGTGTGTGTGTGTGTGTGTGAGAGAGAGAGAGAGAGAGAGAGAGAGTGTGAGTGTGGCCTCATTATTGAGGCTAATTATCATTGTACTCAATACTTCCCCAAAAACAAAATCTAAAATTTGTCCTCTGACGAATAAATGATAATCACACCAGATTTTCCTGTACTCCCCTTCCACTTTCCACACACCGTCTTCTTTCTTTCCTTTTTTTTTATTGAAACACAATCGCTTATATATGTGTGTGGTACAGAGTTGAATATCAATACTCATGTACAATATGTAACTATAAAATCAGGATAATTAGCATATTCAGCATACAATGTAATCATTTTTTGTGACCTTTTACCAATTTCTTGCTAATCCCCCTTCTCGTACCTCCTTTCCCACCTCTGGTGGCCTCAGTTCTGTTCTCTCCTTTTGAGAGTTCAATAAATTATTGTGATTGTTCTTTCTTTTTTTATTTATTTGTTTATTTTTTTTAGCTCCCACTTATGAGTGAGGACATGAGGTATTTCTTTCTGTGCCTGGCTTATTTCACTTCACATAATTTCCTCCAAGTTCATCCATGTTGCTGTGAATGGCAGAATTTCATTCTTTTTTATGACAGAGTAGTATTCCACTGTGTACATATACCACATTTTCCTTATCCAGTAGTCCTTCAGTGGACATTTAGGTTGGTTCCATATCTTTGCTATGGTAAATAGAGCTGTGATGAACATGGGAGTGCAGGTATCTCTTCAACATGATGATTTTCCATTCCTTTGGGTATATACCCAGCAGTGGGATTGCTGGATCATATGGAGGATCTATCTGTAGTTGTTTGAGAAGCCTCCATACTGTTTTCCATAGTGGCTGCACTAATTTACAGTCCCACCAACAGTACAGGAGCGTTCCCCTCTCTCCACATCCTCGCCAGCATTTGATATTCTCTGTCTTTTTGATAATGGCCAGTCTAACTGGGGTGAGATGATATTTCAGTGTGGGTTTGATTTGTTTTAACACTGGGAGTGATACGTGAAGTGTATTGTGAAGTGATTTAAAACATGGGCTTTGGAATTAAAAAAAAACAAACAAACGGAGATGAATCACTCAAATTACTAATTCTCTGATAGTGGAATTTTACTGAATCCCTTCCCTCTGAGCATGATTTTATCATTTGTTACGGTGGAATAACAACAGTACTTCACTCAGAAAATTGTTGGGAGGATTATCTGGGACAGTATAATATAAAGCTTGAATCTTTATGGACTCAGTGTGACCCATGATTTTTCTTGTTGTTAATTCTTGTTATTATACTTTGCTTGTCTCTCTTCCCTCTTCAATTTCTAACACATCCCCCACCTATATGCACACCCAGATCATGAGTTTTTGAATTTGAGGTCTGTTCCTTTTTCTGTATCCCTGCTATGGGGATACATTCACATTAACTGAGTTAGTTGAATTAATGAATGTATTTATTTAATAGTGTCAAGTCTGAAAGGAGTGGGTGAGGAGAGTGATATATAATGTTAGGAAGAACTTTGAACGAATTATGTTAGCAAAGTTAATAATGACTACAATTTAGTTAGTACTATTTAAAATACTAAGAGTAATTTTAGAATATGTTTTCTTAAAGAAGTTTCTGCAATATTAATGGTGTAAACAATCTGCAATAGTGAAAAGAAATCATCAGCTAGCTACATTTTTCCAAAAAAATTTTCCACAATTAGCCAGCAATTATTCTTCAAATAGGATTGTATTGTATGTGAGATTCTAACAATCCCTAACCTCAGTATGAATAATCACAAATAGATGTCTGAAAAATTATTTGAGCTATGATTTCTAATTACTGAGTTCCCCCCCCACCAAGGGTACTGCACAGACATCTGCATATCTTTTATTGTTGTAAAATATACATAACATGTAGTTTCATTTTTAAGTGCACAGTTCTGTGGTATTAAGTACATTTGCATTGTCTGCAGCCATCACCACCATCTGTCTCCAGAACTTTTCATCCTCCACAGCTGAAATTCTGTACCCAGAGAACACTGACTTTTCATGACACCCTCATAACTAACTTCTCAATTCTGTACAGTTTTAAAATAAAAACTAAAAAGTGTAAATATTAAGATCAGCAACTGCTTACCACAAAAATATCAAAGTGAGGAAATTTGCATTCTCAATTGGGAAATAGTTAAAATAGTTATAATCTTGCTGAGAAATAACACATGGTTTTTTTTTTCTTCTTGATATTATCTTAAGTCATCTTCTCTTAAACACTTCTCTAAACCAAATGCTAACAACCTGTCAAGAATGGAATTAAAAATAAACTAGGATTTTCCGGACCAATATAGTATCCCAAGCTCATTTAAATTTCTCCCTCTCCTAATACACTTAAAATAGATTCAACTAAAATAATAAAGAATATTTCACTAACAGGCACAAAACCAGAGACCATTCCTCTTCACATAATTGAGTTCCATAGAGTTCTGGTGGGACATGAAGTGGCGTGGCACTTCTCTGCACGGATCCAGTGGTGAGCAAGCAAAGTGTCAGCAGTGCTCTGCTAGTCCTCCTCAGTGACATTGCCCAGTCTGTAGAAGAAATTGGAACCACCAATGCAGGTCAAAACCTGATGGTGCTCCAGCTTCTCACATGGCACTGCTGTCCTTGGGGACCAGCATCCCAGGACCTGCACTCCTCCACGTTTCCTGCCAGGTTCCTGCCAGTCTCAGCAATGCACACAACAAAGACTGACTGCCCCAGTGAGTGGAGCTCTCTACCTGCAGCCATGGCCCTCTGCCTATACTTTGGTTCCTTCTCCACATTAACCTGGACTTCCTAAGTTGCTAATAAAAATAGTAGACAATCCTTTTCTCTTCTTGTGGCTTGGGCAGAAAGAAATGAACAGAAGCTACACACTCTTCAGTGGTCAACAAGCTACCAGTATTGGACTAAGTGAACTTCATTATTCATTCATTCACTCAACAATTATTTTAGTGCCCTCTGTATACCAGTCACTAGTTTAGGAGCTGGGAACCCAACAGTCAACAGAAAAGGTTCATAGCTCTTAAATACTAATGAGAGGAAATAAACTATAAACAAATGCATAAATGAGATCATTTTACTTAGTGCCAAGTGTCACAAAGAAAATTAAACAAACCCATTTTACAATAACTACAAACAATAACATAAAATACTTAGGAATAAATTTAACCAAGAAGGTGAAAGACCTGTACACTGAAAACTATAAATGTCAATGAAAGAAATTGAAAAAGACAGATAAATGGAGAGATATCCTGTGTTTATGGATTGGAAGAATTAATGTTGTTAAAATGTCCATTCCCCCAAAAGTGATCTATAGATCCAATGGAATCTCTATTAAATTCCAATGAAATTATTCATAGAAATTGAAAAACAATCCTAAAATTCATATAGAAGCAAAAAAAAAAAACCCAAATAGCCAAGGTAATCATGAGCAAAAAAAATAAAGTTGGAGGCATCACACTACCTGATTCCAAACCATACTACAAAGCAATAGTAATTAAAACAGCATGGTATTGGCATGAAAATAGACATATTGACCAAGGGAACAGAAATAGAGAGCTCAGAAATGAACCCATGTATGTAACCCAGTAAATTGATTTTCAACAAAGGTGCCAGGAATGCACAACTGGAAAAGGACAGTCTCTTCATTAAATGATGTTGGGAAAACTGTATATCATACAGAAGAATGAAAGTTGGATCCTTATCTCACATCATATAAAAATCAACTCAGAATGGGTTAAAGACTTAAAAATATACCTGAAACTGTAAAGCTATTAGAAAGAAATATAAGGAAAAAACTGCATGACATGGGCAGTGATATTTTGAATTAACTCCTTAAAGCACAGGCAACAAAAGAGAAAATAAATAGATTACATCAAGCAAGAAAGCTTCTGTACAATAAAGGAAACGAGAGTAAGCTTCTCTACAATAAAGAAAACAATTAACAGAGTGAAGAGACAACCTATGGATTGGGAGAAAATATTTGCAAGCCATCATCCAATAAGGGGTTAATATCCAAGATACATAAGGAACTCAAACAACGCAATAGCAAGAAAACAACCCAATTTAAAAAATGGGCAAAGGACCTGAGTAGACATTTCTCAAAAGAAGACAGATCTATGAAAAAATGCTCAACATCACTACTGATTAGGGAAATGCAAATTAAAACCACAATTATATATTTTCTCACACCTGTTAGAGTGGCTATTATCAAAAAGACAAAAGATAAGCGATGGCATGGATGTGAAGAAAAGAGAACCCTTGTACACTGTTGTTGGGATTGTAAATTAAATTAGTACAGCCGTTATAGAAAACTGTATAGAAGTTCCTCAAAAAACTAAGATAGAATTACCATATGATCCAGCAATCCCACTTCTGGGTATTTACCCAAAAGATTTGAAATCAGCATGTTGAAGAGATGTCTGCACCCGCATGTTTATTGCAGCACTATTCACAATAGCTATGTTATAGAATCAACCTAGGTGTTCATCAACAGATGAATAAAGAAAATGTGGTGTACATACACAATGGAATACTATTCAGCATTAAGAAATAAAACATTTTGTCATTTGCAATAACATGGATGGAACTGGAGAACATTATGCTAAGTGAAATAAGCCAGGCACAAAAAGACAAACATCACATCCTCTCACTTTTATGTGGAATCTAAACCAATCCTATAGAAGTAAAGCATAGAAGGTGGTTGGTAGAGGCTGGGAGTTGAAGGGAATGGGGAAATGAAGGTCAAATGTTACAAAGCCTTCATTAGATGAGAAATTGTTTTTTTGTGTGTGTGAGATCTGTTGCACATAGTGGTGAATATAGTTAATAATATTGTGTTGTACATTTTAAAATCACTAAGAGTAAATTTTAAATGTTATCACCACAAAAAATGAGAAGTATTTGAAGTGATGGATATGTTAATTAGCCTGATTTAATTATTTCACGTTGTATTTATAAATTATAGCAACACTTTATATCCCACAAATATGTACAACTGTAATTTGTTAATCTACAGTACAAATAATGAATAAAAATTTCTAAAAATTAAAAAGAAAGGAAAATTAAAGAGCATAAAATGATCAAGAGTAACTTTGGGTTGGGTTGTTAGCAAAGAAGGTAACTTTTGATCTGAGAATAGAATGATGAAAAAGAAAACTAACTTTGGAAGTAGGAGAGAGAGCTTTCTCAAAAGAGAACAGCAGAAATACCTTGATGTGCCAGGATATATAACCAACTCTCACAACTCAAGAATAAACCTGTTGTTCAGAGGGCGATAACAAAACAAAAACATGTTTCAACATATAAGACCTCAGAGTGTATAACATCTGCATATAATGTCATGAAAAGACACCTGATGAGCTACCCCATCTAAACACATGCAGAAAGGGAAGACATTTTAGGAGCAGAGATAGTGGCAGTTAGTACATCTATTAGAGCTCAGAATCAAGACTAAACAATTACGGTCATAAATGTGGGTGTGAAGTCCAGTACAAATATAAAAACAATTTCTGGAGAAGAAATGCAAGATTTTGTTAAATTGTAAAAATCAGGAGGAGCATGTATTTGTGTTTCTTGTAGTGTGTGTTTGTGGGGTGTTTGTACATAGGGTGGGAACGGGTGTTGGGGAAAGCAATAAATAAAGTTTTGCTTAACGTTTTGTCTTGCATATGATATTGACAGAGATTTAAGTATGTTAAAATTTATAGATAAACCATGGTAATGTCTAATTGGTATGCATAATTTATAAGTGGCTGAAAGTTTTTTAAAATCTATCATTTTAAAAAATGAGGCAAAAGTGATATAATGAAAGTATAATCACAAGGACATTAAATAAGATAAAAAATAAGAGCAAATATTGTTGTTGTTTAAAACCTTCTATTAAAAGATAGGCTGTCTTAGAATGCATCAAAAAGCAATATTTATCTGTATTCTTTTGTACAAAATGCTCAAACAAAAGGACCCACTATTTGCAAATGAAGACATGCGCAAAGCTTTATTACATGAATGGAAAAGAAAATTTGCTATTGGAAATGGTTACGTTTTTCCTTTGAATGTTCTAAATACATTTTACTTGTACATAGAAAGCTATTGATTATTTGAAATTGCACATTTGCTGATTTCTTATTAGTTTTAATAATTATTAGTTTTAATAATTTTTTAATTGAATTTATCTTAAGGGTTTGTTTAGACAACTGTAATTTTTTTTGTTATAAATATTTAGAAATATAAACCTTTATATATCATACAGTAGAGGATGGATTGGTTAAATAAATTATAGTTTATAGGCATGCTTTACAGCCATTAAGACCTGATATCTGATATTATCCTAAGGTAATTTATTTTCAGTGAAATTATACAGAACAGATATTAATAGCTTTTCATTTTTCCATGCTTTTTTAATGTGTGCTGAGTACTTTTTTATGATGAGTAAGCATAATTTAAAAAATGGACACTTATATTTTAAAAAGCAAGACTTAGTGGCAATGTGACATAATGGGCTTTTTATTTTCATAGGTGCTCAATACAGATTATTATATTTCACTCAACTAATCATATGGTATTTGGAACTGAGGAAACATATGAATTTTACTAAATTATGGTCATAAATGCAGAGTTTGTACTACATTAGGGAATTTTTGAGTAAAAAGCTCAAACACGCAGAACTGATTTCTTCCAAGAAATCCAAAAACGTTTTGAGGTAGATCTGTTGTTTGATAACAACAAATTTGCTGATAACAGAATACCTAAAACCAGGTAATTTATGAACTTTTTTTTTTTTTTTAGGTATATAATTTATATGTTTATTTATTTATTTATTTATTTTTAAATTTTATTTTGTCGATATATATTGTGGCTGATTATTGCTTCCCATCACCAAAACCTCCTTCCCTTCTCCCTCCCCCCCTCCCCGCGACCAATGTCCTTTCTGTTTGCTTGTCATATCAACTTCAAGTAATTGTGGTTGTTATATCTTCTTCCCCCCCCCCCCCGGTTTTTGTGTGTGTGTGTGTGTGTGTGTGTGTGTGTGTGTGTGTGTGTGTGAATTTATATATTAATTTTTTTATCTCCCACCAACAAGTGAGAACATGTGGTATTTCTCTTTCTGTGCCTGACTTGTTTCACTTAATATAATTCTCTCAAGGTCCATCCATGTTGTTGCAAATGACAGTATTTCATTCGTTTTTATAGCTGAGTAGTATTCCATTGTGTAGATGTACCACATTTTCCATATCCACTCATCCAATGATGGACATTTGGGCTGGTTCCAACTCTTGGCTATTGTAAAGAGTGCTGCGATGAACATTGGGGAACAGGTATACCTTCGACTTGATGATTTCCATTCCTCTGGGTATATTCCCAACAGTGGGATAGCTGGGTCGTATGGGAGATCTATCTGCAATTGTTTGAGGAACCTCCATACCATTTTCCATAGAGGCTACACCATTTTGCAGTCCCACCAACAATGTATGAGAGTTCCTTTTTCTCCGCAACCTCGCCAGCATTTATCGTTCAGAGTCTTTTGGATTTTAGCCATCCTAACAGGGGTTAGATAGTATCTCAATGTGGTTTTGATTTGCATTTCCCGGATGCTGAGTGATGTTGAGCATTTTTTCATGTCTGTTGGCCATTTGGATATCTTCCTTAGAGAAATGCCTACTTAGCTCTTTTGCCCATTTTTTAATTGGGTTGCTTGTTTTCTTCTTGTAAAGTTGTTTGAGTTCCTTAAATATTCTGGATATTAATCCTTTGTCAGATGTATATTTTGCAAATATTTTCTCCCACTCTGTTGGTTGTCTTTTAACTCTGTTAATTGTTTCTTTTGCTGTGCAGAAGCTTTTTAGTTTGATATAATCCCATTTGTTTATTTTTCCTTTGGTTGCCCTTGCTTTTGGGGTCGTATTCATGAAGGCTGTGTCCAGTTCTATTTCCTGAAGTGTTTCTCCTATGTTTTCTTTAAGAAGTTTTATTGTTTCAGGGTGTATATTTAAATCCTTAATCCATTTTGAGTTGATTTTAGTATATGGTGAGAGGTATGGGTCTAGTTTCATTCTCCTGCATATGGATATCCAGTTATCCCAGCACCATTTGCTGAAGAGGCAGTCCCTTCCCCAGTGAATAGGCTTGGTGCCTTTGTCAAAGATCAGATGGCAGTAAGTGTGTGGGTTGATTTCTGGATTCTCTATTCTATTCCATTGATCAGTGTGTCTGTTTTTATGCCAGTACCATACTGTTTTGGTTATTATAGCTTTGTAGTATAGCTTAAAGCTGGGTAGTTCTCCAGCTTTATTTTTTTTTGCTCAGCATTGCTTTGGCTATGCGTGGTCTTTTATTGTTCCATATAAATGTCTGGATAGTTTTTTCCATTTCTGAGAAAAATGTCTTTGGAATTTTGATGGGGATTGCATTGAATTTGTATATCACTTTGGGTAGTATGGACATTTTCACTATGTTGATTCTTCCAATCCAAGAGCATGGGATATCTTTCCATCTTCTTGTATCCTCTCTAATTTCTCTCAGCAGTGGTTTGTAGTTCTCATTATAGAGATTTTTCACATTCTTGGTTAACTCAATTCCTAAGTATTTTATTTTTTTCGTGGCTATTGTAAATGGGCAGGCTTTCTTGATTTCTCGTTCTGCATGTTCACTATTGGAGAAAAGAAATGCTACTGACTTTTGTGTGTTGATTTTGTATACTGCTACTGTGCTGAAATCATTTATCAATTCCAACAGTTTTTTTGTAGAGGTTTTAGGCTGTTCGATATATAGGATCATGTCATCTGCAAACAGGGACAGTTTGACTTCATCTTTTCCAATCTGGATGCCCTTTATTTCCTTCTCTTCTCTGATTGCTCTGGCTAGTACTTCCAACACTATGTTGAATAGGAGTGGTGAGAGTGGGCATCCTTGTCTAGTTCCTGTTCTTAAAGGAAAAGCTTTCAGCTTTTCCCCATTCAGGATGATATTGGCAGTGGGTTTGTCATATATGGCTTTAATTATGTTGAGATACTTTCCCTCTATACCTAACTTATAGAGGGTCTTTGTCATGAATGAGTGCTGAACTTTATCAAATGCTTTTTCAGCATCTATAGAGATGATCATATGGTCCTTGTGTTTGAGTTTTTTAATATGGTGTATCACATTTATTGATTTGCGTATGTTGAACCAACCTTGCATCCCTGGGATGAATCCCACTTGATCGTGGTGAATAATTTTACGTATGTGTTGCTGTTTTCTGTTTGCTAGTATTTTAGTGAGGATTTTTGCATCTATATTCATCAAGGATATCGGCCTGTAGTTTTCTTTTTTGGTTATATCTTTACCTGGTTTTGGTATCAGGATGATGTTTGCTTCATAGAATGAGTTTGGGAGATTTGCGTCCGTTTCAATCTTTTGGAATAGTTTGTAAAGAATCGGTGTCAATTCCTCTTTGAATGTTTGGTAAAATTCTGCTGTGAATCCATCTGGTCCTGGGCTTTTCTTTGTTGGGAGCCTTCTGATAACGGCTTCAATCTCCTTTATTGTTATTGGTCTGTTCAAATTTTCTACGTCTTCATGGTTCAGTTTTGGGAGCTTGTGTGTGTCCAGATATTTATCCATTTCCTCCAGATTTTCAAATTTGTTGGCGTATAGTTGTTTATAGTAGTCTCGAATGATTCCTTGTATTTCAGATGAATCAGTTGTAATTGAACTTTAAAATTATAGTTTTGGTGGCTGGGAAGTCCAAGTTCCAGGGAGCACATCTGATGAGAGCTTTCTTTTGTTTGGGAACTCTCTACAGGATCTCATGGTAGTGCAGGGTATCACAAGGCGTGGATGGCAAGAGCTCTTTAACATGCTCACTTGCTCCTCCTATAAAGACACTAATGCCACTCCCATGATAACCCACTAAACCATTAACCCATCACTCCACGTGAATGGATTAATCCATTCACAAGGGCATGATCATCATGATCCAATCACCTCCTAAAGGCCCCACTTTTCAACACTACCATAGTCTGATTTCCCACCCTTTTAACACTGTTATAGTGGGGATCAAGCTTCAATGAATTTTGGGGGGAAGTTCAATCCACAGCAGTGTCCTTTCAAAATGAATTATGTTAGCAGGGCACTGTAAAATGGATCTACTATTACTGGAAATATATGAGTAGAGTATATTTCAGTGCTTCATAAATTTTAGTGCACATCAGAATTACTCAAATCGCTTATCAAAGTGTAAATTGCTGAGTTCCAACCCAAGTTTCAGATTCCATAGGTCTGAATAGAGCCCAGGAATTTGCTTCTCTAATAAGTTCCCAGGTGATGCTGTTGCCGCTGCTCCAGAAACCCACTTGCAGAACTTCTAGTGTTAATTCTGACACTGAGAAGGGTCTCAGATTACCCTGCTTGCAAGCTAACAAGTTAGCCTTGCACAGTTTTATACACATACACTGAAAGAAAACACCAGAGGCTGGGGCAGAGATACAGAGATGGCTTATTATTCACAGCAAATCAGCAGCCAGAGAACTATCTTCACTCTGGTTTCTGGTTTGAGTTCCCTGCACCCCAGTCCCAAAAGGGCAGTGCTACAAGGGCCAGACGTTTACCTGCACTTGTAGTAGGTTTGCATCATAGGAGAGGAACGCCAAGTTAGGATACTCTAAGCTTTTACTGACTGTTGGTACATCTGTCTGCTCTCCACTACACACACATACAGAGAGAGAAGGAGAAAGAGAGATTATCCATTATAGTGGAATGTAAGCCAGTCTCATACTAAGAGAGTAGGAAGGAGGGGCTTTGTCTCCAAATCCCTCCTGTGCTCTCTATTTTAATGGAGACACTTATCTCTAGCTTCTAAGGCTGTCTGTTATGCAAACATCCTTGCAGTACCCTCTGCTCAGAGGCTCAGGACCATACAGAAATGTGAAAATTAACCAAGGATAATCAAATAACCAGGAATAAGGATTTCTCAACAATGGGTATAGAGGGTATCTTAAATGTCAGCTATTTTAAATTTCTAAATAAATATCTTTTTCATTTTCTCTTCATGAATAAGTTTTAATAAAGTTTTGTTAATTTTCCCATGTGTGTGTTATACTTCAATAATTTTTTCTTAGATGCCATTAGGCTTCGATGCATTTTCTCCAGGTCATGGCACCATGTGGTGGAGGGAGAGGGGGTCTTCAGAGTCACTTGAGTGGAATCCTTCCTCTGCCACTTGTCAGCATCTTACTTGATGCTAACCTTTACTTAATCTCTGAGCCCCAGTTTTCTCACTTGTAAAATTGGTATACTTTCCTTATACCATTGTTGAAGATAATCGCACCTACTACATAACAGGTGCTCAAAAATTGTAATTGTAGTTATTATTGGGTACATAACAGTCGTAGAGTCTCCTGCAATCCAAATTAATGAACAGACCTATTCTACACCCAATTTAGGAGAAGTACCTGTCAGGCTCATCTCAGATCAAGTGCCATTACAAGAAAAATAATTCCAGAGGATGCACCACTTATGGTGAAGTGTATTTGGTGATTAAAGATGTTGGAAGTTTAAATCTATCCATTGTCTATGCATGAAGTGGCCGCTTTGCCAGGCACAGTAGAGCCACTTGGTCAGATGTCACCTGTTCTATCATTCAGCTCACAGGTGGTAGGAAAAGAAAGGAAAATATGGTCTCCAATGTTGATAGCCTGGCCTCAGGAATACAGTTCCAGGTGGTTTATTCTTTTGAGGCTAAAATTGCCAATATCTAGAAGTACAGAATTACTTTGGAACACAAAATGTTTTGTCCAACAGAGAATGTAGATAGATTTTACAGTGCTATTAATCAAGGCAGCCAAGCTGAAAGTGGTTTTAACTAAAGAATTTAGGTGAGAAGGAAACTGGAATTAAACTGTAAAATGATTCAAGATTGGAGCAGGATGAACTAACTGAATACAAATTTTACAAATTCAACAAATTTTGCCAGAGAAAGTGTAACTCCGGCCAGGGCAGGGCTGAAGCCCATGGCCCTGTCTAAGGACCCTGGGGGCCTTTACTGTATTATGTAATTTTGACAATGAAGAAACAGATTTAAAGGAGTATAACAGGCTCAAGGTTAATAAGGAGAAATATTGAAAACTGTGATGCTCACTTCCTAGTCTTGTCTCTTCACAAGTATACAACATTCAAGTTAACTTCTGTGAAGATCCTCACATGATGGTCCATCTCCCCTTGGCTTGGTTTTGCCAGACATTGCCTTATTGCAATTACATGCACTACCTTCCTCTACCTTCTTAGTAAATTGTAAATTCCCTGAATACAGAGACTGTGTCACTCACCTTTATAACTCTCATAGCTCAAAGCTGGTGTGCACACATGTGCATGCACACACACAAACACACACACACCATGCAGAGAAGAATCAACAAACTAGCTCCATGCTGGTGGGAAGGACACAGCAGGTTACAGGAGAGGCCAGCCTCAGAAACATTCTAGCAACAAACAGATAAACTGGACCACCCAAATAAACTGCATGCTAACTGCAACCAGGCCAGCAAGAGAGCCAGCACCAACCTCCCCCTACCCTGCAACAACTTGTTAGAATGTAAAAAATAATAATAAAAAGAAAAAATATTTCAGCCCCCTCCCCCCCAAAATAAATAAAATATAATTGTATAATGCAGTGAGGACAGATGGCTGGCTCATAGTAAGCACTCAATAATTGTTGATTTTGTTGACACATTACTTAATCATTAGTATTGTTAAATACAATTAATAAGAACTTTCCTTCACAAGTATAGCAGGCCTCTCAGAAACTGTAAGATGGTAATAATCAACATTTATTGAGCATAAACTTGTGTTTTATATGCTCTGCTAAGCACTTTACTTACCTTTATTTGATTTATTTGATTTTAAAAACAGTTCTAAGAGCTAGGTATTATTTTTATAGCCACTTTACAGATAATGAAACAGAATATCAGAGAGTACATGTAATTTGCCTATGGTCTCATAGCTAGTAAGCGGTAGCGCCAGAGGAAGTGGTACTAGCTCATTTAGTATTATAGGTCCTTTCTTGACCTCCATTTATTTATTTAGTTTGTTTGTTCTACTGTTCTGTCCCCACCCCTGCATACTGCTAGAAAAATCAAATTTTGGGGTAATCTATTCATTCATTGCCTTAACAATCATTTTTTGAACTTCTGTTGAGTGCTGGACGTTGTGCTCTGGGGGAATAAGACATGATACGTATTCTGGAACACAATTTGATGCAACTCAGCAAATGTCTATTGAGGCCTGTGTACAAATCAGGCACTTGGATTACTATTAGTCTGCTGGGGAAATGAGACATATAACCAAATAACCACAACGTTGTGTGGTGAGTGCCAGAACACAGACAAACACGAACCTTTTGGAACCATAGGGTAGAAAGAATAAAGAAACTGAATGCTTTGCTTTATGTTTGCACCAGCTGGCTGCACACCACCTTATACCCAGCTCTGAACAACCATAGAGGAGATGTGTGGTCTTCCCGCCCCACCAGGAATCTTACCCTGGGGCATCAGGCATGCTGTCAGGGAGGTTGTGCCATTCTATTTGTGTCCAGAAGGATAAATGCTAAATGTCGAGGAAGGCATTTTAGCTGGGAATAACCTAATAAATATGGTCAGTTCTGGGGAAAATGTATAGTTTGACCAGGTTAGAAATTAGCGTATTTTCAAAAGGATGAGAAGGAAGCAAGGTGGGGGAAGTTTTTTCAAGTTGATCGGTAAAAGGCTTTGAATGTTATACCAAAGCAGATTCTCAATTCACAAGTGAAAAACAAAGGTATGTCCCAAAGGGAAAAAAAAAAGGTGTATACAAGATAATCCAACTTTCTGTTCAATTTAAACTCTTGGGATTTATAACACACAGATTTGCTTATAGTTTGAGAAGGGAGAAAATGGAATGGGGACAAAAAGTTAGAAGAATACCAAGTTTAAATGACATGCACTTTTTGGCATACCTGTGTTTGATCTATTCTTGAAGATGGACTGTTAGTTTTATGGGTTCACCTCTGTAATACAAGCATAACTTTTCTGTGTTTTCAGTCTGCTCTCTCCTGGGAATGTAGGAAAGTCTCCTAAACATGGATTAAATTGAGGAGCTGAAGTAAAAATTTATTATTTTAAAGTGCTGTATCTTGCTCTTAAAAGCTTGAATTATCTCGTTGGCAGTGGGTAGGATAGAAGTGGGAAAGGGAGCGGGTGGGTGGGAAATGGGCTGCAAAAGACCATTGAAATACACTGCATTATGCATTATAGTTGTTAATGATTTAAAATGGTATAAGGATTTTCTGAGCTAAGGCTTTTTTGTCATAAAGATATTGATTCTGTATTCAGGAAAACACCTATAAACATAACCTCTTTAACAAATACCAAATGGTCTTGAACATATCTGAATGAAAATGAGACTTAATAATGACATATAGTCTCAAGCACTTGGTATCCTGTGACCTAGTTGTTTTGTTTTTGCATACAGAAATCTCCAAGAAGATGCTCTGCTTTTAAATGATTCAACATTGTTTTGGAGAATAGTTTAATCTGATTTTGCAAAAAGCAATGTTCTTATTTTTATTGTTGTGACAATGATCTCTATTGATATCATTGAATTTATCACATAGACTAGATCTTGTCTGTCCCTTCTCCGAGAAAATGAGGAGACTGCTTTCAGAGCCAAAAGTCTGAGTCTGCCACAGACATTTTTCAGAGATGTGGTTGCAGGTAGTCTTTCTTCTATTCCAGAATGGTATATGTGTAATCATCACATTCTTCATTATTAGAACCAGACCCTATCTTTGGTCATTTGCTTCTGTCATCTTGCTGTATGCAGAGAAGACAGAAATTTCTGTAGTGGCTTCCAGACACTACATGAAATCATAATTACCTTTGTCCTTAAACAGCACCTTGAACTGCCATGGATTCCATGTCCTTTTTCCTGTGTTCCTTGAAATACTGTGTATGTTGTAATCACAGCTTTATCTACATGGGTGAGTATAAATCACATCTTCAAAGCTGTCTCTTACACAGGAATTCCTAAGTGGGCTGTGATGGATCTTCTCTACTCACTCACACTGTTGAAGATTGGGACAGCAACCAGCTGGTGCTGGATGCAGCCCTGAGCCTTTTCTACAAGGTGTTTGGTCCCATCTCACACCATTCCTTACCAACTTTCTAGCCTCTTTCTCCCTTCTGTGATTTCTGTTTCACAGTGGGGAGAAAAGACTGCCCTTGAAATTCTGTCTGGCCTAATTTATAAAATATATAAATGTGTGTGTGTGTGTGTGTGTGTGTGTGTGTGTGTGTGTGTGTGTGCGCGCGCGCGCACGTGTGCGCACGCGTGTATATATTTAACCTCCAACCTCCATGCCTGGAAATATATTAATTTAAAAGATATAGGGAAAAATTCATCCTAAAGACATAATCAAAGAGCAGTATTTGTAACAGATCATTTTCTTCTAATTTTTCAAATAGCAAGAAATTAGTAAAGTGTATGGGCAAGGAGAAATCATGGAATGTAATGTTTTAAGAGACTATCTGACAGCATAGGAAATGTTCATGAAATGATGCTACATTAAAAACTTTCTAAATACAGCCTAATGATCTGATTTTAATATATATATATATATATATATCTTTAAACACCTAAAAGAAAAGTTTGGTAGCAGTAGTAGTCAGTGAACATTTTGATAATGGGTGATTATTTTGGCTTTTTACTTTTATTTTGGTTTTCTAAAAACAACCATATTTTGGTTATATTATTAAACAATGAGAAAGGTGAACATTTTTCATAAACAGTATTAATTTCTAACTACGCTGAACCATTCTTATGGTTGCTAACTCTGCTTAATTAGGGCAATTCCATATTACTCATGCTATTCTACTTTGAACATTGAGTTCATTAATGGCAGGAAACAGACTGAAAATAGCTATTTTTAATGCTTTAAATGAAAGCCATCTAGCAGTGATTTCTGTATATTGATAGCAGTCTGCTGAAAATAGTTATCAGGCATCCACTGAATCAGAGTCTGTGAGACCCTGAGCAATTCATATGTACAGCCCAAATGTGAGACTTAGAGGCAGCTTTGACGAAATGCTTTTCCTTCTAATTTTATTTCTATGCAATTTAAACTTTTTTGCTTTTGTTATGCTCTTCCTTCAAGATCAATGCTTCATAATTTTTCTCACACTTATAATTATCAGTATTCATTAGGTTTGTAAGTGTATATAGGACTGGTACTTATTAGACCATATACTTTCTTTGCCAGGTGAAATTTTAACAGTAAACCCAATATAAATTAATAGTGAGACATAAAGTATTATATAGCATCATATTGCTCATGGTAGCTGCAGCTGTGCCTACTTTATTGTAATAACTGAGGCCTATTTATGGCATTAAATACGTGTATATGTAAGTATGAAATAATCCAAAATTCATTCTTTAAGGAGCTGCCATTTACTCGTGTGTGTGTGTGTGTGTGTGTGTGTGTGTGTGTGTGTGTGTGTGTGTGTGTGTGTGTGTGTGTGTGGAGGGGGGAGAGAGAGAGAGAGAGAGGGAGAGAACATACCTGGTAACAATTAAAATTTGGAAAGCTAGTTTTCAGTAGGTTATTGGGCCATCTGGTTGTGGAAAGATCTGCAAACAGTGTGCTTAAGTGAATATTTAATTAAGTGAATATGTAATAGTTTTATGATAAAGACCACACCAAGCAGGAGGAGTCATGGCCGCTAAGGGTTGCCCCTACCCTGAACAAAACCAGAGAAATGCCAGCAGCCCCGCAGTTATTTGTACGAAGACCTTCCACTCCCTTTCTAATGAAGCTTGACATCTGCTCAGTCTGTATTTCAGTTCCTGTTTCTATTATCTGCCTGAACTGGACTGAGAGCAGGAAGCCCAGATGTCATTGCCAATGCTGTCACACACCATAGGAGTATCCCAGTTAGGTTCCTTGTATTTTCAGCGTCCAGCATCTTGGGCTAACTGGAAATACTTGTTTCAAAATGAATCCTGGATTCCCATGTCTTCCCATTTCTCCCCTTATAATGCTTTTGATTTTTAGGAAAGATTAGACCACAGTGGGTTTTGTTTTTTTCTTTCATGTTTTCTTAGAAAATTTTAATTTGTATCCCCTTTCAATACTCATTATTTGATTTAAAATACTATAATCCATAACCTTAAAAATACGGGTGATCATTGATTGACAGCTCAAGCATACGGCCTTTTCTTTGCTTTACTTTTCTTGGATTTTAATTGGCAATTTACTTCTTCACCTTGTCTGAGGAATACATTTGAGTTTCCCAAGGGTGAAGAGGTAAATTGCCTTTGTGAATTTGAAAAGTTGGTTCCAGACAGACTGAACTTCACCACTGCAGTGATCTCTTTCTGGGGAATCACTCAGGAGAAGCTGCCTGCCTCACCAGTCAGTGTCCATGTTGTCTCTGACCATCACACAGGACTCAGCTACAGTCTCAAAAAAGATGGGCTGATGATTAGATTTTAAAGATTATCTCAACTAAAATTAAAGTTTTATATTTTAAGTTCACTGTCGTACACCCATATTCTTTAGATGGTATCTGCAGAATATACGTATTCTCACTCGAGCAGTTTTTATATAACTTAAGTATTTCTCCTAGTACTTAACCATGTTTCTCCATTGATTTTGGAAAGTGTGTACACTTAGCATATACACACTAACTAATGAAAACTTTTTTTGCAAGACTTGAAATGGTCGCCATACATATTCCTGGTGACAAGAACAGAGACAGTAGGTACCTAAGAGTAATTCAAGGCAATGTTTTTGAAAAGCCTGTCTTTGCTAAAGGAATGAAATGTAACAATTTACCAGGCATAATAGCACTTCTTCAAAATAACTTCTGACTTTATTTCCTTTTTACATAAAATGTTACGTAAGAACAGTCTAAGGAGAATAGGATATGTTTCAAAAGTTAGAGTCTTGAAGATAAAAATTGAAAGGAGCCAGAAAAATTCTCTTAATATAGGTATATTGTGATTGGGTGCACAAATTATTTATCACGCTTGGTGTACAGAGCTCTTATAATTATGCCAAGGCTAGATTGCAAAGCAAGTACAATGTTTCATAAGCGCAAAGTGACTAAGAGTGGTTTAAATGTATAATTCCAGGACAGATGCACAGCCACCTAACAGAACTTTAAAACTAGTTTATTTTTGGTTTCTAGTAGAATTTTAAAAATTATTTTTTCCTGGAAAACAATCAGTTTGTTACTCCTAACATCTGTTGAAGGAAATACCTCCACCCCTCCACCACCCCTTCACCTCCACTGATAATCTCCATACTTGTAATGAACGTTTTAACAGCCACAGAATCAAATTTGGCCACGTGGATGTTCACATGGATGTTGGACAGAATTGACGATTATAGAATTTATGGAACAATCTGTGATTTTTGATCGTATTTTCAGCAGTACTTACATCATATTTTACTTTTCTGATTTTAATCAACTCCTGTCCTTGTTCAGGAATCAGGAGACTACCAGACACGGGATTTGATGCTGACCTCTAGCCAATGAGCATTTCCATTTCTTCGCCCACTTCTCCTCACATGTTCCTGGTGATGCTGCGCACACAGGTAGAGAGCTGTCCGCCCTTCACACGATGTTGTTACAACCTGCACCATCACAAACACACAATTGAAAGATAGAAATTAGGTGCACATGAGGAAAACCTGCCCCCAACTTCCTTCAGCCACGCCTTCACTGCTCCTTGTGGAGTCAGCAGCTTGCTCTCAGAAGGCTCTGAACTAGGTCACAACAGGGCAATGTTCAGTCATCTCCGAGAACACTTCACACCATTTCTCATTCCACGTTATTCCCAAACACTTAGATGAGGTAGAGTAAGACATAAGTAGTTTTACAGTGAGCACCACGTGCAAGAATGTAGGCCAAAATACTCAGCAGCCCCATAAAACTCCCCAAATTAAAAGATGAACCTGCCTCTGTTATCTTTTTACCTCCCCAAGAAATTGAAAAATGAAACCCATGGTTTGAATTAAATTCCAGTTACAACAAAGGCTGAAATTCTTGCCTCCCTGTTCTTTTTCTGCTCAGTCTGAGGCAGATGATGAGCTGAGCAGCAAGTGAATCAATGTTAAGGTGTCTTCTAGTGCATTCCACAGTTAAATGATTCTAACACTAAAACTACCCTTCATGTGAGTCTCTTTTTTTTCTTCAAGAGCTGTGGAACACATGAAAACATTACAGTGCTGAACCCACCCGCAAAATTTTAAAAACACAGGCAAACCCTATGACCTAGAGCAGTTAACCCTGGCAAACTCATATGCACTTGAATTATGCATAATATCAACTGGACCTGCCCTTCAGATACCAATCGTGGAACAGAGTAGAGCTTTCGGGTCATTTGGAGGAAGGGACATATAGCGACCATGAAGGAAAAGCTAAAATTCTGTTGCTTCTGGGCTTTGCAGGGCACTTGTCAGTCCTTTCCAAGTTCCTGGAGTCTATAACCTGCTCATTGAAACTCCTGTGGGAGAAATTTCCCATTAAAAGATTAATAATCATGACACTGTTCCTCTCAGATCCTGAGAGAAATCCCCAATGCACAGTGCCACTTTTTCAGAGTAGAAATTGAACCACACTTGCCTTATGGCAAAATTTAACATTTGTCGGTTGCCACCCTTAGTCTTTTGATCTGACTCAGTTTCCTTCTTTGCCTTAATGTGTAGCTCATATGTATAAAATGCTTCCTGTGTTCCCAGTACCGCAAAGCTAAATCTGTACTGTGACAGCTTACACTGCCTTTGCTAGCAGGGTGCCCCTCTCTTCTAATGAGCTGATCTTCATGGCCTTGAATTTGTACTGCTCTTGAGTCTGTAGAGGACAGACTCCCAATGTCCATAGGGCTTGCTCCCTCACTTTTTAATCAGTCACCTCTTCCCCTAGGCCAGTCCTCAATCCCAATAATTTATTTTTCTCTTCCCTGCTTATTTTTTTTTTTCTTTTAAGATCCTCCCTAACAAGATCATTTCACTCATTTATCTTGCCTATTTTCAGTCACCCTCCCTAGAAGGTGAGTGCGGTCAAGGCAGCAGTTTCTGCCCCTGGTTCCACCACGCACAGCACTCGCTACAGACTTCTTGAATGAGCAGCTGTGGCCTCCGTCCCTAAATCCTGCTCTGCTCTTTGTACTTCCCCAAGCCCAGCAAGACCCCTGACAGTTTTGGTTCTGTGCCAAATGGCTGCTGTACTCGTCTTGCCTTGAAATTCTGGAGGGTTCCTCTTAGGCCCCTTAGTTTTAGAGTCATTCTCAGATGCCCAGACTGAGTCTTTGGTTGAGGCTTTTCTCAGCTTGTGCTCTGAGTGACCTCAAACACTGTCTTCCCTCAGCTTTGAATTTTCCAGGCTTTGAAGGCGTCTCCTTTTTGCCGTCTCTGTACTTGCAGTAGGGGTCAGCCTCCCGATGCTCTGTTTGCTGAGTTTCACGAGGCTCCGCTGGGGTGGCTTGCTTTCCTGCTCACTTGCTCATTCATTTTTCTGGCCTGCTCCATAATTTGCCCCATCTCTCCTTTACCCTGTAGTACTGTTTTGCTCACAGTAATTTCTTTATTTTTTCCCTTTTGGCTTCTGGATCCTGAAATTGTTTTTGTCAACATTTTTGTCCAGACTCAGTCCTTTGAAGTGTCCCTCAGTAAGAGATATAAAGTTGTTCTGTTCTGAGTTTATCAAAACATCACTTTGTTTATCAAATACATTTTGTCCCCATTCCTGCCTCTGAGTGGGGTAATTTTACCATCAGTCCAGGATCAGGCTGCCTCAGTCCAGGCTCCTTTGAAAGCCATCAGGATGTGCAGTTTCTTTACTCTTAAAAATCTATCTGAGCTGTTCTGTATGTTTTAAACATTCTCCTGGTGTAATTTCTCTTTTCCGTGTACTTCACCAACATCTTATCTTCTTTTCAATTCACTTCTCTACCCCTGTTTTCAGGTTAAGCTTTTGTTTTTAACTAGTTTATTTCTCTTTGAGTCTCTTTTTGGGATTCTAGATACAAAGATATCTTCAGGTGTGAGACTTTTCAATTTTCCTCTTAGCTTCGAATTGGTGATAATTGCACTGAACTTTTTTCTGTGTGTACTTACTTAGAAAACATTAATAAAATCTCCTCTCATCCTATCTTGCGTTTTAACAACTAGATCAAGCACCCACAGTCTGGATGCCTGGTATCCAGAGGATGTCCAGGACTTAGGATGTGAACAGTAGGAGTCACGTGAGACTTGTGAGGACGTCACTCCTGAAGCCCCATGGTCTAAACCCACCTCCTTAGCTGTACACCATTGAAAACACAGCAAGGCAGCTGATCGGGTGTCAGACATCAGCACCTAGTGATTTTCGCAGGTCAACCTTAAGAAGAATAACGTCAACATCACATGTAATAATGCTGCTCCTACCATGCGTCAAAGGCCACGGTGGAGCCTATGAGACTCACACCTTCTGAAACCAGAAACTGCACATTTTCTCCCTACAGGTTCACTGACACTAAATTTGAGCTTGGTGCGTGCTTAAATTCAAGATCTCCTAGCTCATAAACCTTTGGTGGGATCATGTGTTTTATGTACTAACTGATTCCTCTTCCCACTATTACCTTTTGTTTCTCTCTGTCTTTCCTACCCCACCCACATTCAGCTAATTCTTCCTGCGATGACGGCTCTGGGAGGGGCTGACATTTGGACTTCTGCTGCTGAAGGGCTTGTCCCTACATGGATGGCCACCCTTGATTGTTAATTGGAAATGACCTCTCTGGCCAGTGGTTTTGAATCCCACTCACATGTTCTCGTGTGTGTTTCCACATTCAAGCCCTTGTCCTTTACTTAATTCTGTCAGGACTAAGTCTCAGATTTCTTGGATCGGACAAAAGCATATTTATTCAGCAGTTTGGATATGGCTATTTGCTGTTTGAAATTAAACCCATAAACAGCCTTATTAAGATAGTGCATTTCAATTTACTTGTTAACTTCATTGAATGAAATGTTGTGCCAGTATGTGGATGACTTTTTGGCAAAGTGTGTTTACTAATTGTATCTTCGTTGTCATATTTAGTGTGTTTTAAAAGGTACTTTTCTCCAAACTGCTTGATCTCTTTAAAACTTACTTTGCAAAGTCTACTGATGAGCAGCCTTTCATACTCTCTGCCCTTTAAAATTGCACGTGCCTTCTTGAAGTAAAGGGTGTGTAGAATGTAGCATAACGAAATTACTTTTACCAGAATTGTCAATCCCTGTCAGTTATTGTTCTTATTTTAGTATTTATTTTGCAGAGCTCTTTACCCATTGGTGGTAACTAGTATGTTTTGGTGTTAGCACTGGTTCAGGAAGCGAAAATAAATCTAATCCTTCTGCTACATAATATCTCTTAAAATATTTAAGGACACAAATATTTCCCTAATGCTCCCATTTTACATAATACACACGCTCACTTTCTTTCTCTCTCCTATTGCAAGGTTTCAGGAGCATTAACTTTATTCTAAAAGCTCTGTAACGCATTGATGTTCCTTTTGAAAAGTGACTCCCAGAAGTCAGCGTTCTGCATTAGATGGGGTCTGATTTGCACAGAATACAGTGAGATTATCACTTTCTTTGTTGTGTTCACTGCTTCAGTTCTGCAGCCTAATATTTTATTAGCTTCTTTAGACAGCTGTACTTGTAATAGACCAATATTGAGCCTGCAGTCCATTTCCTGTAACTTGTCCCATTCATTTTGTCATTTTCCACGAGATGATGTCAAACTGAGTTTTCCCCATCCTGTGTGGCTAGAGTTGACACTTTGAACAGACTGATTATTATTTTTAAAACTAAGTATTATAAAATGACATGACAGACAAAACAGTCCACAGTTTATTAAAGTGTTTGCTAATTTATGACATATTTCGTGGAATTATTTGCTATGATCATGTCCATATTCTCAAAAATTGAACTTTAAGTCAGACGCATGCTAGCCCCCAGTTTTGTGATCACAGAAAAGGTTGCTTCTATTTTTAAAGTGCTTAAATTTAGAAATTTAGCAAGGCTTTTTTTAAAAAACATATAAAAATTTGTTAATGTGTCCATGGCAAGCACCTCTTTTCAGTTATAAAGTATTTTACTGTTTACTGAAATACAGTCAATGCTGAACACACATCAGATGTATTATTTTACTTGGATTGGAATGGAAACTGATAAGTTTACTTGAAAATTTATGGTCTTGAACATACTTACCATTTTCATTTCTATAAGGGACTAATTAATCAGAGTGTATGTTATCATCGGGTACCTTATCTGTACCAGCTCTATTCACAGATCATTTTGTCTTATCAGAAAAATCTATCATTTTTACTCTTTTGATAGAAATATTATAGACATTTATAGCAATTAGGAATATTAATCAGGTGGATTATTAATAAAGAAAAAAGCTTTAGACATTTCTTAGTGACACAAGTACTCATAACAAAAAGGAGTGACTTTTAAAGTTCATTAGGTAGACTATGCTTCTTACATTTTAGGTGTTTCACTCAGAAAAACTTTTCTACGATACACAGAATCACAAATACAGGAAGTATATATAGATAAATACTTATCTGTACATTTATATGCATTTTGAGTGTCTATGTTTGTTTGTGGCTGTGTGTGGCTGTTTATATAACACTGAAGAAAATTAAGTGAGCTCAACTTCATACTCTCCAGAAAAACTCTGAATACCTTGCAGAAAAAAAGGCTATATTCTCTTCAGTTAGGGGTATGGAAAACAATAGAAAACAGCAGGTGGACAGCAGTGAGAGCTAATTATGGAAAATATAACCAGTATCAATGGAAGTTTCATAGATGGACCACATTTTAAGAATTTGGAAACAAAATATAAAAAAAGACTAACATTTCTCCAACTTTTACATATCTCAAAAGCAGCTGCCTTCAGATCGTTCACATTATATATATATATAGCACTCAACAAGCATTACATTACTGGAATTTCAAATGATGAAAGATGAAACTAGAAAGAAATTGGGCTGATAGTTTATTTCAAAATTAGCAGGCTCAAATAATATATTTCTTATAGGATATTTTGAGATACAACCAAAGACAACTTTTGGGTTAAAAAGAAAATTATATTTCTGTTAAGGCCACGAAAAGAAAGAAAAATAGGCTCATTTTGGCAGAATACAGAGGATGGAATTATTAACAATAGCATAAAACATTTCAGAATTCTTTGTCAGAGGTAATCAATCATCAAGTATTTCATACCAGTTCTCTGTGCCCAACACTGTCAGACTCACAAGTGTGAGATGTGATTCTTGCTTACTTCATAATTGGGAAAATAAGACAGATGGAGCCTCCTCCGTGGAAAACTACCAAAAGGAAAATTGTCACTGCAAATGCTAAAAATGGTATTGTTTTTATCAGACTGTGGAAGAGTCTAATGTCAACATTTGATAAATTACTGTTCAGAAATCATTGCAAACCAATGTGAGGTGGTAAGGTGGGAAGAGAGAGAGGGGCGCTATGGATGATTTGAAGGTAGGAAGTAAATACTTAAAAATATACTCGTCCTATTCGCAGTGGGCTTCAGTTTCCTCATTTGTTTTAAATGAGGCCAGGAAGGCAGGGAATTTGTTTTGTTCACTGATGTATTTCAAGCTCTAAGAACAGTGCCTGGCAAGATTGTTTCTCATTACATATTTGTTAGATAGATGAATGAATGAATAATTGCCAGGGTAGCTAGATTAGTTAACATTGTATCTTGATTAACTGGTATTTGGAAGGGTTGGCAGGACTAACGTGTTTTTAAAAAAATCTTAAAGTCAACTTATATACATATTAAGATTTCATTCAACATCAAGATTGCGCGATTTTGGTTGAAGCTAAATGGCAACTAAAAGCCAGTGTGCCATATTTGACAAAATCAACAAAAAAGAATGTAAATGTCAGAGAAAATTTAATGGTATTGCATAAAAGTAAAGCATTTAAATTTCAACTTGTTCTTATTTATTATAACTGAAAAGAAACTGAGCTAACTATGAGATAATGAGTTTTTTAATGACTAAATCAAATTTTTGGTTAAAAAATAGCCAGGAGTATACTTTAATGTTCAGAGTAGTAAGATGAAATAACATCAATAAAATTAGCCGGCATGGTTAATGCAATATAGAAAATTAATGAGACAAAATATTGAGATGATATGCAGGTTTTATCAGTCTTCAAACAGTTGAAGAAATGACTTTTCTATTAGCAAATTTGTATAAAATAATAGTTTGTCTGCTTTATAAGAAATGTTCACTTTAGTTAAGAAAAATAGCAAATTAGAGTTCTCTTAATAATATTTAAAATATTAAACACATTTTAATCATTGTTGTAATTAATGATGGAAGCACTCAAGTGTTTGTCGACCAGATAATTTGTTTTACCTACAGCTATGTCTGGATTTTACCCACCATGCACTTTACCACCAGGACCAAGATTCATTCAACATTTTATTTTTTAATGCGTACATGGTCTTTACCAAAGATGATGATCCTTTGTTACCTTACTTTAACGTAATGTTCGCAGCTTCTTGGAATCACTATAAAAACACATTAATTGTTTAGAATTAATGTCCAAGGCAAGGGATATTGGCCAAATAAAAATGAGAGATGTCAGTACTACTTTTCTTCTTAATCTAATGTTAAAAAATAAAACCTTATGAATATTTAAGGATTTCCATTTTGTAGTACACTTTCATGTATGTTACTAAGTAAAAGTGTTGCTATCTATTTCATGGAAGAAGAAACAGAAATTTTAAGTGACCTAAGAAGCACTGAGATAAAAGGCAGGAACCCGTTTCTCTCCTAAATCAATTTGAACATGTCAAGGAGTCCAAAAAAAGTTTTTTTCCAGTTATTAGATCCCCTAAGAAAAGGACTGTTCAATAGTAGGTTTATAGGGCAAGAAGTTGGGAAAAGACTTTTAGAGTGGCACACAGTGGGGGTAGACATTCTGTTTCCGAGGGTTGAAACTCCATGATGCATAGAATTTAATGCCAGTATTACTGATATTGGGGCAAATAAAAATTCAGACAGCCAAAATACATAAAGCAGAAGTAAAAGATAACTTTATACTTCCTCTGCTTAGTTCTGTTACAGCAGTTTCTCTGGAAACTGTCTGGATTATACTAATATGGGATAACAATCCACAAAAAATAATTAGCCCTAAATAACCCAAAAAAGATAGTTACAGCAAGCGCAATTACCAACTGGTTTTTCTACAAAGCTGGTTCTGGGCAGGTTCTCTTTAAGAGACAAAAAAGAATCTATGGTTCATATACTAATCTGTTAGACATCCTTCATAGAATGCATGACATATATCTTCTCCTACATAAAACCCACACAAACTATTCTTACTTTCAGAATACTAAATCACTGTGGGTTCAAAGTAACTATGACATCCTAAAATTATCAGAATAGGAAATACAGTGAGCCAGTGCACATTGATTTACACACACACATACACATTTCCCATTTGTGAAACTGGGTTGTAAATTAAAATTCTAAAATTCTGTAAGCAAGTTTTAAATGAAATAAAATTGTGCAATTCCAGGCATTTATTAAGGTTCTGATAGAAGTGGCTTGCGGCATTATTGGATCATGAGGGCCTCCATTACACACAGTCCCCTATGGGAACATGCCTATTTCTCATGGCCGTCTATAGCACCTCCATGCACAGGAAGATGATCAAAATACGATAGCAGTAGGAGGAAACAAAACTTCTCACTGTTTTAGTGACAATATTTTATTTCAAGTGTTTCTCCTTTTTAAAAAATCAGCATGAGCTAAGTTACTATGAAAATTTATTTATGGGTTAGAAACAATATTCATTAAACTCTAGCAAGCAACTGAAATATGTAGTGAGGCTGGAACCATATTTATACATATTTAACAAATAATTTAGGACACAATTCTTTATTATATGTGCATTGCTATTTCTATTTATGCATATATATATATGAGTATATCTACAGTCAGATACACAGAAAACTATATTTCTTACTTAAGCTTCACTTAAGTTTCATATAGAATTTAGAGTACCAGATATTCATTACTCAAGTTTCTCTGACCTTGTAAATAAAAAAATAGAATTTGAGAATTGCCTATTGGTAGAATCATGCTCTATGACATATTGCACTTTTCCCATGAATGCTCCTAACTATGGGAAAATACAATTGTTTAATTTACTAACCTCTGTTCATAAAAAGAAACTGAAAAAAATCCCAAATAATCAAAAGAGCTCATTATAGTTCTCCACAATGTAGCCAAAGTAATCTCACCATAATTTAATTATGATCATATTTCTTATGCCTCCTCTGTGTTCAGCTCCCCCCTGCAAAAAATACAAAAACATCAGTGGTTTCCCATCTTTCTTGGATGATGACCGAAGCCCACAAGGTCTTTTCTGGCTGGACTCTTTCTACCCTCCTGCTTCTACATGTATTCCTCTCTCTCTTCCTGCTCCCCTATAGGACATTTGCACATGCTTTTCCCTTAATTAACTCCTACTTATATTTCATACCTTAGTCCCAGAATAATTTTCTGATAATTTGAGCAAAAGCTTTCCTAACCAATGAACACTACCTCCAAATATAGCAGTTTTTTGTTATATTTCCTTCAGAATACATAGTTATCTCAATTTTATAATTTATTGTGTGTGGTTATTTAATAACTTCCATCTCTCCCACTCAAAGATAAACTTCATGAGAGTAGTAAACATACAAGTTTTTGCACACCATGTAACAGTATAACTAGCACGATGGCTAGCACTTCGTAAGTGCTCAATAAGTATTTCTTGTGAGAGGGAGCCAAACTCTGTTCTGGGAACTTAAGATAGTCAAATGAGAAAAAAAATGCACCTAAAATCTCTGTCCCCTTAGGATTTATATTCTAGCAAGCAGAGAAGAAACAAAAAATACACACAAGCAAGTAAATTATACTGTCTGTTAGAAAATGGTAAATGCTGGGCAATGTAGAAAATTTTATGTCAAGGTAAGGGGACAAGAGTGCCAGGGATGGGCAGAGAGATGGGGGCAGGTTGATATTTTAAATATGATTTTCAATACATGTATTTCTGTTTGAGAAGGTAGTATTTGAGCAAAGACTTGAAGGAAGTAAGAGAATTAAACATGTGGATCTCTCCAGGAAGAGCATTTCTGGAAGAAGGAACAATGCACAAATGGGAGAGTTCCTGGAATAGCAAAGTGGCCACTGTGGCTGAAGATGTTAGACACATCGTGGGGACCAGATACCTCAATGGAAATATAAAAAGTATAAGATTTTAAAATGCATTGTGACACTGTCTCGTTACCACTAACCACAACTTATAATGCTGATTATACTGTGGTAGCAGATAAACATGATTATTATACATTCCCAGATTAATTCAGCAATTACCCAAATTAGAAATTAATCCCATTTCTGATATTCTTTGGAAGAAATTTTTCTTAAATTTCAGAAGTATTATTTAGTGCATCATACCAACTTGTTCATCTTAAATGATCAATGGAGTCTAATTTTTCTTGGAACATTCATGGTCAAGAACTGTCCCCCTGCCAGTCCCCCCACCCTCAGCATATTAAGTTCAGTTGGATATTACTTATGCAATTATTTAAATGATTTATGATAAAATCATCAACACTTCTACTTCTTATCCACTGAGAGCTCTGTGTTCAAATACTCAGGTGTGGCTGGAGTTCCCTCAGGCATAGTTATCAGAATTATGGTGTTATTGAATTATAATAAATGCCAGGTTCTGCACTGATTTAAATGAAGGATGCATGCATAGATGGGTTGTCTGTATCTACCTGTAGTTACATTTGAGTAAACATAGCTGTAGCGGATTGAATTATGTCCCCCCAAAACTCACTGAAGCTTGAATTTTGTCCCCCAAGTTTTATGTATTAGAAACTTAGCTCCCACTGTGACTGTTAAGAGGGTGGGAAATCCTATTATGGTAATTGAAAGGTGGAGCCCTGATGAGATGATTGGATTGTAGGACCATGCAGTAGTGAATGGATTAAAAATGGTGGTCAAGGGCATGGTTCTGAGGGCTTTAAAAAGAGCATGAATGAGATTACTCTCTGCTCTCTCTGCTCTGCCATTTTGCAATGTGATATCCTGCCGCCACCACCAAGGCCTTCACCAAATGTGTTCCCTGGACTTTGGACTTCTTAGCCTCTGAAACCATAAGCAATAAATTTAGTTTTTCTTATAAATCACCCAATTCCAGGTATTTTGTTATAAGCAACAGAAATGGACTAATACAATAGCCTGATTATAATACCAACCAGCAAAGAACTGGTTATAAGTTGCTTAGGTTTTAAATTAGAACTAAAGATAAAGAGTAAATTCTTAACTATTCAAAGTGACAGAGAAATAGAACATATGCTAGGCCATTAAAAAAAAAAAAAACCTCAATAATTTTAAAAGGATAGAAATAATACAAGAAATGTTCTCTGACCACAATGGAATGAAAGTAGAAATCAATAGCAGGGGAAAATTTGGGAAACTGACAAATATGTGGAAATTATATAACACACCCCTAAATAACCAGTGGGTCAAAGAAAAAATCAAAAGGGAAATCAGAAAATACGTTGAGATTAATGAAAATGAAGATGCAACATAATAAAACTTATGCAGTGCCAATAAAGCATTGCTTGGAGGGAATTTTATAGTTATAAATGCCTATATTAAGAAAGAAGAGGGCTGGCTAGTTAGCTCACTTGGTTAGAGCGCAGCCTTATAAACACCAAGATCATGGGTTCAGATCCCTGTACCATCCAGCCACAAAAAAGAAAAAAATAAAAAGAAGAAAGTTAAGTCAATAATCTAACCTTCCACCTTAAGACACTAGACTAAAAAAGAGCAAACTAAACCTAAAGGAAGTATATAATAAACATTTGAGCAGAAATTGGTGAAATAGAGAATAGAAAAATAAAAATAATTGAAATTTAGCTAGATTGACCAAGGAAAAAAGAGGAGATTCAAGTTTTTAAAATCAGAAATGAAAGTGGGGATGTCACTAGTAATTTTGAAGAAATAAAAAGCATTAGAAGAGAATACTATGAGCAATTGTATGCCAGCAAATTGGGTGAAATAGGATGCTTATGTCACAGCACATTTAAAAATTAACTCAAAGTAGATCAAAGAGTTAAATGTGAGAGCTAAAACTATAAAACTCATAGAAGAAAACATAGGCGTAGATTTTCATGACATTGAATATGGCAAAGGATTCTTAGATATGACACCAAAAACAAGAACAACCAGAAAAACTTTTGTGCTTCAGTGAACACCATCAATTAAGTGAAAATGCAGCCCACAGAATGGGAGAAAATATGTGCAAATCACATATCTGATAAGGAAATTTTATCTAGTACGATATATAAAAACTCTCAGAATTCAATAACGAAAAGACAATCCAATTAAAAATTGGGGAAAAAATTTCTCCAAGGAAAGTATACAAATAGCCAATAGCATATGAAAAGATGTGTGACATCATTAGTCATTAGGGAAATGCAAATAAAAACCACAAAACTGCTTTCCACCAACTAGGATGTTGGTAAATAGCACATCAGATAAAATAAGTGTTAGTGAGGATGTGAAGCAGTATAAATTCTCATAAACATCTGGTGGAAATGTAAAATGGTGTAGCTGCTTTGAAAAATAATCTGGCAGTTCTTCAAATGATTAAACATAGAGTTATTCTATGACCTAGCCATTCCACATTTATAAATATACCCAAGAGAAATGAAGGCCTATGTCAACACAAAAACTTGTACACTTATGTTTGTAGCAGTATTGTTCATAATAGCCAAAAGGTCAAAACAATTCAAATGTCCATCAGCTGAACACTGGATAAAGAAAAAATGTGGTATATCCATATATTGAAATATTGTTTGACCACAAAAAGGAATGAGGTACTGCTACATGCTACAACATAAATGATTCTTGAAAGAAGCCAGTCACTAAAGATCACATACTGTATGATTCTGTTCATATGAAATGACCAGAATAGAGAAATCTGTGAACACAGAAAGTAGATTAAGGGTTGCTTAGGGCTGGCTGGCCTGGGGATGATAGGAGGACGGGGCCGGATGGTACCTAAAGGATACAGGGTTTCTTTTGGGGGTGATGAAGAGGATCTAAAACTGACCGTGGTGGCAGTTGCACATATCTGTGGATATACATAAATAACATCAAATTTTACAGTTTAAATTGGTGAATTGTATGGTATGTGAATTACAACTCAAGAAAGCAGTTCAGAAAATAAAGTGATGGGGAAGAGGATTAGCATAGATAACTGAATTCTACTGATTATATGCAAATCTTAGTTTAGCCAAATAGCATATTTTCACTTTTTTAATGTTGTATTGGAACTACTTATAAAATCAATGTGAGTTTCATTCCCTGGAAAAGAATCTAACGAACAGGGAAAATGCCCAGTCCCTACGTGGAGGAAGAAAGAGGCAAGGTCTTGTCATCCCATCAGTCCAGTGTAACTGCCGGTTTTCTGTGTACAGCTGCATAAGTGTCTCCCTACATGAAAACAGGCTGTAGCCATCCTTGTAACAACTTTCATAGGGGAAATATTGTGGTAGAGTAGCAGCTGAATATACTGGAAATGTCACTAGCAAAGGCCTAGCTTCCCCTGATCAGTCAGGGTCAGTTGATCTTGCAGAAGTCATTCTCTGTAGTGAATCGCAGGGAAAGATCAATGCTAGTGACCAGCTGGGTAATACGAGGTCAATCTCAATTTAACTGTGTAAGTATATGAGTGTCTTTGGCAAAACCGTTCTGAGTTTTGGTTTTTTCTTGTGGAATATATTCTTAATAGCTGTTGGCACAAATTATTTGTAATTCATTGTCTCCCAAAAAACTCCTCACGTGATCTGGGGTCAGGCATGCCTCCAAGGAAAGTCGGGTTCCATCCCACAGCAATGGTGGACTTTTCCTGTGTAATGGCCAGTCCAGGAAAATTAAAACCGTTCATCGGCAGCACTTTTAATTATTAATTTAAAATTGCAAAATACACAATTGTGGTGAAACTTACATGTGATTTTGTCATCATCAAAGGAATTCTTTTTCTGTAAAAAAGATAACACAAGCTGTAAAAACAATATGGATAGCACAGTGGTAATGCTGTGCTTTGGAATGTATGTCAGGGAATACCTGGTGGTGATGGGTGAAATGTTCGAGAGATTTCTTGGTTTAGACAAGATCAGGAAGAGAAGAGCCAGCACCAAGAGGGGACGGGTGGATGCTGGGGAGGCAGGAGGTGAAAGGCTGGGTGGGATGGACAGTTGAAGAGATCAGGCCACTTCTCAACATGGTGTGTGGTTAGCAAGTGACTGCTTTCTTTCTCCACTCTCAAATGTGCTAGAACAAAAAGATCAATGTTGAAATGAAACAACAGCCAAAATGTTTCAGTGTTGTGTTAGTTTCCTAGGGCTGCAATAATAAATTACCACAAACTGGGGTGGGGGATGGGGAGGGCTTCAAACAACAGAAATGTATTCTCTTACAGTTATAGAGGCTAGAAGTGAAGGAATCGGCAGGACTATCCTCTCTAAAGGCTCTTAGGGGAAAATCCTTCCTTGACTCTCCCTAGTTTCTGGTGGCTCCACACTATCCTTACCAGTTCCTTCCATGGCTTGCAGCTGTAATCTCTGCCTCTGTCTTCACATGCCCTAATTCTCCGTGTGTATCTGTGTGTGTCGTCTCTTCTTGTAAGGACATTGGTCATTGCATTTAGTGGCCACCCTTATCTCACTGTAACTAATTATGTCTGTAAAGAACCCATTTCCAAAAAAATCACATTCACAGATACTAGGGGTTAGGACTTGAACATGTATTTCGGGGCAATACAACTCAGCCCACTGCAGACACTTTCCCGGAAAAGAATTAAAGCAGCAGGTAACCATCTTATGTATATTTAATCTGTGTTGCTTTTGCTTTTTACCTCATCTGGTGTTGCAAACAGTACCATTTCTGTGAGCAGAGTCTTAACTGGAGGTAGCCTGCTGATGGCAGAAGAGTAGCCTTGGATTACTCAGCCTGGGAACTGAGGGACTGAGTGGGATTATTGTTTGACAACTTTACATTTTTAGGTATTTTGTAGCTGGGATGACATCGCTTGGCACATGATGATTCCAGACAGACCATGTATATAGACCATGCATGCTGTGTTGCTCTGCCTGGTTACTGTCTGGTTACTATCACTTATGAAATGTCATCTCTGGATCACATATGTTCTCTGTCTTTACATTTCTGGCTGTTTCTCTTATTTGGATCATTATTCAATAAATTGGATTGCACCCTGGACAATCTCCTGGCTTCTTCATTAAGCAGTGGGCTCCTAGTTAGGATTAGTGTGCATTCATGGAGGAGACCCATGCTTCAGCTTATATGCACGAACGTCTCCACACTCTACAGAACTTCCAGCCATCTCTCATTCACATCAAGGCTATTTTTTCTCAAAATCCAGATTTTTAATATAAGAATATCCCATTTATCTAGCAGTCAAATTTCTGCCTCCTTAAATTGTCCTGAATACTGCCATGAAAGAAAAGAAAGGTTAAAGAACCGCAAGGGGAACGTTGGTTGCAGTATTTGCGTGTTTTCTTTTGTAGCACAGCCATCCCTGTGTTCTCCCAACACAACCTGCCAAACACGATTTGCATGCGTCATCAAAGGTACTTGATTTAATAAGCGTGATTACCTGATTTCTCTAGCTTTAAGTTTTTTCCAAGTTATATTAAGTCATTTCAGCATAATCAATATTGACATCATTAGATTAGAAGCAGGAAGGGTAAAAGCAAAGGGAACTAGGTGGGTGAGGTCAGACAGTTAAAAACACTAAGAAGTAATAACAGACAGAGGAGTGGTAACAGTCATGACCTCCAGAGACTCTCAGAACCCTGACACCACTTAGAGGTGGTGCCTAAATATTATAAGACAAGATAATACAACCACAGGTGCTGACAATGATAATATTGAACCATCAAGAAAAGATCAAATTATGTTTAATATATTTTCTTTAAGGTGAACACAGATTTCCAACAAATTTGAGTAAATATTTAATATCTCAGAATTGATAGGCTAAATGTCTATTATCTGGAGAATTATTTGACTTATAATAATCACTTCCAAAGGATAGCAGACAGCTGATGGGTATTTGTACAACTGCCGTATTTCACGACAATTCATATAATGTGAAATGATGTCATATTATAAAAAGCAAGATCACCATGGTAAAGTCTTTGTAAACATTGTTTTAACTAGAGGTTTTCAATCATGGTTGCAGATTAGAACATCTGGGGAGTTTTAAAAATATTTGTTCCTGGGCCTCACCCCAGACCAATTAAATTGGGATCTTTAGGGATTGGGCCTGGGTTTGAGTTTCCTGTAAAACCTTCCCAAACGATTTTAATGTGCAAACAGCTTGGAAAATTCTGCTCCAAATGAATAAAAACTTTCCTGTACCCCAAGAATTTTGGACTTCTTTCTAAATCAGGAATACCCCCAGGTTTATAGATGGGATTTTGAGTCAGCTGGCCTTTGTGCCTTCTAGAATGAGTCAGGAGGAAAAGCTGCCTATGAAATCCTGTGTTTAAGGTTTAGAAAATAATCGGCAAGGAGAGGAAAATTCCCTTATGAAAACTGTTACTGTATAAATGTTAGAGTGATAGGATCAAACAGTAAAAGGACATGGTGAATAAAGACTATTATTCACCAGAAAAACTATTTAAGGTATAAGTCAGCATCTGACAAGAGCATCTGAGACATGCCCACACAAAATGTATAACTGTAGTTCTATGGAAACTTGTTCTTGGAACTTTCCTTGTGGAAGTAAGTTTACAAAAAAAGCATCTGCTTATTGAATTAAAATTAAGCCTGGTAATAATAGCCATAGAATGCTAGTTAGAGGTTTTGGAACCTTAATTGGGGGAAAATGTATGGGCAGAGAGAGTTATGAGTTTCCATTTTCCAAATACAATAGATAATCCAAAAGGTGTTTCTTTTATCATAAAGGAAAAATAGTGATTCTTTTTCTTTGGCATAGATTGTGTTAAGACCCTTTATTTTCAGTAAAGTCTCTTCTTATGAAAAACAAATTCCAAATATTAAAAATTATTAGTTTTGTGTGATGAAACCACCAACATGGGAAATTTGGTGGGATATTAATTTATCACTAAATTAATTATCATGAAAAATTATTTACTCAAGTTTTAAATTAACAGATCACTCGTCCTACACCACATATGTTATATTCCTCCACAGTGGTGCCATTTGAAATGTTGGGATAGACACATAACAAGCTGGAAGGAGAAAGGTTGCCACCGAAGAGCAAGGTGCTTCCAGGGTCACAGCAGAGAGAGGCTTTGCTCGTGTTTCCCCTTAAAAGGGCTGCAGCCATGCAGACGACAAAATGAACTGAAGCCATTGCAAAATGGTCTACCTGCAGGTGCCACGTGCTAGTGAGCCTGCCCCACGTCGCTCATTCAGTGATGATGCAGTGCTGTCATGTGCTCCACGTGCAGAGTGACCTTCTCAAGGGGGAGAGGAATGTTTCTTCAGCAGAACTTTGACCATTTGACAAATCTGATAAAACTAAATTGTAACACACAGCTTCTGGACAGTCAAAATTGTACTGCTGTGAAATGTGAAGGATCCTAGCCCAAGTAGCATAAATCTCCATTTTAACCATTAGCTTGATAAAATGAAACAAGCTGCAATAGGGAATATGTTTCTCAAGAAGAGCTAGAAAAAAGACATGACAAGCAATTTCAGGATAAAATTAGGTCAGAAGTCAAGATGTTTTCCACCTAGTACTTATGGTTAGACCTAGCATTTTCTAGATAAATGCACACATATGTAGAATGTCTGTGGTATTCAATAACAAGACTTATCATTTGCCATTTTTACTTCATAGTTGTAACAATAGTCATAGACTAATGCTCCTTTTAAATGGCTTTTATTTCTGGGTGAAAAATTTTAAATGTTAGCATATGAAGGGCACTGATATTTCATTTACCAAAGAGAAATCATTTCTCCTTTCAGGGAGTCAACACTATAGTCAATATGCAAGAATTAAATAGGAAAGATCAAGCTGGTATTTCTTGGATACACTTACGATGATTTCTTACTGTGATTTGGCAGAAATTCAGTAAATAGTAATGGACTAATTTATCCTTTAAAAAGGATCTCCTAATATTATAACACAGTTAATACCCACTAGGACTACTGTAGTTTACCAATTTTTAATAATCCATCAATCCAAAATATAATTTTGGCATTACTAAAATACTTGTTCAAATTATCTCCAAATAACCCTAATCACTAAGCAAGAAAAAAGTTGTACTGTATATAACACAATATTCAATAATAATATATAATTATTATTTATATCATGAATCTTATTCTTTACTGATATTGTCAGTAATGTATAACTTCTTAAAATGACATTGTAACAACCTAAAAATTTATTAAATACATTGATTTTAATCTAATAAGTCTTGTATGTTTTCAAACAAGAAGCAGACATGTAAAATGTGTTATCTTTAACATAAGAATATGTATTTATGGAGTATTTCAAATTCCTTCTCAAAATAATCATTTTTATATTTAATATCTCAAAAATTCTTATAGAAACCTAACAACTCTGCCATATTTTGGTGCACATTATATGAATGAAATTGTGGTCACAGGACATTAGGATAGCTCTAATCCACAACCGCTGTGGCTAAAACTAGAAAATAAAAAGTTAATCTGGTACTATGAAGAGAGAAAAGAAGAGAGATAAATTATGGTCAACGTGGCAAAAGTAGTGGGCTAAATTATTATTCTGATACCTACTTCAGCATCAAATAAGCATTTACTCCTGTCTCTACATTCAATTCTTCCTTCCTCCTCCACTCACTGTTTTTTCTTCCCTGGTGCACTTTCTGTTCAATCACACTATAGAATAAAATTTTCTGAAAATGCTGTGTTTATTCCTTTTTAAGGGTTCCAAATATAGCAGTCAAATTGAAACTTTCACATTCCAATAATTACGAGAATATGTAAGCTGTCAAAATCAAGTGAATTGTACTTGTTCATGTCCCCTCAGTCTTCACGAAGGTAAAGTCTGGCCTGTCTGAGAAGAGCTTATCTAACAGTTTTAGTTGTACGGAGATGGAATGGCCCGCCACCTGAGCTAGCAATCACCTTGTCAGAAGCCAGGCAAGCATCTGTGGCAGCCAGTCTCCAAGCTGGCCTCCACCCACCCCACCTCCTGGTGTTCATACCCTGTGTAATCCTGTCCCACATTTTAGAAATTATGTGTGAATATGGCAGAAATGATAGTATGAAGAGAACGCTTCCAAGATTAGGTTATTAAAGACACTGCATCATCTGCTTTGGTTAATCTCTCTCACTCTCATGGGTCACTCGCTCTGGGGGAAGTCATCCATCATGATTGTGAGTGGCCCTATGGAGAGACCTGTGTGGTGAGGAGGTGAAGCCTCCTGCCCACAGCTGTATGAATGAGTTTAGACATGGGTCCTCATGCCCCAGTAGAGCTTTCAGATTACTGCAACTCCAGCAGACAGCTTGACTATAGCCTCCTGAGCAATCCTGAGCCAGAACCACTCAGCTAAGCTGCTCCCATATTCTCAGACCTCACATTGTATGAGATAATAAATGTTTGTTGTTTTAAGCTGCTAAGTTTTGGATTAATTTGTCATGCAGCTACAGATAAGTAATACACCAATTGACAGGAATACTTCCTTTGGGCACAAGATTAGATTTTATGATTGCCAACATATCTTCAGATTCTTGTGTTTGTTTAAAAAATAGAGGTGGGAGAAGCTTCTTGTTAAACATAAGCAGACAATGTAACTGTAGAGTCCAGCAAAAGCTATTCTGTAGGCAATAAAATATTTCTGCAAGAGAGAGATAAATGGTAAGTAATCTCTATAGTTTACCACTGATAGCCTATCCATCTCTGCTACAGATGAGAAGTTCCAAAGATTAGGAGCACGAGCGAGCAGAAAGCACATAGCATTAATCAGAGTATTAAGACAGGAGTTGACTGAAATATTAGGTTTATAAGATATACTTATATATGTATATTTACATTATAGTGATGGAAACAAATACTCGATCTTCTAATTATTTCACTACGGTAGTTGTGTTTATGAAAAGCTATTACCATAAAATGTCCCTAACCAATCTCTAAATGTAAGAAAAAGTCAGGCAAAAGGAAAAGGAAAGGAGGACAGATACAAGAGGCTGAGTGAGAGTAGTTTAACTAATTCAGATGTCGGTGAGTTGGCAAACCTGTTAGTAAACTCAGTGCCCGGGATGAGTGTGTGCGTGTCAAACTTAACCAGAACGTCAAATTTATATAAAGATTGCTCTCGGGTTTGTTTTTGTTTTTCTTGTATGTGTATGTACCTAATGAGTTACTAAAAGTTATACATATAGCCCACATGCTGCTTTCAGGTGTCTTCATTTAAAAAAGAAATCAGAGAGCTGGCTGCACAGAATGCAGGTGATGCTTATTTGTTGTGGTCATAGACATGGATATAATCCTCTGAAATTTACCCAATCTCATTTAGCTTTTAATTTTAACTTTCTCCCCACAGTTTTCTGGAGATGCAAAAAAGGAGTTAATACTTACTTTCACTTTATTGTTCTCCCTTCTTCCTCTAGCCTTCTGATGGAGATACCCACGAGCAATGAAATAAAGAAAAAAGTGAGCAAATAAAGAGGTAGCGGGCCTGTATAGTGAGCCCCGAACAGCCCTGCCCTGTGCACTGGCCATTCAACTAGTTAGACTCTGTGAAATGATTTAGCCCACTAGGAATCCTCCAGTTCTTAAGCTAAGAATTTGTAGCCTAATTGCCTTTATGTCAACTTTCTGTGCTCCCTAGATTTGCGTCATTGTTTTATTTATTGTCCAAGCAAGCAATTAGTGGAATATATTTATGCTTTATCTGTGGCAAACTCGAAATCTTTCTTTCCCGAATTGAGGACTGTTTGTTGCACAGGTAGGTGGAGTGGAAAGTTACTTACAAAGGGACTGTAAGGAGAAGGGACGGGGGTTGGTGATATTGAGGTAGTTTTAGTCAGTATAATTTATTTTGGAAAATCAGCTAAAAGAAAAATAGCTCCCTGGTCAAAATGATTTCTCATGTATTCTACAAATTTCAAATTCCATTAAATCACCAGGATTAATAAGTACATTATAAGGAGCAAAATGTCATAAGAGAGTTCTGCCTGCTGAACAATTTAGTGTTAATTATATTAACCTGATTAAGACTTAACAAATCTATCATTCTTTGAGAGAAATATTTTTGATGATGCACAGAGAAAAGGAAGGAGAGTCTGAGAAGTTCTAGGTGGCTATTTTTTGCATAGTCATAGAAGCATTGTAAAGCAAGTGAAAAGCACAAAAGGAAATTCAAAGGTGAGACTGAAAGATTCCAATCTTTCTGCTTTCTTGATGGTTTTGCCTGGGGTGTGGCAGCAGTTGGTGCACCTGGAGAAAAACTCTGCCATCTGCTGCTTTCGAACACCCTCAAGTTTGCCTCTGTTGGAGGTGAGCCTTCAGAACCACTTTGGAAGGAAAAAGACTAAAAATCTCAGCTTTCATTAATTCAGCTCAAGGTCCCCGAGGACTAGCATATTTAATGTAGATTGAAAAGATTAGCCTGCATTTCCCTGTGTAATTCCCATCCTTGCTGCTGAAAGTTGAAGGGAAAAAGGGCAAGTGAAAGTAAGGAGGCTTTTCAGGATTTGGCTCAAGGCAGGGATTCCGAGAAGGTGGAGGGCAGACTGCCTGCAGGGAAGTCCAGCCTGGGAATGCAGGTGGAGTGAAATCTTATGAGCCAGTTATGGATGCAAGGGCAGAGGTCCTGCAGCTGATGGAAAGATCACTAAGGACCAGAGAACAATGACATTGGGCTCCCGTCCTCTGGCCAGACTGGATCTCAGTGTGGGAGCCTAGCACCTGCATCTGGTGGTTTAAAGGGAGCAGACCCTAGCGTGAGGCTGAGAAAGCAAACCATTGCTCTGCGGTGATGGCACCAGGTGACGCACCCCCCACCTCTTCTCTTTCCCTCTTTATTTTTAGCTCAATGTACAAGCATTTCCCTGGTTCCAGGAATCTCAACACCCTTTTCCTGCAAATACAAGAATCTTTGGGACAGACTTTATGGATTTTCTATTTTATAATTGATTTTGCCTAGCATGACCCTGGTTCTCCAGAATGTAATTTAACAAAGTACATATGACCTATTTATATTTATGGGAAGTTGTGGGAAAATATCTTTATATGTGAACCTTAAAGAAACTTTGACATAAAAATGTTTGCTTTCATTATGATATAATAAGTTATTTGATATTAACCAAACTAAAATAAGCAGGGAGTTGTTCATTTTGAGTGGAAATGTTCATAAGTCATGTCTTTTCCTTCGTGTGGTTTAATGTTCTGAAGTAACTTCAATCTATTTAAAGGAAGAAAAACATTAAAAAATACTAAAGACAATGATCAAAGAGTACCCTTCAAATTTAATAGAAATCTACCTTTCATACAATATGAGCCATAATTGATTAACTGTACATTAATTCATTTATTTGTTGTATAAATATTTAATTTCTAAGTATCAAGTACCAAGATAAAGTGAGTAGAATGGACATAGATCCTGCCTTTACTGAACTTAGAATTTCAATGGAAATTAAAGTACTTTTTGTCTAAAATTTTTTTATCCTCTTTGGCCATACATTTTGCAGTAGGTCAGATTTTAGAACTACAAGCGTTCTTCAAAAAGTTCACAGAAAGATTCATATTATGTTTTAATTTTATTTTTCTACAAAATTTTTGAAGTACTCATATTTATAAAATCTTTATGTATCTCTTAAATTTTGAATTTTACTTAATATTTCTTTTATTTAAATATTATTTAAATGTAATACTTCAAACAAATTTTAATAATAATTCATTTAAGCTAATGGAAGAATTTACTAAATCTCACATACTTGCATAATTGCATTTTAGGTAATTAAAAGCAATGTGGAAAGATAGATACTGTGTTAGCTTTCTGTTGCTGCTGTAACAAATTACCAGAAACTTAGTGGCTTAATACAACACAATTTATTATCTGACAGTTCAGGAGGTCAGATATCTGATACGGTTCTCACTGGGCTACAATGAAGGTGTCAGTGGGGCTGCAATACCTTTCTGCGGACTCTACAGGAGAATCCATAACCTTACCTTTTTCAGCTTCTCGAAGCTGCTGTCACTTCCTGGCTCAAAGCCCCTTCCTCTATCTTCAAAGCCAGCAATGGCCGGCCGTGTTTGTCTCATGTCGCCATCTCTCTGCTGCTCTTCTGCCTCAGTCTCCCACTTTTAAGGACCTTTGTGATTACACTGGTCTAGCCTGGATAATCCAGGAAAATCTCCCTGTTTTAAGGTCAGTTAATGGTAACCTTAATTCCATCTGCAATCTTAACTCTCCTTTGCCTTGTAACCGAATATATTCAGGGTTCTTAAGCATTAGGACACGGACATCTTTGAAGCTATTATCAACCATATCTATTAAAATTTTTTCTGCCCGTGTGAGAAATGAGCATTCAGTTCAACAAAATACGTCAACTCTCTGCAGGTGAAAATTCCACCATCTCTCTGAGTTACCTATTTTAATTTTTATTAACTTGTTTTTTAGTTCCCTGTACATAATCTTAAGTCAAAGGACACAAAATTTCAGTTAGACAAGAGGAATAAAATTCAGGAGATCTGTTGTACAACGTGGTGACCGTAGTTAATAACCATGTATGCTACTCATATACTTGGAAACTGCTAAAGAAAAAAGTAGATTTTAAATGTTCTCGCCACAAAGAAAAAAGTATGTGAGATGATGGATATATTAGCTTGATTTAGCCATTCCACAGTGTATACGTGTATCAGAATGTCATGTTGTGCACAATAAATACAGTTGACCCACACAGATATTTTGAATAAATACTGTACAGTATGTAAATGTATTTTCTCTTCCTTATGATTTTTTTAATAACATTTTATTTTCTCTAGCTTATTTTGTTGTAAGACTACAGTACAAAATACATATAACATACAAAATATGCGGTGATTAACTTTATGGTATGACTGAAGCTTCACGTCAACAGGCTATTGGTACTTAATTTTTAGGGAAGTCAGAAATTATGCATGGATTTTCAACTGCTTGAGGGGTTAGCGTTCCTAACCCCTGCATTGTTCAAGGGCCAACTGTATACACAACTATTTGTCAATTATAAATAAATAAATAATTAAAATAAATTAAAGTTGACCTTGTACTCTTTGAGCCCTTTCACTCTTCTCTACAGCCCAGGGAGTCGCTAACTAATATTCTTCTCCATCTGAAAACAGCTCATTGTCACTTCACTCAAGCTCAGTTATTGACAGAGTTAGAAGAGATAGGCTTTATGCACAATATTAAATATGTTCATCTTACAGTTTGATAAGAAAGGGATAGTAAGTGTGAGAATAACAATAACAGCTAACTGGCAGAAACACTATTCTAAGCTCTTTGTCATTATTAATTCACTGAATTATCTTAAAACTCTGTGAAGTAGGTACTTACTCTGGGAATGAAAAGCTCAGTGGGGAGGAAAGTAGTTTATTGTATCTCTAACTATCATGATTCCATAACCTTTGAATCTAGCCCAGCAAATAAAAACTAACAAGAAAGTAGTAACATTTTATGTTGTACTGACAGCTGTGGAACTAGTTGGTATGAAAATGCATCCTGGTATAATAATGAAAGCTAATATTTGTGAATGCTTACCATGTTTCAACACTGCTCTTAGTGTTTTATGGGGCTGATCTCATTTAATCCTCCTCACAGTTCTAAGTAGGTAATATTATCCCCTTTTAACAGATAGGGAAACTGAGAGACAATAAAATTAAGTTAGTTGCCAGGGATATACACTATGGATTACTGAAGGCTGGTTCAGGCCTAGGATCAGGAGTTCATTTGAACAATGGCCAGTTTTATTCTTATTTACTGTTTATTCTTGTTTCCTTGCAAGTTATTAAATGCTAGCAATTATTCAATTTAGTATGACTTAGTACAAAATGCATTCATTTTTTCTATTTGTTCTTAAGTGCGGCTACTGTTTCGTGATAATGCAAGGGTGGGTTGCAAGTATCCGGTATTTTCTCAGTGTTTTCTGACCATAGGCCCCACTTAGACAGATATACATCTGTGCTAAGTACCAGATCACATTTTTGCAGTTTCTGTTCTGGCTGTATCCAGCTACTCTGCAACAAAAACTTTCTTTGAACAGCTTTAGTTTTAACTAAATGTGGAACTAGATAGCTATGGATGTGTTATTTAAAAATGCAAATAGGTCTCCCTCCCCTTTGACTAGGGCAAGAAGTAGTGATTATAGAATCTTAGTGTTGGCAATTACTTGAAGTTGATACTACAAGCAAACAGAAAGGACATTGTTGGGGGGGAGGGGGGAGGGAGAAGGGAGGGAGGTTTTGGTGATGGGGAGCAATAATCAGCCACAATGTATATCGACAAAATAAAATTTAAAAAAAATAATAATAAAATAAAATAAAATAAAATTTTTAAAAAAGAATCTTAGTGTTGGAAGTGATCTTGGAATGTATCTCATGATCTAATACAGCCTCTCAATCATGAAATCATTTTTATCTAGTACTGCTGGAATGATAGTGTTCAAGCTTGTTCAATGTATCATGCTTGTTCAATGATAGTGAACAAGCTTCTTTACCGATCATTCCATTCTGTCTTTAAGTAGATCTACTTATTAGAAAGTTGTTCTATTATTGAGATGAGTTTTTACTCACTTTTTCTTTCCTTCTGATATTAGCTTAGCTCACTGTGTCTCACTTAGTAGAAGCTCAATAGATATCTGTGACTGATGAAGCTCATTAAGTTTTTAGGATGGACATACAGCTTAGTTCAGCAAATGTCTATTCCAAGCCATTAGCAGTGAAATAAAATCTCTGCTTACCCGTTCACCTGCTACAGGACATAGGTTCCTACACCAGTCATTTTAATAAAGTAAATGCTATAAAATATGCACAGGATGCTACAGGACCACATAGGAGAGGCTTTGGATAGGTCAGAGAGGTGGGAAAGAGAGGAAGGGGTCACAGTATGTTTTCTGGAGTAGGTAAGTTTGAGCTGAGTCTTAAAGATGAGGATGCGTTATCCCATGAAGAAGGAAGGCAGCGGTGATGGGCACTTCAAGAAGAGGAATAGTAGCAAAAAAGCATGGAGATGTCACCGTGTGCATCAGGAAAATACAAGGTGCTCTACAATGTCACAGTGTAGAATTAAAGTGGCAGCAGAGGACTTGGGCTGGAGGGTGGGTGAAGCCAGCTCACGGGGCAGTGAGTGCTGTGTGTGGCCACTTCCTATTTCTGGGCACTGAGGATCAACTTTCTCACCCTCTATGATGTATTTTCCGTGCTCTTCCCATCCTGGGCTTACTCTAAAAGCCTTCTAGATACCAATGGCCCACTTGAAATTGGGATCCAAAAGTTGAACTGAATATTCTAGATGTTTCCTGACAGAATCAGGATGTGAAAAGACTTGTCTTTCTCCCTTGAACACTCTAATTCCATTCATCCAACCTGTTTGTGTTAACTTTTTGGCCAGCTGTGCCACACTGTTGATGCATTTGTCTGAGCCAATTAAAATGCTAGATCTTTTTGAGATGAGCTACTTTGTTCCCAAGATTTCCAGTTCTTTCTGGAAGTCTTTTTATTTTATGTAACTTGAATGCATTTCTTTGCATTATGAAATTTCACCCAGTTTACCATGTCTTATATTACTTCCTGACGAGATCATTGGAATGCAGATTTTGTCTCTAGTATAATCACAAATCATCTTTTTGCCATTCCCCCATTTGATAAGCATGCTTTTGAGTCTTGGAGCAAAACATCATAGATACACTTGTTCCTAAGAATTTGATGCTTTGTAAACAGCCTGACAAAGATTCCCTCTCACCTTCCCATATAAAATATATATCTAGTATTCATCTAGAAATATCAGTATTAAGTAACAAAAGCAATTTAACCATATGAGGTATTATTTTATATTTAATATGTAATTTATTAAAGTAAATGAAAGGAGACAAGGCCTAAAGAATCCTTGAGCAAAGCCAGTTAGGCCTCAGAAGTGACCTTAACCTTGCATTATTCGCAAACGTAAGTGAAACTTAACTTGAGCTTTTTCTTGTAAATGCCTATGTTAAAGAAAAATGAAGCTTAAGGTGAACCAATCAGAAGCCACCAAGTAACTTACATAACTATAGACTTTCCAGCAATATGTACGATTTAAGGCAGCTGTGTAATTATAACCAATCAAATATTTTCTTTGCTTTACTTTTGTGTTTGTCCTATAAAAAAGCCTTCTCTTCGCATTCATTCCCTCGGCGGAGGCCCCTAACCACTTGCAGTTCAGAGCTGCCTGATTCATGAATTGCTCTTAGAGCAAATGAGCTCTTTAAAATTTTATTGTGCCTCAGTTTGCTTTTTAACACTTTACATAAACTGAACCACATGCATCTAAAGAAGATACTATTAATTTATTTTGTTTTCATTTCAGGCAAAGGTGGAGATATTATTAAATATTTAACCACAAAATAAATGCTTCTTGTTTTCACCTTACAGGATCCTGAAACTATATGTACTAGTTCCTTGATTTTCAAGTCATGTCCTTTTTATTATATAAAATTGTTTTTTCCTATCAAAGGAGTCCTCATCCTCAATATTATAAACTGGAATCTGTAGAAAGCAACAGAGAATTTAATGCATAAAATAGAATAATAAAAGATAGCAGTAGACCTAACATAGAGAGATTATTCTTATGGACATTAGATTTATGTATTTGAAACTGGCTATCTCAATAATTGACTTGTCTTCTCTCTAAGGGCGACATAGGCCCCTTGACAAAAGTTGACTGTTTGTTTTTGTTCTTTATATTGTTGTTTCTGCCATTTATATTATCTATCAAAATGCATTAACCTTGCTGCTGAATATTAGGTGTTATATTATATAATAGCATATAGGTCAAAACCCAACTCAGTAAATCTCAAGAGGCTATTTAGATTTCTTTGGAATTTGGTTTATTTCTACAGGTCACATTTCTTCTCTTTCAGAGCAATACAGACCCAGAAAGTAAGCCTCTTCACTACAACCACTGAATATGTAATTTCAGTAAAAATTTTCAGATCAAAACTTTCTGTCTGTCATTTACTGGGGAGAAAGTTGACTAAATTAATGAGTTATTTATGTGTGCCTTTCTTCTTTACTTCAAAGTATCTACTTTGTGTATGATTTAGGCACAAGCCTAATTCACTGCATTCTAAATGACTTTTAAAAGAGATATTTCAAGTGAAGACAGCAAAGGATTAAATCTTTGAGTTTGTTCCACATTCCTTGCTCATATAACCTGGCCTCCTCTCACTACTGCCTCTGGTGCGCTCTCAGCTCCTCTCTCCTCCATTTTTACCTCTGCCTTCTCTGGTTCTGCTCTAACCCCCTATTGAAGTGGCTCCCCACCTGTTTGCTCCAGCACTCTGAAGGGTGAATGATTGCTGGCAGTCCTTTAATCCATTTGTGTACCAGGTATTATCTGAAACAAAAATCTCTGATGCCCTACATATATGTACAACTAATATATTCAAATGCATGTAGATGCTTTAGTGACTAATAAATGCAAAATTGTGTAAAAGAGCATTGCCGGTTTTTCTTGGCAGAATTCCTGATTTGATCTATAAGATCAGTGTTTCATGTGGTTTTTGTAGGAGTGTAGAAAGATGAAAGGTTAGGAGTCTCTGCATGGCTCCCATTGTTCCTAATATCACAAGATTTAAGATCATGCAGGGTTTTTGTTCATGACCAAAGACTAGAAAAAGGCAAATGCTCAGGAACTTGGTGCAACCAACCACATTTTAATTTCCTTTCTTTTCGTGATTATTTTTATTTGAGTACCTGCACTAGGATAAGGGAAGGTATTGCTATAATGAATTATCAGTAGGAAGTTACTGAGATGAAATCAATTAAATTTTATTAATTTTATCCAAGTCACAATATAATTGCAATGTATAATATTTTAATGTTATATATATTCACTTTTCCCATTTAACTTAGGTATTTCTATTTTTCTTCCCTTTGGATAGGAAAATACTCAATCATATCATGCCTTATTTTTTTTAAACATTGCAATTTTCACACATGCACATTTAAATGTGATGCCTGATGAGTTTTACTGGCTGAGAGGGAAATGGAATAAAAATAGAACGGGAATCCAGATCAAAATATTTTGTCCTTCAAAAATAAAAACTTTAGAAAGGGTAATTCATTAAGGGTGGTCTTGACTGCTATATTGAAAACAGAAGTCTTTATTTTGTCTCAATACACCTTGCTCTCATAGGGAGGCTTCTGAAGGCTAATCCGTACCCCTGAATTTTGGTGACAACATCCATTAGGTGAGTCACATGCTTCTCAAAGCAAAAAGTACCCTTTCTTTTTGCTGACAGTATTTGACAGAGGTTTTTGATTTTTTTTTTTTTTTAAATACATGTAACTCCTGTCATTACAATTGCTTAGTAAGGAAATAGGAAATGAAATGGCTGAAGAAGTTTTGGGTCTTCAGCCAGAGCTTATGAAAATTCTGAATGAATTTTCTGAATGAATTAGCTTCTGAATGAAGCTAACAGACAAAAGGGCAGAAGAAGGTCAAAGGAAATCTTTGCTTTTGAGGCCTTCACTTTGGGGTATCGCTTTCTGGGCCCCATCGTTACAATTATAGCATTATAACTATTTTCTAATTTAATCATAACTATAAGTATTAGGCCAGATGCTGTCAAATAAGGTAGTATGTACATTAATGTATATTATAAATCCCAAATTGTAGATTTTACAACTTAACCAGCTGACATCAGGCTCTATTTTCCCTTCAGATCTAGAGGACTTAGCTAAGTGCCCCCTCCAGTCCCTGGACCAGACAGTGGCACATCTTACCATGTTGATGCTTTAGGTGTCCTACCTGCCAGCTGGATATTGTGCTCAGCATTTCTCTCATTTCCTTATAGATCACAACGGCTTTCTGCTTACCCTGCAGTTCAGTAGCGCAGTATCCTACACGTTCAGGGAGTTGTTACTGGTTTTTAAAGTGTAAAGTTAACTAACCCCTTAGTCCGCTTTCTGCAGGTGCTCGTTCCTTTTGAACTGAGAATAAATACACACGCCATTGGAATCCCTGGCAGTGTGTCACTTCCATCCCTTCTCTCAGCTAGAATCAGTGCCAGAGTCACAATGCATGAGCATTGACAGTGCTATTCTCACATGCTCTGTGCTGGGGAAGGACCTGGCATTTGCATCCCCACCCCTGATTTGTAGCAGTCTTCACCCTTCCACGTGGCATGTCATATTTCTCGAATCCTTGGGCTATCAAGAGCCTGGCGTTAAAGAGCAAGAATAGTTAAACTGTCTTTATAGCACATTCTACTTTGCAAGATGGATACGTTTTCACTGATTTGTATAGTTTCACTACTGCAGCTTCTCTTGGGAGGGAGTAGAAGCTAAAATATCACTATAATTAGAAATATTTTTTTCAAAGCTTTTAGTATAGAAGACACTCATATACCAGGAAAATAAAAAGTTAATCATGATGTGTGTGTGTGTGTGTGTGTGTGTGTGTGTGTGTATACATGTATACATCCATGTATATATGTTTTCCCCTGGGGACACTACATTGAGTACATTTTAATATGTACACATGCACACAAAGACATATTTTTCTCCTCAGGAATCTAAGTTGAGTAGGTCTCAGTAAATTTGACAAAACACATTGGAGTAAAACAAATTGTTTGAGTAAGTAAACTTACATATAGTAGTATGATTTTTATTACTAGTATTGCTTTGGATTAGTTGTTGCCACAGGGCTGGCCACGGGAGCAGTGCATCGAATGATTTGCATGAAGTAATGCGGAGAGTCAGGGGTTCAACTTGCATTAGCTTCTCCAGGTTTGCTGGGTGCCTTGAGTTGTCAGGGCTCTCTGGGTTTCCCTCCAGTCCTTGTTCTTACACAGAAATATTAAGAGAAACTGTTGGGTAGGCGGGCGGTAAAATCTGATCTTTAGTGGTCTTGCTAAAGAAACTAAGTAAGAATTATTTATGCTGAGTTTCCTTAGGATTAGTTGAAATTTTCTAGAAAAAAGTATTCTCTAGTATTTTGCATTAGGCAGGGCTGCCTTTGTATGTTTTTTCTTTTGCAAAAGTCAGAAAAATTAAGTTTATATTTAGTTTATTTTGGGAAAAGTTTAATTATATTAGAGGTTTAAGTAGTAACATCTCTTGGCTTTAGTTTGATACCTAAAGTATCTGGAGATGATTTGTAAGAAATGGCCCAGACTTCAGCATAAATCAAACTGTGGCAGCAAGATGCTGAGTTTCATTGGTGGTGTTCTTTTTTCTATGCTCAAATTTGGCATTTTACTGAATAGGGAAAACAACGGTCACTAGTGACTATAGTTGAAAAAGAAAAAAAGAAAAAAGTATATATATATATATAGAGAGAGAGAGAGAGAGAGACAAAGAGAAAGAGTCAATATGAAAGAAAATCCGAACAAAGGGTGAGTAAGAACACGATTGCCTTGGGAAGACGATGTAGTGGCAATGTTCTGTTGGATAAAGACATGCATTAAGAGCTCAGAAATCTGCAATTTAGGACTAATGAAGAGAAGTTTCACATTCATTTGTTAACTCCCTTGTTTCCGCCTGTGCTTCCCAGATAGGTTCAGTAAATCAAGGCGGAAGGTGATCCAAAAGATAGATGGACTTGAATGTGTGCTCTGTTCCAAAAGGCATCGAGTCTAAATCCCTGTCCAGGGGTTTTGATAGTGTGCCTAAAACTAATCCCTGCATTATTTCCCACTCTGTCCCAGCACGTCTTCTCTGCTTTGACTAGGTTGCTTTCCTCACTCATTCACATGCTAACCCTGTGCCTTTCTTTATGGCCTCTCCCTCTCCGCCTCTTAAGGCTCAGCGTGTCTTCACAGATTATGTTCCATTGACTCCATTCTATTCCACGCAGCTTAGCACCTTACTGCAGATTGTCTTGATTCGTGTTATTTTATGTCACTATTTCTCCTGCAAGTAAGCTACTTCAGGTCATGTCTTATTCATTCGTGCTTCTACAGCTGTCAAAGAATCAAGGGCACTGTAAAACATTTCTTGATTTAGTGTGTTTCTCTGCGAACTAGGAAGTAGAGTCAGATGGAAAGCAAATGTTTTCACGTCAACATATTTCCAATTTTTGTAAACTGGAACAGACCAACATGTGCATATTTATGTAAAAAGTTCTTTGCTTTCTTGCTTCCTGACCTCAGAATAAGGTCTTGTTGTCTGTTCTCTGGATAATATAAAACAATATGGTTGAAAGCATTATTTTAGATTTTGGGTAGTGCTCCCCAATGCAGGACAAGTTTATTGGAGATGAAGGATGTCTTGAACAAGTCTTGATGGAGTGTGATAAAACCTAAATATTAGACCTGACTCAATTACCTACTGCTGGGCATCTCAGAACTAACATCTTGAGCTGTCAATTTCCTAATAACAAGCTGGGTGACCAAGAGCATGTATTGACCTTCTCTGAGTATGAATGTCCTTACCTTCAAGGCAGTTTGAACCAGTTGAGCTATCTCTAGTCAACCTTGTAACCCTAAAGTTCCAGTTTCTATTTAATTGTTGATAATTGGAGTCATCAACAGAGGTGTCTGTTTATACAAAATAGGGTACCTATGCATCCTGGCACCTGGAGAAAGCAATTGCTTCTAGGAATTATGTTCCAAATTTGAGGTTGTGAAAAGAAAGAACCTCCTGGGAAACATTTTGCCATAGATGAGACTTGTTCTCGCTTCTTTCAACAATCCCTGCCTTGCATAGCACAATGTGGGAAAATAAGTATGCGTTGATCATCAAAGTTGTGCATTGTGGGGTCTCTAGAGGGGGTGAAAAAAAGGGGGAGGGAGGATAAAATATGAGATATTATCTACTAACAACTTATTTTTGTCTTCTCTGAAGCACAAAAATTTCAGAAAGGAAATTGGAGGGGGGGGGGGCGCAGACATGGAGGTGGTAGACAGGCCACCAAACCTGAGAGCCAGAGGAGGTAGAAACAACAGACAAATTGCCAGTATAAGTGGAGGGAATTGTTGGTATTTAGTCATATTTTTGCAAAATCTACCAGGGATTGGGTAGGTATTTATGTTTATTCTGTTGCAAAACTATTAGTATCTAGATATCTGATTATGATCAACTTGGAAATAGGAACAGTGTCTTTTGATAACAATAGCTCTAAGAAAATATCTCTTGTGTTTGCTGTGTGGGAACATTTTAGAATATCATTTTCCTTTTCTCACTAAAACTTACCTTTTGGTTAAATCATAGTACTACTGCTTATTCTTGTGTAAGTCTTCATAGTATCTTACACAGCATTCTGCAAAAGGTTAGTTAGGGTTGGATGAATGGAGTTGATTTGCCACAAAATCCTATTGCATAATGCATCAATGTATTCCTTAGGATTACTTTCTTTATGTGATTTAATAGCTGGAATAAATGATCTTTTGCTACTTCCCCAGAAACAGAGCAATGTGGTGTGTATGCTGATATGTAACTACACACAGCTCATACTGCAGCATTCCCTGCATTTACCCTCTCCAAGAGATTTCAAATGCTAGCCATCAGCACTAGGCCTGTTGATAAAAATCTTTAACTGCTGGGATACTTTGAATCTGAAGATCAATCTCCAAGTGTCTTGAAAGCATTCAGCTTCAAAAATTCTTGAAAGTAAGAAAAATGTGACTTTGTTTAAGAAAAAAAGATGCTCATGATTAATGGCATGGCCATTGTGATATGTGAATTGGGTTCTGATGTTCAGCCCTGTGGCGGTAAATAATACTGACATCTGGGGCCATGTGCTCTTGTCTCATCGTCAGCAAATGTTTTATCTTCAATGGCTGCATTTGAATTCTGCAAAATGATTATTCTTGGAAGTGAAGGTAAACCTGTTTTGTTTTGTTTTGAATATCTGGCTTCCCCTTTCTTAGCTATTAGTTTAAAGAGAAAGCTCAAATGTTTTATAAGCCCATTGCTGCAAGAGAGTTATGAGTGCTCTTTTGTGCAAAACAAAGGAGTCTAAAACATAATGCTGCATGGGAATATAGCCTACTTTTTCTTTTGCTTTTCTGACTCTTAATTTAAGTGTGCACAAGCTTTACTTCCAGCTTATACAATGAAGCTGTTGCCAACCCTAGCTTCAAATACTATTCTCAGTTCCCTCCTCAATACTAAAGAGGGATGTATTTAATTTCAGAAGAATATCCCCTTCTCCCCCAGCTGCTCTTGTGTCAGCTCCTATTTACGATGATCTAAATGAGTAGATATCATTTGCACAACCACAATCTCAGAATGACAAAAATGAGGCAAAACAGAAATAGGAGGCCAGCTCAAAATGCCACAGAATGAATGCCCTCCTCTAGGTCGAGTGGAAGCAAGATCCACTAACACTCGGGTTGGAGCTGTCTCCCTTGGAGGCGTTGCCTCTCCAGTGACTCCAGCCACCATACAGACTCCCTCAAGGACTGAGGTGACTCAGTGCATCTCTACTAGGGGTCACTCTTTGATTCCAGGTGCCTGGAACAGAGTCAGTGCTCAACCCACGTGCATTACCCCCACCCCCACCCCATACCACTGCCAGAAATCAACATGAGGGCTTGGAAAGAGGAGTCATAGACATGATGAATGTTTCAAAATGAATGAAGAAGTTTGCCCTAGAGACACATAAGCTGAAAGTCATGTCCATATTCTTCCTCCTTCAACAGCAGCTTCAGCTGAGTGTCCATAATAACTCCTAAGGCTCGCCACAGAATGGGGTCCTGAGGAACCCACCCTGTTTTCTTTAGAGAAGCTCAGCTTCCCTCTGTTTGTAATAGTGGCTTCTATCTATGATTTTATTTGTACCAGGGGTTGTGAGGCTGCCAAATGTTTTTAAATTCTATCTTATTGTATAAAGCAAAACGGTGTGTGACAAGCAAACACATTCATGTTCACTGGATTTTTAATGAGGTAAAGCTCTCACGGGCATCTGCTTACTCGTCTGTCAAATGAGTCCTTTTCAACTCTCAGTAGCAAATCCTGTAGCTCTCCAAGGAGTGGTAGTAAGTGGGCTGTCTCTGACATCGTTACTAGCGACAGACACCGAGAGAGAAGCTAGAATCCCTCAGGTCCAGCCCTGCTTGCCCACAGCCTACTTATCTTCTCTGGACCTAGTGCTCCTGTCTGGAAGGTCAAGAGTTCTTGCACTAAATGAACTCTGACAGACCTTCAAGCTTTAAAAGTTATATAATCCCATGTCTGGAAAACTTTCTTAAGAGAAAAGCAATTTATAGGATTTATGTCCATGAGAATTTTAAAGAAAGAAAAAGAAAGAAAAACACCCATATCTTCCTCTCTCCCTTCTTCCCTCTCTCAAATGTTTCTTGGTGTATTTTCCTAGAGGCTGGGAGGATTTAAAGTCCCTTTCACTTCTGTGTTTCTAGAAAGTATTCAGTGCTCCAACACTTCAGTTTAACTCTGTTTCCTGGGGCATTATAGATTTTACTTGTGTTAAATTCTTGTGTTTTTGTGATCTCTTTCAACCAGAAATGATTTTACTTTCTTTTGTTTGTTTGTTTGTTTGTTTATGTGTGTGTGTGTATGTTTTGTTTTTGTAGTTTGAATATACTGCATATGGTAGCTGACTCAAGTTATGTGATTATATTCCTCCTAAATCCACACTTTTATGGTTTTGTTCTCTTTTTCAGCATCTTGTGAATGTGCTTTGAAGCAAATTATTTAAACAATCAAATGTTTTAAAAATCTTGTTTTATAGTCTAATTCTACACATGAGAGTCTGTTGGTTAGAGGGGACATATTTTCACTCCACCTCACAGTGGGAAGTTACATAGAGCAGGTACCTTGACTCAGCTTTTCTCTTCATTGAAGTCAAGCTTTTTAGGAAAAATCCTGCTTAAGAATGAGGGTGACAGGCACAAGGAGCTGCAGTGCCCCCAACTTTGAACATAAAATTACATAAAATGTTCCTGAGCTGGAAAAAAAAAATAGCCTCTAAGTAAGTTAGTTAAACATGAAGTATAAAACAGCAGCAAAATAATCTTTAATGGTATCTTTGAAACTGTTGGCATGAGGACTTTCTCAGGTACAGAAAGATAGTGTTACTCAACAGATGATGAAATGGTTTTTGTTCCTGTTAACTGCTCGTGGAGGTGACAGCTGTGAGTGTTGTGCCTGATGACAGAAGTGAGCTCACCACAAATTATAAATACCAAGGTTAATGTAGTGATAGCTTCTCCCACCTACTTATTTTGCCCTGTTGGATCACAAGACCTTCTGTTTCATCTAAGAGATAACTTCTCTTTTGAAACTGCTGGCATGGGTCCAGGACAGAGAAAGGATCTTGGAGCAGAAGGGAAAAGAGCAGTTTCCCCCGACATCTGCAGGCCCTGCCCTGCCTCCAACCAAGGTCCAGCATCTGCTAGACTTGGAAGTGCCATTTGCCTAGTGCAACCTCAACCCTTTGCTCTATAAAGCTCAGAGATATGAAGTTACCTGCCCACAGACACGTGGCTGATGGATGTGAGCTTGGAGACTATTAAATATAATTGTGGAGAGTGGAATGGAAGGACAGAGATAGAAAAATTTATAAGTAGTATATGGATATGGGGAGATTGAAACTTGAGAAACACATACTAAAACCCATCATTACCGAGTGGCCACCATACTTACGTAGAGTAAAAGTGTTGCCTGACTCCTTTGGGCGAGCATATTTAATATGCATAGCCACTATTCACTTCTTATTTGTTTATTATTTTTGCCAGAACATCCAACCAACTTAGGCCATGTATTTGGGCTTTTTAGTACTCCCAAGTAGCCAGGTGCACAGTTGGCCTTTTCATGTCTAGTCTCTTTTCCTTAAATACAAAATGAAATTCCACTCCTCATTCATTCATCAATTCAAAAAATCTATGTTGAGAACTTACTATGTCCTGCATGGTGTTCTATGCATTGGAAACAGAATGTGAACAAAATAGACTAAAACTTGCCCTCAGGCAGTTCCCATTCTAGAGGGCGTATACAGCAATAAAAAAAATAAGTTAATATATAAGGCCTATGATATGGTGGTAAGTACAGTAGACAGGAATAAAGCAGAGAAGGGCGGGTGTGTTGGAAAAATACAAAATTAATTCTTTTAGTAGCTTGTTTTGCCTTTAGAACAGAACCTGCTTATTATATCAGCTTTACTGATAAACAACTGCTCTACTCCCGCTTTTGTAAACTTACTTATCTCAATGACTACTGTACTGGCTGCATGAATGCTGAAAGAACAAAACTTAAAAGAACCCAGAAGAGTCCACCTATATAAACCCTATGAGACCTAAACTTGGGGCTCAGATTTTGAAGCACTAGCTCATCTGGGCCCAGTGTAATAAAATACCTGACTCTCCAACCCTCTAGGTGCCGACCGCTTCTCTGTCGAAGTCTGTTCCATAACAGGTGGAGTCTTTGGGATTTTCAGTAGGGGCGTGGAGGGATCCCACCTCACTGAGCAGGGCACATTTGCATAGGGATGGGGAGTGGATGCGTGGGCTTCCTGTGTGGATGTCTGGAGGTTCCAGGCAGAGGCAGCTGCACAGGGCTGGAGCAGGGATGTCTGGCCAATCCCAGGCACTGCACACAGGCTGTGCACTTAAGTGGCAGGGGTGATGGACAGGCTGAGGCCGGAGGGGTAGGACATCATGCAGGGACTTGGTGTCTACTTTAGCTTCACTCTGAGGGACAAAGGAAGCCACTTGGTAGGTTTTAAGAAAGGGGTAACATGATTTGACTGACTTCTTAACAGGATCACTCTGGCTGTTGTGTTGAGAATAGACGTGAAAGGGAAAACTTCAGGGGTCATTTTTCAGCTTGGGAAATATAATGGACATCCAGCTGGAGATGAGGGGTAGCCTGGTAGATGTCTGGAGTTTGAAGGGCTCTCTGTTGATATTTCTACCTCTCCCTTGTCTGTATTCATGGTAAGTAAACATATATAAATGTCTCCTCTCTCCCTCATTGAATAATTAAACAAATTTAGCAGACTCTGTAAGAACATGATCTAACAGGCAGTTAATTAAAGTAGAGAGCCATTTATGAGCCGGATTTGCAGGAAAAAAGTGGAGAAGAAAAGAAAGTTTTACTTCAGGATAAAATAAATCCTTATGCAGTAAAATCTTCAAAAATTTTGCAGACTCCAAGGAGCAAATATCTTTAAGGAATTGTAAAATATGGTTAGAGGCCCTGCATTCTGTTCATTTCACTGTGAAGGTCAGTGTTAATTGTTTCCTTTAAGTTTTAAAGTTAACACTGATGCATGTTTTTTTCTTTCTTTCTTTTTTTTTTTTTTCTTACTAAGCTAATTAATGCATTCTGTAGGAACCCCAAGATAGGCTTGCAGAGAGGCAGCTGGGGCTGCAGCTGGAGCCCTGAGTGGGAACCAGGAGTGCTGTGTCTAATGCTGACATTTGAGGGTGACTTTGGCCATCCCCCAATACCAACTTAATACTTGAGAAATTAAAATGGTTTTGCTTTGTCACTGATGGATCAAATTTTAGTTCTCAGTATATACTGACTTCTTGGATAATGGGGATAAATGAGCAAAAGCTCGGGTTCGCTATCATTTAGTGACCTCGGAAAAGACATTTGATCCTCTTGACTGCAGTATCTTTATCCCTTAAAACCTTGCTGTGAAACACATGAGAGAACATTTCTAAGGATACTTTCACAGTAAAGAGGCATGGAAATAAGGCCATAAGGCAGCATATTCCTCACTAGCCGGCAGAGCGTGGCCAAGCTGTCTAAACCTTGTTTGCTCCAGTTTCCTCACCTGGAAAATGGGAAGAAGAGTATAATGTCTGATTGGCAGGTGGTTCTGAAGATTAAATGACTTAATACATGGAAAATGCTTAAAACAGTGCCAAACATCAATGCACTCAGTAACGACTTACAGTAAGTGCTACTGCTGTCACTACTGCTGTCACTACCGCTGTCACTACCGCTTTTCTCTTCCCCTCCTGCTCTCCCTCCGCTCTCCAACCCAGGTGAAATTCTAAACATAACCAAAGCTTCTTAGAGACATGCAGAGTCCTAAGACATTCTCTTGGAGTCAGATAAGAGAGCTTATCTCATTGGGCTTTGCAGCTCTGAAACAAGATATTATGAAAGACTGGTATCTCATTCTTCATCTCTCTCTTTCCTTTTTTTTTTTTTTTTTTTTTTCTGAAGGGAAAAATGAGTTAAATGTCATTGCAAACTGAAAAGGAGCTAACAGCTCACCAGAGCTTCTTAGGCAATTTGTTGTCTTTGCTACTCTTTCAGTCTCATCACAACATCCTGTGATAAACCAACTGTATTTTGTTTTCTATTCTAAGTATTTTGCTTTCTATTCTTGAGACTGAAGGCCTGATAAAGAAGAAAGAGACACAAGGGCAGACGGTGGAGGTGGAGATACAGGAGGGTGTCCTGTCCTTTGGGCCTGGGGTTTAAGGCTGTGGACTGCAGGGCCAGCCCTGGCCCTGGGGGACAGCTGACTCCTCACTAGAATGAGAGGTTGTGGCCTGTTTTGTCTCTGCTGAGTCCTCAGCACCCCAGAAGTTATAGCGAGAAGGTGTGATAATGTCCCAGATTGATGCTTTAGCATTTCAATGATGTAAGTGCTCTCAAGCTCAGTGCTAGGAAGCATGGCCCACTTTAAAACAAGTATTTTTTAAAAGCAAAAACCACCCCAAAACGGAACACTAGTAATAGAGATTATCTATGTCAGTAACATAGAACAAGGTTGGAATAGTTTGAAATAATCGATGCATAATATTTCCTTAAAGCTAAGTATATGTGTTGTGAAGTTAGCTGCATGCATACAAACGCTAACACCACAATTAGCGTGTACTTTTCTGTTACCAGCAAATCATCCATTTTCATAGCATCCAAAACTGTTATCCATAAATGCTGTGTCCTAGAAATTCTAAATGAAGTTAGTTTGGCCTTCTTGGAATAACACCTGCCATGGCTTTTTTTTTCCCCCTTCTTTTTTAATCAGGAAGTGAAAAAAAACCTCATTTAGAACATTTCCTTAGTATCTACTTACGTGTTAAGATCTTCACAAAACCTAATTATATTTTATTACATTTTATAATTCTATTATGCTGCTCCTGCCAGGGAATATCAGATATATAGCCCCAAGACACACACATACACACACATACACACACACACGCATTAGTAACACACACAAACTCATAAATAATAATAAGACAAAGACATATAGAGAAGGTTTCTTTCTCATCAGCAAGTGGTAATAAAAAAATTGCAGGTTTCAGTGGTAATGTTTGAATATGTATTTAAGAGATTTGATTTTTATGAAGAATTCCCTGATTCCATGAGGATGACTTAAAGTAGAGCTTTGAATACAAAAAACAGAGGAAGAGACCCCTGCCCCCAGATCTTGGCTCTTTTCAGCATGTAGGTGTGATCATGTTAGTTCAAGATAAGAGCATGTTTACATTTCATTGATACAAATGTTCTCAACCTTTCTAGAAATAACAGCAAAATCAAATCTCACTTAGAAAGGAAGCTTAATGCTTCTTGGCAAAGTGATACTGCCCAAGCAGATTCTGATAGTACATCATTATTTCCTGCTGTAAGGTCAATGAATTGCTCTGGGACTCTGCATGTTATCTCTGTGCTTCTGTAGTCTGGAACTCGCGGCTCATTTTAAAATCTAGGCCTATTGCTTGTAAGGAAGAATAGCTTTGCTAGGATTATGACTTTTGAGAGACTGGAATGTTTGTTTTAGTGCATTAGAAAAACACACAGCAGGGCCGGCCCTGTGGCTCACTCCGGTGATTGCGGTGCTGTTAGCACCGAAGCCACGGGTTTGGATCCTATATAGGGATGGCCAGTGCTCTCACTGGCTGAGCGTGGTGCAGACAACACCAAGCCAAGGGTTGCAATACCCTTACCAGTAAAACACACACACACACACACACACACACACACACACACACACACACACACACACACACAGCAGTAAACCTGCTAAAACAGCAAGCTTTGCTTTTTTTCTAAAATTCCTTACTTCACTAAAGAAATGTGCTGGAAAACGTAACATAAGCTCCTGAAACAGAACTTATGTCTTTTTTGGATTTTATGTCACCATTTTAACTCATCACAAAATATGCATTTGTAATGCTGAGGGAAGAAAGAATGTGCACAAAATGTTGGAGCATCAGTAGCAATTAATATGGAAATATTTGAACTTTACAAAATTAATAGTCATAATAATGCCCCTCAGGAATCAAATGTCATGTGCCAAGCACTTTCCTAAGCACATGTGTGACCTTACAAAATTTAAATATTGAAGTAATGATCTGAGTAATAGCAGTAGTAGCTAAAATAGTAGTAGACCACAGCTATTGCAATTGCTAAGTTGAACAATATGAAATTGCTAATATTAGATCTTTTTAACCCATAAAATGGTAATTTCATATGATCTAACTTTACTGTATTTATAACAAGAATAAGGAAGAATTGTTTATTGAATTTTATGAACTGTCGAGAAAATTTATTACTAGACGCTTGCTACTTTATAAGAAAAGATTTACCAATATGGTAGACTGTCTCAATGTACTTGACTGAGACCCATTTCATTACACTGGATTACAGCAGATATTGAGATGCATATAGCTTGGATTTATGTTATGGCCTATCACCTGTGAACTACAGCAATTTCATACCATATCCTTTAGCCTCTTAATATCCTTGTGATGTTGATGGTGATATGATCCTTCCTGTTGTATAGTTGAAGGAAATTATGCATAGCTCAGGCAACTGATCTGTAGTCACTTAAATATTATGTCTTAGGAGGGGGACACCTTTGATATAGAATCAACAACGAATGACCGACAATATTTATTTTATTTCATTGCCATTTCTCCTGTCACTAACTTGGTGACTCGTATTTCTGATTACTCTGTTACATCTAAAGCAGTATTTACTCCAAAACATGCATCATATGAGTTGGTATAAGAGTAAATTAAGTAAGTTGTACAAATTAGGTAGTTTTTATTTCCAGAAATAAATTTAATGTATTAGTAGTATGATACCATCAAAAATCTAGAAAACATCTCAGAAAGTCTAGAAAATAAAGGATGTCATTTAATGTATAATTTTTGTTAAATTTAAAACTAAAGTTATTTGTTAAATTCTTAAGAATTAACATATTACTTTGATGGAAGTGTAGTTGTCTTAAGTATGCTCCCCACCTACATAGGACTTGGAGGGAGAAGACGAACCTTGTTAGCCCATATTTACTACTGGAAATATTTCAGATTTATGGTCTTAATAGAATTGACTAAATATGAGGTAAGTGATATTTTTGTATGTAATTAAGATAGTATGATTATGTAGGAGAATGTCTTAGTTCTTAAGATATGTATGCTAACATTTGATAACTTCAAATGGTATAGGAAAAAGATAGCAAGAAGGAGAAAAATAATAGTTGGTTAGACGATGGGCACAAAGGTGTTTATTGTATTACTGTTAACTTTTCTAAAGGTCTGAACCATTGAAAATATAAATGTAGAGAAAATATTCCAAAATGCAGATTCTTTATTTGGCTATTTGAACATTGTTACCCTTTAGCCATAGTGTAGGATAACCCATCTAAGTAAAAAAGGTAAGAGGTTTTCATTTTTTCCAAAAATCAAAACTACACACCTGAATGAAATATCCTCTTTCCTTACTTTAGTAATACTGAACACATCAGGAGCCAAGGGGAAATCTGAAAATGATAACATTTATTGTTGAAGTACACAGTCTTAGAAGAAACTTTGTGGGGAAGGGGATATCATGGAAGATCACTGTTGCTGGGGAATTGTTTTGTTTGGTATTCAAATTGTGTTATCATGGGATTGATAGTGAAATCTTACACATGTTATGCACTATAAAGAGACCTTGAATTAGCTCTTTATATGACAAGATCATTGATGAACAGTATCTCCTCCCATGGGGATAATTTCTCTTCTCCTGGTGCCTGAGGAATGCAGAGCCTTGGGAGGACCTGGCAATAAGTACACAGCAGGAAAACTGGGGACAGGACTGTGTTAGTAGTCTGTGCCATCAGTGGTCTACCTCTACGTGCCTCAGAGATGATGATGTAATGCTACTTGCCATTTCTGTCACTGTTATTTAAGGAGCTCTTGTTACATGCCTTGTCTTCCTCCTGGTGTCCTAATGTTTCTGAAAAGAACTTCTGAAGGAGCATCTTAGCAAGATCCCTTTGCTTTGCCACTTCTCACAGAAAATCACGACTCTTTTTCTATAGTAGAAAGATTTCCTAAGTTTGTATTTCCAAGACCACACCCACCCCAAAGCCCCCTTAACACCTGGCTGCTTGTACTCTCCTTCATTTTAGGTGTGTGTACCAGATTTCTGGGTGTACATTCCAGCACCTGCTGAAGAAGTCAGCTTCAAGATCTGATTGTGACCTTGAAAAGGTGATCCATGAGCAAAGTTAATTCCAGTAGTTTAGAAAAAATGCATAAAATATTTTAAGATGAATCTTGATTAAGATGTTACATGGAGAGTACTCCTTTGGCCCCTAAAAAGACTGGGGAGGAAGCTATAATCTTCCTAAAATAAAGAAATGGAGTATATTTTAGTGTTAAGGAAAAATACATTCTACAAAAAAATCAGAATCTCACAATACTAGGCCAAAGGCTGTAAGGATGAAGGGGAACCAGTGCCAAGTAGCAGATATGTTTGGTGCCTGATGGTTTCCATGATGGAGGTAAAACGATGTATCATTTTTCCGCATAGTGGCAGATAGCCATCCCAGACAAATAACTATAAGTGACAGCTTGCTTTAGCCATTCCACAACGTATACATATTTTAAAACAACATGTTTACACAATAAATATATACAATTTTTATTTGTCAATTAAAACAAGTACATTTCTAAATGTTTAAAAAATAACTATAGGAGAGAAATATCACAGGATAGTATAATTGGCCAGTCACTATGCTAACAGAATTATTGCTGGGGTTTCTTTCTAAAATATTCAAGAGCACACCAGTGTGTAGCCATGTAATGGCAGTCCACAAAACTGATGCTTTTGAAAACAGAAAAAAGGGAAGAATGAAGCCCCATACTTTTTACTGGTATCATCCCATATCATCTTACAGTCAGTGCTGTAGGATTTTTTTTTCTGTGTGCATTTTTTTAATTGAATCATAATTGAGTATACATATCTGTGGGGTACACAGTTGAATATCAATACCCGTGTGCAATATGTGATGCTCAAATGAAGATAATTAGTATATTCATTATGACAAAACATAATCATTCTTTGTGTCCGTTAGCCAATTTCTTACTAACCCCGCTCCCTCTCTCCTTCACCTCTAGTAACCACAGTTCCATTCTCTTCTTTTGAATTTTCCAACATTTCATTGTGATTGTTGTATCTTTCTTTTTTGTTTGTTTATTTTAGCTCCCACTTATGAGTGAGGACAATGCTGTATTTCTCTTTCTGTGGTGCTGTTGGATTTTGCATTTCTATTTGTTTTGGACTGATGATAAATTATTTCCCTTTCCTCATTCATCCATTTAACAACGATTTATCTCTTTGTAAGCACTGTGTAATTTCTATCATATATTCGTATTTCATATGAAACCGTTCTTTCTAAGAGTTGTGTTCTAAGCTAATGGCAGTGTATTTTTGTGTTAATTTTATCTATGGACTTATGGTGAGATTTTATTATTATAGCTTACTGGAAATGAAAGGCATCTATGAAAATTCACAGGCTGGTTCACTTACCCGTCCTGTAACCAAAGTGTGGTTTCCAGATAGCAGCATCACCATACCTAGGAACTTGCTAGAAATGCAAATTTTGAGGTCTAACCCAATACCTACTGAATCAAGAACTCTGGGAGTGGCCTCAGCAGTCAGTGCTTTAAGAACCACAGTGTATCAGAATCCCCTGGAGGGCTCTATTGATCACCCGCTGCTGAGTCCCATGCCCAGAAATCCTAACAGAAACAACCAATAACAGGGCAAGTTTTTTACAGTGATGGAAGATATGTCCCAAGCCTTGGTAACTTTGACTTTTAATACATCAGAAATGAATTGCTCAAGTTAACCAAGGAAAGAGATGAAAAAGCCGTTGTTTTTTTCTCCTTTAGATCTCAGCATTTTCATTAAAATGAGAGTAAAGTGATAGTGAATGATAGACCCATTAATACTGAGATCAAAAGGCACTTGCATCTTGCATTTTCTTTGTTATCCATCATCATTAAACCAAAATGAAACTGGGTGAGTTCATGTGATTGCATGGAAACCAAATGGAACTTATGAGAAGCCCATGGATTGTGGATCTTATCAACAGCTTGCCTTGAAAGAGATCCAAAACTTTTGCCAGTTTCTAATAAATATTTTCCAAATTCCAATGCTTTCAGCAGCATAGTTCACATAAGAAAAGAGATTTCTATGGATCATAACTGGTATTTTCAAGGAGGCCCTGATTACGTGAGTTGTGTTAGAGCACATGATTTTGTTCTGTTTCGTTTTCATGTCTATCCATGTTAGGAAGAGAAAATTATTGCACAGCTTAATTTCATTTTTTCCTTTAAATTTTCTGTCTGGTCTTATATAAATCTTACTTTCATCAGAAAATCTGATTTCAAGAGATTGATATTAGTCTGATATTGATTTTATAGCAACTTATTAAAGAGGATTACTGAGGATTCTACATCATTTTCTTTTCATTTCTTAATTTTTTTCTAAGGTAATATTTTTATTTTTTCTCTAGTAGCATATTTGCTAAATAAAATTAAGGTATCATGGTGTTCATTCTCACAGATAAAATATACCAAATGGATTTTGATGCGTAAGTATAGATGTGAGAAAATCATCAGGACTGTAAGGAAACTACACTAAAAAAAAACCCCACATCTTTCATTAAAAAATACATATGAATACTGTGGAAACTAAGTAAAGAGTAATGATTTACTGAGATTTCCTTGCCTTTTAAAAACAACAACTTGAATCTGATAAGTAGTTTGCATTTCAGTAAAGGACTATTTGGTTAATTGAGAGTTTCTAACAAACAAGTAAATTACAGGATAAAGGAAATGTCTCTTTGGAGGGCAAACTTGACATGCTTGAAGGACGAAGAAGATGAAAGAAGAGATTTAAATAAACAAACAGAGCATGGAAAAAGAGGGAAAAGATATGGGGAGGAAATGATATCCAGTACTCCTACTGGAATCAGTAGGTTTGCAGAACCACATCCGGATTGAAAAGTATGCTCTTGAACTTGGACCAGCTTGGATGACCCGCACTGAGGAAAGTTATAATCTCACTTTTTATCGTCTAAATAAATATTATTTTAGACTTGATTGTGGAAAATATCCATGAACATGCAGATAACTGATGATGCTTATATAGTTTGATTTTAAGTTGAAGACACTTTGCTTAGCATTTGATTTGAGGAAGTGGGTCTTGAGATGCTCCAGTTCTGGTGTGGCTTCCAGGACCCCTCACCCAGATTATCACTTAAATGTAGGCTAATTGTTATAATGTGACACTATTTTTTAAAGCAGCCAGCCAGTTTTTGGTACTACCTCTGCAAGAAGAAAAGGACAAATGGATTTTTTTTAAAGAATTGTTTCCTTCAGGGAAGAGTACACTAAAGAACTGCAGACTAAAAACTGGTAATTCTCTTCAGGTGAAACTGTTTGTTCAGTACTTTAATGGTCCAAACTTTATTTATTTATTTATTTATTTTTACAGAGTTTCCTACTTTATTTTTTTATTTATTTTTGATTATACATATTTATGGGGTACAGAGTTGACTCAGTATTTGTGTACAGTATGTGATGATCAAATCAATATTATTAGCACATTCGTCATTATATATAATTATTATTTTTTGTGCCCCTTACCCAACTACTCCTTTACCTCCCTCACCCTCCCCTTTTCCCACCTCTAGTAACTGTAGGATTGTCTTTTTTTCTTCAGCTCTCTGGTTTAAAAACCTAGCCTCCATCAAATAGATGATGAAACAAACTGATTTTTCAAAATGAAGTCAATAATTTATTTAGGATTTAGGGTGTAGATCAAAATGTCATACATCTCATACTTGACGAGGTTGAAACTTGATGAGGATTTCAAAAGTGTAAATGGAATGGATTCTCTCAGTTGCTATTTTGATAACTTTCCCTTCAAGCTACAAGATATGAAGTAAGTCTTGCAGTCAAAGCTGCTGTACAGTATAGACTATGACATCAACAGCACCCTCCAAATTGTGCAGTGCACAACCTTCCCAGCTGCACACGGTGGCCCTCTTTGCCTGCTTCCTAATCAGTGGTGATGTCTACCATGGATGACCTGAGCTACAGTTCTCAAATTCTGATGTTTATGAAAATTATATGAGAAGTTTATTGTCAATGTTCATTCCCATTTTCTATTCCTTAAGAAATCGTAATTCAATCACCGCAGGTGGGGGTAGATTTCTCAAAACTGCTCTATTAAGAAATAACTATGTAATTTGAGTGCAGATGGTCCTTAGATTACTCATGGGGAGATCTTGGCCTGCAGGGTGCCCATTTCCAAGTCTAAAAGAACTAGCAGCTCCCATCTCCAGCTCCTTTGCTTTCAGGAGCCTGAAAGGGCAGTTACATATTTTGATTGGAACTAATATGCTGCTATAAATACATAATTTCTCATTATTTTGTATCATCATGTTCATTTTTACTGAGTGAATCTTCTCAATAAGTAGTTACTGAATATGTTTTTTGAAGGAAGGATACCACAAATGGAGAGTGAGAAAGAGGATATTATCTCTCAAAACTTCGACTGTGTATTTACATAGTTAAAAAAAAAAAAATCAAACACTGAGAGAGGTCTTTTCTGCTTCTATTTAATTAAAAGAAAACACAGTTCATCAAAACATTGTCAGGAAGTTGTCAAACCGACAAATTAAAAAGCTAGATTTATTCTTTGTATTCTAAATAACCTCAGATGTCAGGCTTTTTTATTCTACCTAACAAGGGCATAGACATGACCTTTGGTTTTCAATAGAAAATAGTTTGGAATGGCTATTTAGATGTGGGTCATAATTTATGGAGGATCTTATAAGAACTTTCACAGATATCAACTCATAATACTTTTAAAAGGTGGTATATACTGTTTTACAAATGGTGAAATAGACTGAGAAGTCTCCTTTGCACAAATAGATACATGTTATGCCGGAAATGGAACACGGCATTTACAGATTTTTTTTGTTAAAGGTAAGAGATCTAAAGGAATTTTTCATTGTGCATATATAATAATATTGCATTGTAATGTTTTTATTTTAGCTTTATAACTCACAGTAACTCCTTTGGCCCTAGTCATGATCAGTGCTCTGAAGTAATTATGAAGTAGTTCATGTTAACATATCTTAGTTGAAATTTAATAATTCATGCTGTCGCTGGAGCCATTTGTGAGTACTGAATTTCATCTACTCATAACTCAGGCAACGATTGCTTCCTATTTTTTTCCTTCTAAAATGATGTCTATTAGTGTCTCTTGCAAACAGAAACTAACTCTGGGTAACATAAGCAAATCAGAGATTTGTTAGAAGGATCTTGGGGAAAGTAACAAGTTTGAAGGGAAGGCTGCAGAGTCAGTCTCAGAAAAGGCAGGGACCTGGACATTGCAGAGCTCTTGGTGGCAGGAACAGTGTGGCTGAAGCACTCAAGGGACCCTTTACCCCGAATCAAGGCATTAGCTCTAACCATTTCTTCTCTTTGGTTTCTCCATTCAATTCAAATTCCTAACACAAGGAGGCTCCAGGGACTCCTTTAATTTCTAGGATTTCTCTTCTCTCCAAGACTGTACCCACTGAAGGAGAGCAAATTTCCCAAACAGAACTAGATGTCCAGTTGAGAAGGGAAATGAATATTAGCTGGCAAACAAGGCTGAGAGAACAATATCTACTGGAATTTTTTGAGAAACAGTAATAAATAACCTTCCTGTTAGACTCCTGAGTTTGATGTATACACACACATACACACAGAAAGAGAGAGAGATCAGAGGTGATAATATCACCTCTTTAAGTCGCCAGCAAAGCTGGCCGGAGAAAGCGGGGTGAGAACTGCAGCCCAGTGGGCTTGTCAGACGTCATCTCTTCATGAGCAGGCGAGCCCCAGCCCCCCGGGAGGGCCCCTGGCTATGTGGCAGCAAGCAGACCAGCAAGTGGCCTCTTCACCAAACTGCAAGCCCGAACAAAAGAAGGGGTGGCTGCTGAGCTGAGCATGCTCCACTTCTCCCTTGTCACCCACTAAAAAAGTCCTCCCTTTTGCCATGGAGAAGTGAGGAGGGGTGAGTAAAAGACCAGATGCATTACTCTAACAGAAGCTCCTCCACAAGAAACACACGGTTAGGGCAGGCAGAGCCACCCACCCAACAATGTCCCTTACAGCTTTAATCTTGGTATCATAAAAGCAATCCTTGCACAGTGTAAAGCTTGAGTCGATCAAGTTATAAGTAACAAGATTAAGCTTCCTCATAATATGATTACCTCCAAAAAAAGCACTGTTAACATTTTGATGTTGATTCTTCTTTCATTTCAGATATTTGTCCACATACACATAAGCATATCTTAACTTATGTCTTAACACACATATCTTAACACACACTCACACACTCACACACTTTGTTTGTAATCCAGCAATTAATTTTTAACAGCGCTTTCACGTGATTTTTGAAAGGTAGTTATAACAGTATTTTACCATTAGTTAATGATTGCTGGTGGGACCAGTTCTAAGTAGAGAGAAGTCTAGAGTGTCTCCAAGGGTGGTTACTGAGATGTTTTAAGAGATAGTTGTCTCTTTCTGTAGAGGATGAGCAGGGAACCCTGCAAATGGGCGTGATTACCAGCTGCAATGGCCACGACTTGGGTAAACTCCGTAATATCAGCAGAATACCATCATCATCTACTTACTTACCTAGAGATCATCTTGTCCAATGCCTCATCTTTGCAGATGCAGAAACTGAGGACAAGAAACTGTAAGTGAGATACGTCTAGGTCAGGTTCAGTGCTTTCCACTCACCATGACATGTGACTTTCCAAAAGTTATATCAGGAATACCCTAGCTATTGTAGGGAAATGATAATTTAACAGCTCATGTTCTAGGCTGAATGTTTTACCTGTACTATGTAACTTAATCCTTATAAAAATTCTTGCAACAACTATAGTTTTATTTGTTCCTCACATAACGATACTGAGGGTCACAGTTCCCCTAGTAATGTTAAATATTCGAACTCAAGTTTGTCTGGTTCCAGACTTTTCTTTAACATTCCATTGTATTGGAACTCACCACCACACAATATGAGAATACTTCAAAAAGTTTGTGGAAAAATAGAATTAAAAGAATATGAAACTTTCCACGAACTTTTTGAAGGACCCTCCTACGTCTCTGACTGTGGGAGAATAAAGAAGTGAAACCACGATTTCCGATTCCTCACTCCTCTTATGGAAGGAGGTACCTGGCTGCTGGGAATACGTCAAAAAATGCTTGTCCTTTCTATGCTTTACATTTATAATATTATTTATCTTTATAACAAATCAACAAAGTGGAGCATATAATCATCTGAAGCAAAGGGATTAAATAATTTCCTAGGGACACACAGAATCATGCTAGAGCCTCTCTACTTTGCCCTGGGCTACAGGTAAAAAGAAATGTTTTCGAGGGAGCTATTCGAGCAAATTATTACTTTTAGTATAAATTGAAAGAGTTTCCAGTTCAGGAACTACAAGTCTATCCTGTCTTATAGATTATAAGTAGACAAGTACTGATGTTGCACATAGCTCGGTAATTAATTGGTGAGTTCAGGATTAGTAACAGAAAGGCACCCACATCATTTCCCCCATTGGGGCTTCCTTCCTAACACTGAGCCACACATAGTCTCTGACAGTCTAGTCTAGTCGTCTCTGGGAAGTCTAGTGCGCTTAGCATAGTCTGGACTAATCCCATAGTGTTTTACGTTGGGGCGAATACACTTGGACCAGGAGAAGCGGGGTGGGGGGCAGGGAGGGGTGCATCATTATTTAGTCTTCAAGGATAGGAGAACTGTTTACATGTTGGTCTCCCTTGCTAACTTGTGATACGAAGCACATCTCTTTGAACTGCTCAATAAAAAGGAGGATATAAGAATAAAGGACCTACATGGAAACAGTTGGTTATTCAATGTTCTAGAGACTGGCAGGGACATAGGTCTTACATGTTTATAAATCAGAAAGAAAAGAGAATTGTGTAGGTAGCACTTTTAATGCAGTAGAAGCTGTGTCCTCCAAGATATATGTCAATGAAAGTAGCTCAACATGGGAAATAAACAGACCTTTGAAAATATTGGTTCAGTGTGCTGCTGCAGCAGGTAAGCCAGCAAATTCCTGAGCGTGGTTAGGAAGAGGTGTACCATCCCATGCTGTAATGGCAGGTGTATCATGTGCAATTTGCACACCACCCCTCCAGGAGACCTAACGGACTTGACAAAGATTCAGCAAAGGGAATGTTAAGTGACTAAAGGAATTATGGCACTTTTACTACTAATAATTATGCTACTTGTATCCAATACCTCTTGAGTCCTTACTGTTTGCCAGTCCATATGGCAGCTCCTTTTCATGTATTTGCTGATTGAATCCTCACAGGATCCTGTAAGGTAGGTAATATTATTTTATCCCCATTTTACAGATAAGTTACCAAGGCTCAAAGACTTTTAAACAATTTGCCCAAGTCAGACAGTTAGTAAGTGACTGAGACAAGGTTTGAACCCAGGTGATCTGGTCCTAAAATTCTAGCTACAGGACTAACAGGGACACTGTACAGGAAAAGTCATGTGTTCTGCTATGGAAAGATGAAGGTAGAGAAAAACCGTTATTGAAGTTGATAAAACTATGAACCATGCCGATAGACATAACTTGGATTTGTCTTTCATTTCTCCAAATACTGAAAGTAAGTTGTATTTTCAGATAGTAAGAAAAGTGTTACTTTCGATAGTGCAGGCAAAAAACAAACAAGTGAAAATTTCATTTAATACATTCTTCCAAATGGTGCTAGGAATAAAATGCCAGCACCTACAAAAAAGGCTTAGATAATTTTATGGATTATAGCTCCACAAGCAAAATAATTACTATTTTACTATTTTAATTATTACTATTTTAACAGACAAGCATGAACAATTCCCATGTGGTTTACATGATGTTCATCTCGTGATGTCACCCCCGGGCCCCAGTCACCCCCAGGCCCCAGTCACCCCCGGGCCCCAGTCACCCCCGGGCCCCAGTCACCCCCTCCCATTTAGGGCAGGGGGAAGATGCATCACGCTTCAGTTTTCCTCCTCTCCCATAATGGGTGGCTGTCATGGGTGATAGTGTCTTAGCTAATCTTACCACCTTTCACCTCCACCGTGTGTCAGCCGTGGCCTTGAAATGGTGCTCCTGGAAGCTTGCTGTTCCGCAAACAACTCCAGGTGTGAAATTTTTACCTGCTGGTAAGCCGTTCTTATATTTGTCCTCACCTTTGTTCTCATTACCCCACTTCTTTTTAAACTTTAACGGAAGCCCCTTATCTCTCAAGTTCTTATTTTTCTGAACACTCAGTCTCTCCTGATAAATTTCTTTCCCACCTGGCCAGTCAGTCATTGCACTTGACCTGCCCTGATCCCACCCTTAATTCCTTTTTTTTTTTTTTTTAAAGAAAAATTCCGAATAATTTATTTTTTTTTATTTATTTTTTTTTTGTTTTTTTTTTGTTTTGTTTTGTTTTTTTGTTTGTTTGTTTTTTTTTTAATTTTATTTTGTCGATATACATTGTAGCTGATTAATGCTCCCCATCACCAAAACCTCCCTCCCTTCTCCCTCCCCCCTCCCCCCCAACAATGTCCTTTCTGTTTGTTTGTTGTATCAACTTCAAATAATTGTGGTTGTTATATCTTCTTCCCCTCCCCCCCGGTTTGTGTGTGTGTGTGTGTATGTGTGTGTGTGAATTTATATATTAATTTTTAGCTCCCTCCAATAAGTGAGAACATGTGGTATTTCTCTTTCTGTGCCTGACTTGTTTCACTTAATATAATTCTCTCAAGGTCCATCCATGTTGTTGCAAATGGCAGTATTTCATTCGTTTTTATAGCTGAGTAGTATTCCATTGTGTAGATGTACCACATTTTCCGTATCCACTCATCTGATGATGGGCATTTGGGCTGGTTCCAACTCTTGGCTATTGTAAAGAGAGCTGCGATGAACATTGGGGAACAGGTATACCTTCGACTTGATGATTTCCATTCCTCTGGGTATATTCCCAACAGTGGGATGGCTGGGTCGTATGGTAGATCTATTTGCAATTGTTTAAGGAACCTCCATACCCTTTTCCATAGAGGCTGCACCATTTTGCAGTCCCACCAACAATGTATGAGAGTTCCTTTTTATCCGCAGCCTCGCCAGCATTTATCGTTCATAGTCTTTTGGATTTTAGCCATCCTAACTGGGGTTAGATGGTATCTCAATGTGGTTTTGATTTGCATTTCCCGGATGCTGAGTGATGTTGAGCATTTTTTCATATGTCTGTTGGCCATTTGGATATCTTCCTTAGAGAAATGCCTACTTAGCTCTTTTGCCCATTTTTTAATTGGGTTGCTTGTTTTCTTCTTGTAAAGTTGTTTGAGTTCCTTATATATTCTGGATATTAATCCTTTGTCAGATGTATATTTTGCAAATATTTTCTCCCACTCTGTTGGTTGTCTTTTAACTCTTTTAATTGTTTCTTTTGCTGTGCAGAAGCTTTTTAGTTTGATATAATCCCATTTGTTTATTTTTCCTTTGGTTGCCCGTGCTTTTGGGGTCGTATTCATGAAGTCTGTGCCCAGTCCTATTTCCTGAAGTGTTTCTCCTATGTTTTCTTTAAGAAGTTTTATTGTCTCAGGGTGTATATTTAAATCCTTAATCCATTTTGAGTTGATTTTAGTATACGGTGAGAGGTATGGATCTAGTTTCATTCTCCTGCATATCGATATCCAGTTATCCCAGCACCACTTGCTGAAGAGGCAGTCCCTTCCCCAGTGAATAGGCTTGGTGCCTTTGTCAAAGATCAGATGGCAGTAAGTGTGTGGGTTGATTTCTGGATTCTCTATTCTATTCCATTGATCAGTGTGTCTGTTTTTATGCCAGTACCATACTGTTTTGGTTATTATAGCTTTGTAGTATAGCTTAAAGTCAGGTAGTGTTATGCCTCCAGCTTTATTTTTTTTGCTGAGCATTGCTTTGGCTATTCGTGGTCTTTTATTGTTCCATATAAATGTCTGAATAGTTTTTTCCATTTCTGAGAAAAATGTCTTTGGAATTTTGATGGGGATTGCATTGAATTTGTATATCACTTTGGGTAGTATGGACATTTTCACTATGTTGATTCTTCCAATCCAAGAGCATGGGATATCTTTCCATCTTCTTGTATCCTCTCTAATTTCTCTCAGCAGTGGTTTGTAGTTCTCATTATAGAGATTTTTCACCTCCTTGGTTAACTCAATTCCTAAGTATTTTATTTTTTTGGTGGCTATTGTAAATGGGCAGGCTTTCTTGATTTCTCCTTCTGCATGTTCACTATTGGAGAAAAGAAATGCTACTGATTTTTGTGTGTTGATTTTGTATCCTGCTACTGTGCTGAAATCATTTATCAATTCCAACAGTTTTTTTGTAGAGGTTTTAGGCTGTTCGATATATAGGATCATGTCATCTGCAAACAGGGACAGTTTGACTTCATCTTTTCCAATCTGGATGCCCTTTATTTCCTTCTCTTCTCTGATTGCTCTGGCTAGTACTTCCAACACTATGTTGAATAGGAGTGGTGAGAGTGGGCATCCTTGTCTAGTGCCTGTTCTTAAAGGAAAAGCTTTCAGCTTTTCCCCATTCAGGATGATATTGGCAGTGGGTTTGGCATATATGGCTTTAATTGTGTTGAGATACTTTCCCTCTATACCTAACTTATAGAGGGTCTTTGTCATGAATGAGTGCTGAACTTTATCAAATGCTTTTTCAGCATCTATAGAGATGATCATATGGTCCTTGTGTTTGAGTTTATTAATATGGTGTATCACATTTATTGATTTGCGTATGTTGAACCAACCTTGCATCCCTGGGATGAATCCCACTTGATCGTGATGAATAATTTTTCGTATGTGTTGCTGTATTCTGTTTGCTAGTATTTTAGTGAGGATTTTTGCATCTATATTCATCAAGGATATCGGCCTGTAGTTTTCTTTTTTGGTTATATCTTTACCTGGTTTTGGTATCAGGATGATGTTTGCTTCATAGAATGAGTTTGGGAGATTTGCGTCCGTTTTAATCTTTTGGAATAGTTTGTAAAGAATCGGTGTCAATTCCTCTTTGAATGTTTGGTAAAATTCTGCTGTGAATCCATCTGGTCCTGGGCTTTTCTTTGTTGGGAGCCTTCTGATAACAGCTTCAATCTCCTTTATTGTTATTGGTCTGTTCAAATTTTCTACGTCTTCACGGTTCAGTTTTGGGAGCTTGTGTGTGTCCAGAAATTTATCCATTTCCTCCAGATTTTCAAATTTGTTGGCGTATAGTTGTTTATAGTAGTCTCGAATGATTCCTTGTATTTCAGATGAATCAGTTGTAATATCGCCTTTTTCATTTCTAATTTTTGTTATTTGAGTCTTCTCTCTTCTTTTTTTTGTTAGCCATGCTAATGGTTTGTCAATTTTATTTATCTTTTCAAAAAACCAACTTTTTGATTCGTTGATCTTTTGAATTGTTTTTTGGTTTTCAATTTCATTCAGTTCTGCTCTGATCTTAATGATTTCTTTCCGTCTGCTAACTTTAGGATTGGATTGTTCTTGTTTTTCTAGTTCTTTAAGGTGAAGTGTTAGGTTGTTCACTTGCCATCTTTCCATTCTTCTGAAGTGAGCATTTAATGCGATAAATTTTCCCCTCAATACTGCTTTTGCAGTATCCCACAGGTTTTGGTATGATGTATCATTGTTTTCATTAGTTTCAATAAACTTTTTGATTTCCTGCTTGATTTCTTCTTGGACCCATATGTCATTAAGTAGAATGCTGTTTAATTTCCATGTGTTTGTATAGTTTCCAGAGTTTTGTTTGTTATTAATTTCTAGTTTTAATCCATTGTGGTCTGAGAAGATACATGGGATAATTCCAATTTTTTTGAATTTATTGAGACTTGATTTGTGACCTAATATGTGATCTATCCTGGAGAATGATCCATGTGCTGATGAGAAGAATGAATATTCTGAGGTTGTTGGGTGGAATGTTCTGTAGATATCTGCCAATTCCAATTGGTCTAGAGTCTTGTTTAGATCTTGTGTTTCTCTACTGATTCTTTGCCTAGATGATCTGTCTAATATTGACAGTGGAGTGTTCAGGTCCCCTGCTATTATGGTATTAGTGTCTATTTCCTTCTTTAGGTCTAATAGAGTTTGTTTTATAAATCTGGCTGCTCCAACATTGGGTGCGTACATATTTATGATTGTTATGTCTTCTTGATGGATCAGTCCTTTTATCATTAAGTAGTGTCCCTCATTGTCTCTTTTTATGGTTTTTAGTTTAAAGTCTATTTTGTCAGATATAAGAATAGCCACTCCAGCTCGTTTTTCTTTTCTGTTTGCATGGTAAATCTTTTTCCATCCTTTCACTCTTAGTCTGTGTGAATCTTTATGGGTGAGGTGGGCCTCTTGTAGGCAGCATATAGTTGGGTCCTGCTTTTTGATCCAGTCAGCCAGTCTGTGTCTTTTAATTGGGGAATTTAAGCCTTTAACATTAAGAGTTGTTATTGAAAGGTGTTGATTTATTCCTAGCATTTTATTGGTTGTTTGGTTGTCTTAGGTGTCTTTTGTTCCTTGCTTTCTGATTTACTGTTTGGTTTCTTTGTTTGTTGGTTCCTTAGGTTGTAGATAGTGTTTTTGTTAGCTTGTTTTCTCTTCATGAATGCCATTTTTATTGTACTAGCGGGTTTAGATTTTTCTTAGGTTTTTATGGCAGTGGTAGTTATTTTTCAGGAACCAAACCCAGTACTCCCTTGAGGATTTCTTGTAAGGGTGGTCTTGTGGTAGTGAACTCCCGCAGTTTTTGTTTGTCTGAGAAATATACTATTTGCCCCTCATTTCGGAAGGATAGCCTTGCAGGGTAGAGTATTCTTGGCTGGCAATCTTTGTCTTTTAGTATTTTGAAAATATCATCCCATTCCTTTCTAGCTTTTAGGGTTTGTGATGAAAAGTCTGATGTTAACCTGATTGGGGCTCCCTTATAGGTGATTTGACGCTTCTCTCTTGCAGCTTTTAAGATTCTCTCTTTGTCTCTGAGTTTTGCCAATTTGACTATGACATGTCTTGGAGAAGGCCTTTTTGGGTTGAATACGTTTGGAGATCGTTGAGCTTCCTGGATCTGAAGATCTGTGATTTTTCCTATACCTGGGAAGTTTTCTGCCACTATTTTGTTGAATATGTTTTCAATGGAATCTCCATTTTCCTCCCCTTCTGGAATACCCATGACTCGGATATTTGAGCGCTTGAGGTTGTCTGATATCTCTCTCAGATTTTCTTCCATGTCCTTGATTCTTTTTTCTTTCTTTTTGTCTGCTTGTGTTATTTCAAACAGCCCATCTTCAAGTTCAGAGGTTCTCTCTTCAACTTCGACAAGCCTGCTGGTTAAACTCTCCGTTGTGTTTTTTATTTCGCTGAATAACTTTTTCAGTTCAGCAAGTTCTGCTACATTTTCTTTCAGGACATTGATTTCCTTATATATTTCCTCTTTCAGATCCTGTATACTTTTCCTCATTTCATCATGATGTCTAGCTGAGTTTTCTTATATCTCATTCAGTTTCCTTAGAATTATCACTCGAAATTCCTTGTCAGTTATTTCAAGGGCTTCTTGTTCTATAGGATCTAGAGTATGAGATTTATTAACTTTTGGTGGTGTACTTTCTTGATTTTTTGTATTTCTGTCTTTTTTTTGGTGTTTATTCATTGTGGCAGGGGGTTTCACAGTCCACCGGTTTGAGACTAATGACTAACTAGGATGTTGCTGTGGTTGCCAATTTGGTATGGCTCCCGCCGTGACTGCTCAGTTGGCCTCTAGTGTCTTGTGTGTGTGGTTGCCTCGGGTCTTGGGCTTCTCCGGGGATCCACCTTTCTGGTCAGCTTGTACTCTGCTGGGCTGGTGGATCATGTACCACAGGGTGTGTGATCTCTGTTGAGCTTTCACTTTCTGTACAGGACTTCTCCCCGTTCCGTGTGCTCTGGCCCAGGCTGTTAGATCGTGCAGTGGCGACCCCACCGGGTGTGTGGTTTCTGTCGAGACTCCGCCTCCCTGGCCGCACGTCTCCCCCCTCTGTGCACACTGTGCTGGGCTGGGGTGTGTCTTCTGCACCCCTCGTCTATCAGCTGGGCCTTCAAGACCCTGCTCAGCACCGCCTCGCCCAGGAAGTCTACCAGGTTTCTGCTAGGCACAGACGACCGGTCTCTCTGGGTGCCTTTGTAGCACTGTGTAGATCTTTCTCGGGTCTTGTTCACCTTTGTATCCCCCCGGTATAAACCGAGACTAGTGCCCGCCTGCAGCCTGCTCTCCGGCAGGTTCAAGCGGACCTGGGAACTCTCCTACCACACTATTCCCAACCAGAAATTCGTTAGGCTTTTTTCCAAACTGGTGGTCGCAGAGATGGTATCTGCCTCCCAGTAACAGGAAGTTTACCGGGCCGGAGTTCAGGGTGTGGTGGAGTGACAGTCGGCCCGCCCGTACTTCCTAGCCCTCCCAACACTGGTCGGGACGCCCCACACCCCCAGCCCCGCCAGAGAACCACGGAGGGAGTGGGAGAGGAGGCCGGCCCGCAGGGTCCGGAAAGCCCCGCGCCAGGCCAAGCAAATGGGCTCAGTGATGGCCGAGCAGGGCGGAGCTGCCCGCACCTGGGAAAATGGAGGCAGCACCGGGGCAGTGAGTGGCCTGGTGGTGCAGGCGGGAGCCCCGTGGGCATCCACCCCCCGAACAGAGCTGTGCCAGGGATCACTCACAGTGCTGTGCCAGGTCGGGCGCTCGCTCTGTCTCTGGTTTGTTGCCTTCCGTGTTCTCGGCGCTGCCGCCTCAGGCTGTTCAGTCGCGGCGCCGCTTGGGCGCTCCCAGGAATCTTCTTTAATGCCGGCCTGAAACCTCGAATCCTGAATAGCGCAGCTGGCCGCCTTCAGCGCGGCCCCAGCCTCCGGGATCCTGGCTGCATCCACAGCAGCCCTGGCGCGGTGTTCCCTGTTTCAAGACTCACTTTTGCAGCTAAGAATCAGTTCTTTTCCTGCTCCACACTTCAAAGCTGTTGCCTGTAAATGAGGCAGCCTCTCCTGCTGGGGGCAAAGTGGCGTTGAGCCCCCACGACCGGCCAGCAGCAGCAGTCCTCCCTTAAGAGATGGCCAGAGGAAGGTCCACAAGTTTCCCGGCTGCCTGAGGCCCAGTGGCCACCTTTTCCACCTCAGCTACTCCGCGCCAGCCGCCGCAGCCGCCGCCATCTTGAAACTCCCACCCTTAATTCCAACTAAACATCCCCTTCTGCTTTTGTTTCCAGACAGCTGGAGAGTATCCAACAAATATGGCTCCTAATATTTGGCAGGGAGATATTAAATAGCATGACAAATGAGTCAATCAATGCAGAAGAACATAGAACATCTCTCCTAATTGGCTGTCACACATTTATGATTTCCAGCTTTGGACGGTTCCTTAATACCCAGCTATGAGGAGCAGTTACAGCCCTTTACATACGGTGAAAAATAAGCTGACGCTGGAGCCACAGACTTGGGAAACTTAACCTCTCTAAGCCTCAGTTTCCACATCTGTAACGGGGGATACAGTCGTACGCACCTCATAAGTCAGTTTCCTTTTCCTTTTTCCCCCTTACTTGTGCTTGCCCAGTTTTCTTCACTTACTATGTGCAAATTTTGAATTTTTAAAATAAAAGATGTTTTTAAAATTCAATTTAATAAATAGGGAATGGGTGTGCACTGTGTGGTGGACACCTGGGATATAAGATGAATGTGGTGTTCTTTCTAATTTCAAAGAGCACTTCATCAAGTCGCAGAAAAATATGTGCTTCCAATGAGCTGGAAAATAGGTTTGAGTAGCATAAGAGTTAGAAGAGAGAAAAAATGTTCCGGTGAGCTCAGAAAAGGGAAAAACTCTCACCTGGGCAGAAGTCAGAATACTTCACGAATGAGGTAAAATTGGCTCTGAACATTTCTTTTCTTTTGTATAACAAAAAAAGAAAGAAAGAAAGAAAGAAAGGAAAGGAAGGAGAAAGGAAAAGTTCAATAAAATAAGTTCCAGTGTCTACCTGCACATCCTTTCTCGTTACATGCTTTTGTTACTTCTTCTAAACTTTTCCTTTAGATTTATTTTTATGAATAAGTAAAAATGGAGACAAAGAATGTCAAAGTTCTATCCAAATTGCCATGAGTAGAAACAGGTGCAGTGAGAGCTGCTGCTGAGACTTGTAGTGAGTTGCTGCAGTAATGTAATTACTACAGTTAGTGTGGCGCTAAATTTGTTCATCTATCATTCTTCTAAAGGAATGCATATTTGCTAAAATATGATTCAAAGAAGTGCCATGGTTTTGATAATTTAAAGAACAAAAGGGCCATATTATAGAAAACATTTTTCATTTGATATATTCTTTTTATAGAAGTTTGAAAACTAAAGAAATCTTTCAAAGTAAATTATTGTTCTCAGAAGGGAGAGTGGAAGAGCTTATTAAGAAGTAAAATTGGCTGCGTGGATGAGTAAGAATAAACTGAAACTTACAGCACTTGAACCACGCCATGTTGCCTCTGTACTGAATCACAAGTTCCTGTCAAATGGAAGTAGAAGTCAAGTTTAAAATAGAGTTTATTAAAAATTGTTAGTCTGAAGAGCACTTCATCAGCTCTAAAGTATATGTGAGTGTCATGGCTAATTAAAATTGAATTTTAGTGCTACTAATATAATTTTCTATCTTAAAAATCTGCTATCTGGGAACTTCTCCAATACTTTGTCAAGATGTTCTTGGTACTATTATTAGTATTCTTTGGGGACCATTACAGTTAATGTGTATTTGACCTTCTATCTAAGAAATTAAAAAAAAAAAAACCCAAGAAACTTTACATGTCTTGTGTTTGAAGGACAGTTTTTGGTACCAATTTTTGTAGGTCTTTGGAATTTGTTACAAATTAAATCAGGGATGAAAATTAAGATGTTTTGGTATTTAAATCATGCTTCTTAAAGGTTTTATAAAATTTTGATGTAGTACATTTATAACAGGAGGAAAATATAATTTATCTATGTTTACCGTTTCCTATGCAATCTTATATCTCTGTCAAAACATTTCTTCTATCTTCAATCAAAAATTAATTGGTCACTGTGGGGACTTTACCATATGTGCACAAATTCTTTGGTAATACTTCCTTCAGGCGGTGAAGCATAATTCCTGTCCTTTTGAGTGTTGGCCAGACTTAATGACTTGTTTCTAACAAATAAAGTATAAAAACAGAAAAAACAGTAACTTTACAGTAGAGAGACCTGGCATGCGACCTTTTCACCAGGCTGAGGTTAACAACCACAGTGATAAGTCATGTTGTGTCGTATACCTTGTGCTATGATGTGATAAGAAGACCACTTCACCTCTGTGTTATGCTCCCTCCAAACCCATAATTCTAGTTTACTTGTGAGAAAAATACCAGACAGTCCCAAAGTGAGGGACATTCTACAAAATTTCTGACCAGTACCTGTCAAAATTTTCAAAGCCATGAAAGACAAGGAAAGACTGAGGAACTTCCACAGATTGGAGGAGACTAAGGAAACAAGACCACAAAATTCAATATGTTTTTCTGGCATAGATCAGAACTAGAAATAGATCATTAGTAGGAAAACTGAGGAAATCCAAATAAAATCTGTAGTTTTGGTTGTAGCATTATACCAGTGTTTCTTAGCTTTTGATAATTGTGATATGGTTATGTAGCATGTTAACACCAGGGGAACGTGAGTGAAGGGTATAGGAGACTCTCTGCACTCATTTTTCAACCTTTCATAAATCTAAAATTATTTCAAAATAAAAATTTAGTAAATAGTGAATTTGCGAGTAGTCGTGGTTCTAATAGTTATTCTGATAGCCAAGCTCCAAGGTGTACCCCCATTCCTTGCCTTCTGCATTCCCACCCTTGTGTAGTTGTCTTTCATAATGAATCAGAGCTGACTTGTGTATACGACCACTGAGACATGATGGTTTGTGGCTCCTGAGGCTAGGTCATAAAAGGTATTGTGGCTTTCACCTTGGTCTCTTAGATTGCTTGCTCTAGGGGAAGCTAACCTCCATACTGTTTGGTCTGTCACAAGCCCTAAGAAAAGTCCCCTGTGGAGAGGAACTATTGCCTACCGACCCCAAACAGCACCAACTTTCTAGTGCATGTGAGCCACCTCAGAAGTGGGTCTTGCAGTCCCTGTTAGGCCTCCAGATAGTCCCATCCAACATCTGACTGCAACCCCAAGAAAGACCCTGCAAGCAGAAACCCTCAATGACAAATATTGCTGTTTTCAGTTACTAAGCTTTGGGGTAATTTGTTATGTATCAATAGATAATTAAAACAATTACTTAAATTGTAATATACAAATCCTTCAAATGCTAATCTGACCAAAGAGATGATATTATATATTATTGTGAACAACTCTAGTACCTGTTTGATGTTACTTACAATGTTTTAGAACTTCCATGAATCAACAGATGACTAATGGTATAATTTGCTGTAGATTTTGATTTCCACGCTTAATGAAATATGTACTTATGTTCAAAATAGTAATGAGTAAGCCAGTGGAGGCCAAAACCCACCAATCAAAAGGATGGTTAAGTTGAATTTTAAATATTCATCTTTCTTATATTTGCCCCTACTTGAAACTACTGCTGTTTCTGCCACATTACTGTGCATGAGATGCATTCTCATTTTTTGCAGAGTCCAAACTTCACTGAATCTGAGACTCCAGATCAGCCAAAGACCCAGCCTCTAAGGAAAACTCATACTAGCTTCATACATTATCAATTATATTTAGTGTCACTTTTTAGTGACTGTTCCACATTTATTTGCTGTTATATTTTATTTTTCAATAAAATATATCAGGCATTTATTCTTCACCATGGATTGAATTACAATCTAGAAGTCCACAAACCGGAGATTGCAAAATTCCTTACGTTTGTCACCTTTGAGCTTTGTTTCTTTGTTCTTAATGTCTGATTTTTAAAGTTGATAGTAAATTCAGGCTCTTGAACTTCTTTCTGCCAAATAGCCTTTTACATTACATCAATCTTGTCTTATAAATTCTCTTGCACTATAATAATCTTCATGCCTTCATTCATAAAATGACACAATTTAGATCAGCCAGTAGACTCTTTGAAGGTGCTGCTTTGTTGCAAGAAGATCCTTATTGAGAAAATAAATCTGATCATTTATAATTTTTCGTAATTTCTCTCTTCTGTGTGCACTGACCTGTTGATTGAGAAATGTATCTCTCCTATGTAAGTAAGAATACCTTTAGCCACATTTAAATTTGAGTTGAGCTGTTTTCAAATATGATTTAAAAAAAAATTTAAGCACCTGTCAGTAGAATAAGAGATTACATAATTTTTTTTTCTGTAACTAGGGTTGCATTTTCTGACCAACAACATCTACTTTTGTGTTGGATGGCATGAATTCTTGGGGCAATCTTTAGATTTGATGCCCAGTTTTTTCTCCTTGTAAACTTAATAGGCTTAAGTATGATGAAAAGAATCCTTGGTTTTAGTAATATCTTATTCTAATTTGAGCTAACCTCTTAGTAAACTCCAGGTAAGTATGAAATAGTAAATATTTCATTTCTTCAGTTCTACATGAACCGAACAGATATTTATTGACACTTACTATTAATAATGGATACAATGGACTAGATATTGGGGTTGAACAGTGGCCACACACCACATATTTGCATTCACAGTGCCTGTGGCCTGCGCCCTACTGACTTGTTCATCTTATTGACATTTGATGTTCACTCGTGTCTACTAATATTCTGTCTTCTCCATTACATATATTAGTTTTTAGTTAAACACTTTCTGTATCTTTCATGATTCTAGCAGGAAATAGGATGCACTTAGATGGTTTACATGAAGAAATTTTTAAATGAAGTATCTATTCATTGAGTGGTTGGCAGGACTAAAGATACAAAAAAAGGATGTGGAAGGATCCAGAGAATAGCAATAGAAGAATCAATTGTTTTCCTTAATAACTAGGAAACAATAGAATGAGCCCACACAGAGCTGGGTCCCTAACAGAGAGCTCACCCAGTGGGAGTGGTAGTCCTAAAAGACCTAGTTGCAGACTTCCGATCGAGATGGTGGAATAGACAGTACCCAGCATCACCCTCTCCCACAGTCAACCAACTTACAGCTATTAAAAAGCAACGACAGCCAAGCTGGGGCCACTAGAGTTCAGGGAAAGAGGAGGGGAGACCTACAGAGTTCATGAAGATGGGAGAAGCCACAATGAGAGAAAGAAAGGACCACTCTGACCATTTCAAGCCCCAGCTGCTTCCAGGCAGGAGCTGGTGAGTGCATGGAGCAGGAACTGGCAAAAGTCGCAGCTGTGCCCTTCGTGTGAAGTTGCTTGGACGCAGCAGGGGAAAGGAGGGCCTTGGTGGCCCCCTGGACAGCAAGACCACTAACAGGGTTCCCGTGGACCCTCATATGAGTAAGGGGCCACAGACAACTGAATAAAGGTGCCACTCAAAGGCTGGTGAGTCATTGCAAGGGACTGGCATATGGCCCATCCCATGGGAAGTGTTTGGAATGTGGGGGATAGGGGAGATGGGCCCACCAGGGGAACATTGGGGCACAGTATGGACAACTGATCTACCCTCCAGTCAGCACAGGGCCACTCAGTGGAGTCTGCTTGGGAATATAGAAGTGCAGGGGGTGCAGTTTGCTGAAAAGACTCAGGTCCAGACCAGCATTTCCACACAACCCAGGTGTATCAGACCCCACAAAATCCGGAAATGCTCACAAGATCAACAATTAAAACCCGATCTGCACAAAAAGCCTTCCCCAGAGAATCAGCAGAAAAACAGCAATTTAACTCAACCTGGTTAAATTGTGCTGGTTCCCAGAGGAAGTTCCCCCATTTTAGAAGCAACCAAAGAACAACAAATTAGTTCCAGTGCAGAGTTTAAGTGGTGGGGGTAGCTAATAATCCAACACAGAACTGAAAAAAAAAAGCCAAAAATCCACAGATTAGAGACAAAGTCTGATATTAACCAGTAAAGGTCTAACACCACCGAAGAACACCTGTAAAACCTAGGAGTACCGGAAGTCCCCCAGGCTCCCAAGCTGGGGTGGGAGGACGGCCAAAGGCCTCAGCCATGCGCCCCCAAACATCCACATCCAGCCCCTTGATTACCACCAGGCCACCACTGAAAGTGCCCCAGACCACCGCTGGAAGTGCCCCAGGCTCCTGAGTTGGGGCGGTAGGGGACTGAGGGCCTCAGCCACACCTCCCCAATGTCCACATCCAGCCCAGTGATGACCAGCAGGCCACCGCCAGAAATGCCCTGGGCTCCTCAGCCAGGGTGGTGGGGGGCCACTGGCCTCAGCTATGCCCTGCCAATGTCTGCAACCAGCCCAGCAACAACCACCAGGCTGCCACCAGAAGTGCCTAGGCTCCCAAGCTGGGGCAGTTGGGGGCTGATGGCCTCAGCCATGCCCCCCTGAGGTCCACATCCAGCCCAGCTGTGACTGAGCCACCGCCGGAGGTCCCCTGGGCTCTCCTGCTGGAATGAGGGGGGGGCTATAGGCCTCAATCATGCCCCGCCTCCTCCCACCCTATCCCCCCCACTTTCCCCTCTTCCCCTCCCCCCACAGCTTCACAACAACATCTTAGTTTGTAAATAATAATAATAATAATAATAAAGAAATAAATTTAAAAACCATAGAGGTAGTGTATAGTTACTACTTTACAGATGTAAATACACTAAAATATTTCCAATAGATAGATAGGTAAAAGACCTAGTTGCTTCCTGAAGATGGCCAGTGAAATAAAGGTGCAGGGAGGAAATACCCCAGTCTCTTTCTCATCCTATCCACTAATCTCTTGCTCTCCTGCAGATGCTTCCCACAGGCAAAATCCACTTGGAAGCCAGCTACTTAGGTAATATGTCATACAGATCAGCCACCCAAGCATGCAGAGCAGGGCAGAGAAGTGCAGAAAAGGTATTTGGAAAGCAGGATAATGGAGAATAAACAGCAATAGCTTCATAAGAAAATGCTTCATTGGTAGCAGGCATTCTGTTTTTCAAAGTCATATTTTAAATGTACTTCACTTAAGATGTTTGATATTTTATTCAAGTATTTATATAAATTGAATAATTACAATATTTCTGAATATGACATTTGTTTCTTCTCAAGAGGTAACATATCTGATAATAAATAGGCAATAAAAAAGTACCTGGCAGGTAGTCTTGAGATGAAGTAATGTAGGTTTTGACCACATAATGAAACAATCCCCAGTGGATACCCTCTTCAGGACCGTGAACAGATCCCGTACTTCTGCCCTTTAGTTTTCAGTAGTACGTGATGCTCAGTCCCATTTCTCTGGCTAAAATTTCTCAAGTTGTATTTAAATGATTGAGGCTATTATCTGACTGGGTATATAAAGATGTTACAAGATTACAGCTGATAATTCCGTTACGATGATTAAGCTATTTGGAGTAGACATTCCCTGTCATACGGGAGGCTGTGAGTATCTGCCACAAGGATGCTCTTAGGGCTACTTCTCCGTTCTCTGCACAGACTAGGAAGGGTGATGTTTCATGTTACAGAACCAGATCCCGCAAAAGTGAGTTTGTCACTACTACAGCTTCAATCAAATTTGCATTTCTGACAGGGAAATATAAACATTTAGAATAGCTTTCTGAATTACAGTCATACCTTTACAAATCTAGTGTCCTTCATAATGTCAACTGTTGTTCCACGATCCTGAGATTTATTAAAATCATTATAGATAACGAAATTCTACATGACTTCACTAACCACATTTTTCCAACTGTATCTACTGGATCATTTCCTTTAAAACAAAAACTACCATGCTGTGTTTTTTTTTGCACTTAGCACATCGTGTCCAGATGTCACAAACACCTGCTAATACCTTAGAGTACTATATAAAAGACTACAACTATTTAGGTAGAGAATTACAGACTAAGCCACTAAACTACAAGGTTTTGAAACATGCATCAGTTCTTGGAATACTTTTTTCAATTCAGGAAATATGAGGAACAGTAAACTAGGCCATCCTTGATCTCTAATGAATTATAAATTTTACTTCTCCATAAACATGTTTCATATTCAGTGGGAGACAAGAAAATACATTTTTATATTTTTACTCCATATTAGTTAAAAAGAAATCAATATTTATAAAACATCTGTGAGATATAAAGAATAGCAATACACTACCCTATGTAGCCCACACACAGTTTAAAAAGAAAATGGTAACAGAATCCTGGATGTGTATTTACCATTTTTTAAATTTTCTTTCTGTTTATGGTCACTTCAATATTAAATTGTCCTCTTATGTTCTTTCTACACTTTAAGTTCCCCAAGTGAGACATTATTACAGTTTTACTCAGTAAATGCTTCTATAGATTTACGCACATTTTTGCCACTTCTCTGTTCCTCATTTTTCTCACGCCTCAACCTTCCCTCTTCTGTCATTTCCCTCCTGCCTAAAACATATCTTTTGCAATTTTCCATTGGGAAGAGTTACTGGCAATACACTTTCTTCATTTTATTATTTACATGAAAAAATCCTTAATTCCGTTTTGTTCTTGAACGATGTTTTTGCTGAATATACAATTCTGACTTGATAGTATTTTCTTGCAGCCTCTATTGTTTGACTAATTTCTGGCTTCTATTATTGTTGCTGAAAAATCAGCTGACTATAGTCAATCATCTAGAAACAAACTACCTTTTTTCTTTTGCTTTTAAGATTATATCTTTATCTGCAATTTCACCTTGAAGTGTGTAATTTTTATTTTTCGTAAATTTGTTATGGTAGGAATTTCGGTGCCATCTATGTCAGGTACTGAGGGATTCAAAAATGGGCATGGGCTATGTCTCATGGAGCTTATGAGGAAATGAGAGAAAACAAAATAAACACCAGAAACAAACCTGGTTTGGGGCAAAGCCATTATGTTTGAGCATATTGAATATGATGTGTCTTTAAGGTGTTTAAGTGGAGACGTAAAGTAGGCAATTTGATACATGTGTATCAAAGGAGAAGAAACTCAAAGGAGATGTTTGGACTGAACAAGAAGCAGCAGCCGTCATCTGAGTCACTGCTGGTCTTACACTGGCAGAGAAATGGAAAGGGGTAGGATCGTGCAATTGCTGTAAAGGCTTCTTCTTGGAAGTGGCACTTGTCACTTCACACATCCTTCACCAGCTGAAAAGTCACATGACCAAGCTGATGTCAATGAGGCAGCCAAGAAGAGGGAATATTTTAATGAACTATATACTCTATCACACGGATAGAGAGCTCTTTTGATTTTATTTTCATTGTAACTAAGGGGAATGGGAGATGGGAAACCATATAAGTTAAGAGAATTTTTTTAAATGGAGATAATTGATGATGTTTAATTATAATGGGCAAAAGATCCGATTATAAGAGAATTATTGAATGTATGAAAAAAAGAAGGGATGGTTGATATTTTGAAGTTTCTAAGAAATCCAAGTTATAAGGGGAGGCCCTGGCCCTAAAGAGGAAGAATTTCTCCCTCTCTAATAAAAATTAAGAAAATAAAAAGTGCATTCATCTAGAGACATTTGTAGGTTTGTTAGAGGGCACTAGATGGAATTCCTGTATGTATGATGAATTCTCCTAGCTCTGTGCAGTAGAACACAAGAAATCTGCTACGACAATGGAGAACATTAAGGAATATGTCAAAGGTTAAGAAAAGTGGGAAAGTTCTGGAACAACCACTATGGCAAAGAGTAGAGATGATGGAAAAGTAAAATATAGTCAAATTGCTAAGCAGTCCTGAGGGCCAATTTGATGTTGCTGATTACAAATTTACAGTGTCGCCATATGCCCTCTTGTGGTTTCTCCTGCTGTGTTTGCTGAAATGTAGACAAAATAAGGCAGTCGAATTTCATTATGCACAGTTAGAGGCTGGAAGTGAAGAAACAAGAGGAACGAAAGATACTGAATTCTTGGCAAGAGTGTTAATAAAATTATGAACTATGGAATCTAAGCTGGAATCAGAAGAAACAGCTCACAGACTGGGAGACTACATTTACAACCATACATCAGATAAGGGGCTAATATCCAAAATACGTAAGGGACTCACACAACTCAACAGCAAAAAAATCAAAAATGGGCAAAGAACCTAAACAGACACTTCTCAAAAGAAGACATACAAATGGCCAACAGATATATGAAAAAATGCTCACCATCACTAATCATCAGGGAAATGTAAATTAAAACCACATTAAGATATCTCCTCACACCTGTTAGTTAGAATGGCTGTTATCAAAAAGGCAACCGGTAAGTGTGGGCAAGAGTCTGCAGGAACACTCGTGCACAGTCAGCAGGAATGTAAATTAGCACAGCCATTATGGAAAACAGTATGGAGGGCCCTCACAGAACTAAAAATAGAATTACCATGTGATCCAGTCATCCCACTTCTGAGTACATATCCAGAGGAATTAAAATCGGTATGCCAAAGAGATATCTGCACTCCCATGTTCAAATGCAGCATTTTTCGCAATAGCTAAGACATGGAAGCAATGTAGGTTTTCATCATCAGATAAAAGGTTAAAGAAAATGTGGTGTGTGTATATATATATATATATATATATATATATACACGATGAAATCCTATTCAGCCTTAAATATAGGGAGAGAGGAATCCTGTCATTTATGACAACATGGATGAACCTGGAGGACATTGTGTTAAGGCACAGAAACACAGATACCATACACATGATGTCACTTATATGTGGAATCTAAAATAGATGAACTCATAGAAGTAGAGAGGAGAGTGATGGTTACCAGAGGCTGGGGAGAGGGTGGATGGGAAAACGGGGAGATGTTTATCAAAGGGTACAAAGCTTCAGTTAGACAGAAGGAATAAGCTTCAGTGATCTATTGCACAGAATGGTGACTATAATAAATAATAACATATTATATGTTTCAAAATTGCTGAAAGAGTTTGCAGCAACATGGATGGACTTAGAGAAAATTATGTTAAGTGAAATAAGCCAGGCACAGAAAGAAAAATACCACATGTTCTCACTTGTGGGAGCTAATAAAAATAAATAAATAAATATACAAACAAATAAATGGGAGGGGGAAAAAAACACACACAAAAATGCTAAAAGCGTAGATTTTAAACATTTTTATCACAAAAATGGTAAAAATGTGAGGTGATAAACTTGATTAGTCTGATTTAATCATTTCATATTGTAAACATATATCTGAACATCACATTGACCCCCATAAACATTTATGATTATTATTTGCCAATAAAAATGTTTTTAAAAGACTCACCACAAAGTACAGTAATTAAGACAACATGGTATTCATGAAAGAAAAGTAGATCAACAGACTATAATAGAGAGCCCAGAAGTAGACTCACACAAATATAGATAATTTATTTTTGACAAAGGAGCGAAGGCAATTCAATGGAGAAATGATGGATTTTTCAACAAGTGGTGCTTGAACAATTAGACATCCATATGCAGAGAAGAGAAGGAATCTAGACCGATCGTACACCTTTCACAAAAATTAAGTTAAAATGGATCATAGATTGATGTGAAAATCACGAACCTATAAAACTTCTAGAAGATAACGTGAACAATCTACGTGATCTTGGTTTTAGTGATACATTTTTAGCTATGACATCATGAAATAAAAAGTTGATGTTGGACTTTACTAAAATTCAAAACTTCTGCTGTGCAAAAGACAAGAGAATGAAAAGACAGCCATGGGGAGAAAATATTTGCAAAACACATATTTGGTAAAGCAGTTGTATGCAAAATACACAAAGAATTCTTAAAATTCAACAGTAAGAAAATAACCAACTAAATTAAGAAACAAGAAAAAGATCTGAACAAACACCTCACCAAAAAAGATATACCGATGGCAAGTAAGCATATGAAAAGTTGCTCAACATCGTATGTCATTACAGAACTGCAAATTAAAACAAGATATTACTACACACTATTACAATGACTAAAATCAAAAAAATGGACAATACCAAATGCTGACAAGGATGCAGAAAAACAGGAACTCTCATTTATTTCTGGTGTGAACTCAAAACAGTATAGCCACTTTGGAAGACAGTTTGGCAGTTTCTTACAAAACATGACTGTATATTCTAGCAGTCTCATTCCGAGGGTACTTATCCAATTCAGTTGAAAAGTTATCTCTGTACAATAATCTGCATACAATTTTTTAATCAATTTTATTCATATTTGCCAAACCCTGGGTGCAACCAAGGGGGTGAATGGATAAACTGGTACAACAATCTGATAGAGTATTATTTAGTGCTAAAGTGAAATGAGCAATCAAGCCATGAAAAGACATGAAGGAACTTTATGTGCATGTGGCTAGGTGAAAGAAGCCAGTCTGAAGAGGTTGCATACTGCATAATCCCAAGTATATGGTATTCTGGGAAAGGCAAAAATATAGACAGTAGGAAGACCAGTGGTTGCCAGGAGTTCTGAGGGAGGAGGTGGCAAATGAAGTGATGGAACACAAGGGATATTTAGGGTACTGAAACTATTCAATACGATACTGTAATGATTAATACATAGCATTGTGCATTTTTCAAAAACCACAGAACTGTACAATACAAAGAATGAACCCTAATGTAAACAATGGACTTTAGTTAATAACAACATATCAATATTCATCGATTGTAACAAATTGCCCCACTCATGCAAGATGCTAATAATAGAGGAAAGGAAACTATAGAGGATAAGGTGCCTATGGGAACTCTGTACTTTCTGCTCAATTTTTCTGTAAACCTAAAACTGCTCTAAAAATAGTCTATTAATTTTAAAAAATCAACTTTAATTCTATGGGAGAGTTAGAGAGATATTATTTACTCTAAGTCTTTTGTGCTTATCTCAATATCCAGATTCTACAAAAAGAGATGCAAGGTAAATTTGCAAACTCAGTCATTGTTCTATTAAGCTAGGATATATTTATTCATGCATAGCAAAACAATGTGAAAGTGTCTGTATATGTGTTTGTGTATGTGTATGGCGTGTCCTTGTTTCTCCCAATCATTCAAAATATATTTAAAAAGTTTGACTGTGAACATGAATGAAAGATAGAAAGAAAATTAAAGAGAGTGAAAATTTTAAGCATCAGGGAAATGCAAATCAAAACCACACTGAGGTTTCATTTCACCCCAGTTAGACTGGCTACTATCAAAAAGACAGAGAATAGAAAATACTGATGAGGATGTGGAGAAAGGGGAACACTCCTACATTGTTGATGGGACTATAAATTGGTGCAGCCATTAAGGAAAATGGTATGAAGTTTCCTTAAACAAATACTGATAGAACTGCCTACAATCCAGCAATTCCACTGCTGGGTATATACCCAAAGGAATGGAAATCATCACATTGAAGGGATACCTGCACTCCCACGTTTATTCCAGCTCTATTTATGATAGCCAAGAGTTGGGACCAACCTAAATGTTCATTGACAGATGACTGGATAAAGAAAATGTGGTGTATATATGCAATGGAATACTACTCTGCCATAAAAAAGAAACAAATACTCCCATTTGCAGCAACATGGGTGAACTTGGAGAAAATTATAAGTGAAATAAGCCAGGCACAGAAAGAGAAATACCGCATGTCCTCATTGCTAAGTGGGAACTAAAAAAAAAAACAGTAAAAAAGAAAGATATAACAATCACAGTAATATGCTGAACTTTCAAAAGAAGAGAACAGAAGTGAGGTTACCAGAGGTGGGGAGCGGGGAGGAGTGGGGGGTAAGGAAAGAACTGGTAAAGGGCCATGAAAACTGATTGCATTGTATAAAGTTGAATGTACTAATTATCCTGACTTGAACATCACATATTGCACACAGGTATTGATATTCAATGCTGTACCCCACAGATATGTACAATCAACTATGTTCCAATAAAAAAGAAATAGATTTTAAAAAAAGAAAAGAAAACTAGCATGGAAAAAATGTCCAGAAACATCAGTATAAAACTTATTTAAAAACTAAAATAAAACAAAAAATAAAATCAGTCTGTAGGGGCAGTCAGTATAAAGGATGCAGTATGTTTGTGTGTTCTAAAATTGCTTTAGGTTTTCTCCTTTTTGACTCTACTTCCCTGGTGTAACCACTGACCTTGTTCCAGTGAATTCCCAGTCTCCTTCTTCCATCCCAAACCTGTTCCTGCTCTTGCTTTTTGCAAGAGAAAAAGGAGTATCCTCATTAGCAGAAGCTGCACCGCCAGGGATGTGGTATTTTACCTTTGCTATGAAAACTGCATTAGTGCTTGTTTTAGAAACATTCCAGGCCGTTACCTGAGTGTTAAAAATCGGCCAATATCCTTGGCATAGAGAGGATGCCCCAAATTAAGGGTGATCCTCTTCACTTTGGGCCAGTAAATGAGCCCATCTGTTTTAACAGAAGAGGAAAAAATGTCCATCTTACTTGCCACATAGAAAGAGAAATACTGACGGCGGTATCAGGGAACGGTCACCAAACTTCCAAGAGTATGTTCTTAAAGGTCCATTTGGTAAATCAATTAAATAAAAACACAGCACTGAGGCTGACAGAAACCTGGATTAGATGAGATGTTCTATTCAAAGAATGAGTCTCTGACCTGTTAGTTACTTGTTAATATGTTCGGTCTTTCTCTTGAATATCTTGAAAATTGTTTAAAGACTGTCTTTAAATATTGCCGTAGATAATTGATAGTGACATGAATCCTACATAGAATAGCCTTTTGTCGCACATAGCTTTTATTTCGAGATATTTAGTTGTGAATTCTCTCCGTTGATGTACAGTTAGATAATTTCACTGTGTTTTCGCATTGATGTATTTCTTTTTAAAAATCAAGGGTGTTATTTAAGTTTATACAATAAAAATAATTTATGAATATAACATCATTGCAAAGTGTTCTAGAGTATTTCATCACTTTCTTCTCTGTTAGGTACATAAGATACTAATAGCACGAAAGCATCTTGCATCTTATGAAAAAGTAAAATAGTACAAAATACAATGAAGTGAAAACGGAATGCATTTGATATTACAGTAAAATAAGTCTCAGCTTCCCTGATAAATTAACCTGAACTTTTCATTTATCTCTTTCCTTAACTATTTATCGGTCTAAAATGTCATTCTCATTTTATTGTGTATTTTCTTATCCGAGGAAAGACGCACGACATGAAGGATTACATTAAAATCTCAGTAATTAAGGAAAACATTCTGATGTGTGTTTGTATGCTTTGTTCTGTTGAGGTTCTTTCCCTAAATGAACCAGAAAATTAATCTTGTTCTCCAGAGTGGAAAATTGGCCTGATTAGACCAAGGTCAAAATGCAATTCACTGCTAAGGTTAATTAATTCCAGTCTCCTGGCTAGATTAATAACTAATGTATCCACATAGTGGTCAACGTTTATGAGATGGCTGTTTGCAATTATGTTAGAGAAAGTGGACTGTTTTAATATTGGTTTTCATGTTTAAGAAATATAAAGGTTTGTATATAGGGCTTTTCTGTACTCACTGCAAACTATAAATCAATGCTAAGATTATCCCAGATTGCCTTGGATTAGAAATGTATGTGTGCACCTGCTGCCTCCATCCCACCCCCAACTTGGTGGCTTCCTTGTGGGCAGGGACCATGTTTGATTTACCACGGTATCCTCTGCGTGCCTGGAACAACTCCTGGATGAGAAAGACCCACCATAAAATGAAATGGAAAGATGGGCCATTCTGAGTGAAATGAGAGTCACACACCGGGTTTCATACTGAATTCCCCAAATAAAAAAATCTCTGCCTCCTTCACCTGTATCCACATGCCCTGATCTATCGGTAATCCAGCGCTCCGTTCCCATCTCCACCTGCCGTCTCATCTGTTCATGAGTTTCCCTTGCTGTCTTTTGGGTGTCTGATATTTCCCTCTCTTTTGGCTCCATCCTGTAATGTTTAAACATTTCTATCTTCAAACAAAAAAATGCAAAGCGCTCTTGACGCTTCATCTGTCCTCGGGCTTTTTCGTTGTCTTCACTTAACGTCTTTGCCTTCCCATCTCCTGTAGCATCTGCTTCTCAATCCAGGGCACTCTGCCTCCACTGAAACTTCTTTGGCCAAAGTGCCAGAAGACTCTCTGGTACCAAATGAAGAGGTCTTCCTCCCTGGACTCTGAATCAACGGCTGCCCTCAGGCATGTCCTCTTTACCTCTGACTCCAGGACATGACACCACTCACTACTCTAATTTTCCTCTTCCTTGTCTGGCTCTTTTCCAATCTTGCTAAGCTTCTCACTACTTAAATTGTGGGAGCCCAAGATCTGTACTTGCCTTTGCCTTGTTATGTCCAGAAAAGTTTACCAGGGACGGGGGTTGGGGAAGGAGGTAGGGGTTCCCCGTGGTCTTCTGCACCTGTTAAACACTGTTCATTCCTGTATCTGTGTAGTTCCCATGTAAATATCTCCCCTGAGTTTCAATGGGAGTCATTTCTACTGGAATTTCCTATTGACATTTCCAGTATAAAATGTCCACATTTTATCCCGTCACGTCCCCAAGGTTAAACCTGCTATTCTTCCAGTGCTCCACATCTCTGAGTAGCATGATCATCTGCCCAGAGACCCAAATTTAAGTTTGGGAATAACTTCCCTCTCATTCAATCTCAAGCCAGTAGATTTTACACTTTTACTGTCTCTCCAGTGCATCCACTCTTCATTCTCCCCACTGACTCAATGTTAGTTCAGGGCCTGTCTGGAATCATTTCTTGCCTGAATTACTGCAATGGCCTTTCAGCTGGTGTCCTCAAATCGTTTCCAACAAAGCTAATCTAAGTGCGAAGCTGATCACATACCTTCACCCCTCCAAGCCTTTCAGTGGTCCTCCGTTGCCCTCAGTGTAAAGATGGAATCCCTCAGTCTGGACATTCGTGTTTTGGCCCCCTTTTGCTCTGGAATCTACCTCAAGGAAGGACAGAGATTGTATCTCACTAATCTTTACACCCTCAAAACTCTAGCTTAGTGCCTTGTACTTGGTTAATGCCCAAAACATGTTTGCTCAATACATAAGCAAACAAATGAAAATAATAAGTGCTATCTTTATGCTTTAATACATGGGAGAGAAAGTTCCTTATGAAATAATATAAATATAACTTATTTGCCACTTTATCTTCTGTAGATTTCTTGTAAAATGGTTTCTCTCACTTATCATAAATAGCAATCATTTTTCATTTAATAATGCTGATTTATTGGGTCTTCCTGAGAAATTTTATGAATGATTAAAATTGATAACTTATATTAAATTATGATTTTTGCGATGGGGTATTTTTATACTGATTAGAAATTTATAATCCATATATTATATATTTATTTGTTCCCAATTAACCAGAATATTTGTATTGTGAATGAATTAAAAGCATATGACACCAATCTGGCTATTTACTTTCATGAAGGTCCTATGATGTGATATAATTATTATCCCTACTTTAAAAAACTAAATCGCCTTATTCTCTCCTCCTCCGTTTCCAGATTAATAGCAGAATATGTCAGGTTAGGTGTTATTTACAGAGATGATGTGTTTTACGCACTAAATGGTTCTGGCAGTATCCTCTGGTCCAGCAGGACCCATTTCAAAGTCACCCTGTTCAATGACATTCAGAGTTCGGTGTCCCTTGCCCCTCCTGTCAAGTGCTGTGCATTAGGCCTGCCTGCCTACCTGCCTTCCTGTCACAGAGTTAAGTGATGTACAGTTCGACCTGTGTAGATTCTCATACTGCAGGGAAAATGTATTCCTGTTGGGAATATCTGCTTTAACAAAAAGAAACACAGGAAGCAGCATATACAAAGTGTGGTAAACTAGTACATTTTCAAAGTGCATACAAAACATGTACATATTTATATTTTTAAAGAGACTTTCTTAGGACTGCTGAAAACATGAAAAGATGCTTGCATTCTCTCATTCTTAATCAGGTGCATGAGTTGAGAAAGAAGGGCTAAAAAAGGAGAAGGGGTAAAGAGTGAAGCTAAAGTCTAATTCAGAGAAGCCTCATTTGTACGGTGACTTATGTTGATATCACGCGAATAACCTCGTCACTCACCTGTGGTGATGCAGTCATTGCACATGGGGTACTGTTTCATCCTTGTCTTGAGAGACTGAAGGAAGATCCTGACCACTGTTTCTCTGCAGAAGCATATTGAGTGACTGCTGCTATTTCTGGGTAAAATGCAGGGAGCAGTGATTTACCACCGAAACTTTCCAATAGGATCTGTGCCCACATGTACTCATCTGTTGGGGAATGTCTAGGATTTTCCACTGAGGAAACACAGGCCAGAGGTCTCACCAGCTCTCATGGGGTATTAACTCATGTCACCCTCTGTCATTTGGAAAGAATAACTCTAATGCCTTCCAGATTTAGGCTAAAGACCCACCAAAAAGGACAATTAGACAACCTCCCTTGATAACCCTTCCTAAGATTGTGACGGAAACACTTAGCACATAGCTAGCCCTAGTCTATGATTCTGGTTTGTTATTTTTCTTCTATACTTAGGAGTTATGAAGAACAGATGCTTGTCATTCTCTACAAGCTGCTCATGATCAACACCATTAATAACTCACCCCTCGGTGTAAAACACCCTGCCTTCTTCAAATGCATTCTCCTGACAGACCAAGGGGATCTGGGAGGCTCTGGCTTGTTGTGATCTCAGTTCACCACACACAGTGGCTGCACTGTGCAGCATGGTCCCTTCTCACCCTCATGCAGGGTGAGAGAAGGAGTTTCTGCCTTTAACTTCAAAAATGTGTTACTATAAGTAGATTATGCTAGTGTCCCCTTTGAATTTTATTCTTCCAACTTCTGGCTAATTCTTGTGCTTCTTTAGAACTAACAATGTCAGCCCTGGCCTCAAGGTCTAGAGGCTGGAGTCATCGTCCTAGCTCTGCCAGTGGCGGCCCTGCCCAGTGCCACCAAGCCTCTCCTGTGCTCAGTTTCCTTACGTGTAAATGAAGGAGTTGAACTAGTTCAGAGGTTCTCTTGCACATCAGGATTGCCTGAAGAGATTTTAATAGATGCTTAGGCCCCACCCAGCCATTTTCAGAGAAGCCAGAATCCACTTTCATCTGCAGGTTTTCCCATTTCCCTGGCTCATTTTCCTGAGTGGTTTCAGGTGTGTAGTAAACACTAACTCCATCAAGACAGTAAAAATCATGTTAAAAAGTCTCTTCCACTTGGACCCTTTTTTCTTTTCCTAGCCCAGCACACAGGGGGCATTAATGATACCTCTTGAGTCTGGTTTTCCAATCAGTAGTGTCCCACCCCAACAAAAAGATACCCAAGTCACTCTGTGAGCTGACTACATCCCCACCTTATCTCCCATCACTGTCTGCTTTGAACTTGATGCTGCCGATTATTATCTTACAGTCATTCTAACACTCATCCATTCATTCATTCATCCGTCACATACTTACCCAACACCTTTTAATTACCCTACACTTGATAGGGAAGTGAACCTAACTGAAATGGTGCCAGCCTTCAGGGGATTAACAGGCCAGTGAAAGACACAGACAATGAATGGACTTCAAAGCACTGTGATGCACGAGAGAGGAGATGGAGTAGGACACGGGGACACTTGAAAGGAGTAATGAGCCCATTTACATAGTTAGGAGAAGTTGCCAAGGATGTGAATTTTATACCCAAGCAGAACTGCTGAAGAGAATTTAATTGAGCTGAAGGATGGCATGCTCAGGTCCCATGAAAAACCATGTGCAAATGCTCGAGGAGACAGGTATTAATGGAGTAGACCTGAAGTCAGACAGCAATGAATTAAGGAGCAGGTGGGAGGCCAGGAAGTACAAACGTGGAATATTTTGCTTCCATCCTTTCCCTAGAAATCTTTCCTGTCTGCTCACTCCCTGAGCATTGATCAGTCCTCTAATAGCCCCCTGGCTGTCAGCCTCACTAATGCCCCGACTGCATTGTGCTGACCCACTGTTTATGTATCTATCTTCTCCCACTACAAACTGTGACCTCTTTGAAGGCAGAGGCGATCTGATTCTTTGGTTCTTCAGCCTCTAATCCAGTGCAGTGCATATGGATAAACACACAAAATTGCTTTTGAACAGAGCTGTACTAACGTGTGCCTCTGTCCACCTCTTTGCAGCTTCCTCCACCACCACCTTAGTCCAAAGTATCATCTCACCTTTGTCACTGCAGCATCTTCTGATTGGTTACCCTGGCTCTGAACCTGTCCTCCTGCACTCCATTCTTCACCCATACCCAAAACAAGTTTTCTAAAAAACCAAGACGAATATGTTATTTCTCAGAAGGGGCAGGCGTTGCTGGGCAGGCAGCCAGTGATGAGAACTGCTCACAGTGCTCTCCTGATGCAGCCCACATCACGCCCTCCCCCAGGAATAACCGATCTCAGAGCCCACATTTCCCAGGTGATATCTGGAGGATTTCTCCCTACCTCCTGCCATCTTTTACCCAGCTAACTCCAGGCTCCTTATACATCAGGTCTCTACCCAGAAATCGCTTCTTACAGAAAAGTGATACCATAGCAGACTCAATTTATCCTGTATAGCACATCTCAAAATGTATGGCACTTTCCTTTTTCTCTGTCATTTCTGCTATGCTTTATCTTCCAAGAAGGCAGGAACCTGTGTATTTCTTATATATCATTATGTTCACTCAACCTAACATAGACCCTGGCACCAATATGTACCCAATAAAGTTTTGTGTGACAAGTTAAAAATTGTAGTTAAATTTCAAGCACATATTAAATAATGTAGTATACTGTTTTATAATGTATTTGTTTATACACACGCTTGTTCTTCTCCAATAAAGGATTTACGTTTGACAGAACGTAACCATCATAAATATATTTAAATATGAGACATGCAATCTTTTTTAAGTTTGCTAAATTAAAACACCAGAGTATGCATCTCAAACATTCGACAGCCCTAACAGTTTCAATTACTCAAGTAATTGAAGTAATAAGTTGAAAGCCTCATTAAGAAAGAGTACTTTGGAACACTAATCATGGTAGCTCTGCTAGTCAAATATTCGGGATAGAAAAAAGCAACCTGTGACTTACACACAGGACATGCTACTCTCCTTTGAGTAAAAATGCTGTTTCTCTTCATGACACTCTTGTCTTTTGTCAAGAACGACTTTGGTTTGCCTCTTTTGGCCTCTTTTCATGGCTTCACCTCTGTCTTCCTGGCAGCTCCCAGGCTGCCTTGTGCTGATTCATCACTACCTCTCCCTGACCCTCACCTCTCCAGTACCACAGCAAAAGGACCCACAGGTCCCCTGCCTCCTCTTGCTGGTAGATGTGGGTGCAACCCCATCCTCAGCTGAGCCTCCCCTCAGCACCAGAACGTTAACTCTTCACCCTCCCCTCTCTTCCCTTGGATGGAGGGAGTGGCTTTTTTTTTCTCTCCCTCATCTGATGACAGTTACTGTTGTTTACTTCTCTCCCCACTAGTTGGCAGCTTAATTACCACTGATGTCCACCGTGGTCACGTAGGAACCTGCTCTCCTCCTTTCTGCAGTAGTGAGTTCTCTGCCTTCTGCAGCTGCCATTTTGGTTTCCACCTGAGTCTGGCCCATGTCTGGCTGGTTGGCTTGTTCCCACAGTTCTCATATTCTCTCTCTCTCTCTCTCTCTCTCTCTCTCTCTCTCTCTCTGTCTGTCTCTCTGTCTCTTTCTCTCTCCCTCCCTCTTGGTCTTGGTGAAAGAGAGAGCATCTTGATTATTTCGGGTCTAAAGATGGTGGAAATCAAAATTTATATATTGGTTCAAGGGCCATTAAAACACCTTTCCCTGTTACGATACCTCCAAGCTACAGTCAGAATCTCCCCACTCTCATTGTTCCATTCATCCTAAATTCCAGTAACATATGTCACTGCTTTAGTGGAAATAGACCGAAATGAGTTCCCCACTCCACTGAAGGCTCAGATTCCAGCATTAAATAGTCAAGTCATTGGGCTTTGCATTGGTTCAAAAAGTATTTTAATGCGTGTAAAAAGAAAACAGATTGTGATTCCATATTTATGGTATTTCAAGTATATTGTGTATTAAATTTGCTTTTATGGTCTGGTATGAAAACCTAATTACAATTGTAATATTTTTTACGGATATTTGTTCTATGTTCCAAACACAATTTACAAGTGAACTTTCAAAATGCAGCCTGCTCATAAGGTGGGGACAACCAGTACAGGAAATCTTAATGGCAGAGACTTTTTTGTTTTATGTCTTCTTTGTTGTGTCAAGAATAAATGGAGCAATTTTTATTTTTAAATTTAATTGTGTAGAAATTTTCTCTATGCAGCCAAACTTTCACCAAAAGTGAAAAATATTTTACAGATAAGAAACCTCAGGGCCAGGTAAGATTGTAAGCATTTGAACTGAAATGGGCACCTGGTATCATCATTTAGAAAAAGTAACATGTTCACTCCTTCAAAATATGTGTATGATTTCTGGTCGATACCTCACAATTTGAGGCATTCATTCTGCTCCCCACACGTCAATGACTTAAAAAAGAAATAGGGAGGAAAAAAAGCTCAAAAGACTGAGCTAGGATTCAAACCAAGGTAAATTTATCCCTGGACAGGAACACAAATATAGGATTTGGATTTTAAAAAGCAGGCAATGATGCATGACTGTGTGTCTTATTTTGGGGTTATAAATAAGAAAAGTGTGACATGTGGAGGAGCCGGTGGACCCCTAGTCAGGCTCTGAGGCCAGCCTCTTCTGAGGCTGCAAGCACTGCTCCCACGCACTCCCAGAAGGCACCTTGTATATGGAGCTATGCGAATAGGGAGTCGAGCTGAGCTGTGCTGCGGGCGGGCTTGGTGGCCATCCCAGACGGATAATTCCTTTGAAGCCTTTAGGAGACAAGTTAGATGTTTTCTCCTCCATGGTCTGCATTCTTGCCTCTTTTCCTTCTGCAGTGATGGAAGAGTTGTCCTTCCTGTACCCAGCACTAAGCCACCATCTGCACTCCAATCCCATCCATTCCAGCCTCTTTTCAGACTTCATCAACAATCCTTTCTCTTCAGTATCTTCAATGTCTTGGTCTTTACTGTCTCTTTTACATGAATATTTAAACATACTCCATTGACTCCCATCCTAAAGAAATTCTATCTCCACTCCATGTCTCCTATCATCAATCAGTTATGCTGCATGCCTTCTTTTTGAATGCCTTTTTTTTTTTTTACAAAGCAGGAAGTAGGGATGACTTTCATTGAAAGAAGCAGGAAACCGATGGAGATGAATGTGTTATGGAATGGACTTCAGCAAAGCGGTCGGCACTCAGAGGGTTGGAGAGTCAGGTATTTTATTACGCCAGCAGGCCCAGACGAGCTAGCATTTCAAAATCTCAGCCTCGAGTTTAGGTCTTCCAGGGTTTTTATAGGCAGACACTTCCGGGTTCTTTTAAGTTTTGCTTTCTCAGCATTCACGTAGCCAGTACAGTAGTCATTGTGATGTGCACGCACGTTTACAAAAGCGGGGCTGGAGCGGTTGATTATCAGTAAAGCGGTTACAATAAGCAGGTTCTGTTCTAAAGGCAAAACAAGCTACTGAAAGAATTTTTTAATTCTTTTTAAATTATTTTTCCAACAAATGAAGGTAGAAAGTAGCAATGAGTTGGGAGTTAGAACATATCCCTGATTTCTTTGTGAAGTAGGAGGCTTAGTCAATAGTGAAGAATAAAGAGAGTGGGAAAGAGGAGTGGGGAGTGGTGGGGGGATATGAAGGGACATGAAGAAGGAAGAAGTAGAATACTAAAACCTTGAACCGTGGTGCAAAAAGAATTCCTTATGTGACAGTAGGCAGACCCTTGCGTGGTGACGGGGGCCCTCTCCAGTCTAGGGTATATTAAAGACCGGAAGCCATCATTTCTTTCCTGTGACCTAAGGAGTCCCTCACTCCATGTGGGTGTCACCAATCTTCAGACCTTGGAACTAAGGTGACAGTGGGTAGCAGCAGCTACTTCTTACTACCCTCAGCTGGTGTTAAGTCCTTTGCACTGCTTGTTGGCAGGTTTGATAGGAAAATGAAGTGAGAAAGCCTTAAATCCAAACTAAGTCATCATTTTTGCCAACTCTCCTTTCTTGTTTAACCTAGTTTGAAAACTCTAGTAGTCATGTGAAAGCTTAGAATGCTAGTTTAGGGCAGTTGAGACAGCAAGTAATTTGTAAAGAAACAAAATGACTAGACATTACTTGTGAGACCCATTGACCCAAACCTCCTCTTATAGTCTCAGGCACCTCAAACTCAACATGCCAAAAAATACACTAAGCTCCTCTGTCTCCAGCCCACTCCTCTCGTGTCTTCCAGTGAAGGCATCAGCATCCTTCCAGTCCTGTACGCTAGAAACTTAGCATAGCCCTCCTGGATTCTACCCCTCAAAATCTTCTGAAATAGGCAACTTTCTCCACTTCCCCACAGCTAGCTTTAGTTCAGTCACTTAAACAGTTTCCTTCTTACTGGCCCTCTGCTTCCAGTCTCAGCCACCTCCACACCAATCCTTCACAATATTATGCGTTACCTTTTTTAGTAAAGCACGGTTTTCACCAAGTCATTCTCTTGTTTTATAATTAGCAATTGTATGTGGCTTCTCCTTACTTATAGCAAGGCTGTCCTTTAGTATTTTCGGTGACAATGGAAGCAATATGTATCTGTGCTGTCCAATATGGTAGCCATGAGTCACATTGGCTCTTGAGCACTTGAAACATGGCTACAGCAACTGAGGTACTAAATTTTTGTTTATGTTTATTTTTAATTGAAATTTAAATGGCTGCCTGTAGAGAGTGGTTATCATATTGGACAGTGCAGGTCTAAAGGGTAAAATCTAAAATCTTTGACATGGTAGGTAAGATCCTTTACAGGACAACCACAGTCTTCCCATCTCTCCTCTTCTATCCCATCCACTTGATACCACATGCTTTAGACCCATAGAGCTACTTATCCCTGTCCTCAGAACTCCAAGAAGGTCTCTTGACCTGACTCTGTATTTGTATTGGTTTGTGTATGTTTTTGACTGATATATTCTTTCCCTTCTTAACCTCCTGAGAACATCTATAAATCCTGTAAGGCCATACTCAAATGTGATTTTGAAATGCCTCCTTTTACCTCCTCTGGCTTCTGTCAACATCTTTTTCAGGGCTCTTGTATATTCACTAACAAAACATTGAACATACTGCCTGGCAATTGTCTGTTTCATCATCCATTATTCTCAATCTCATCTTTTCCCTTAAGCTGTCATTTAGAAATCAGGTTTCAAAATAATTGCATATGATAGATAACTAATATGTCGGGGGTAAAAAAATAGTCAAGCTAAATTTCAAATGAATTTTGAAGGAAAATAAGGAAAAATAAAGTGGGAAGAGGCTTATGACAGATACCACCGCTGCATACACCAATGCATATAAGTCTTTTGAGGGAATGTAAAGGAAGGAGTTGGCTTTGACCTTCATAGAACATCCAACATTTTCCTTTACTGTTCTAAACTGAATTCTTTTACCTCTTACTTCATGTATATTTTATAAATGTATTCCTATTTGATGTCAAATCTCTTGAAACTAATTAAGTAATAGATTTTCCGTTGCACATACCATATATCTTTCAAGGTTAAGCAAGAATAAAACACTTTGGGCTGGCCTGTTAGCTCAGTTGGTTAGAGCACAGCCTTCTGACACCAAGGTCAAGGGTTTGGTTCCTGGTACTGGCCGGCTGCCAAAAAGTAAAATTAAATTAAACACTTTGCCTGGATTTTCCATTGTGAAATTGATGGTGGGGAGAGAGGATGTTTATTAAGTGATACACTGCAGTCGGAAAAAACAAAATCCTGTCAGTTAAATCTACTAGATACAGCCAGGCTTATAAATGTTTTATAATCATTGTAAAAAATCAAAGTGAATGAATGATATTTTTTAAATTTCCTGGGAAAATGTCTTCCTGCTCATTGAATTATCTTGGCAAGATTCCTACCCTTCGAGCTTACTGGAGGGTGAAGAGAACAGCATCCTTCTTGTCCTGATTTTATGGAAAGCAAAGCAATCTGCTCCTGTGTTTGAAAACGCTATTATTATCATTTAAAGAAAAGATTATTTGAAAGAGTCTGCTCCTTAGTACCTATTCAAACTATTCTAATTTCATTGACACTATTATGTACAGACAGTTGAAAGAATTATGGCTATTAATTATGGCAGAGTTGAATATTATAGAAGATGAATGCATAATGACTGGGTTTCTGTTACTTCCTATTTGTACTATGAAGACTTTCATAGTCAACCAGCTTTAAAATTATGGACAATGTTATTTGAAATTCGAATCTAGAAATGATGGTAAATCCTAAGCCTCTTGTATTTGTGGGAAGGGTATCAGGAAAGAATTTTGAGGAAGGGCTGAAGCATTAGCCCAGCTGTCTCTTTCTTCCCTTCTGACCTCCGTAAGCTGAGTGGGAAACCGCTCCTCTGTGCAAGAAAACACCCCGTGTCCACGCACAGTTATCACTGAACTTACCGGCTTCTGTTGCAATTACATGTGTGTATTTCTGCATCCTCACTGGCCTGTGAACTTCTTGAAGCCAAGTACCATGTGCTGCTAGACACCATTGTATCCCCAGAGCCTGGCACGTTGCTCTGAACTAGACGGGCATTCAGGAAATGTTTCAGGGTGGGAGAAGGGGAGGAAAGGGTGATTATTTTCTGGGCCTTACTGAATGACGAACATATTCTCATTAAATTTTATGAGGCCTAAAAGCCTGAAAGCTTCTAAATTTTAAGGGATCTAAAAGCTTTCAAGTCTGTCAAAGTAGAAGTCCAAATAAAAGCTCATGGCAGACCAAATTTATATTTTTAAAAGATTGATTGATAACTGCTTTTATATTAAAGGTTTGAAAAATGGAACTGTATTTACCCATTCCTAAAATATTTCCTCATGACAAATGTGGGTTCTTAGAAAATGTTTAATGGCTATTTCAAGGATGCATTCTTGCAACTAGGGAGTATTTCATACTAAATTTATGCTTTAAAATAACACCCCTTTTTAAGAATGACATATTTTAATAAACTGATTTAAAAACCAATTCAGGGAGCAAATCTGCCTGTGTTCATTTGTACCTCCTAGAATGTAACATGATTTAAATTATCATCTCCCTAACAAATAATATTTGTTGAGCATAGAGTGTTTACGTTGGACTAATAGTTGCCATGGAAAGTGTGCAAACAGATGTGGCTCGTTCCTGTTGTTGCTGTGCCCTTGCTTTGTTTTACTGATATATGAATGTCACTTTCCAGGCCCTCCCCAGCAACAGGTCATAATATAACTCAATCATGTTCATCCATTTCATGAACCTGACCTAGCACGACTCATGTGTCCACATGATCTTGCTCCACCTCTGACATGAAGTTATGTTAATTTAGAGAACTGTGGTCTGATTTGGTGAATTTACATTGGGGTTTTGAAATGAGTATCCACAAAATCACCATTAATTATTGTTTTTGCCCCACTGCTGGCAGGTACAGGGATTGAACCCTGGACCTTGGAGTTACCAGCACCACCCTCTAACCAACTGAGTTAACTGGCCAGCTTAATTGTTTAATTGCTAATTTTAGAGATTAAAAAGACTGTTTCTGAGAAAGTTTTGCCTAATTTGGTGTCCTGGCAATCGTGTTGCCAACTTCCTTAAGAAAACTAACCTTTAAATTGTTGTGTGCAACCTCTGAGCACTCAGGGAACGTGGGCAAGGAGCCTGAGAACAGGGGCTATCCCCACTCCACTGTGTTCTCGCTCCTTTACCAGAGTTTTTTCCTCCACTACCCATGGTACTATTCAAATAAGTTTCTTTACACACACACACACACACACACACACACACACACACACACACACACACACACACACACACACACACACACACACACACACACACACACACATCAAGGCCTGGTCATCTTAAAACCAAAGTCTATTTTGCAAGTTCTTTGCTGAAACATTTGATTCAAAAAGGAAAAGAATATCTGGTCAGAAGTGGCAAGATCTTACTGCAAAACTGCTCCTATCTTTCTTCTTCTGCAAAACAGAAGTAAAATTATAAAATGCCATGAATTGTGTTAAGCATTTCTAAAGCTGTTTAGATTGAAATGAGAATGAATTTTTCTAACATTAGTGTGACTTGCATTTTTTAACTTTCATTATTATCAAGTACAAAATTTGAACTTGTTTTTTCTTTTAAATGTTTAAAAATATTTTCTAGAATATTCCTGGTTTGCCACAATGTCATTCTCATCTTGTCCCTGTTGGTTTTAACAAGATTTTATTTTTCTACTGGGTATGTTCTATCTTTCTAATCAAATTTTACTCAAAGTCTGATAGAGGAATTGAACAGAGCACATTCCCATTACAAAGTTGTGGAGATAATAATGAAGGGACCCTGATCATTTGTCTGGGACCTTCATGTTTCCTAAATTTCCTCCCTCCCTAGTATTCTGAAGTAAATTCTTCATGTCAGATAAACAGAAAATTAAGAGCAAGAGTTGCCCTAGTTTCAACATATTCTAAAGTTAGTCAGTTATAATTTACCTGTGAACTACTGGAGGCATTTGTCTTAAAATAAGAAATACAGTAATGGGATAAGCATCACTCTAATTATTTAATACTGTTTTGAAAGTTCTGGCCAGTGCAATTTAAAAAGTAGATGTAGAGGTATAAATATTAGAAACGGTTAAATTCAGCATTCTTTATAAGTGTCGTTGTTATATATATATATCTTTAGATCAAAATAAATCACCTAAAAAATTATAATTAATAAAATGTTGGTAACTTGGCAAGGTAAGAGATATTCAGTAATCAATTGTAGTTTTGTAAACATACTTTTAGAAACTAAAATGTGTAAAAATTTCATTTATGGTGGTAAAATTATATAAAATATCTGGTAATTGTATTAATAACAATATAATCCATGTGAATAAGCTGGAAAATCATAAGAGGATGTATTTTCTCTCTCAAGAGAATGGTACATATTATAGATACTTTGATTCTCTATAGTTTGACAGATTTATTGTAATCCTAATAAAAATTTCAAAACCGAATTTTTGAAAACATAACCAAATATTTCAAAAATTCATCAGAGGTATTGAGGAGGAAATATAAATATATAAAAATGAGTAAGTAGGTCATGAGTAAAGAGTGAGCATTGCAAGGTATCTGCACAAGTAATGAAGTCATGTGTTTTTATCTTGAGAAATACAGATGGATTAGTTCACCTAAAAATAGTCCCTGACATATCTAGAAATTTAATATATGATAGAATCATTATAAGTCTGAGGAAGGGAAAAATTTTTCAACATATGGTATCAGAATAATTGGCTTACAAAAATATCCAAATAAAATTGACTTAAACCCTTATATCATAGACTACAATAAAATAAGTCCTTAAGAATTAAAAGGTTATCTGTTTTAAAAGAGCATTTAAGAAAACTTGATTCAATATTTATCAACTCTCTAAATGGTAAAGAAAAAACTTCTTAAGGTTTAAAAAAAGTATGTATATTTAAAATAAAAATTCTTCAACTCCTGGGTATCAAAAATCCTCATACAAAAATGCATAAAAGAGAATGCTGCATAATATAGTTATTATGAAAAAAGATTATAAAAATTGAGTGAGCAAACTAAAGCAACTGAATATATAAATGGGTGTGGATGTGGACAGACAATTCACAAAACAGGAGCAATAGTCATCAAATAAACATATGGGAAGTAATTCAACCTCATAATTAATCAAATAAATGCAAATTATGTTTAATTTCTCATCTATTAAGAAGGGCTGAAAATAAAAGTAAAGCTGATTATCATCACTAACTAATGTAGAGTGCAAATGGAATCTGTACTATTATAAATAGTATACAAACAACCATTTGTTCTATAAAAGATATGAAAAATGTATACTCATTGATATCATAAATCTTATTTCTTAAACTCTGCCTAAAGAAATATTTCAAAATGTACAAGTCATATTATAGCTTTATATTGCCAAATTTCAGAAACAATGGGGAATATCACATGTAAAATACATAATATACATTTATGAGATTATTATGCAGCCTAATTATAGATGGCAGTTAACAAAGGCTAGATACTACTCAGAAAATACTTGTAATCCGGTTGTGACTCGATAGAAAAACATACAAAATAACAATGTAAAATATGGTTATGAAAAAATACTAGAAAAAATTACCCATAATGTTGACAGTTGTGTTTGGGTGATGAATCTGTTTTTATAAACTTGACAAGAAAAAACCTATTGAAATGCAAGATATTTTGAAGAATAGTTTTTATCTAGGTAGACAGACTATCACTATGCTGCTTGATCGCCTGTGAAGATTTGGGGAAATGTTTTCAACCACAATGAGACTTTTATATCCCCTTTACAACATCAAGGATGCAAACATTTTCAGAAGGAAAAACTATCTCTGAGAATTAAACAAAGTATCTTGGTTCCTCCTTATCTCTTCCATGGTTCTAAAGCTAATTCATTAAAATAATTTTCTCATCAAACAGTTTTCCAAAAATGGTTTCATTTCCAAAGGCAAATCCAGAAGTCAGAGTTTCTCCATGTAGATGTGCTGGTTATTTAAAGGCAATGATTAAATGGGAGAACATTTCCCCTCAATTCACACATGCCAGATGATATTAACACAAATGACACACTCCCAGCGGCATGGCCAGGAATATTCACAATTATCTTAATTCTCCAAATCTGACACCATTTTAAAATACACAAACATACCACTGTCAGAACACAAAATGTTAATCATCCTTGTTTCATAGATGTTAAAATGTTTTTGAATGCACATTAAAATTAATTAAAACATTGGTATTAACGTGCTTGAAAACACTCCTTTATGTATGCTACTCAGGAAAAAATGTCTGCATGCAAGCAAGAAGAAACAGAGGTGCACTGGGCTGTGCAGGAGGCCCCACCCCCGCTAGAGCAGAAGGTCTGGGCAGGGTTATCAGTGCTGCTGTACTGCCTCGCTGAGAGCTTGCACACAGCCGCAGACTGGTTTTCCGCTATTTTCCAATTTCACACTCACAGATGCCCCTACCATCATTCACTGCCAATAAAAAGTAAGGGAGGTAAGGAGTAGGGCCCCTCATCTGGAGCACCACCCAAGTTGCTTCCGCCACAGCTCCCCCTGGCATGATGAGCACAGGAAGCTGTCCCTCTGCCCCCACCCCCGCTACAAGGCCAGCTTTACCCTTGAACCACAGGAGGTGTGTGGCATTTGCCCAGCACGCCAATGCAAGTAAGTGAGAAAGGCATTGTTTTAAGAATAATATTGAATCTACCTTAATTAATTTTAAATATATCCTTGAAAAACTTCAGTATGTAACAAATCATTTGATATACACCTATAAGGAGTTTGGGGAGAAAGATGAACTGTAGCTTGAGGCCTAATATCATAGATCTCTTGTGCTCAATTCTTCTTAAATTTCTGGCAAATCAGATCATGTAAAAAAATGTAATTTTTAAATCTACAAAATTGGAACCTTTTTCTACAATATGGTAATTTGAGAGTCTAGCAATTCACTGACATTCTTGGCCAATTCTTTCTTCCTTTTAAATTTGATGAACGTCATTTTTTAGGTTAAAGAATGTTTGTAATATTATCAAAGACAACCCTAATCTATTTTTAAAGGATTAGAAAGAGTGACATCTGTGATGCACTGTTTAAATGTGCATTATTCAAATATGTTCTCTAATGATGTCTACTAATCATTTAGTGGACACATTACAGTACTTAAATGAAGGAAGAGAAACAGAAATTGTCATGGCATTTGTGGGGACAGAGCTCATTGCTTTCAGAGATAAAATCCTTATTTGAGATCCTCTTGGTTGCGGGGGGGAGGGTCTGGCTTCTTCCCCAGGTGTGGATTTTATCTCAAATAGGCCATGACCAGCTCTTAGCAATCTAAGAACGGGTCTCGACTTCTTTTTCTGCAGTTTTCCAGCTTCCCATATATACATATATATACATATATACATTTTTTTTTTGCAGCAACTCTGAGAGCACTCTTCTCATCCAATACTTTCTCCCCTCTTAACCTCTAATATTTAAGAGTTTTCAGCTGACACCTGAATGTAAGTGATACCCCAATCATCCTGACCTCTTTTAGAAATTCCAGTCCTAGATATTCCGTTGGGAGCTTGAACTCTGCCTCTCTGTCTAAAGTGGAGTCCATCATGCCCTCCACACCTGTCCTTACTCTCCTTTGCATCTCACTGAAAACTTTACCTTCTTCTCAGTAGTCCAGGCTACACATATTTGGAACTTCTTTAACTTGTCTTCTCCCATGTCCCCACATTTAGTTGTCAAACACTATCAATCTGGTCATGCTCTAGCACTTCACACTGCCACCAGCATTATCTTCCTCAGATTCAGATTTGATCATCATTCTCCTGGCTTTGCCAGGGACTCACATCGAGACTCTTTTGTCTACCATTCTAGACCCTCTGTATTCTGAAATCAACCTATTTCTGCAACTTCTGCCCCATGTATCCTCCCAAGGACCCTGTAATCCAATTTTCCTCCTCCAACACGTCCTTTATATTCCCTGTCTCTGTGCCTTTTTCTGTATTTGGATAGTTTTCCTCATTTGGAAAACCTTCCTCTGGAAGGGTTGTTGCTTCTGTCTTTTTTTTTATTTGTGCCTCTCTCCGCTTTGTGAATGTTTTAAGATGTCTCACAAAAATGCATGTATATACTATACTGTGGAATTACATAAAATAGAGGCAATAAGAAAAATGGAATAAATGTACACACATACAGAAAACAGGAAATGAGGTTAAAGTAATAAAAGAAAATAAAGAAATGCAGTATATTCTATGCACTTGATAAAGCAGCTTTATCACTGGGCTTGCCCTCACCTTTCCCATGTCTCCCTCTGGCTTTTACCTGTTCCTCTATCAGATCTCAACATATTCTTCTGTGTACATAGTAACGTGTTTTCATCCACTAGTAGGTGGATGCATCGGAAAGGGTGGTTATGTCACATTTGCATTTGTATTGCTGACAGTGCTAAGTGGGCGCTGCTCATGCAGTAAACATCCAGTGTTTTCATACATGAATAACACGTGAATTATATGTGCAACTTTGCAAATAAGTTCCACGTGGCAATCAGCGTTTTTGGTTTTGTTTCTTTATGTTGGCAACAGAGAACTTTCATTTTATTCCCTCAACGTAGTGTTTGTAATAGTGTTGCTCATTACCAGGCAAGGTCAAATTGTTTCCTTATATTCTCTTGCATACCATTTCCCCATGGCCCGTTTTTAGTTTGTAGTAATTTATACATTAATGAGAGTGTTTGCTGTATGTCTCCTTTACCGTAATGTCTGTGAGAACGGACACCCTGCTTGTTTCTTTTCATGACTATAAGTTCTGTCGATGATTGTCAATCATGGAATGAAGCAGTAGATAAGGGAGCACTGGTCCAACATGGATTTTCATTCACCTCACCCTACTGAGCTACACTGATGTTAGCACAGTCAAACCCACAGCTACCAAGAGGCAGAAGTAGTCCAGTCAACGCAAAAGCAGATTAGTCAAGAGCAAAGGTCATGGCAACAGTTTTTTGAGATGCTCAAAGCATCTTGCTTGTTGATTTTCTGGATGGCCAAAGAAATGTTTGGAGAAAGTTAACCAAAGCTTTAGCAGAAAAATGCCCAGGACAGCTTCACCAGAGAGTCCCTCTCTACCACAACAATGCTCCGGCTCAGTCCTCTCATCAAACAAGGCCAATTTTGTGAGAGTTTTGATGGGAAATCATTAAGCATCCACCTTAGATGCTGGTTTGGCTCCTTCTAATTACTTTTCATTTTCTAATCTTAAAAAAATCTTTAAAGGGCACCCATTTTCCATCAGTTAATAATGTAAAAAGACTGTATTGACATGGTTAAATTCCCAGGACCTTTCCATCTTTAGGGATGCTAAATGGCTGGTATCATTGCTTACAAAAGTGTCTTGAACTTGATAGAGCTTATGTTAAATAACAAAATTTATATTTTTTATTTTGATCTTTTAATACCATTTTTCATTAACTTTCTGAATTCTTCTTGTACATATACATATACATGTGGAATTATTAATAAGAAGTCAGTGTCAGTTCTAAACAATTTCATGGTTGCTTTGGCCTTGAATTTACTAATCCAATTTGATTAGATTTTGGGGGGTTATTTTGTGATCGGTAAGGGGATCCCAACCCTTGGCTTGGTGTCGTCCGCACCTCACTCAGCCAGTGAGCGCACCAGCCACTCCTATGTAGGATCCAAACCCATGGTGGGAGTGCCGCTGCGCTCCCAGCGCCGCACTCTCCCGAGTGAGCCACGGGGTCAGCCCAATTTGGTTAGATTTTTTATGTGCAGCAAAGCTAATGACTTAATGATTGAAGAATATATATCTTAATTCCTTTATCTTGGTATTTTTTGTGAATAGTAAGATTTGTTTCAAAATTTCAGCTTTAGTTTCAATCTTTGAAAAATAGGCATCAAGAAAAATCTTTTTTAAAAAGCTGCTGAAAATTAATTTCTTCTACATTTATGTTATACTGTTAAATTTTCAGATTTTCACATTAGCTCTTGGATCTAAGCCATTGAAAGTCTTTTTTGTTGCTAGAGGTGTTACTGAGTTTACCTGGACTTTAAAAATATGAGTATACTCAAAACAGAAAAGGCAGAGTCCCAGTGTAGAAGAGAATATACAAAACCCTGGCTCTTAGCATTATTTCTCCTGACTTCCCTTCTCAAGTCCATTTTATTTTATTATTTAATTTACTTAAATAATTACTTAACCCATATTTATAAAACATTAATAAGAGTACTATTTTTCTCCAAATATTATCAAAACATATAAAATCCTACAAGATATAGTTATTGCTATATAATCAAGCCTTTTTAAAACAAAAAACCAGAAAGCTGTTTCGTTTTATTTGTTGTTAAATGACTTTTTTCATAGATTCCAGGATAGGAATTTAGTGTCAGTCCAGTATTTGACCCTTTTCCCCCCAGAGCTATTGCTTTGGGGCAGTTTCACAGAGTTGTAATGTTAGCTTAACTTTGGTACTACTACAAACTTCTCTAAGCCTTTATATTTAGATGGGACAAATGGCAAAGGTGTCATGAATTATTAACTTTACTTACTGATGATTTCATTTTTGACCTAGTTTCAATAACGTATGTATAATTTGGAAAATATAAAGGAAACATATAAAAAATGAGATCAAATATGAATTCTAGCCAGAGTTGGCTGCATAGCAGTGCTGAAATCTAGCCCAGGCCTGCCTCCAGCTCAGCCTTTTCTCTGCATCATTCTCCAGGGAAGCTGTATTGTCACAGCAAAGAGCTGGGAGACAGTTCAGTCCTTAACATATCTCACCGGGGGATACCAACATGTTTGACAGCAGTGACTTCCAATTCTATCCAGTGGCTGACTCATAAGTGCAGGCAGTAGCCTGTGCAAACGACAAACATTAGAAATTTAGAGTGAACATCTGTAAAGCAAGATATGAGAATGTACTAAATGATGTACTTTACATCACCTCCAAGGGTAAGGAGATTAAGATGTCTTTCCCTGGAATTTGGATTACCACTGCCTTTCTTTAGTGATAAGTTGATTCCTGTCTTCACCTCTCTTTTCACATCAGCAACTTCTTTGAACTCTTTATCTAAAATATATCCCAAATTCCTCCAGCCTAGGAAGCCCATGACTTGGTGTCTGCCTATACCTTTAACCTCATCTCTAGTCTGCAACAGCACATTGGCCTCATTGGTTCCCTAGTTCCATCTTAGGCAACACTCTTTCCTTTGCCTGGAATTTGCTCCCTCCAAGTCTTCACTTGGCTGCTTCTCTTGGGCTTCAATGTCACTTCTTCTCAGGAGCACACAATATTGCTCTACAATCATAGAAATAGGGAAGATCAAAAGATATTACATTTACAAAGTCTGTTACAAAGAGGTCTTCTGGCAGCATGCCTTCAGGGGTAGTGTAGAGAGGGAAGTTCAGATTAGTTAGGGTTATAGGATAAGTATGTTCCAATGACAGCTTCTGCTTTTAAGGATTGAGTTAAGTTTTTTTCAGTACTATTTCTAAGAACTGGCTGTTTGGAGAGAATAACAAGTTGCAGTAATTATCAGATGATATATGCTTTTGATATTCCCATTCTTTCTTTGAAAGGCTCACTTGCTCAAACCATGACTATTACATCTTAAGGCCCACTCTATTTTCTTTTATTCAGTTGGCTCATCAGGCACTTTAGAAGAGAACAGAAATTCAAATCAAGTTTTCGGGTTTTTTAAACGTTGTTTGAGGATGATGGGAGAGGGACTGTGAGAAATAAGATCCTTTCCCCTCACTCTTAGGAAATTGTGTAAATAAGAGTTTTTATATGGCCAAGAAAAAAAATGGTATTCCAAACCAAATTTATTGTTGAAATCTCTTTTCCTGTTTAGTTAATAAGGTTATCCAGATCGGATTACTCTTCCTTCTCTGCCATCTCTTTACCATGAGTCCTTGTGAGGCTTCTGATTTCTCTTGGTGGTGATTTAGTCATTCAAGAAATATTTAGTGAGCATATATGTGCATGCCCTGTGCTAGGTTTGGGGGATGGATACAAGTCTTGTACACCAGTGGAGCTCACGTTCTATTACAGGAGGTGAACAGCAAATGTGTAATTGTATAAATCATCGTGGCACTGCAGCTGGACAAGTGCTCTAGAACAGACACGGCATACTGAGACATTAAGAGGTGCCCTAACCTGTGCTGTGGAGGCTCAGAACGTGCTTCCCTAAGGAAGTTACACTGAATCTGAGTCCGGAAGAATGAGAGACAGTTAGCCACAGAGGATGGGAGAAAAGAGTGAACTGTATGCTTAGAGCCTCTGGAGGATTTTAAGCACAATGTGACATAATCAGATTGTGCTTAAGTGAGATCACCATGGCTACTCTATAGAGAATGGATTAGAAAGAAGGAAAAATGAAAATGGAGAAACAGCTAGGAGGCTATTTAAGTTGCCCATGAAAGAGGTGATGGTACAAATACATGGAAATTAAACAACATGTTCCTGAATGACCTATGGGTCCAAGAAGAAATTAAACAGGAAATCAAACAATTTCATGACACTAATTAAAATAAAGACGCATAATACCGAAACCTGCAGGATACTGCAAAAGCAGTACTAAGAGGGATGGTTATTACAATAAATGTTTACATCGAAAGAATAGAAAGATTTCAAATAAACAACTTAGTGCTATACCTCACAGAACTAGAAAAACAAGAACAATACAATCCCAAAATTAGTAGATGGAAAGAAATAAATAAGATCAGAGTAGAACTAAATGAAATAGAGACACAAAAAATGATACAAAAAAATCAGTGAAACAAATATTTGATTTTTGAGAAGATAAACAAAAGAAACAAACCATTAGCTAGGCTAACTAAAAAAAGAAGACAGAAGACTCAAATAACAAAAATCAGAAATGAAAAAGGAGACATTACAACTGACACCACAGAAATACAAAGAATCATTAGAGACTATTATAAACGACTGTACACAACTGTACGCCAACAAATTTGAAAACCTTGAGGAAATGGATAAATTTCTGGGCACATACAAACTACCGAAACTGAAACAAGAAGAAATAAAAAACCTGAACAGACCAATAACAAGTGACAAGACTGAAGCAGTAATCAGCAGTCTCCAAACAAAGAAAAGGGCAGGACGGGATGGCTTTACAGTTGAATTCTACCAAACCTTTAAAGAGGAATTAATAACAATTCTTTTCAAACAATTTCAAAAAATTGAAACGGGGGCCATTCTCCCAAACTCATTCTCTGATACCAGTATGACCCTGATACCAAAACCAGACAAAGGTACAACAAAAAAGGAAAACTATAGACCAGTATCTTTGATGAATATAGATGCAAAAATCCTCAACAAAATATTAGCAACAATACAGCAGCACATCAAACAAATTATACACCATGATCAAATGAGATTCATCCCAGGGATGTAAGGATGGTTCAACATACTCAGATAAATATGATATACCACATCAACAAAATGAAGAACAAAAGCCATATGATTGTCTCAATAGATGCAAAAAAAGGATTTGACAAAATTCAATATCCCTTCATGATAAAGACTCAGCAAATTAGGTATAAAAGGAAATTATCTCAACACAATAAAAGCCATATATGACAAACACACTGCCAGCATCATCCTGAGTGGGGAAAACCTTAAGAACTGGAACAAGACAAGGATGTTCACTCTCACCATTTCTATTTAACATAGTATTAGAAGTACTAGGCAGAGAAATCAGGCAAGAAAAAGAAAGAAAGGTCATCCTAATTGGAAAAGACAAAGTCAAACTGTCCCTGTTTGTAGATGATATGATCCTATGTATATAAAAACCTAAAGACTATGAAAACACTCTTAAGAGCTGATAAACGGTTTCAGTAAAGTTGCAGGATACAAAGTCAACACTCGAAAATCAGTAATATATTTGTACTCCAGTAATAAACCAGCAGAAAAAGAAATCAAGAAAGCAAGTGCGTTTACGATAGTCATTCACACACACACACACACACACACACACACACACACACACACACACACACGACACAAAAAGATGGAAAGATATCCCATGCTCTTGGATTGTAATAATTAATATTGTGAAAATGTCCATGCTACCCAAAGCAATCTACAGATTTAATATAATTCCCATCAAAATACCAATGATGTTCTTCATAGAAACAGAAAAAAACAATCCTAACATTCATTCATATGGAACTAACAAAAAGACCCCAAATAGCCAAAGCAATCTTGAGCAAAAACAGTAAACCTGGAAGCATAACACTACCTGATTTCAAATTATGCTAAAAAGCCATAGTAACCAAAACAGCATAGTACTGGCTTAAAAATAGACACTCTGACCAATGGAACAGAATAGAAAACCCTGAAATCAACCCACATATTTACAGCCAACTGATCTTTGACAAAGGCAACAAGAACATATATTGGAGAAAGGAGAGCCTCTTCAATAAATGGTGCTGAGAAAACTGGACAGCCAGGTGTAGAAGAAAGAAACTAGACCTGTACCTCTTGCCATATACCAGAATCAATTCAAGATGGATTAAAGACTTCAATATAAGACTTGAAACTATAAAATTCCAAAAAGAAAACATAGGGGAAACACTTCAGGAAGTAGGACTGCAAAAAGACTTGCGGTATTTATTCCTCTGAATAATAAGACCCCATAAGACCCCAAAGGAACAGGCAAGAAAAGGAAAAATATACAAATGGGATTATATCAAACAAAAGATTTTGCACAGCAAAATAAACAATTAATGGAGTGAATAGACAACCTAGAGAATGGGAGAAAATATTCACAAACTACTCATCCAACAAAAGATTAATATCTAATGTATAGAATATAGAAGGAACTCAAACAACTTAACCATTAAAAAAAAACCCTACAAATAATCCAATTTGAAAAATGGGCAAAGTAGCTGAATAGGCCTCTCTCAAAGGAAGATATACAGATGGCCACAGACACAGGAAAAAATGCTCAGCTTCACTATGCATCAGGGAAATGCAAATCAAAACCACACTGAGATATCATCTCACACCAGGTATACTGGCTATTATCAGAGAGACAGAGAATAAACAAATGCTGACCAGGATGCAGAGAAAGGTGAACTCTCCTACTCTGTTGATCGGACTGTGAATTTGTGCAGCTATTATGGAAAACAGTATGGAGGTTCTTCAGACAACTGCAGATAAAACTGCCATATAATCCAACAATCCCACTATGAATGAAAATCATCATGTTGAAGGGATACTTGCATTCCCATGTTTATTGCAGCTCTATTGACAATAGTCAAGATATGGAACCAACCTAAATGTCCCCTGACAGATGACTGGATAAGGAAACTGTAGTATGTGTACACAATGGGATAATACTCAGCCATAAAAAAGAATGAAATTCTCCCATTTGCAACAACATGGATGAACCTGGAGAAACTTATGTTGAGTGAAATAAGCAAAGCACAGAGGAATAAATACCACATGTGCTCACTTATATGTGGGAGCTAAGAGAAAAAGAAGGAAGGGGAAAAAAGACCACAGTGGTGCGTTGGCCTTGCAGAGCGAGAGAACATTCTTTGGGCTACAAAGTGGAGTGGGTGGGAAAGGGGGAGGGGGAGGGAGGTTGGGGCTAATTGGGTGGGGGACACGGGATACAAATGCAATTTGTGGTAATGGGTGTGCTGCCAGCATGAATCTGGCCTTCAGATCTTGGGCCCAAGGGATGACGATCAACTTTGTATCTCATGAATACTCATAACCAATAAAAAAAAAAGATTGTTTCAAGTATTTCCCTATAGCTAACTTAATAATTAAACTTAATAATACATCATTTCATTTATGAATATCTGTGAAATAAATCCATATAAGTTAAAGTAAAAAAATGAATATTGTGGAAGGAATAAAAGAAGAAGAGACACTCAACAGCAAAAAAAATGAGTAATCAGATTCAAAAATGGGCAAAACATTTAAGTAGACATTTCCCCAAGGATGATATACAAATGACCAACAATAAATAAAAATATGCTCACCATCACAAATAACTAGGGAAAGGCAAATCGGAACCACAATGACGTATCACCTCACAACGGTTAGGAAGGTCACTATCTAAAAAGCCAGAAAACAACAAGCTTTGGTGAAGATGTAAAGAAAAACTGGTGGGAATGTAAAATGGTACAGCCACTATGGAAGACAGTATGGCAGTTCCTCAAAATGTTAAAGATACACTAATAATATAATCCATCAATTCCACTTCTAGGTATATATCCAAAAATTAATTGAAAGATGGAACTTAAAAATATATTTGCACACCCTTGCTCATAGCAGCACTATTCACAGTAGCTAAGGGGTGGAAGCAACCCAAGTGTCTATGGACAGATGAATGGAAAACAAAACGTACTATATACGTACAAGGGAATATTACTGAGCTTTAAAAAGGAGGGAAACTCTGACACATGCTACCACATGGATGAGGCTTGAGGACATCCCATAAGTGAAATAAGCCAGTCACTAGAAGACAAGTACTCTCTGATTTCACTTATAAGGTATCAAGAGTAGTCAGCTTTGTAGAAACATAAAATAGAACGGTGGTGGCCAGAGGCTGGGAGGAAACAGAGATTTGTTTTTTTAATGGGAAGAGTTTCAGTCTGGCAAGATAAAGTATTTCTGGAGATTGGTTGCACAACAATGTGAATATACTTAATACTTCTGAACAGTACTCTTAACTATGGTTAAAATGGTAAATGTCATCTTATACACATTTTTTACCAAAATTTTTTTTAAAAATTGAAAAAAGAAAGAACCATGAGTCCTTTTCTCATACGTTATTCTGTATCTACATTCTCTGCATAGGTAGTTACAACAATTGTCTGATTTCACAAAAGAGAAAACTGAGGTATAGAGAGATTAAATGACTCACCTGAGGTTATATGAAGCAAGTGGGGGAACCAGAATTTGAACAGAGACTGGCTTCAGAGAGCCCGTAATCTTAACTTCTCTGCTATGCTGCCTCTTACTGGAATAATCATTTCATTCAGACCCCAATTTTTGGTTGAATTATGATGAAAGAAATGAAAAGTCATCAGAGATCTCATCTCTGCCGGAGGTCTCCTTTCCTTAGGAGATAACCCTTATGGCTTGGACTTCAGGATAAACATCTGCAAGAGGATATAGTTTAAAGGGAGAATTATATATGCACCCACTAAATACTTGAAAAGTATTATTCCTATGAATCTTAGATGATATATTGAGGTACCTAATAAATGGGTAATATAAAAAAAGAAAAAAATAATGGTAGCTTAGATGAGATAACGGTATAGGAAATGGAGAGAGTAGATATATTTTTGAGCTATAATTAAATCTTACATAAGTGCTACATGAAGACTTGCAGAATTCTACTTAGTATATCTGTGGTTTTCATCATTTAGTATTCAGGCTTTATTTAAAGTAAAATTTATACGAAGACTTCTTTAATATGAATTATTAGGTTGAAAGAGCATTTGGAAATATGGTTGGTTCATCAGATCTCATAAAATAATCACAAAATTCATGATGTAACCATAAAAGGTGTGGGAATAAACATAAAACTGAAGGAAAAATGTCATTTTCAGCTGTCATCATGCAAACATATTTTGATGTGCTGAATGTAGCAAATTAATTATTTAAAGAAAAAAATCAATTTCAAATATTTATCCATGAAGGAAAAAAAAAATAAAACTTGTAACTTTTTGTAAGAGGGTTTATATGAAGTAGATTCTTTCTGAATACTTCCTCTTTCTAAATTAAGGGATTAATAAAGACCCTTTTAAGCCATTATTCCTTATTTAGTGTATTTCACATAAGATTAACATGCTTAGAAATATTTCAAATGAAAATAACTATTCTCAAATGAACTTTCTGTACTCCAAGAATAATTGAGTATTATTTCAAAAAAATTTTTTTCTGATTCTACTCATATTTTATAGAGAAGAAAAGTACAGTCCTTAGACCTTATGTGGACAGAAAATTGAGTATTTCTTCATAGCTCCAAATCTGGACACAATGTCTCATTGAAAAATCATAATAGATTTAAGTAAGCAACAATACCTTTTTAAACAGACATTGTTTTTTAGAGAAGTTTTAGGTATACATATATGTTGTGTAGAAAATACAGAGTTCTTATATACCCCCCTGCCCTCTGCACACAGTTTCTCCTATTATTAGCATCTTGCATTACAGTGGTTCATTTACTAGCATTAGCATCTTGCATTAGAGTGGTACATTGAGGAGCCAGTATTGATACATGAATATTAACTAAAGTTCATAGTTGCATTAGGGCTTACTCTTTGTACTGCATATTCTATGGGTTTTGACAAATGTATATTATCATGCATCTACCTTTACATTATCGTGCAGAATATTTTCACTGTGCTAAAATTTACCCAGACTTCAACTATTTATCTCCCCCCTTAACCCCCTAAACCTTAGCAACCTCTGATCAGTTTATTGTCTCTACAGTTTTGCCTTTCTAGAATATCATACAGTTGGAATCATATACAGCTTTTCAAGACTGCCTTCTTACATTTAGCAATATATTTTCAAGTTTCTCCATGTCTTTTTTATAGCTCGATAACTCATTTCTTTACATTGCTGAATAATATTTCATTACATGGACGTACCTCAGTTTGTCTGCTTATCTATTGAAGGGGATCTTGGTTGCTTCCAGCTTTGGCAGTTATGAATAAAGCAGCCAAAAACTTCACGCACAGGTTTTTCTGTGGACATAGTTTTCATCTCATTTGAGTAAATACCTAGGAGTGTAATTGTTGGATTACATCGTAAGTCTGTGTTAAGCTTCGTAAGAAACTGCCACACTGTCTTCAAAAGTGGCTGTACTATTTTGCATTCCCACCAGAAATGCACAAGTATTTTTGTTGCTTGCAAAGTCTATCTAGATTCATCTTTTTTTTTTTATGTGGATGTTCAGTTTTTTGCATCATTTGGTGAATAAATCTGCCCTTTCTTCATTGAGTTGCCTTTACTCGTTTGTCAGAGATCAGTTGACTATGTGTATATGGGTCTATTTCTGGACTCTCTAGTCTGTTCTATTTATTTATGTGTCTCTTTTTTCACAAGCACTGCCCTGTCATGATCACTGTAGTCTTATAGTAAGTTCTGAAGCGGGTAATGTCAGTCCTCCAACTTTGTTCTTCAATATTGTACTGGCCATTCTGGTTTTCCGGCCTTTCCATATAAACGTTAGAAACAGTTTGTTGACATCATAAAATAATTTTCTGGGATTGTCTCAAGGGAGACCAAATCGAAAATGTCCACCACACTGAGAAAGTATCTTGAAACTGAAAACGAAGCAGGCAACTTCTTATTTTATTATTTGTAAGACACTTTAAAGTGAAAATTTAAACTTTAAATACAAATACTTCTTTGGTACATACCTTGGAGCATTTAAAGGAGCTTTCCTTCATGCTCAGTATTGAGATAAATAGTATTTAACAGGCACTGTGCAGTGCCCCAGGAATAAAAAGATGAATAAGGAAAAGATGACCAGGGGAGTATATAGTCTCGTGGGAAGACAGGGATGTGTGCAGATCACTAAAATTCACTGTATTAAGTGATCTTAGGCATAAGTATGTTCACAGAGCATCTTAGGAGCCAGGGAGTAGCTGGGAAAAGGGAAGAACCTCTAACTAAATGAAAATGCTGCACATTGGGCACACATAACTCAGGCTTCAAAATATAAATGGCTTTTACAAGGTACTTAGATTGGAGGAAAACATTCCTCCATTAAAACTGTATATGAAGTAGCTTGTACAAGTATTGTGGGATGCCACAACTACAGTTCTATGTGGCAAAATAGGCGGATTATACTCTTAACCAAAAGAAAAGTACATTCCTATTTTTTATTAAAAAAGAAAAATCAAAGTGCTGTTGGTTTTTTGTCCAAGAAGTAGGATCCCAGGTGGTGTGTTTTATTCCCTGTATAGGTTTGGTGGTACTTAGAAACACCACCATTGAACAAAATCATCATATTCATTTGTGAGGTATGATCTCAGTTATTGAATAGATTTAGAATAGTGACCTATGTTTATACTGAGAGATTTATCTTCTCTGGGTAGACTAAAATTATGGTCTGCCAAAGCCCAATGGGAGAATTCTTGGCTTTTGAAACAGTCTATTTTATTGCATCATTAACCAGTAAAGACCGAGTTACCTGGTCTTCCAATAAAGTGGTCTTTGTTTCCATGTTAATAAGTGTAAATAATTGTTCTACCGTTTGGTAATATCAAGATGGCTGTGGATTTTCTTCCCCAAAGGTTTTGATTCCAGTGCTTAATGCAGCTCTGTAAACTGTGCAAAAGCAAATTTAGATCATGATCAATATGAGCAATTAAAAAGCTTGGCAAAGTGGCCAAGCCTTTGAATTCATTTAATTATTTTAGACCCACTGTGGGAAAAGAAAGGTTACTTTTTCCCTTAAAGTTTATCCAGATTTATTTTAAAAGTTTAAAGATCTTTCTTCTTTTTGCAGTAGAAATTTGCTTTGAGTAAACTAGTTCTATTAGTCTAAAAATAGACTCCTCGTAGAATATTATTAACTTTTCTGCGTGGGCATTTATGAACATTCTGTACTGTCACTCTGCAGCAAGATGAGAAAATACCCTTAGGTCTCTTTTTCACTGTGAAACCTTTCTGGAAAAAATGAAAAGACTGCTTACACCATATTTGATGTGAAGAAAAGTACAGTGTTTTCAGATCTTAGTAGACTAAGAGGCAGAGTTAATTTGTAGATATGACAAATGCTTATTGTATGAGAAGTGATTCTGCATGCAACCCATGTAAAGATTATGTAATGTCTTCCAAGGAAACTTACATGGCACTTGGCTTCTAGCAGGAAAGTGGAAACCCATGAATCTTTCCTTTCTGAAGGAAAGAGGAAGTGGACCACCCTAAAGTAGCCACATAATTTAAAAAGAATAAAAATTTACAAAGGTGAAGAAGCAAGGTGAAAATTTCAAGAAAGTTAAATGATAGTGCAAACAGTACTGGAGACTTGTCAATAATGTGGCTCTTACCTTTAATTTTTTATTTCTCTGAAATGCCTACTTTTGGTAAACATGAAAATATGGGAATAATATACAACTGAGTTTTCTCTTTAATCTGCCTACTCTGTATGAGACAGAAATCCTGGTATATCCCTTTTCTTTCTAAATATTTATTTTCTTAGTTATCCTCTCAAATTAAATCAATTAGTAGCCATTCTGTTTTGTGCTAGAATTAAAAGATTGTCTATTAAAAATACTCAATTAGGGAAAATAATTTGCTTGGTGGACATCAGGTGAAGCACAGAAGGCACTGATGGTTTTCAGCATGATTCGTGCATTCCACTTTCTTGCAAACTTGAGATTCCAAGAATTTAATTTAATGTATGTTTTATTTCTAAAGAGATTGTTTGGTTTTTGTTTTGTTTTTTATAGTCTATTACAGCAGTTAATATTTCTGTAACTATCAGCCATCGGCCTGTCTGTGAGATAATAAGAGATTTGTTTATAGTCAGTATTCTTAAGGAGCCTGGTTATGATCGTCTTTATGTGAAATATCTTCTTTGTCCACAGTCTTCTCCAATCATTGTTTTCTTCCTCCTTACCTTTATGAGATAAGTTCAATGTTATCAACCATTGACAGACAACAACTTCATTAAAAGTAGCACATTTTTATTTTGCTCAATTCCCTTCATCCACGATCCAGCATTTATAAAACCAGAATCATAACCCAAATTCCTTTATAGGCAGTGGTGTGCTGGGTAATGTTTAATAACTGGTGTAGGGGAAGAAAAATAATTTTTTCTTCAATCCTCACAAGTTCTTAATTGGAACAAATCCCTGTAACAAAGACAGTTTAACAAGACAAAAACAAACATAAGTTTATTAGCATGTTGATTTCATGTATACATGGGAGACTCCCAGGGAATGAGTAGTTCTCAAAGATGTGGCTTTGAATTCCAACTTATATAACAACTTTAACAAAGAACAGTAAATCCTTAGGGAAGTGACAAGACAAGGAAAAGGACTCAGTCTCTACAGGTGGCAACTTGGGGGAAGGCAAATAAGTAGCAGATAAAGGCTAGTTAACAAAGCTTGTTCGTTAACTATTAGGCCTATTAGGGTCCAAAATTGTCTTTACTGGTGGGTTAAACTTTATTCTCCCTGGTGGAGAGGTGGGGGACCAGATGCCTTTCATCTTTATAACTTGTGTCCAGATTTTATGCAAGTAAAGGAAGGGCAGAGAGCATCCCTGCATCTGCTTCTTAATCGCCTTCAGTTCAACAATCCTCATGCCAAAGGGGCATATTTTGGGGTGGCATATTCTGGTCTCCCAAACCAGCTTTCAGACATACTCTGGTTTCTCTTCAGATCGTATAAATCTTTCGCCTTTTACCAAACCAGCTTTCAGAAAAAGATTTGTAGTATTTGCCAGTTTCTGTGGTGCATATACTTTCTCCATGACCAACTTCAAGCTACCAGCAAATCTTCACGTACACCTGCTTTGGAAAGAGATGTGAGCAATCTCTCCAGCTGGTAGAAGCACGCCCCAGCACACCACTGTAACACAGACTGAAGCATGAGTTTCTGCAAATCTCTACCTCATCTTCTCTTTAATTGGCTGCACATAGCTCTGCAGATTGGTGTGTACATGCTGTTATTGGTGATTTTTTCCAATGGATGAAAACAGCCATTATATTTATTAGTAGTACTGCTACTGCTTTCTCAATAATAACTCCCCTAATTTCTTTCCTTGGAGAAAATGGAACATTATCTATGCAAAGTGTAAGCTTTAGGTTTTGTCTGTCATGTTTGATTTCAGCATGAATATGTTTGTCATGTTTGGTTTCAGCAAGCTAATAGTGCCTCTCCTCGTTTACCAATGTGTATTCTCATATTACAGGTAGCCATTGCCACACTTTCTCCTTTTATGCTTTCATATTATATTTTTTAATCAACTGTGAAATTAAAAAATTCTCTCTGTAGCAGTTGGATTCAATCTGTTAGTTTGTATCTTATCAAAAACAGTTTAAATGCATCTTTGGTGGCATTTCAATGATAATTAAAAGCAGGTTTCCAATGTTTCAAGAGTGAATCATATTTTCAGTTACTGTATCACTCCATCCAGTGTAACTCTGCCAAGAAATAAGTCCATCATGTGAAATAACAGGAGTCTAATTCTTTCTGTGGTCCTTAATTTTATCATTCCAAATATGAACAATCAGAATGAGAAAAGGGATGTGATGAATAGGTCTCTATTTTTAAAAAAAGAAATGTGAAAAATCCTAGACAGAAATCATCCTATTAAGTCAGGTCAAGAAGTCAAGGAAATATGAGGCACTGTTATCTAACCTGGACACTAAGAGATTTTATTCAATTTTTACTCAAACCCATCAGTATCTCCTGTCCGTCAGTAGAAGTCCTTGGTGGTCAACGGTAGAATGGCTGAGCAGACTCCTGACTGGTCTCTCTGTCTTCACACTGTTCTTTCTAGACCTTACTAAACTTGCTTGCAATCATCTTCCCAAAGCAGATCTCTGAGCATCTGACTTCCCAGTGACTCTTTCCTGAAGGCCAGTTTTTTGCTATTTCTCCCCAGTTAGAAGTGACTTCTTCCACCTCCGAGCCTATCTATATACCATGTTAAAAATTGTTAAAAGCTTCACCATTTAAAAAATATTATATGTGTATGAGAGAGAGAACACAAATGGTAGAACAAAGAGGTACAATTTTAATACTAGGTGAATCTGGGTTAAGGGTATTTGTGTATTCTTTGTACTATTCTTGCAGCTTTTTTTGTATTTAATGTTTATTTCCAAATAAATAATTTTTTTAAAAAGCCTAGCATCTGATCCCAATCTATTAAACCTAATCATAATTCTCCTATAGGTGCCATCTGCTCCAATTACACCAGATGACTATGATATTGGCTTTGAATTAAGCCTTGCAAGGTGTGCACTTTCTGATAGAGCAACATAGGGAGAAAAGTCAAATATGTGGAAATTTGGGAAAGTGTAATGTCCTTGGGGTGAGATGACCAACTCTACCAGTTTTCCTGAGACTAAGGGGTTCCCCAGACACAGGGCTTTCAGTGCTAAAAGTAGTGAAGTCCCAGGCAAACCAGGATGAGTTGGTCATCCTACTTTGGGGGGACTCTGAATGGGTGAGTGTAGCTGAAGCCAAAAACTCATGTCAGGAATGCTGGAAAATAATCCCAAACAAAGGCATTTGTTTCATTCTGTGGGCAGAGGGAACCAGACAAGAACTTTCAACTACAATGGGAGAGTTGTGTTAGAGGAAGTGTAAGTGTGTTAAAAGAAAATTAATCTCTGATACAGACATGGTTGTTTAGAGTGGGTGGTCATGTGGAAGATCTGTGTTGCTCCTTTGTTTGAAGAGTCCCATTGCCTACTCTGTGAAGTCCACATCTCTTAGCTCAGAATAGAAGACTTATAAGAACTACCATGTATCCAGGGCTATGTAATTGACTCTCCCTCACCCCCAAAACAACTTGTAAAGTTAGTGTTATTGTGCCCAGTTTGCAAATATAGACACGGAAGGCCAGAAAGCTGAAGTGCCTTCCCCAAAGCACTCAGCCACGTGTGCAGTTACAACTCACACCAGCAGCTGCCTCTGGAATTCTTGCTTTTCTGTTCCCCGGTTATTAGTCATGACATCCCCGCAGAAGGCTGTGTGCTAGCCACACAGATCTGCTCACATTTCCTAGACGGGCTGCATGCCCTCCCCTGGTAGACATATCCTTACCAGGTTCCACCCACCCAAACCTCCTCATTCATTAATGATACATCCCCTGATATTAATCTAGCTAGAGGTGATTTCTCCCACCTCTGAACACCTGGCATATTTTGTTTGTATCATTCACATAGCCCTTCTTATTGGCCAGTTACTTGAAAGTCAATACAATGGTTAGAGAGTATGGACTGTATTTTCACACAAGATCTGGATCTGTCCCTACCATATTGTAGTGTGTCATCTTGCTTTGTGGTCCTGTGCTACTTGAGCCACAGTTTTCTGATATATAACATCAATATGACATTACATTATTTGCAGGATTACTATAAAAATTAATGAAATAAGTTTGTAAAGGATAATATAGTATGTACCATTGTCACCAATGAAGTTTTAAAGCTGTGAAGGGGAAAATTTCATCTTCCAATTTTTTTCTTTTTTGGTACCAAGCACTATATTTTGAACATGTAAGGCACTCAGTTAAGTGTTTGTTTAATGAATAAAATAAGGGATTTATATAGGGTGGTGGTATTGGAATGGAAATAGTGGAAGATTTTTATGGAAGAATAAGTGAGATTTAATAAATGCCTTTGTTTGAACACACATACACACACATACACGCACACAAAGTTCCCTGGCTTGCTACTGCCTGCAAGTTTTGTTCTAGCTCTTTAGTTAGAGACTTTAGTTTTTTTATTCTTAACTTTTCAGATGTATCTCCACACAGCTGTTAATAAACGGCTAGATATATGTTGGTCAGGAATTCACAGTGCCTGAAATTTTGATCCTAGGATTCACGTACTAAAAGAAGAGACAGAACTTTCAATTCTTTTTCATTTTTTTAAAGGTAAGATTATCAAGTCATTTAAACCACATAGGTTGGGTGTGAGGCTTCTAGACGTTAAAACTTTGGCCTGTGTCAAAGTCTAGGCTAATGTACAGGTCAGGCCAGCTGTGTGATCTTTTTTTTTTTTTTTTTTTAAATTTATTTATTTATTCACCTGTGTGATCTTGAGTAAATTACCTGTGCCTCAGTTTCCTCATCTTATAGAATGAAAATAGTACTTCCTGTAATTAATGTAAAATATTTACCATAGTACCTTGCATGCAATAAGCACTCAGTCAATGAGACCAACAGTAACAAAAGTCATCATGTCTCTGTTAATGTTTAAAGGAAAAGATCTTGTCCATACTACCCAAAGTGATATACAAATTCAATGCAATCCCCATCAAAATTCCAAAGACATTTTTCTCAGAAATGGAAAAAACTATCCAGACATTTATATGGAACAATAAAAGACCACGCATAGCCAAAGCAATGCTGAGCAAAAAAATAAAGCTGGAGGCATAACACTACCTGACTTTAAGCTATACTACAAAGCTATAATAACCAAAACAGTATGGTACTGGCATAAAAACAGACACACGGACCAATGGAATAGAATAGAGAATCCAGAAATCAACCCACACACTTACTGTCAGCTGATCTTTGACAAAGGCACCAAGCCTATTCAGTGGCGAAGGGACTGCCTCTTCAGCAAATGGTGCTGGGATAACTGGATATCCATATGCAGGAGAATGAAACTAGATCCATACCTCTTGCCGTATACTAAAATCAACTCAAAATGGATTAAGGATTTAAATATACACCCTGAAACAATAAAACTTCTTAAAGAAAACATAGGAGAAACACTTCAGGAAATAGGACTGGGCACAGACTTCATGAATATGACCCCAAAAGCACGGGCAACCAAAGGAAAAATAAACAAATGGGATTATATCAAACTAAAAAGCTTCTGCACAGCAAAAGAAACAATCAAAAGAGTTAAAAGACAACCAACAGAGTGGGAGAAAATATTTGCAAAATATATATCTGACAAAGGATTAATATCCAGAATATATAAGGAACTCAAACAACTGTACAAGAAGAAAACAAGTAACCCAATTAAAAAATGGGCAAAAGAGCTAAGTAGGCATTTCTCTAAGGAAGATATACAAATGGCTAACAGACATATGAAAAAGTGCTCAACATCACTCAGCATCCGGGAAATGCAAATCAAAACCACATTGAGATACCATCTAACCCCAGTTAGGATGGCTAAAATCCAAAAGACTATGAACGATAAATGCTGGCGAGGCTGTGGAGAAAAAGGAACTCTCATACATTGTTGGTGGGACTGCAAAATGGTGCAGCCTCTATGGAAAATGGTATGGAGGTTCCTCAAACAATTGCAGATAGATCTACCATACGACCCAGCTATCCCACTGTTGGGAATATACCCAGAGGAATGGAAATCATCAAGTCGAAGGTATACCTGTTTCCCAATGTTTATCGCAGCACTCTTTACAATAGCCAAGAGTTGGAACCAGCCCAAATGCCCATCATCGGATGAGTGGATACGGAAAATGTGGTACATCTACACAATGGAATACTACTCAGCTATAAAAACGAATGAAATACTGCCATTTGCAACAACATGGATGGACCTCGAGAGAATTATATTAAGTGAAACAAGTCAGGCACAGAAAGAGAAATACCACATGTTCTCACTTATTGGTGGGAGCTAAAAATTAATATATAAATTCACACACACACACACAAACCGGGGGGGGGGGAAGAAGATATAACAACTACAATTATTTGAAGTTGATATGACAAGCAAACAGAAAGGACATTGTTGGGGGGGAGGGGGGAGGGAGGAGGGAGGGAGGTTTTGGTGATGGGGAGCAATAATCAGCCACAATGTATATCGACAAAATAAAATTAAAAAAAAAAAATAGCTATTACCAAAAAAATAAATAAATAAATAAAGGAAAAGATCTTAAGTTAGGAATTTTAACGTGAGCAAAATTATATTTTATTGAATAGTGAACATTTCTGCCTGTGAGCATCATTAGAGCCATTACTATTGACAACTGTCACAGCCGCTGGTGTCATTTAGCAGAATGCAGCACACTCTCAGATAATACCTATGAATAATAATGACTCTTCACTTACTGCATGGTGACATTTTATGTTCTGTAATCATCATCAGTTTGAAGATTTTAAAAAATAACATTTATTCAATAAATAGAAAACACATTTCTTTATCTTAAGTTTAAAGGACAGAGTCACATTCTAGTCTATTGTCCTGCTGCTTCACTGCTCGTAAAGATGAAACTGAAGGAGCTACCTTTACACAAATTACTCTTAATATGTAAATATTTTATGGTTTTAGGATAGGAATCAGGCGTCTAGCATGCTGTGATTTTCCCCATAGACATGTAATTTTCCTTGAAAATGGTGAGTTTATGATAAATTTAAAATGTTATGAGTAGTGCTCGCTTCAGCAGCACATATACTAAAATTGGAACGATACAGAGAAGATTAGCATGGCCCCTGCGCAAGGATGACACGCAAATTCGTGGAGTGTTCCGTATTTTTAAAAAAGAATGAAATACTGCCATTTGCAACGACATGGATGGACCTAGAGAGGATTATATTAAGTGAAACAAGTCAGGCACAGACTGAGAAATACCACGTTCTCACTTGTTTGTGGGAGCTAAAAATAAATAAATAAATACACAAACATCCTGGGGGGGGGAGGGAAGAAGACACAACAATTACAATTCCTTGAAGTTGATAGGACAAGTGAACAGAAAGGAGGCTGTTGGGAGGGAGGAGTGAGAGAGCGGAGGGAGGGAGGTTTCGGTAATGGGCCATGATAATCAACCACATTGTATATTGACAAAATAAAATAAAATAAAGTAAACCAATTAAAAAATGGGCAAAGGCTGAATAGGCATTAAAAAATGTTATGAGTAAATTTCTATTTCAAGATAATCTGAATCATGTACATAATCGTTTTCACTTTTTTAGTGTATTTCTATATTGAGTAGTCCTTACAATTATATATTCACAAGTATTCTAAAAACTGCTATGAAAATTCACTTCCTCTGATATATATACTTACTGTTTATTGAAGTTACATGAGATTTATCAAGCTCTATACATTTTAAGATTCTTTTACAATCAAAGCACTTCGAATTTTTTTCATAATATATGATTGCAAAAAGTACTTCCTTTACAGATAAGTCAGTATAAAATAGCACCATTCTGAACTTTGATGAGTGTCATAGATTAATTTGTTAAGGAAATGGGTATGAAAAATGTTTATTTGACCATATACTAAACAGATATTTAATGAGCATTAAGTCCATGTGGGATACACAAAGATAAATGAGATTTAGCGTCTTACCTTAAGAAGATTATTCTTACTAGAAATGAAGAAGAGTATGCAGAAAAAAATGACCATAAAACAGACAGGATGTATTCTAAAACATGTCTTAGAATCAAGGTAGGCAGAGATGAAAAAATACATACAGACGATCTCCAGCTTACAATGGTTCAATTTTTCAACTCTGTGATGATTGTACAAGTCATTCTATATTTCACTTTCAGTATATTATTCAATAAATTGCATGAAATATTCAACATTTTATTACAAAACAGACTTTGCATTAGATGATCTTGCCCCACTGTAGGCTAAGCCATGATGTTCAGTAGGTTAGGTGTATTAAATACATTTTCGATTTATGATATTTTCAATTTATTATGGGTTTATTGGTACATAACCCCATTGTAGGTCGAGGAGCATTTGTATTTATGAGAATAATAAAAGGCTTTATGCAGAAGGTGTTACAGAGACCAGGCTTTTTAGGACACATAGGATGTCTACAGATAGCATTAGGAAGAGAGAACAAAACCCATGATGGTATAATCTGAATTTCAGAAGTTGATAGGACTTAAGTGGAATTTGATAAGTATTTGAATGGAAGTGGTGGGGAGGTATGTCTGGAGACTTAAGGATAAGGAACTAGAGTCTCTAACTGAAGAGTTGGAACCAAACTTGTAGGCAGTAGCAAGCCAAGAAAGTGTGTGTGTGTGTGTGTGTGTGTGTGTGTGTGTGTGTGTGTGTGTGTGTGTGTGTGTGTGTGTGTGTGTGTGTGTGTGTGTGTTCAAATAAAGGCAAAGCGCATGAATTAGTCAAGTTTTAATCATAAAATAAATATCATGTCACTTTAAATATTATGGGAATAAGGTATTTATTATGGGAATTGGACCCTGCACAATTGTGAGAGAAGGTGGGAAATAGAAGAACCACAAGGTGAGTGTTGGAGGATCAGAGAAACAGACACTACTCAGACCATCTTAGGGTGAAGGCTGCAGTGACACCCAGGGAGCCAAGTGCATCCTGCCACTGACATGTTATCATGAAGCAGGAGCTTGTGGAGGGATGGGAACTGCCACTTCGGGGTGCTCCTGCCTCTGAGGGTCTGCATTCAAGAGCCAGCTGTGGGCCTGGGGCTGGTGTTTGTCTGCAGGGCCAACAGGAGAGGAGATAAGTTGGACACATGGCGCAGGAGAGCAAGGAGAAGCTGGACCCTGCTGGGCACTTCTGCATCTTTCTATCACCGTGACTCAGCATGACAGCCTCCCAAGAATGATGGCATCTGCTCCGTTCTGCCTTCCAAATCTCACACAAGTTTCTCTTTTGGCCAACCTAATGCAGAGCAGGGGGGAAGAGGAGATTCTGGGAAAAGTAGTTGGCATAACACGACCCAGAGCATGACCAATGCTATGATTAGTACCACTAATGTAGTGATGTGTAGGCTAAAAATGGATGGGGAGACGGGGGTAGGAGAGCACCACAGTATTGCAGGAGGTTATAATAAGGATCTGACTGAGGGCAGTAGCAGTAGAAATGAAGAGGCTCCTAGAATGGGACAGATGAAGGAGACTAGGAAGTAGGAGTTAGCTCTGAGGCTTTGAACTTCTGTAATACAAATGTGTTGGTCCGCTAAGAATATGGACCTCATGAATGGCTGTTGGTTAGGAATAGAAATAAACTTGGTTTTAGATGTGTGGAGGTGCTCCATAACTAGTGAAAAAGTATGTATAATAAATATCTGAAAAGAAATGACTGAAACACTAGAGACAGAGATTTCAGGGTCATTCACTTAGAAATGACGATTAGAGTCAGTGTCAGTTTAGAACATGTAGTGAAAAAAGGAAGTCTGTAGTACAACCTTTTGACTATGTAAAGAGACTGGTGAAGTTAAACGCTGTCTCCAGGGCAGGGCAGGGCATGTTTCAGCCCTGGACACAAAGACTGGGATTCTCAGCACAGACAGGAGGCCCCTTCTTGAAGGAAAGGTTGGCCTCCGGGCTGGGATGGAGGTGGGTAGGACTGAGTTAATTAGGAGTGCTGTGTGGGGACTATTCTCAGGCTCCTAAGACTAATGCCCTGGAAGCACTGAATCAAACGTCTGGTTCACCCAAAGGAGACTGGAGATTTGGTTGAAGGTTGGGTGAATCCTGGGTCTAAGAGAACAACTTATTTCTAACTTTCAGTGTGGGAGGTGGGGGAAAGGAGGAGAGGTGGAGGTGTGGGTGCAGAAAGTAAAGCAGAATTCATGCAGATATTAGTACAGGTTTTTCCTCTGTGGATAGGGAACTGGAAATATCCTCAGAGGCAGATAGAAACCGTGAGTGGATCCACCTGAGTACAATCATGGGGTGAAGGACAGAAAGGACCACATATTTGAAATCGCCTCTCTGTTAGGGAACAAGCTCTTAGCAGCCATAACATATCTTGTGCTCCACTAGGGCTGTCCACTCATTGTCTTGTGTCTCACCAGAACACAGCAGGTTTCCCTGGCTCAAGGTCTGGCTGGATTCATATATGCATTTCCTTCCCCCCTTTATAGTCTATGACTGGGCGAGGCTGCAGTGTCATGCTTCACGTGTAGGTCACAAAGTCCATCAGCTGAGGTACTCCATCCTCAAATAGAGCTCAGATTTATTTTCATTTTCAAATGGAAAATGAGTTGATTAAAATAGCAAGTGTCTGAGACGGTAGAGCATCATCCCATTTTCTACGCTTCGTAAGTTATATGCTTAATAACCCTGGGGAGAGAGGCATTCCATGGCCACACCACCTCTACTGCTCATAAAGCACTTGATCAACTTCTCCGCCTGCCTTAAGAGATGAGTTCAGAAGTCTACCTTGACTTGTAATTGTATGGGCTTCTAGAGAAACCAGCTTGGAATATCTACAGAAAGTCTCTATATCTAGCAAAATCCTGAGATTGGGGCTCTGCTGAAAACCTTGAATTCCACACAGGACAAGCTAATGTGATGGTACATCCATTGCTTAGGCTCATTCTGCTCTTGGCTCTTCCAGCTGACGTTGTTTCACCCTGGCTCCCTTAGGACGACATCGTCTCAAAACTCAGGGAAGAGCTAGTATTCATGGGAGTTGTTCCTTCCGAGACCCAGATCCTGTTACAGATGTCTGCCCTGGCCTTTGATTCCCAAGGGAAAGGATCAGTCTCTCACACTCTGGAAATGTCCAGTGATCAAATTCTTACATAAAATATGCCCAGCATACACCCGAGTGTTCAGCTCGGAGACTGACAAAGTCAAATTCTATAGATTTTTATTTTAATGAAATTTAATAATTATTTTAACCAACATATTTTTAGATCTTAATATTCTTTAAGTGCTAATGAAATTGGATTCATAGCTTCAGTAAATGTTTTTTTAAATGATCTTTTCAAAATTGTGAAATATATTTTATCTTAGCAAAATAAATCATTAAAGAAAATACTGTTCTCTAACATTGCAAGTAAACTAAGAGTTTGGATGACAACCACCCAGGAAGTTTGAGCTTCAAAGCACTTGGCCTTTAGTATTGCCATCAAACTAGCTCTCAGCCTGCACCGGAATATTTACAGCTGCTGAGGAATAGTATCATTTAACACATTCACGGTCACAGTTTCTTTTGTTGAAGAAAAATGTTATATCTGACTTTAACATAGATTATGCTTTTTTCCAAGAGTATTTCTTTGAATTTTTCTGTGGTGAGGCAGCTGTGGTTGCTATGCCCTTAGCTCTGTTGCTATGGGGGATGCCTTGGGTGTTTGCCAGACCGTGATTGGCTATTTCAGCACCCGTATGTTCAGCTTTTGACATTTTTCTATGTTGAATCATGTATTTTATTTTAATTTGATGGGTAGGCTCAATAATGTTCATCAGCTTTGAAATAACTGAAATTAGATATGAAGGAATCCCACTATTTTTCTCCTTAGAAAACTTAAGAATTCAAACGGTATGCACAGGAAACATGCACGTATGCAAAACACGCAAGACTAAATGGCGATGTTTTTAGACACTTGCCTGTGTACTCTTAACTCATGTGACTTTAAGTCACAAGATTCAGAGAAATAAAAAGGAATGAATGTTGGCATTTTTGCAGTTATCCCAATCAGAAAAATTATCTCAAATTGGAGATGACCACATCCTGTCAACTTCAGTGACAACTGTCAAAATTAACACAATAACTGCTCTTTGGGGTTCATTCTACATAAATGCTGTTCTGTGCTCTCCTGTATTTTAAAAGCAACATCAAGATGTTTGTGTCTCAGGAAAAGATTTGCTGCCATCAGATTAACTTTCTAATGAGCTGTCTTTGCCTCTGTAGTGTGATTATATTAATTGAATATTTCAGACAATTGCCAAACCAAAATTTGAAACTGAAAAGAAGAAAGAAAAAAAAAACCCTCATCATCATAATGATTGTTTTCCTTCTTGATCTTCTTTATCTCAAGTGCCAAAAGAAATAACCTTTGGAGAACAAGATCCAGGCGCTCCTGTACCCTGGTTGCTTAGTCACTAGTCTATTTAAACAGGACAAAACACAAGTTGATAATTTTTCCAAATATACACTCAGAGTGGGCTTGTGAAAGGGATATATGTAAGTTAGCTCAACACTAGGGAATCAAGATTTTACTACTTAGAAGCGCATAATGACCATATTTTGTAATTATTTTTTCTATGACATTTGTACTCTCCAACATTAGAGAACACCGGAAGCTAGGTTAATGAGTGAATTTGACATTTTTATGAGAAAATTTATTTTAGAAAATAACTGAATCATTTCTTCTCAACTGCTGAGTGGGTTTTTCATCTCAATAATTACCCTCCTAAAAATACTTTCTATCTCTAACAGCCAAAGAGGCTGTATGTGTTTGGGTTGCATAGAATGCAATTTAACATTAATGTCAAGGAATTATATATATAGGACTTTTCAGATTAGTAACATGTGGATAGATAGATCCAGATACTGTATTCTTAAATAAAAGGTAATTTTTTTTCATTCTAGTTAAAAAATAACTGAAGAGGACTTTAAAACATGAATAATTTCCATGCCCAGTTCATGACGGTGTAATGTATACACTTCCACTTATGCATAGTTAAGCATTAAAATTGTGGTATATTAAGAAGCAAAGCTCGCTGAAGTTACCAGAACAGAAGCGCACATGTGTGCCCTCCTCTCCCCCTTCCACATACCCCCCCAAAAGCAAACAGACAGACAAATAGATATAAAACCTGAATGAACACTGTATTCTTTTCAAATTATTTGCAAAAAAAAAATTTTGAATTATTCTTTTTTTTTTTTAAACATTTGAGAAGGCAGTAAGTAATCTTATTCTTATTGGAATAAGTAAGGTTATTATTTAACACATCGATTAGATTGAGCTCTAGAGCTTCACTCGTCTTTCCCCACTCAGATTCGCTTGTTCTCCCACACTCTGGTCAAATGTTATCTAACGCCACGAGCAGGACATCCTGGGGTCACTGGTGAGTCCTCCCCATCCTTGTATCTCATCTCCAATTGGTCATCAAGTTTTGTTAAACTCCCTTAGGTCTCTTCTTTATCCAGTATCCACTGCCACAGCATTATTTCTGTCCCTACCTTATTCTTGCTTAGACTACAGCAGTGGCTTGCACCTGCTCTGTGTTTCATCTCAGTGCTCTCCGGGGATTTTTCTAAAACACACATCATGCCTGCTTACTTACCATCCTCATTTGGATGTCTGGTGGACACTTAATAAATGTCACATGTCCTAACCCTTGCACTTCCCTAACACCAGAAACTTTTTCACACTTAGTCTTCTTCCTCAAAGTAAATGGAAGTGCATTAATCCTATTTCTAAAGGTAAAAACCTTGAAGCCTTTCTCAACTCCTCTCTTTCATGCCCAACATCCAATAAAAAAGCAGATTTTGTTGGTTTTGCATTGAAAATATGTACAGAATTTTACCATTTCTTCCCACCTGCCCTGCTACCAGCCTACTCCACACTGTCACCATGTAATGCTCAGACTTTTGCAGTGATACCCATGCTTGCCTCGCTGCAGTACCTGAGTGGATTCTGACAAAGACATAAGTGTAATTACTTTCACGTTTTACAATAAGGACCCTGCGACTCTAAGAGTTTGACTGTGAGTGATAGAGCGAGGCTCTGATTCCTAAACTCATGCTCTCTTCACCCAAGACAACTGGGTCTTATAAAGGATTAAGTGACTTGTGTACAGCAGCACAACTATAAAGAAGAGGAATTTGGGCTGGAAATAGACACAATGCTCTGCCCATCCAAGTACTGCATGATGTATAGAAGTAAAACATTAAAGATGCATATATTTTGACAAATAACATTTTAAAATGAAAATACTCCTGGGACTTTAGCAAACTGAGATTTAATTAATTCTACAGGGAAACGTGAAACTTTCCTTTGATAGCTGAGATCATGACATTGATGGAACTGGAATTATTTTTTTAATAGAATGATAAACAGTATGTGTTAATGATAACAACTGCAACAACAATCGATACTTCTAATTTGCCATATATATTTTATGAGGTTATCTTTCGTCAGTATAACTAATATGTGGGTAATTACTCCATAACATTCAAAATAATTTATTTTTCTGGTCATAAAGGGCGGTACAAGTTGTGCTCTTTTCACACTCAGGTATTTTTAAAACATTAGGGAAATGCAAATTTAAAAAACCACAGTGAGGTACCACTTTATAGCCATAGGTTGGATGATATACATATATATCATATGACATTGTTTTAGTCTGTTTTGTGTTGCTATAACAGAATACCTGAGACTGGGTAATTTATAAGGAAAAGAAAATTGGCTTACAATTCTGGGACAGCTGCATCTGGCATGGGCCTCAAGCTGCTTCTACTCATGGCAGAAAAAGAGCAGGCAGCGGGCGGGTACAAGCAGATCACATGGTGAGAGGAAGCAAGAGAGAGAGCAAGAGGAGGTGCCAGGGTCCTTTAAACAATCAGCTCTCACAGGAACTAATAGAACAAGAACTCACTCACTACCCCTCCTCCTCCAGGGAGAGCATTAATCCATTCATGAGGCATCTGCCCCCATGACTCAATCAGTTTCCAACACTGCCATGTTGGAGATTAAATTTCCACATGAGTTTTGGAGGGGACAACACATCCAAACTCCATCAGACATATATTTTTTAAAAAAACAAGAGGCAAGGATGTGGAGAAATTGGAACTTTTGTGCATTGCTGGTGGGAATTTAAATGGTGTAGCTGCTGTGGAAAACACTATGGCAGTTAAACATAGAAGTAAACATAGAATTACCATATGATCCAGCAATTCCACTCTAGGTATATACCCCAAGGAACTGAAAGCAGGAACTCAAACAGATATTTGTATACTAATGTTTATAGCAGCATTAATTCACAATAGCCAAACTGTAGAAATAACCCATGTGTCCATAAATAGATTAATGGATAAACAAAATGTGCAATAACCTGTGAAGGACTATTATCCAGCCTTTAAAAGGAATGAAATTCTGATACACACTACAACATGGATAAAACTTGAAGATATTATGCTAAGTGAAATAAAACAGACCCAAGAGGACAAATATTGTATTTCCACTTATGGAAGGCATCTAGAATTGACAAAAAGTACAATAGTAGTTACCAGGGACTGGGGAATAGGGGAAAATGTGGAGTTATGTTTTAATGGGTACAGTTTTAGTTTGGGATGATGACAAAGTTCTCAAAATGGATAGTGGTGATGGTTGCACATGCGAACATACTTGGTGCTGGTGAATTGTACACTTAAAAATGGTTAAAATGGTGAATTTTATGTTATGTATATTTTATCACAATAAAAAATATTGTCCAAAAAAAATCAAAATTCAAAACACATAGAGTGACTGTATGATGAGTTGAGTACATGCTGTATTGAAAATATAAATTACTCTATTGTTTTGTGTTATATTTTAATTAATATTAAAATTTTCATTGTACCTTAAATTTTAAAAGACTAAGCTTATTGTTTTAGAATTGAAAATCTTATTGAGATTATTGTAAATTCACATGCAGTTGTTAAAAAATAATACAGAGAGATACCGTGTACACTTCACATGGTTTCCTCCAGTGATAACATTTTGAAAAACTATGGAATAATATTGCAACCAGGATGTTGATGTTGGTAAAAGCCACCAATCTTGTTCAGATTTCCATAGTTTTACTTGTACTCATTTGTGTGTGTGTGTGTGTATTTATTTCTATGCAGTTTTATCACATATAGGTTCACATATCCAGCACTACATTGAAGACGTAGAACAGTTCCATCACCACAAGGATCCTCATGAGGCCCTTTTATAAGCAACACGCCTCCCTCCAGTATAGTCTCCTTCTTCTATATCCTCTCTTTCTCATCCCTAAACCTTTGCAAGCACTCATGTCTTTTTTATCTCAATAATTTTATCATCTCAAAAATGACATGTTAGTGGAATCTCTTATAAATGGTATGTACCTTTTTTAGGATTGACTTTTTTCACTGAGCATAATTTCCTAGAGATTCATACAAATTATTGAATCAGTAGTTCATTTCCTTTTTGTTGCAGAGTAGTATTCCATGGTATGTATGGTTAACCCTTCACCTCTTGAAGGACATCTGGGCTTTTCAGGTTTGGGCTGTTAAGAATAAAGCTGCTGTACACATTTATGTATAGACTTTTCTGTGTGAACATAAGCTTTCATTTTTCTGGAATAAATGTCCAAGATTGATGAATCATATGGTAGTGACAAGTTTAGTTTATAAGAATCTGCCAAAGCATTTTCCAGAGTGGCTGTGCCATTTTACATTCCCACAATCAGTGCATGAGAGATCCAGTTTCTCTGCATCCTCTTCAGCATTTGGTGTTTTTGCTGTTGTTTATTTTAGCCATTCCAATAAGTGTGTAGTGATACTGGGGTTTTAGTTTGCATTTCTCTGATAACCGATAATGTTGTATATCTTTTAACATACTTATTTGCCATATGTATATCCTTTTAGACAAAATGTCTATTCAAGGCTTTGGTATAGTTTCTAATTTTGTTGTTCCTTTTATTACTGTTGTGTTCAAGAGTTCTTTACATATTCTATATACTAGTCCTTTGTTGGCTATGTGATTTGCAAATATTTTCTCCAAGTCTGTAGCTTTTCTTCCTCTTCACATGGATGTTCACAGTTCAGCAGGTTTTAATTTTAATGAAGCCGATTCATCAATTTTTTAATGGGTTGTGCTGTTGATGTCAAGTCTAAAAACTTTGTTTAGTCCTAGATCCTGAAGATTTTTTTTTCTAAAAGTTTTACAATTTTACATTTTACGTTTGAGTTCATGAGCCATTCCGAGTTAAATTTTGTGTAAGGTGGGAGGTTTAGTTTGCGGTTCATTTTTTTTTTTTTGCCTGTAGATGTCCAGTTGCTCCCACGCTATTTGGCGAGACTGTCCCTTGCTCCATTCAATTGTTTTTGTACCACTGTCAAAAACCAGTTGAATATATTTGTGTATCTATTTCTGGATTCTCTATTCTGTTCCATAGAATTAAGTGTTTATCCCTCCACCAATACCACACTGTCTCAATTATTATGTCTATATATTAAGCCTTAAATATGAGTAGATTGATTTCATTTTTATTCTTCATTGTCCATATTATTTTAGCTACTCCAGAGCCTGTTTCCTTTTATATAAATTTTAGAAAAAATCTTCCTGATATCTACAAAAGACCTTGATAACATTTTGATAAAAATTGCATTAATCTTACAGACCAATTGGGAAAGAATTGACATCTTTACTATGTTGGGTCTTCCAATCCATAAACGCAATATGTCTTTCCATTTATTTCAATCTTCTTTGATTTATTCATCAATATTTTGTAATTTTTGACGTACAGATTTTGTACATGCTTTCTTATTTATCTAAGTATTTCGTTTTCTTTGCAGCAATATTAACGGATATTGCATTTTTACTTTGCTTCCACATGTTCATTGTTAGTATATAGAAATGTGATTGATCTTTGTGCATTGATCTTATATCCTACAACATTGTCAAAATCACTTATTAGTTCTACGAGGTTTTTTTGTAGATTTCCTTGTGATCTTCTGTGTAGTCAGTCATATTATCTCCAAATAGAGAAAATTTTATTTCTTCTTTTTAAATCTGTATCCATTTTGTTTTTCCTGCTGGCAGTTCTACATTGAATAGAGAGTGGCAAGAGGAGACATCCTTGCCTTGTTTATGACCGCACGGGAAAAACAGTCAGTACTTAAGTATGATGTTAGCTACAAACCTTTTTTTAAAGCACCCATTGCACCTTCACTAAGGTAGACCAGATCCTGGGCCATAAAACAAACCTTTAAAAAACTAGAAGTATTAAAAATCATACATAATGCTGTTCTCTGATCATAAAAGAATCAAATTAGAAATCAACAACAGAAAAATAGCAAGAAAATTTCTAAATATGTGAACATTAGATTACAGATTTCTAAAATCCCTGGGTTGAAGGGCCAATCTCAAAATTATAAAAATACTTGTTGCCTGAATGAAAACCAAAACACAAAATAGGAGAGATACAGCTAAACGAGTACTGAGAGAGAAACTTACGGCACTGAACAGGAGGAAAGATCTCAGTTCAACAATCTAAGTTCCTACCACAAAAATATATGAAAGTATGAGCAAAATAAACCCAAATCAAGTACAAGGAAAAAATAATAAATATCAGAGAGAAATCAATGAAATTGAAAACAGGAAAAACAATAGAGAAAATTAGTGAAAGAAAAAGCTGGTTATTTAGAAAAAAATCAATAAAATTGATAAAGCTCTAGCAAAACTGACAAAAATTAAAAGAGAAGATTCAAATCACTAATTTCAGGAATGAAATAAGAGACCTCATTATAGATCCCACAACCATTAAAAGGATAATAAGGGAACATTATACATAATTGTATGCTCAACAATTTGACAACTTAGAAGAAATGGGCCAATTCCTCAAAAACCACAAACTTTCAAATTCAACCAAGATGTGATAGATAATCTAAATAGTCCTACAACCACCAAAAAAATTGAATTGATAATTCAACTGATAATTGAAAAAGAAATCTTGAAACCCAGATGGTTTCACAGGAGAATTCTACCAATACCAAACATTTAAAGAATTAACACCAATTTTCACAATCTTTTCTAGAAAATTGAAGAAAAATTATTAACTCACTTTATAATAATAAAACTAGAAAACTACAGACCAGTACCCCTCATGAATTTAAATGTTGAAAATCCTCAACAAATTACTAGCAATTTGAATCCAACAGTGTATAAGCAGAAGTATATGCTAGGCCCAATTGGTGTAAGGCTGGTTCTCCATTCTAAAATCAGTAAATACAGTCCAATATATCAAAAAGCTAAAGAAAAAAATATCACATGATCATATCCATTGATGTAGAGAAGGCATTTGACAAAATCCAACATACATTTATGATAATAACTCTCAGCAAGCCAGGAATAGAGGAAAGTTACCTCAGATTGATAAAGAGCATCTACAAAATGTCCATCAACAGGAGACTGGATAGGAAAATGTGGTATATCTACACAAGGGAATACTACTCGGCCATAAAAAGGAATGAAATTCTGCCATTCTCAGCAACATGGATGAGCTTAGAGAAAATTATCTTAAGTGAAGTGAGCCAGGGCAGAAAGAGAAATACTACATGTCCTCACTCATAAGTGGGAGCTGAAAAAAAAAATAAACAAAAAAAGGAAGATTGATACAACAATCATAATAATTCCTTAGACTTTCAAAAGGAGAGAATGGAACTGAGGCCACCAGAGGGGAGGAGGGGAGGAGGGTTAAGGAGGAGTTGGTAAAGGGCCACAAAAAAATGTTTACATTGTGTAATGATAAAATTTTTTTTAAAAAGAACCAATCAATCAATCAATAAGTGTATTGTCTTTAGTATCAGATTGTATTTTAATATTTGTTTCAATCAACAAATATGATTTATGAAACTCATAAGTAAAGCGATTATATACACCCATATTTCTGCTCGTCTTGTTTCTTTTTTCTGTATGCTCCAAGATTCTTTTATTATTTCCTTTCTATCTGAAGAAACTTCTATAGCCAATCTTTAAGGTTAGATTTGCTAGTGACAAATTCTTTTAATTTTCCTTTGTATAAAAATATCTTTATTTCCTCTTCTTTCCTGAAGGACATTTTTGCTGAACATAGAATTTTCTGTTGATGGTTTTTTTCTTTCATCACTTGAAACATGTTTTGCCGCTTTCTTCTAGCCTCCGTGGTTTCATGAGAAATTTGCTTTTATTCTAATTGGTGTCCTCCTAGAAAAATGCATTGTTTTTCTGTGGCTGCTTTCAAAATATTTTTCTTGTGTTTCAGTTCCAGAAGTTTAATTAAATTAAAATGTGTCTTAGTGTATACCTCTTTGGGTTTATCCTGTTTGGAGTTTTCTTAGTTTCTTCAATCTGTAGATGTGTGTATTTCACCAAATTTAGGAAGTGTTTAACCATTACTTTGTTGAATATTTTTTCAGCCACTCTATCTTTCCCACATCCTTCTAAAAGGCTCATGATAAAGATGTTGGATCTTTTGTGATTGTCCCACAGTCCCCTGAAGCTCTGTTCATTTTTTTTTTTTTTTTTCAATATTCTGTTTTTTCTCCGCTGCTCAGATTGGGTGAATTCAATTGACCTCATGTTCACTGATTATATTTTCTCTCATTTCCACTCTTTTTTGAGTCCATGTACAAGGTGTTTTTGTTTTGTTTTTTTGTTTGTTTTCATTTTGTTATTGTATTTTTCAGCTTCATGCTTTCCATTTTGGTTCTTTTTTATAACTTCTATGAGGGTACTTCAAAAAGTCTATGGAAAAAATAGAAATAAAAGATAATATGAATATTTTCATGGATATTTTAAAGGTGCCTCATATTTGCTGACATTTTCTATTTTTTATCTGTTTCAAAAGCATTTGTGATTGATTGTTGAAACACTTTTATGATAGCTGCTTGAAACCCTTGTCAGATAATTCAACCATCTGATTCATCTCCATATTGGTGTCATTTGATTGTCCTTGTTCATTCAAGTTGTGATTTTCTTGATTTCTATATGACAGATGATTTTTGTTTTGTTTTGTTTAATTGTATCCTTGGCCTTTTGTCTGTTAAATTAGGGGCTATGGGTCTTATTTAAATCTCTTATTTTTTTTTTTTTTTTTTTTTTTTTTTTTTTTTTTTGAGAGCTCACAATATACATTTATTCAAATACTGATGCTGAACACAACAGATTTGTGACAGTCATTGTTTTTTTTTTTTTTTTTTTTTTTTTAATTTTATTTTGTCAATATACATTGTAGCTGATTAATGCTCCCCATCACCAAAACCTCCCTCCCTTCTCCCTCCCCCCTCCCCCCCAACAATGTCCTTTCTGTTTGCTTGTTGTATCAACTTCAAATAATTGTTGTTGTTATATCTTCTTCCCCCCCCCCCCGGTTTGTGTGTGTGTGTGTGTATGTGTGTGTGTGTGAATTTATATATTAATTTTTAGCTCCCTCCAATAAGTGAGAACATGTGGTATTTCTCTTTCTGTGCCTGACTTGTTTCACTTAATATAATTCTCTCAAGGTCCATCCATGTTGTTGCAAATGGCAGTATTTCATTCGTTTTTATAGCTGAGTAGTATTCCATTGTGTAGATGTACCACATTTTCCGTATCCACTCATCTGATGATGGGCATTTGGGCTGGTTCCAACTCTTGGCTATTGTAAAGAGTGCTGCGATGAACATTGGGGAACAGGTATACCTTCGACTTGATGATTTCCATTCCTCTGGGTATATTCCCAACAGTGGGATGGCTGGGTCGTATGGTAGATCTATTTGCAATTGTTTAAGGAACCTCCATACCATTTTCCATAGAGGCTGCACCATTTTGCAGTCCCACCAACAATGTATGAGAGTTCCTTTTTCTCCGCAGCCTCGCCAGCATTTATCGTTCATAGTCTTTTGGATTTTAGCCATCCTAACTGGGGTTAGATGGTATCTCAATGCGGTTTTGATTTGCATTTCCCGGATGCTGAGTGATGTTGAGCATTTTTTCATATGTCTGTTGGCCATTTGGATATCTTCCTTAGAGAAATGCCTACTTAGCTCTTTTGCCCATTTTTTAATTGGGTTGCTTGTTTTCTTCTTGTAAAGTTGTTTGAGTTCCTTATATATTCTGGATATTAATCCTTTGTCAGATGTATATTTTGCAAATATTTTCTCCCACTCTGTTGGTTGTCTTTTAACTCTTTTAATTGTTTCTTTTGCTGTGCAGAAGCTTTTTAGTTTGATATAATCCCATTTGTTTATTTTTCCTTTGGTTGCCCGTGCTTTTGGGGTCGTATTCATGAAGTCTGTGCCCAGTCCTATTTCCTGAAGTGTTTCCCCTATGTTTTCTTTAAGAAGTTTTATTGTCTCAGGGTGTATATTTAAATCCTTAATCCATTTTGAGTTGATTTTAGTATACGGTGAGAGGTATGGATCTAGTTTCATTCTCCTGCATATCGATATCCAGTTTTCCCAGCACCACTTGCTGAAGAGGCAGTCCCTTCCCCAGTGAATAGGCTTGGTGCCTTTGTCAAAGATCAGATGGCAGTAAGTGTGTGGGTTGATTTCTGGATTCTCTATTCTATTCCATTGGTCAGTGTGTCTGTTTTTATGCCAGTACCATACTGTTTTGGTTATTGTAGCTTTGTAGTATAGCTTAAAGTCAGGTAGTGTTATGCCTCCAGCTTTATTTTTTTTGCTGAGCATTGCTTTGGCTATTCGGAGGTGAAAAATCTCTATAATGAGAACTACAAACCACTGCTGAGAGAAATTAGAGAGGATACAAGAAGATGGAAAGATATTCCATGCTCTTGGATTGGAAGAATCAACATAGTGAAAATGTCCATACTACCCAAAGTGATATACAAATTCAATGCAATCCCCATCAAAATTCCAAAGACATTTTTCTCAGAAATGGAAAAAACTATTCAGACATTTATATGGAACAATAAATCTCTTATTTTAACAGCCAGTCAGGGTGTTTAGGTTTAGCACGCAGGTCCTGGCCTACTTTTGTGGGCCGTGGTTCCAATGGCAGTTTAGTTTTCAGTGCCTTTCCACTGTTCCTTTGGTCTGCCAGGTTCATCTGGTGCTGCTGGGTTTCCGCTGGTCCCTGCTGGTACTGCCTACGTGAGCTGACAAGTTTTTACCAGCCAGTCCTCTGGATGTCTCTCAGTGAGGGACAGACATCCAAGCTCTGCAGGAACAAAGAAACTTCTTGGGATGGGCCATTTCTTATGAAGAACTAGAGTTTGGGGGAAGGGAGGTTGGTGATTAATTGGGTGGGGGACATGGGGAATTATCACAATTTGTGGTAATGGGCATGCTGATAGTATTGATCTGGCCACCACATCTTGGGCACAGGCGATAATGGTCAGTTTTGTACCCCATGAATATGCATAATCAATAAAAAATAAAAATTAAAAAAAAAAGAACTCGAGTTTTAATGGAGGGAAATTTGAATAACTGTATGGTATCTGGAAGAAAACCCAAAAACATAAAAATGGGAAAGAGGGGTACAGGAAAAGCACACAGAAAAGGGCAGAAGACAAAGTGAGTCTCCTCCACAGCGTTTTCTAGAGATGGCCCTGCAAACCTTCCATCCGTGATGGAGGCAAAGGAAACAAAAAGAGGCTGGTCACTGTTGTTGTCTCTGGACCACCTCACCTTGTTACCACGTCAGCTAGCATTACTGCCCTCTCCTTTAGCAGACGTTTTGTTGTGCTGGCATTGGCGATGGCAAGCATGTGCCCAACTTACTTCTACTGAACGTGCAGCTCATTGTGAACCACGAGGGAACTGAAGAAAATAAGTTAGAACAAACAGCATTATTTGGGCACTGTCCAGTTTATATGATGCTTTCGTGTGGATTAGCAACCTGCTACCTGACATGTTCTCCCTGGGTCTTTGAGAGACACCTTGAAGAGTAGCAGTGGGTACGAATAGCACAAGGTGGTGTAACTCCAATCACTAACCTTTCAGACTCTTTTCCCACAGTTGCCATTCAGTATGTTTTCTGAATACAAAGACCAGCAAATTTGCCTCTCCAAATTAGTGAGTAAGGAATTTATTATAGATTAAAACACCCTTCTGCAGAGTAGGTGTGTATATATTAGAAGATGCATCTTCAGCAATTCAGCACATAGGCAGGCTTATGAGCAAAGATGAATGGTTATGAATTTGTAACAGTAAATTATACTTTGGCTTCAGCTGTCTTTCTGTTGCTGGAGACTAGTCAAGATGTCTTAATGCTGGCCTTCAATGGCACTTTTCAGAGGACATTGTATCAGCCACACCTACTCAACATGCTTATCAAGTGGGAGAGTCAGACGAAAGCATTTAACATCTTGGAAGACAATAAAGTATACTTTGTGATTAGCTCAAAACGTAGCTATATTATGTTTTTTTTTAAAACTCCAGTTATTGCAGATCATGGCGCATATTGACACTGCAGAATATGGTAATTAAAGAACAGGCTCAGTAGAATACATTACACTGCTCCACTTTTTGTTTTCTGTTACTTAATAGCCTGAGGGAAGCTGTTTCTGTTCAGAGTAATGGCACATGCAACTAGCCTTTGTGACCAAGAGCTCAATTTTGTCACCTCATTATAATAATTGCTGGCAAGAGGAAGAGGTTGCATATCAATTTAACAGCAAATTTGCATTTTATTATTGTTATTTCTCTGCTGCTGGACATGTTGATGTAAAATAAGGTATACAACATTTAAAAAGACTTTCAATAGATCAATTTCAGAAAATTTAACTGGAGTTTTAGGATTTCAGGTTATTTACTTAATTGTGGTTGTAATTGACTCAGCTCCGCAGCTACAGAGAATGGCTTATATTTGTCACATAGTATAGGATAATTTTTAAATTTTACAGAATTTGCTTTAAAAAGTTTAATTTGAGGGGACAACACTCTCTTCTAATCTACCTATTTTTCCTTAAGCTTTTTGAGAGCAGGGACTGTATCTTTTCCATCTCTCTGTTGGTACCACGTGATCCACACAACCCCTATTACTATTCGTAGTTCTTCCCAGTGTAATCAAAGCCCAGGCTTTGATTATATGTACAGGACTGTAGACATAACAATAAGCTCTTCTGTCTATAAGACATTGGATCATCCTTATTTCAAGCCAGTGCCTCTTAAACAATCACTATTTTCTAAACCCATGATTAAATTCAAACAAACTTAAATTCATATAACATTTTATCATTTAACAATTCATTCCATTTTACCATTAGAATGCCAGCATGTAAGCTCCATGAGAGCAGGATTTTTTCTTTTTTGTTTACTACTCTATCTTCAGCACCTAGAATAGTGTTTGGCACATAGTAGCCCCTCAGTGTTTGTTGAATGTATGAATGTGTTTTATTAAGACAGTGAAACAAATAGCTGTACAGGCTGCCTTTGTTGTATGGGATGAAGACCCCAGATTTAGTGTCAGAAAATCTCAGTGATTATCCCAGCTCTGCTACGAATTTGCTGTTGATCTTAGGTATGCCACTTAATCTCTCTGTGCCTTTTTTATTTAGGAAATGGAAATATTACATCTGATGAATGATAAAGTTTAGTCCATATTTAAAAACGCAAAATTCACTGATTCATGATTAGCAGCATACATTTGGGAAGTGGCTGGCTTGGAACAGAGTTACAATTTGTGGCCATGGAACCAGCATTGCCAGCTAGCAAATACAGGCTTGGAACTAAGACGTTGATCTCTTTGGCAACTAAAAATTTGGCTCTAACAATTAAACTAGTCACCAACTTGATTAAATAAAATGTCTCTTCTACACTTTGGCATGGAAAATTGATTTTTAGGAATAAGAGAACTAAATCTGACACAGAGGAGTGAAATATAGCGTAATGATTAACAGAACTAGATTTAAATCCTGGCTCCAAAATTTTCTGTGAAAACCTGGCCAGGAAATTTAATCTTTTTGTGCCTCAATTTTGGCATATATAAAATGAGGTGATGATAATAATATCAAAATGAAGTGACTTATTTAATGTTCCTGGGACATGGTAAGTTTTGAAAGCCTTACAGCCAGGCTGTAATAAAGGAATAAGGGAAATAGATAGTTGGGTAAAACTGAATTCGTGCAAGATAAATCTGTGTATTTGGCTTAAGGCAAACACACAAGAGAGAGGTGAAATCGAGACCAGACTGCCTAGGTCCCTACTGTAGTACCTCCTTTTACAAGCTGTAATAATTTAGTTATTTTCTTAACATCTCTGTTTCTTAGTTTCTTAGTCTCCTCTTCTTCAGGACAGTGATAATAATAGCACCTACCTCATAAGGTATTTTAAATGAAGTGATCTATGTAATATGCTTAGAACAGTGTCTGGCATATAGTAATGTCTGGCATATCGATAAATGTAGCTGCTTTTATTCTGCTCTGTTGATCTCATTCAGAGGGGTAATTGGAAGAGATGTGGAAGGCAGTTAGCCCAGGAATGAAGAGGAAATAGTGGGAATTCAATAGGGCAGAACAGATAGTGATAGTCTAGTGGGCTTTTTCTTTTTCAGAAAAGTACATGTAATCATACTATACTCTGAGATTTTAGGAAAAAAATGCCTTGCAAACGCAAGACATTGAGATTTCTCACTTCATTTGTTGACAATAAATACCACAGTCTCCAATTTATCCCTGTGCTTGGGTGATGAACCTTACTTTTAACCAAGAAATCTGCCCTAGGTAAAAGGACTTTTAATCTCGCACACACTGATTAGAAGATGTTGCTAAATACTGCTCTACAAGTTGTAAATAGATTGTCAATCTTTCTTTAATAAGACGACCATTGTGATATCACAATGAGTCATTACGCACTTTCTCTCAAGTGAGGACCTCAATATTTCAGCCCAGAAAGTTCCTGAATAGACTTCCTCAGATGGACTGAGATATAAAGACAGGATGGTAAGCACAGGTCAAAAAAATAAGAACAGTAAAAAGGAGGCTCAGTTTCCAACTTGCGGTACACATTGTACAGGGTGTTTCTTTTTGGTGAGCTTTAAAGAGATATGAAATAAGCCTATATCTTTGGTGATTGAGAGGCCCTTTTCTTTTTTTTTTTTTTTTTTTTGTCTTTTTCGTGACCGGCACTCAGCCAGTAAGTGCACTGTGCACCGGCCATTCCTATATAGGATCCGAACCCGCGGCGGGAGCGTCGCCGCGCTCCCAGCGCCGCACTCTCCCAAGTGCGCCACAGGCTCGGCCCGAGAGGCCCTTTTCAGTTAGCCAAAATAATTTGGTTATTTTGGGTATGCATTACTTCATTAAAAAAAAAAGTAATGTACAGTTGTTCAGAAATAGGCAACCGTTAGTTCTTTCAAGTGGGTTGGAGTAGAAGGCCTTCTCAGCAGACAGTACTAAAAAGTTTTGTTCCTTAAAACATTGTTTCTTACATACTAAGGCCACGTAGGCTTAATGAGTGCATTTTTTTTAACAGCTTTATTGAGGGATGTTTGATATATAAAAAACCGCACATATTTAATGTATGCAATTTGATGAGTTTGGACATGTGCTTCTTTAAAATGTAAATATCCCTTGAAAGTGTCACGTATCTCTGTTATTCACATCTTAGAGTAAATTTCGTTTGTCACTGACTTTTCTCTCTTCTCCAGCTGAGTATTTGACCTTAAGGGCAGTGGAGTTTCAAGTGGAAGATTAAAATTAAATTAAATTAGAAATTAAATTAAAAACTGGGGACTTCTAAAGGGGGTTGGCTTGAATTAGGAACTTTGGTTGGATGTCCAAGGAATCTGTTGGGAAATAGGGAGAAGACACTGAGGAGAACAGAGACTAAATTAATTTAGTTTGCAGTTGCACTAGAATTTTCAGAAATAGGTGGACCTTTCAAAAATCCTATGTATAATACTTAAGGTATAAGTTAGTGTTCTTGAAGCACTTGCTAGAGTCTGTGCCAGCTCATTACTACAGAGTGAATGTTAATGGCTACATAATTTGCAGGGCCCAGGGCAAAATGAAAATGCAGACTTCTTGTTCAGAAAGCAGGCACAAAGAGTCATTAAAGGTACTAAAGTATAAAATTGTTTACTTTCTTCTGCCATCCCTCTCTTGACCTGTCATAGTGGTTTTTACCTGCTATTTGATGTTGTTGCGAGTAAAGAAAAGCAAAAGTATGAATTATTAGCATGAATCTTCACATTCGTCTTTACATCATGTAATGCAAACATAAGAATACTTAGCGTGAATTCAGAATCACCAAAAATTATACAATTTGTATTTCATAGATCATGCGGATGTGTGTCATTCTTACCAGAACAGCGAAAAAGGCTACGTGAACTACTCAACTATTTTTATTTCATTTCTGGATACACTCTCTCCCTTTGGCTTACTGATGAATGAGGAAAGACTACGAGAAAAAGAACTATGGATTGCCCTTTCTTTCTGTTTCCTTCTGTAGCATCACTTTCAGCATAAGTGGTTGGCTAATACAGGGAAATAATGCAAGGTGGAAAGGATGCCATAGGTCATCCTAGGTCGTTGTAGGTAATCCTTGGCCATCCATGTTTCTTAGAATACCACTGTCTTCTTGCTAAATTTGGAGCCAGTTCTGGTTCCAAAGGAAAGCGTGGCCTCTTGAGACTGCCAGCTTCCTCGTGGGGTCATAGACATAACACACTTTATTCTTGTTCTCACATGGGATCTCACTGAACTCACTGAATTGTGCGTCCCCCAAAACTCCCCATCATGCACACTGTGTGCAAACAAGGCAGCCCAGGTAGCAGCAGACACACAGAGCGTGCAGATGTCCCCTGCTCCCCTGCATGCTCACTGTCCACTTGGACTTTGCCCATGAAACACCAGTTCGACTATAAAAAGCATGAAACAAACCAAGAGGCCCTGTCCAGCTGTCTGGGTCACCCAGCCATGAATCCAGCCCTGCCTTGAAGTTTCCTACGAGGGGTCAATTAGCAAAGCATCTGCAAAGGAAGTGAAAACTGGCTAGTCCTTTTTTATTACGTGATCTAACACTGTCTCAGACATATGGGAGATCACAGGATAAATGCAGACCTTGTTCTGAAGTTTATTTTTACTCTGAGAGCTGCAGCGGGGAGGGGAACAGGAGACAGACAGTTTTAAGATTTTCTTCAAACAAACACAATGTTTTATGGACTATAAAGTAAAATCTTAAGATAGAATATGAGATTCAAAGAAATGATGCTGCTTATTACGTAAAGAGGTGCTTGGGTGAAAACCACTTAGAGAAACTGAGTGAGACAGCCACACAGAGTCAGAAGGCTGTCTGCTAGTCCTGACGTCACTGTTAGGTAACTGTGACCTCAGACAAGCCGTGCCTCTCCCCAGTCCTCATAAACCTCATCTGTAAAACAGAGTTTGAACATAGATGGTTTCTAGTTTAAAATTTGTTCAGTTAAAGAGGCATTTAAGCATCAAGAAATCTGTTTTAAAGATAGAACTGTAGCCTTTGAAGAATTCTTCCCAGAATTGCCAGAGCTCTTCAGTGGGGCCTTCAGGCAAATGCGCTTCCTCAGCTGTAGACTGAACCTGGTTTGAATGATGATCTGTCCCATATTTCTGCATCTTCTTCTTCCTAAGGAACTATTAATCATTGCTAAAGGACACATTTTTAAGTGCTGAAAGATAAAGTCAAAAAATAAGACGTATGTCCAAAAAAGTCCAGGTAGATTTGAGAAAAGTTGAGTGACTTTTTATATGCATAGATTCATTTCTATTCAGTTTTCACTTTTTGCTTTTATCCAAACCAAAAGTTACCTTACCACTTGAAAGTTCTCTTTTATGATTTATTGAATACTATTATTAACATTTTATCAGGAGATTGTTTTCCTTATATTTTAAAAAGGACTGCCAAAATATAAAGTATGATTTTGTTATGTCTTGCAGAAAATTGATTTTTTCACAGAAAGATAGACTCAATCTTCTATTATAGTCAACAGAGAAATAAATATTTTTAAATAAAGGCAGGAAACAGAAGGTAATTAAAATATATTGAGTTCCTGTTATGGAACAGGTACTGTGCTTTACATATATATATATTTTTTAACCCATACATAATCATTTGGTTACCTGTGCGATGCCAGAAAGCTTCTAATGCGAACTCCAGCCCAGACTTCTCTCTCACGTTCCAGTGCTGTCTGTATAGCCGGCCACCTACGTGGTAAGTCCACTTGGCACTGACATCTCAAAATCAATATGGCCAGACTGAACTCATCATCTTTCCCCAAAGGCCTGCTCTAGCCACAGGCTTTCTTACCTCAAGTGATGGCGAGGTTACTTCTCCAGGTGCTTAGGCTAGAAACTTTGGGGTCATCCTTGTCTCCTCTTTTCTCAGCCTTGCTAGCCAATCAATCCATCAGGAGATCCAGCATGGATGTGACCACTCCTCACCCCCCATCCAAGTCTGAGCCAAAGAAACCCCCCCAAAAGACCACCAAAAAACAAAGAACTAAGTATTTGGTCTACTTTTCTCACAACTATAACATGTTCACCTTCTGAAATACTCTTATTTTCTTCTTCAGCATGTTGGTTATTTCTTTTCTGTTTACCCATTTTCATCAGTGAAATGTTCACTGATGTGTTCCAAGCCCCTAGATAGTGCTTAGCATTTGGTAGGTGCTCAATCAATCTTTGTGGTATGATGGTATGAATGAATGAATGAGTGAATGAATGAGTAGTTTCATTTATTCCTCATACTAACCTGACTATGATTAGTCAGGAGGTGTTTTACAGGTACGGATGTTGAAACTCAAAGAAGCTAGATAAATTTGACAGGTCAGAAATCTTGTAAGAGCCAAAGCTGAGATTAAAAAGAGACCTCTCTGATCTGGACCTCTTCCATGTTACCACACTTTAAAACATGTATGTTATGAAAATGTAGGTATTCCATAAAATATAATGCATTTATAGTTTGTATTTCCCCTTTCTCCACACTCTCAGCCGACGGTTTTTAAATGAAACTCTTAGGACACTATAACTAAAGTAACTGGTGTATAGAGTAACTCATGTAAAATGAATAATATGAGGTGCGATAGTTCAGACTCAAGCTGCAGAGTTATAGAAAAAAACAACTTGAGCTAGCTAAGTCATAAATTACATTTTAAAATAAAGAATTTAAAAAATAATAACAAAAGGTAGAATGTCTCTGAAAGATATATGAGCTCATGGAAACCACAGGAAAAAAATAAAGAAGTGGGAAAGTGAGAGGAGGAGGCAGATGACTTCAGAGAGTTTCCACTCCACCTACCATGTGTATCTTCCTCATTCTTTCTACTCAGTTCACCGATATGTGCTCCCTCTGTCTGTAGGGGGCAAGATGACCAAGCTGCACCCATCACTCTCTAACCCAAGTGAGGCTGCAGTCTCTTAGTCTTAGGTTATGGGCCCTCTTTGGGTGGAATACCTCTTCCTGTCCAGTCAACGATGGCCAGGAATGAGGACTCAAGGTGCACACACCGATAGAGGACACCTTCGGTGGCTGGGGAATGAGGCGTGCTGGGCAGATTCCAGAGAAAGGGCTCAGCAGAACCCCTATCTGTGTAAACTCAATAAAACTACTAATGAGAAAACTTAGATGAATCTCTGATGCTCAAGTAATTATAGTTTACTGTTCTCTTGCTCTTGTTTTTTCTCAGGTATAGAGGCTAAATATTGGTGACTTGATAATAGAAAAGAGCAGAAAGAAAAAATAAAAGAGGGACTCTTGGGATAAGGAAAAAGGGGAAAAATTACCAGAGAATCAGGAGTTCTGCATTCTAATCTCAATTCTGTCACCAAGAAGCAAATGCCTTCGACAAGCCAATTCTCTGGTCTCAGTTTCCTCATCTGTATAATGACACTGGACAAGAATTAGTACGTTTCCCAGCCTGCTTGATCAGAAGAATTAGCTGGGAGCATTTTCCAAATGCGGATTCTTCTGACTTACCCGTGAATATTCTGATTTTAAAAATCTTGCATGAAATTCTATAATTTGTATTTTCAAGCAACTTTCCAAATGATTATGATAATCAACTGTATTTGCAAACCACTAGTCTAGATGACATTTAAGACTCCTCCTGGTGTTTCAAATATTTGCTCACCTAATAATTATCTAACTGAGGAATCAGTCCAATTGTAATAAAATTGATTTCTTATTGTATGTCTGGGTGTCTTTTTCAGAAATTGCATAATATTTCCATTTTGTTTTATAAAAAATTAGTAACAATATCTAGTACAAAATAGATTCTCAGTAAATATTTATGAATAGATAAATGGCCATTTCTATATCTATTAAAAATTAACAGTAATTCTTCTTGAGGAACCTAGTTTTTATACATGTTGGAGAAGAAATTTCTTTGAGTTTGTCTGGCTTACTGGAATATTCAGAGTATTTAATGGCATAATAGTATATAAACGAGGGTTCATAATCTTTATATTATAACGCAAAGCTCATGATAGTGGAATCTCATTTTTATCTCCTGTAACATGGATAAATGAGATATAGGTGAAAGTACAATGTTCTCGGCATGCTTTGTGAAATGCTACACAAGTACATGATGCTGTTGTGTTGTTCTTACACCATCCACAGCATTCTAATACCTGTCAGCTTTGCCAGTCTCAAAGTATTGCTTTAACAAGTTCTGCAGAGAATTGGATTAGCCCTGAACTTTTTTGAATGCCTGGTGTTCTTTATGGAAACAAAAGGTATGGGTTTCTAAAGGGACTGAACTTCCAGGCAGAAGATCTGTGACATACTTCTGCTTTCGTGTCTGATTAGCTGCATAAAATTGATCACGTCACCTCTTTTGGCCTCTGATTACTCTTCTATAAAATGAGTTCTATATTCATTCAAATACTATAATTCTTATAAATAATTAGGAGATTAAAAAATATGCAAATTGTTATACTCAGTTCTGAGTATCACTACATCTCTGCTTAATACTTAGATTTAGTGGTGTTCTACTTACCTTTTGGTACAATTTTAATATGTTACCTAGGTCCACAAAATTATATTGCTTCAAAGAAAATAGAAACAGAACTCTGTGGATACCTACACTTTTCAACACCAGATCATTTTTGTGTGTGACACAAGTTCTTTTCTATGTGATCTTTCAGAAAGGAAAATTACAGCTCGGTGGGTAACATGTAATACCATCTGGAATGGTTACCTCTCCCATAAGTGTGGGCCCAATTATTAGTTCCATTCTGTCACTTTCATAAGAAAGCATAGTTAATAATGAGGGGTAGTGGTTTGACTTCAGCACCAGCAAGCCCATGGTAGCACATCTGAGAATATTACAGTGTGATTGCTGTCCTTGAAGTGTCCAAAGAACCACCCTGGAAAGAAGGATATTTTTTAGCTCTTTTGTTAGTCACAGCTGCTTAGTTGCAGTGTTGGTAAAATAGATAATGCACAGGAAGTGAGTACAATCTTGTATGTATACTCTGTCTCACAAAATCAGATCATCAAGGCTTGCATTTCATTGCTTTTAAAAGAGAAAATAAATGATAGTGGAAAAGCATATTGTAGAACATCAAACATATTTATTACAGTGAAATTGGTTTTCATTTTTTGTGGCTGATTTTATTTTCCAAAAAATATAAAAATACAGTGTGATGTTGTGCAAAAACACTGCCATGTCAATTTTCTATGGAACTCTCTTGTCACATTATTGACTTTAACAGCTGCCAGAGTAGTTCTTATGAGATCATTCTTAAGTATTTTCACTGTCTCAGGCTTTATTACATCTAATTATGGCATTATTACGTTTCAGAACAGTTGACCATCACATACCAAGAGTGACATCAGGTTTAAAAAACCTGCAGTTTGGATCTTTTCCTGACTCGGAAGCAAGAAAAATGGAAAACTGATCATCAAAGGTAAAATTCTCTCCTTTCCCTTTACGTTAACACGTTCCTACAGCTTCCTCTTCAGCCATCCTATATGAAAAAATTTCTTTTTTTTTTTTAAGAGCATTGTATATTTGAACAAAAATATATTTCTGGCTTGTAATTCCAGACATATTAACAGGCTGCTGAGTTTACAGCTTGTGTTTTTTAACTCCCTAGTTATCTGTACAGAATCTGGGCCAGATGCATTTTATGAGTACATGTTTGATTTTCATTGTTTTTGTTCATCTAGAATGCTTTATCAGTCAAATACCATTTTCATGAATCTGAACCAATCTGTTGTACATTAGGATAAGCATGGAATAACAGAAGTAGATGGCACAGTATTAGCTTTTGTTTTCTTAGTGTGTTGTACAAATTTGCATTTATCAGCACAGACATGCTCAACCTGATCTAAGTGTGCTGAGTAAGGCTATGGAAACACTTGAACCCATGCTCTGATCTCCACTTCTTTTATTTCATTATGTAGTTTTTGGAGGGGAAAAAAGAAGGGTCTTCACAACATAAAAATCAGATACACTACGTAAGTGATGTCAGATCAGAAGAGGATTTGTATTGCTGAATACTTTAACAAGCTGTGGTCCCTGTTTGGGTTACTTGCCTGAGACAAGGACTTGGGTATGGCAATTTATTGGGGAGCTGATCCCAAGGATCAAGAGTTAGAGGCAGGGAAAATGAACCAGCGAAGTAGTACAGGCCGAAATACGGATGAGTTAACAAGTCCACTGCTGTGGGCAAGGCAAAATTGATGTCTCCAGGACCCCCCAAGAGGGATACAGACACCTCCCAGAATTCTGCCTTTTTGGATGTGCAGAAAGAGCTTTATCCACTTGCTTTTTCCCATTGGTTATGGATTTCCCCCAGGAGCATGAAATCCCCCACAATTCTGGGCTGCGCCGACCCCACATGGGGCACAAAGCAGAAAGACAGTTAGTTATTGCTTGAGGTGGACACTGTAAAGGTGAGGAGAATCTGCTGCAGCTGTGGCTGAGATCAGAAGTGGGCCGGTGGGGCAGGATGCAGGGAACCATGAGTATTTGTCCCAGTTCCTTTTACGTCATTTGAAATCATAGCATTTTCCTACAAAGTGAAATATCCCCGAGAAGAAAATGTTTTGTGCTTTAAAGACACTAAATGATTATATCCAAATCTTGTGGAGCCAGAGTAAGCTGTTTCTAAACTAACTTCTTTATAGATAGATTGTCTATGTTCAGAGTGAAAAATGCACCTTGGTCCACATGTGTATTTGAGACGTGGTATAATAAGATTCAAAGTGTGACCAACATCTAGGAATAGTTAGAAATACTATAATAATATTTAATTATACCCATACTTATTACTCAGTGTACATTAGAAGGTGTCTGTGGATACACAAAAATATAATTATAGTCTTCCCTATTTGGAAACAGCCCTGTGAGCAGTGGCATTACTTGTGTGAAAAGCATGACTGGAATTGTGAATTTGTGGGCATAATGGTAGATGGATGGTTAGCTGGCAAAATAGATTTAGCACATTAAAATGAATCAAGGTTTGGTTTTGTGTTGTGTTTTGACCTGAGGGCATTAAACAGATTAAAATGAAGTTGGATAGAGGCTGTGGTTCTGCTGTGACCTAGAAGATCATATGTTCAGGGAAAGAATATAACTGGTAAATTCTCTAAGGAGCATCTATTAAAAATAAAACAAACAGACAACAGCAAACATTTAAAGTGATGCACATTGGCATGCAAATTTCTCTTGAAGGAAATGAAAATGGAGGGGAAAAGGAGAAAGAGCAGCAGAAAGTGGTGGGGCTGGGAAACCAGGAGAGTAGAGGCAGATGGCAAGGCAGAAACACCAGAGAGAGTAGACAGATTACACTAAGGGATGAAGAGGATCCGCTGACAATGGAGAGAGATTTCACGTCCTGAGCACAGAATGCAAACTGAGTGAACGGCCCAGTTAATCTGCGGCATGACAAATTCCTGAATTACCAGAGAAAGATGGATTGACTGAGTCTTCTCACCTGAGCAATGCAGTCGCCTCTCATTGGTTTTCTTCTCTGTGGTCTCCTGGGGCTCCGAAGTCTTTCTGAATAACAGCTCTGATCATGTCCACTTTTTGCTCAGAAAATATTCTCTGATTTACTAATTCATTGTTTTCCAAACTCCTAGAGCAGACCTTTTAAAACCTGCCACTCTGTGTTTTCAGATTTATTGCTTATTCCTTGATTTCATTAACCAGTGGTCTAGCCCATTGTCCAGAAATGTAAATTCTGTGTTTTATCAAGCCTTCCAAGTGATTTTGAGGCTTTGTGGTTTTCAAACATGGATTGCTCTAGAGTGAGGCCCAAGATTTTGCATCTCTGACGAATTCCCAGATGATGCAGATTCTGCTGTTGTAGGGACCTTACTTGAAGAACCACTCTATAAACCAAGTGACCCCGACTGGCACTACAATTTCTGCATTGCAGTTTTGGTCAAACATCACCATTGTGGGGAGGTGTGTCAGTTTAAGAACAGGATCTGAGTCTTCTGGTCAAATATCATCTTAATATCATAAAATTCCCCAGAGTAATCCTTTTGAACATTTTTATATCATCTAGCGAGCTGTAGACCTTGGAGACACATAAATATCTGTGGGATGGATAGATGGATGGATGGATAGTTGAATAAAAGGAGGGAAGAACAGATGGACAGGTTTGGAAACTAAGGATTGGTTTCAACAAAAAACTTAACTTCTTCCAAAGAAACTTCTCTGGCATGTACCATAGGGAAAAACTAATTTCCGTTGCATGGAAACTTCCTTGCTATAGAAAACCATACTCAACATGTAAGATATTTTATTAGGTGGAATAACTCTATGTATTCAAAGCCTGAGCATCTGGGTATCAATAGTATGTGCTCTTTAATAAGCAGAGTCTTTCACAAAAGACTGTTTGCTCTTTGATTGAGTGTACCAGGAGGAAATGTCATTTATATCAAGACAAATTGCACATTTTACTTTCTAAAAGAGCCACTGGGTATGTGAAACCAGGAAATCACATCTATTTAATAAATTCCTTTGCAAATGTCTCTTCCTTGAGTTTAAATTTTGCAGCTGCAGCATAATTTGAATGTTTATTCACTTTTAGGACAATTGGGCTTTCTGGTTTTTTGCTTTCTTGCATTCAAATGTGTTCATGCTTCAGTGTTGCACATTTTCTTTTTGCATCTTTTATCTGCATACATCATCCCATGATTGGGTTGGTAAATTTATCCTACTTTTCTTGTTAAAATAACTGGTCCTGCTGTCTGTTTTCTGCCTACTCTTTGATTTATTCCAGAAATTGGGCTCAATGCCTACTTTTAGAGCTCAGTGTGAAATTTATTCTGTATGTTTTTAAACCAAGTTGCCACTTATTTTTTCTGTTATGTATTCTGTAGTGGAGTCAACTTCAAAATGCACCCATGAAAAAAACTATAATTATACATTAGCATAAATAATAACAATGAATGACAACATGAATGTTTGAAATTTTAAAAATTTATTTCATAATTCACTTTAGCACTGGAAAATTAATATTTTCATTTTATCTTATGGAATGCTACTATTAAAACTTAAGTATTAAATAAGCTTAAAAGTCCTATTTCCAACTTTGTTATTACCTTGATGTACATCTTTGGCTGAGTCACTAGGCCTCAGCTACCTCAGTTATAAAAAGCAGGATTTAGGATAAATAACCTCCAAGATTCATTCCAGTGCCTTATCTTGCAGTCTCAGGTGCAGATCACATGAAAAAGTCATGCACAAAAATATGAGTCAATCAGTAACCTAGCAGCACATACTCATACTTGAAGATAGAGTTGAAAGGGCAGGGTTTTGGATACAGAAAGATTAGAGATCAAACCCCAGTTCTTTCACTTATAAACTGTGTAAACTTGAAGAATATACTAAACCACCCTAGGTACTTGAGTATCTTCATCTGTAAAAAGTGGGCAGTGTAAGGTTGTTTTAAAGACCAGAGATAATGTATAAAAAAACCCAGCACTTGGTAGGATCTGATCATTTATGAGGGTACTTCAAAAACTTCATGGAAAAGTAGAATCAAAAGATAACATGAATCTTTCCATGAACTTTTTGAAGTACCCTCATATAGCTCTAGAGAGCAAACAGAACTCAAAGCTGAGCAGAGTCCCAACCTAGGTTTTGGAGGTTAATGGAGATTACATTCTTCTTCTCCAACATAATTTTACAAGGCTAAGAAATATTTATTTGGGACGCTAAAAGATAAACACAGTTTAGAAATGTATCCATAATTTAGTCCTGAGACTTGAAAGGCTAATGGGAAAATTCAACATACTTTTCACCTAGACAGGTTATCTGTGGTCCTATATACATTGCTAGTGATGACACATAGCAAGCTAAGCCCTTCTCATCAACTGACTACTTTACTGTCAAGCATGAAGTTTGCAAATTGTCTTCTGTCTTCTGTCTTGTAATCTAGCTAAAGCTTGGGCAGAAACTAAAATAAAGATTCTTCAAGGCATAATAATGCAAAATGAATAAATAAATGAATAAATGTTCATATGCCCTTGATTTTTATTTAATTCCATATGTACAAAGTCATTCCTTTTTTTTGTTTTGTTTTGTTCTCTAACAAATTATTTCCATAGCAAATTTGACTGATTCAGCCTTATACCCAGAGGCAAAAGAAATCAAATTTTGGTCAGCAGAATATTCATTTACTATAGGATTTATGTATATGTTGAATTTTTTCTGCACTGTTTTATGTTTTTGAGGTGGAATCATCACTTTGATATTGGTTTACCCCCATACTTTGTCAGCAGAAATTCAGAGCTGCCCACTTCATAGGACTAGATCTGTAATATTTTGGTGGAATATTTCGTCAGACTTAGCAGAGAATATAATCCTGTTGGCTTTTTTTTTCTACTTTAATATTCTATAAGTCCTCTGCAAGTTAGTACCTTCTGAGATAAATCTTATTATTTTACTGTTCAATATTTTTTATGTCAGAAATAATTTAGGAGCTGAGAACTGCTAGTGCTATTTGAGTATCTTGATTATTTCAGACATCTGTAAGATAAATAAAATCTAATTGTGGAATGTTGTTTTTATTTGTCATGTCTCAGAGACATATCACCATCAAGATGAAAAATCATACTGATGAGGCAGTCTCAAGCCGTGTGATACACACACACACACATGCACACGAGGGTACTTGAAAAAGCTCGTGGAAAAACAGTAGTAAACGATAATATGACTCTTTCCATGAACTTTTTGAAGTACCCTTGTGTGTGTGTGTGTGTGTGTGTGTGTGTGTGTGTGTGTGTGTGTGTGTGTAAAGTGTGTGTGTGTGTATAGCGTGTGTATTGGAGGGTGGTAGTGATATTATTTACTTGGACAACCCAGTTCTTCACATAGTTATTTCTACATAGACAATTATTACTGATATTGGCATTTTTTATGAAATGGCCTATTAAGTACTCTCTGAAAAAAACATAAAGGCTGTTTTTGTATGATAGAATAATTTTTTTGTAAAATAGAATTTAATAGAGTTTATTACAACTCACATTTTTGAGCATTTGTTTACGTGGTAAGAATATCCAAGGACATTTTACTATGCAGTGAAAAGATGCAGCTTGACAGGAAAAAAATAAAAGGAAGAAAAGCATGTTGGCTGGGTTTATTTTGTTCTTGCTGTCTTCTTGTCATGTGTTAGAAAAATTTTCACTTAAAATATCGTATTTATTTAAGGTCTACTTTTATACCTTGTTGATGGGAATGTAAATTAGTACAGACACTATAGAAAACAGTATGGAGATTTCTCATACAAATGCAGATAGAACTACCATATGAACTAACAATCCCACTGTAGGGTATATATCCAAAGGAATGGAAATCAACCTGTCAAAGGGACACCTGCACTCCCATGTTTATTGTGGCTCTGTTCAGAATAGCCAAGAGTTGAAACCAACCTAAATGTCCTTCCACAGATACTTGGATAAGGAAAATGTGCTATGTATACACAATGGAATACTACTCAGCCATAAAAAAGAATGAAATTCTGCCATTTGCAGCAACATGGATGAGCTTGAGAAAATTATGTCAAGTGAAGTGAGCCAGACACAGAGAGAAATACCACATGTTCTCACTCATATGTGGAAGCTAAAAAAGTTGATATTGTAGAAGTAGAAAGTAGAATAGTGGTTACTAGAGAATGGTGGGGGGAAGCAGAAGGAGAGGATGGGGAGAGGGCGGTCAGTGGATACAAAATATTGGAGAGATAGGAAGAATGGGATCTAGTGTTCCATAGTGACATAGGGAGACTGCTGTTGACAACAAAGTACTGTGTGTCTTTGAATAGCCAGTCAAGATGATGTTGAATGTTCCTAACACAAGGAAGTGACAAATGTTTGAAGCGATTGATTTACTAAGTACCATATTAAAAATCTAATATTTTAATGCCCAGTTAGTCATCTGGTTACAGTCAGAGTGGGTTTGGAGACCAAGCATCACCCTCTGCTGATATTTTCTAAGGTGTTTTGGATTCTGGCCACCCTATTCAATTCCCATGTAAGGTTTAGTTTTGTTTTTGCATTTTGTTGTTAGTGGTGTTGGTGTTGAAGCTAAATACATCCATGGAAGATAAACTGTAGAGTGTCTCCATGAAGGTACCATATGTGTTGACAAATATAACAGGTTTCCTTTGGCACACACACACACACTCAGGGGTATTTCCCTCTCTAATTATGTCCCCTGGGGGAAAAATTCATTCCCTGGCAAGGCAGCCTTCCTCACCAAAGGCTTCCCGGGTCTCAAGTGATAAGAAACTCAAATGTTTCAACCTGAAATATAGTGGGGCTTAACAGGGCATGTATTTTAATCTTTTGGGGACATCAAAAAACTCTAAATGTTACACATAAAAATTTCATGAGGGATACAAGGAAGATTTCACACATTTTGATCCATTTTTATTTTTAAAAAATTACTAGTAAATGACATATGCATTGATATTAAAAGCTTGAATAATTTATCTTGTCCTTGACCTTAAAATGACTGCTTCTTTCCTGATATTTTTATTATCAAGATTTTTCACTCAAACTTATTTCTAGGTATGGAAAATTTTGCATAGTTAGAAAAGGGGGAGAGTGCCTTGGGCAGGTAAACTGGAGGCTTGAATTCCAACAGGAATTTAAGAGTGAAATGAACCTAGCCCCCAACCTCCCACCCCAGAGAGACAGTTAACAGAAAAAGAGCAGGATTATGGCTTAAACTCCAAGGAAATTCCTTATTTAGGGTGCAGGAGAAGAAGAAATTAGCTGGGAAGGATGCAAAGAGACATGAGAACAGGGGTGCTTTTTGGCATGAAGGCTAAAAGGACAGTGTCAGATTCAGTCTGGGAAATTTGATTAACATGTTCATGTCATAATTTTAAACTTAGAAATTTTTATCTTTCAAATAGGGCATCTATCTTAAAAGTTTGTATAGTTATAGGTTGTGAAATTATAAATGCAGGCATTTCATCTCATCTGACTTCTCGATGTTTAAAAATAGTACCACAATTATCTCGATGTCAAAATCCTGGGGTCATCTTTGACTCTTCCCTCACTTTATTCCCGCCTACTCCTCCAGCCTATCACTAGGTTTTTGGCTGTTCTTTCCTGATCCTCTCGAATCCCTCCCTTCCTAAGCTCTTTTTGGCCAACCACCACTGGTCCAGGTGGACTAGACCGCCGCTGCCTCGCACCCCAGCTGCAGCGGTGGCGTCCCTACCAACATTTGCACCTTGCACTAACTTCATTCCACAATTCCATTTTGTGAGCCATCCTTAGATTAAACTCCCCAAAATACCATTTCTGACATATTTTTAGTAGTTAGTGTTTGTTGAGTCGTTATGTACCAGTAACTATGCTAAGCATGCTATTTCGTTTAATTCCTATAACCAATTTTAAACAGTAGGTGCTATTATTATTCCTACTTTGCATATGATAAAATTAATCTTTAGAGTATTTGAATAATTTGCCCAAGGTCACAGCAACTAAGTAGAAAAGTCAGATGTCTAACTCCAAAACCTGAGCCCTTCACCAATGGTAGTACCTCTGTGGCCATGTATAGAAGAGACCTTAGTGATCAGACTCCAGGAGATAAAACTGGGAAAACTACAATCACACTGTGAAAGATTCCATTAATTTCAACTGATGGGCAAGAATGTATTCAAGATTTTAAAGCAGGGGCTGGGGAGACACATGCTCAGATTTTATCTTACTCAAACCTTCTGATAGGCAAAGCATGCATGCATTAGAAGGATTTGAATCCGGGGAGATCCTTGTGCCTCCTGAGTGGGGCGGGAACCTCTCGCCCTCGTGAGCCCGGTCATTAGCCCTTGCCTTGGCATGTGTTGTCCTCTGCATGTGACATATGTCCTCTGAATTTCTCTGCCTACAACCTCCTTCAAGACGCTCCTGCATTGCCACCTTCCTAGAGGAGGACTGAGTCCCTCCCTCCTCCACCTCTTGCAGCCTCCAGTCACAGCACTTAAGGGGCTGCGAGCTGTCATGTCACAGGTCATGGTGCAGTGATTCTCATTTGATTCTCACAAAATCTTGTTGAGGTGTTTCTATCCCACTTCAAAGATGAGGAAAGTAAGGCTCACAGCGTTGATGTGATTTGCCTTTCTGGATGTATTAGAAACATCTTTGCAATCCCAATGCCTGTCACTTAGTAAATGCCCAGTAAGTGTGTGAAGAGTACATTAATTACCTTATCATTTTATATATTTTATTTTATTTAAAAGATTTAAGAATCTTGAATAGCAAGAATTATGACTTTCACGCTTTTGTAGCCCTCATAATACCCAGCAAGTACAAGTACCTGATTTATTTATCTTAACAGGTTTTATTTTATGTTGTTTTCTTCTTTTCATTTTGAACACGAGATACTTTAGAGTGGAATTTTAAATGGATGCTATTTTTCCAGAAATCAGGACACCAGGCTCTCGAGACCATTTCTACCCTAGAATGATATGATGTTTATATGCTATATAACTACCAACTACCGTACCTGGTAGAATGAAAGCAGAGGTAGAAATAAGGTTATCAACTTTTCTTGAAATTTGACTATGTAACAGGTGCTATGCCATGTACTTTACAGGTAATATCTCATTTTGTAATCAAAATACCCTATAGCATGGGTATTATTTTATCCCCATTTTATCAATGAGCAGGGAAGGTGCAGAAAGGTTAAGTAATTTCCCCAAAGTCACACAGCTAGTAAGTGACAGAGCTGGAATTTGTTCCCAGGCACCAGAGCTTAGAGTTTATGTTCATTCACTCAATTAATAAGCATTTTTATACCATAGTATATATCAGGCACAATTTTAGGATCTACTAGATGGCTCAATGTTTACTCAATGATTATATCATATGAATGATTAGTCAGGGTATTCACTGATGAATATATAAAAGTAGATATATGGTTTAGTAGCAATTGGATCATTTCAGTGGAAAAAAATGAGTTCTTCAAAGCATCAGTTTTACATTTTCAGATTTTACATGCTGTACTGATTCATCCTCAGTTAAAAGAAAGCAATTGCAAAGTGACTAGGAAATAGTTGATTATTGTTAGAGCTGCCAAGCTTTAGGAAATTAGCATTCTAGAATTTGCAAAAATGTTAAGCCAGGAAAAAGAAGCCATAAAACACCATTTCAACCGCTTTTGAAATTCTGCCAGATATTAGTAATTGTATTATAATTTAAATTTTGGAATCTTAGAATTTTAGAGTTGGATGGAAACTTCAGAATCATCTGTGCGAATTTCCTACCTCATGCCAGAAGCATTCGCACAACATTTAAGAAAATAAGACCTTTGACAAATGTTCCTCTACTATTTGCATACAGTCAGTACAAACAGTTTTGAATTTTTTCACACTATCACATAACTTTGTTCCTATGGCTATAAAATATTAGAACATCTAGCCAATCCAATCAGCAGGGTGTCTTGTCAGCCTTTCCTGGCTCTTCCTCATGTCTACATTTTAGGAATCTGCTTGATATTTGGGGGCTCTTCTTTGAGCTGTTACTTTTCATTGCCCCTAATCCTCTAAAGCAGGGGTAGCAAACTTCATCCCATGGGCCAAATCTGGCCCATCTTGTGTTAGCATAAATAAAACTTTATTGGGCACAGCCACACCTGTTATTTATGTACTGTCAGTGGCTGCCTTTGTACTGGAAAGGCAGAAATGGGTAGTGGTGGCAGGGAAAGTGTGTTCCACAAAGCCTAAAATATTACTATTTGGCCCTTTGAAAAACAGCTTGCCAGCCTGTGCTCTACAGTATTGCAGCTCTTCATATGTTTTATTTTTAAATCACAATATTTCTTATTCCACTCGTCATGGGGTATAAAGTGATTTGGTTGCCTGAATGACAGGAGAACAAAGAGCCCACGCATGGTTTGACTTTCTTCTCGTCATGTTAGAAAATAATTGTCCTCTCTCTGTTTCCTTTTCCCCTGCCCCCCACCCCCCATGCATGCACACACATGCCTCTTCCTGAAGCTGGCAAACTGGGGACAATAATGCTCTTTGTTTTTTTCTGTGGAAAGTCTGAATATCTGCAGTTGCCCTAGGATACAGATGACATAGTTGCATAATATATTTCTGAAAAAAGACACAGTGATGCTGATTTTGATCACTGAAGACATTATTTGTTAGTGTCACATATGTTTATGACTCTGGGTTTTTTTAATAGAATTAGATGCAGATAGTCCCTTCTTCGGTAATTCCTTCTCTGTGTGGCCCCTGCCCCTTGCCACCCTTACCCAGCATCCCTCCCACTGGCTCCCTCCTCACCAACCAGGGTGGGTGATTTCCTTTTTGCAGAAAGCCAGCTTTTTGCCACTCCTGTCCACACATTTTTCCTGTCTCCTATGTGCTCCTTTAGGTCTTTGCTGAAATGTCATCTTCTCGGAGTGGCCTCCCCTGGCCTATAATGTCTCCCACAGCTCCTTTTCTGTGGCGTTCCTGACACCACGGTGTGCAGCAATCTCATCGTCACATTCGTGTCCTGTGTGTGCACATGGAGTGATGGTATCTGCCCTCTCTACCAGAATGTGAACCTCACAGGGGCAAGGACTGAATCTGTCCTGTTCACCACTGTTTTTCTAGTTTCTAATATAGTAGGTGCTCAATAAATAAATATCAAATAAATGAATGTGCTGAACTCATAAGTACTGAAATGGTAAGAGATAATAATGCACATTCAAATGTCATGGGGATTTTCACCCAATTTTTCTGATGCCAGTTATGCATTTATTTACTAATCTATCACTTACTGAAAAAGCATTATTACAGGTACTCTCTGTATTTATGTGTCCCTTTCCTTCTTCACTCCAGGTGATGTGGATGTATTTGTATCAGCAGAGCCTCTGCAATTTACTCATTCACAAAATTTGGGGAATAGAAGATAGTCATCTGTGTGTATAACTGAGAAAAATTTTTTAGAGTACGGAGAACTTCAAGAACAGCTGGAAAGATCAACAGGGGGGAAAGCGTTAGTTTTTCTTTCTGTGGAACTTATCAAAGAGACATCTTTATTTTCTTGTGCTGCATGCAATGAGCACTAAGTCAGCTGTCATGTTTCTGTAACCCTTCTATTGTGATTTTATTAATTAGATTTGGATAACACAATTGTGTTTAAGAATGGCCTTTGACTGCAAACTCCTCTTCCTTTTGACTGCAAATTCTCCCTCCCTTACCAAGCCAAAAATTTTTTTAAAAAAAACTTCTGTTGACTCTTTAGCCTCTTTGACTGTAATGAATTTACCCTTAATTTATTCTAGAATACTGAGCACGACCTTTAGATGGAAAATTTGCAGGCATTTGGGGAAGACTGTAAGTTAAAACAGACAAGCAAGAAAACCCGTGTTTCCCAGCAGTTAGCAATTCAGTTTGGGTCAGTAGAGTCCCATTATCTTCAGTGGCCCAGAATGTCATATTGAAAGTCAGGAAATCTTGCATTTGTTGCTGTCATTGACTGTGACCTTGGGCATATATTTGCTCCTGCATTTTGTACATGTGGCCTGGCCTCAGAGGTTTTGTGAATGAACTTGGATCTTTGTTGATATCATGCTCTGTTTTCCTGTGTCTCCATGCCAGTAGTACTTTTTAAGGACTCACTTACCATTGTGAGGACTCAGCCTTTGTAGTTGTCCCCATCGATCAAGCCTTCCTATGTCCTGGGGGTCTCTCTTTTCCACTCACTTGAATAACATAAGCAGATTGTAAAGCATTTAGAAAACAGAGTGACATAGAAATGATAAGTGGTATAATCATATTTTCACATGTGAAATCAGCAGTTGCAGGAGATGCATAATTGCCTCTAGTGACAGAGAATGCTGTTACTGAACTTAGTGGTGTTCTTGAGGGAAAATATTATGTAGCTAACAAAGAAAGAAAAGGTCTCATTAAAAATAAGGTTTATCTCAAGCTCAAAACTGTTTTTGAAAAACATCAGTCTTGCAGTAGACTGTTGTGTTCAGTGATTTCTTCTGACACATGAACCTATTCTCTACAGTCTTGAACGATATAAAATGAATCTTCTATATGCATTTCTTTTCACAGTGATTGCATGATTTAAGTTCATTGAATAAGCCAAGAAATTACATATGAAAGCTTGATACGGCTTGTGCCATACCTGGGATAGATATCTCTAAAATCTCCTCTCTTTCAGGTCTTATTTTCTAAGGTCATAAATCACTACTACATTGGAAGAGAAATAAACAATAAAATAGTATTTTAATATTCGTTTTCCTATTTTATAGCAAAAATGTGATCCTCACAATTATGTTCCATTATGTTTTTATGTTTTTCAGGTAATATATTTTATTCTGAAAAATTATTATCCAGTCAATTACTAGTGAGTGCAGCAGTGTGGTAGTCCCAATTTTGCTCTCTGAAGTCAATTGACATTTTTTGTTTCATCGATGAGTCAATGAAATGAATGCTTCCAAATATATTCTTCTGCTCTCATTCCTCTGAATTTGGTTACCTCCTTTGCATCCTTTTCCTCTCTGTTCTCTCCTGCTCTCTTTTCCCTGTTGCACTTCCGAACCCTCCGTTTTTGCAGTAAAATTTGACTAATGATTACAAGAAGGATGTCAGTAGTCAACACCTTCATATATTGGAAAAAGCGATCAAAGATTTTTTTTTTTCCTTTTGGAAAATATTGATTCTTTTGAAAATGTATCATTGGCCACTAATCTGTTTTCTCAGCTCTGTGGTACCACAGCCTACTTTGTGAAGAGCGTATGGGTGGGACCGTGGCTTCTGAATAATCTGGAGGATGCGTGGCAGCTCCCACTGGTGATCAGAATTGTCACCTGGCTTCTGGTTTCTTTTCTGAAATGATATAATTATTCTTGGAAATTTCAACTCTTACAAGTATTCTGGACCAAATGACTAGGAATACAAGATATTATTGTGCAAATCCATGTCTTTAAGGTAGAACTGAAAGGCTACTGCTATAAACGTACCAGAAAATGAGGAGACGGAAAGGCATCTTCTGGAGATGCTGTCAGACTACCTTTTGCTATGTCCTGGAGGACGTTCCCATTTCCCTTGAGAGAAAAAGGTTTATTAATCTCGGACAGCTGTCTGAAGATGGTTCATCCTTTTCAGAAGTTGCCTTTGAAAAGTGTCTTTGATATCTATGTATTTGGGTTCCTGTAGTTTAAAAATAAAGAAATCTTTCAGTGCCATATGTAACCACTGTCAGAGTGATGGGGTAGCCACTGTGAGGCTGCGTGACAGATTTGTGGAAGGTCAGGGGAAAAGCCATTTCACGATGTTAGGCAACTGTATGTCCCTAAAAGGATCTCCTAAGAAGAAAGGCATACTCATTTTTTTAGAACTATAAATGTGTAGCTAATATATATATATATATATATATATATATATAGATTTTTATATATTTATATGTGTGTATATGCAACACACATACATACATACATATACTCCATTTGGACAAATATATAATCCAAGTATAGAGATGTTTAAAATGTGCTGTATAAGTATCTTAAGCTATGCATTTGTGCATGGTACTTAACAAGTTAACCCTGGGCTGGATCATAATGAGCTTTGTATTTTACTGAGGGTTGTGATATAGAAGCTGTCCCTTTATAATCGTGAGCAAATGGGTTGGTGCACTGCTGAGATTTCCATTGCTATCTCTGCACTTAAGGGCAGTACAAAGTCAGCTCAGAGACAAAGTGTTTAATAATGGTAGAGAGATCTGCTGTATCTTTGCATTAGCTTTTATTTATTTTTTAATGTGATATCCCACCCATGAGAGGCTTCACTTACAAAAAGCTACAGCTGCGTCCCTGCTCCGAGCACACTATCTTGACCAGGTGCTTCAAATTACAAGCTTCTGTCTGGGAGCCAAGACCAGCTGTGCCGGGATTGATTCCTGACACACAGGAAACTAGAGAGAAAGCCTGAACTAGGTCAGAAAACTGCCTCACTCATCAGGTCTCACCAATCCAGCTTGTGCCCTTATTTCCTTGTTCTCTGATGCCTGTCCCTTGCTCTCTGTGGCTCCTGTCTTGTGGCTCCAGTCACTCTGGCCCTGTGGAGGTTTGTCACATCCACCTGTGGACCCAGCTCCATGCTATGACTTTGGGACAAGTTCTTGGCCCCAGACCAAGACATAAAGCTCCAGTAAACCTTTGGTCAAGAAATAATTAAATCTGCATCTAGTCTCTCTGTTTTGTCAATTTCAATCTCCTTTCTTCAACGTCCCTTAGTGTTCCCTGTAATCAGAATTCATGTCCTGTGTCCTCCTTCCTTGATTTTTTTTGTTTGAGTCCACAGCTCAGCCTTCCTGGGGTTACCACACTCCCTTGACCTGACTATGATCTGTGTAGACCTGCCCCTGAGTCTCCACTATTCTAGCCCTCTGTCTATATAGCTAGACACTGCGTCTGGTTTTGCTAATATTGCTTGGGTCTCTGCAACCCATAACCACACAATTGAGACCAGCCTGGTGTCCCCAGTGACTGCAGTGCTCCTTTCCTTTGTTTGGTGAATTGTTGTGCCTCTATTATGACTCAGCTCAGGCATCCATTCTCTGTGAAGCCTTCGCTGGTCTCCCCCTGGGCCCTACCCCCCCACTGCCAGGCTGGGCTAGACACCCTTTCACTGGGTTCTCATGATGGGCCGTGCCTATTTCAAACAAGTGCACTTATGTATATTGTAATAACCCATTTGCGTATCTGTCACACACACTAGTCTGTGTGCCTCCCAGTTCCCAGCATAATGCCTGGTACTAGTATGTGCTTTTTAGATGTTTCCTGAGTGAATGAAGGAATCCTCAAACTTGGGTTTCTCTGTGCTGAGCCTGCAGTAACTGACCCTTTGCTTTGCTTCCCTATACTGAGCTCCAGGCTGCATCCAGCTCTATCACTAGCCTTCACTGGCCATTGTTGTACTTAAGCCATGACATTTGACCACCAACCTAGACCACATGTTCTGGGACCTGATTCCAGTGTACTTTGTCTTGCTCATTAACCCCGGCGGCTGGTGGGTGGTCTTTAGGGAGGTTCGTTAAAGTTTCTACTGCTGTTGACAATGGCTAAAATCCTGGGACTGATGCATGGCCTTTCTCCGTTTCAGGATGGGAAATAATTCATATCAAGATAATGTGATCTCGTGAACTCTGAACCCTTGAGAGAAGCCAAGCACTAAACCTTCTTCCTTAATAGGAAAATGTAAAGTATTGAATGAATCACCTTTAACATCTTTAATGGTGATTAATGAGATAGCAAAACTTTTTATAGTGAAGGGTTTCTGAAAATTCAAGGCCATTGTTTCAACATGAGCTGATGGCGTCAGGCCCTGCCTGCGTCGAGAGCTGTTCTGTGCCTGTGAGCCAGAGGCCCAGGTCTCCCGTTATGTTTCTATATCTGGGGCCCAGAATGCCAAGATGTTCTTTCTTCAACCACACCAGAATTCAGTATTCTAAGATATTTATAGTTGGTGGGAGATATGTCTACTTTTAGAGACAGGAGGATGCGTAATATTTCCCAATAATATTACATTCTGATAGTATTTGTTTCGGGGTATGGAGGTGGAAAAATGCCACCTCCATCTTTGTATGGTCCTGGCTGGGTCGGAGAATTAAGTCGACATGACATGGATTAAGGGAGAACAGCATAATACACATTTTACATGGCACAGGGGCCCTCATAAAGTAAGGAAGACCCAAAGAAACAGAGTCAGAGACTTACATACTGAATGGGACAGAGTAGTAAGTTGTGAAGAAAACAACCAAATTATGTGGGGTGACTTAAAGGATGAGTTACGTTAACAAGGTCTGTACGGAATTCCCCTGGTCTGGGCCCATCCCTGGTGACAAGAATGTTGCTTTCTTTCTAGTATAGGGAGGGCATGTTTCACATGGGAATTTCGTCTTCTGATTTTAAGGAACAGCACTAAGGTCAGAGTGACCTTTTTGCACCTGCTGTTTTTCAAGTATCCTTAACTTACGTAGTCAATATGCCAGAAGAGGGGATTTTAACCCCTTCAGGGCCAAATCGACCCACACATTGTTATCAGAAATCTACCTTGTAAACAGTCTTCTGTTGGGATTTTGCCCAAAATCTGTGATAAGCCGAGTGAGTTTAGATGAAGACACTGAGGAAGAGAGGATGGCCCTCACATTTTGTGTTCACAGAAGAATTGCTAACAAGTTTCCATCTTAGTTTCCAGAACTCTTAGGTGGTAATATGTTTAGTCAGCAGCTCTGGTTACTTCCTCTGTGAAATTCCTATCGGCATTTCTCATTGCTCTGCCTACTTGAGCATTTAAGGGCATTTGGTGATATTAGGTAAGCATTATTTAAGATTGCCATTTTTGATATGTTCCTGCTGGAACATTCTTTCTGTCGCACATTCTGAGTATCTTCTAATAAATATACTTTATTAGACCCTTTCTTTCTTCCTCTCTCCTCTTCTGTGCCTCCTTATACAAACATTTATTGAGGGTCTACTATGGACCTGATAGTATGTATTGCCCCCGTTCTACCCACTGGAAACAGTTTCCCCTGCCTACATTGAACTTAGCATCAAATTTATCCACTTTTCCTCTTTCCCGCAGCTGGGATACAGGAAAGAACTTGGCCCAGAGTCTGAGCTCCCTGTCACTAAGTCTCCCCTCACCCCACTCTCCCTGCCACCACCCACCTGCACAGGTTGGTGCCTCCCACTTCCCATCTGGCCAACGGACGCCCATAAGGGAAAAAGAGGTGGAAGTTTTCAATATCTATATTTATTAATATTACCTTGAATGCAGACACAAGATTTCTGAGGCAGAGCAGATTAATTGTTATTGCCTATGTGATAATTTCTACTCCAGTTTCCTTTCGCCCCATTCTTACCCCTGAGGCAATGCAATGAGAGCCGAATTTTATCCTATAGGCCACAGTGTCTACTGTAGGCAAGAAATCCCCAAACTATGAGCCTGAGTGGTTATATAGGACAGGGACGGCCATTCCTCTCCCCACGTCCTGAAAGGAGGGAGAGGAACTTTTGCTCCTTTCTTGCTCTAGAACCCCAAGTTCTTACCCTTAGCCTTAGGAATGCAAATAGATCTCTCCAGAGAGAAGATAAGTCTAGTGTCTCCAGCTTTACAATCCAGGGATGTCTCCTTGGTACTGGGGCTCATTATCCCCCTGAAATGAGTATGTATATATACCTCCACGAAGGTAAATCACTCTGGGTGATCTCTCACTGTCCAGTCAATCATCATTTAACTTGCACATTTACCTTTCACCTGAGGTCCCAGAATTTAGTAAAATTTGTCCAGGAAGTTCTAACTGTGCAAAAACATAAAAATGAGACTGGCCAGCAGGAGTCAGATGTTGCCGTCGTGTTTCCAACCTGTTCCCAAACAGCAACTTCCCTTATCTCTCCAACATCACTCCCTCAGAAGGAGAAAGATAAAAAAAATAGTAATGAAAAATTTTTTTAAAAGCCTTTCTTGGGAATTGCAGAATAAGATTGCAGTCTGAAATGGAAAAATGACTTAGCTAAGGACTGGAAAGAACTGTTATTAAAGTTTTGACTTGTGTGTGATGTTTAAACTATAACCATTGCTTTGGTTTTTGTTTTAGTATTTTTCCTCTCATAATATAACCCATGTACCTTTGTCTTGCTATGGTTATAAATACCCCAAAGTCAAACATTGTGCCTATGTCCCTTTCTCTATGGAGCCGCTGTTACATCAGCACTGGAGTGAGGTATACTGTAAGTATTTCTGGATAATGACAGAGCCCTTTTCTAGTATGCTGCTTTTCATATGGTGATTTATTCCCTCCATTACCAAAGCATAGGATAAAGCACACAGATGCTGAAGTCAGGAAGCCTGGGTTCAAATCCCAATTTTGACATTATTTAGGCCAATTAGCTTACCTGTCTTGAGATTCCTTTTTCTCACCTTTGAAAAGAAGGTAACAGGTCAGTTCTTTCACCAAAGTTTGTTGGCATTTGGGTTTTCAGGCTCTTCCTGGGCCACAGAGTTCTTTCCAGGCTATCTTGTAGCAATTTAAGAGTCCAACATCACCTTCCGATGTCCCCAAAGAACCTGGAAGAGCTTACACTGCCAATGGACCCTTCACAAGAGCCTAAACCCAGTTTGACCCTGGAGTTTTCTTCAGTGCCCATTGACAAAAATTCCCAAGAAGTCCCAGCAGCCGCTCAACCCAACGCAGAAATGTTGAAAAAGAACCTTCTTCGTAGCTTGATTCTCAACCCTGCCACCTAATTCCCTTCCCCTCTACAGGAAGGTCAACCCCAATAGCAGGCCAGAAGAGAAAAGATCCTACAGGAGGTCAGCGAGGGCTTGCCCTACAAAAGGAGAGGAGTAATGACATTGTTACCTGAGTGGAGAGAAAGGCTGGTAAAACTGAGATACCACTCCCTGCTCAACAGGTATTCTCAGAAGCTTAAAAGAAAACTAAACACTCTGGGCTTAAGGGAGTTCAGAATTGATCAAGAAATGAATCATTCAGATGCAGCTGCAGTTACTGTGTACATCTCAGCTGGGATCCTTGAGAGTGCTAGAATAGGGAATTATGACAAAGAGCTGGCTGGTACAGGAACCTGTCACCTTGAGTTTGTCACCATGGTCACCACCAAACTCTATAAAGGAACTTATATTTGAGAACCTTTTAAAAAAAAAATGAAAAGGAGTTAATAATAACACCTCCCTCCTCAGTTTGTTATGAGGATTGAATGAGATAACACATGTTAGTTTCCTTGGGGAGCTGACACATGGCGAGCTCTCAGTACCGCAGGCCATCATTATTGCTGCCGCCTCTTCTTGCCCATTCCACTTCCCCAGCATTACCTCCTGTGCCTTTCTCTCTGACCTTGACTCCACCACACCCTTTCCCATCTCAGCGACCCTGCCCTTGCTGTTTCCTCTGCCTGGGGTATTCTTCTCCCAGTCAGTTCTTTCTCACTCACCATTCTCAGATGTGTGAGTATGTCTTCACAAAAGCCTTCCCTAAGGGTCCCAACAGAAGTAGCCTAGTCCTTGCCCCAACTCACCCACCCTGCTGCGGACCCATTCTATCACGTTAACCTCCTTCTTGCATAACAGCTGTCATAACCTGAACCCACCCTCTATTTGTATACTTGTTAACTGTGGGTGTGCACCTCCTCCAACTGTCACCTCTAGAATGTGAATATTGATAGCAGGGTGTTGGGAAAATGGAATAATTTGATCAGGCCTCACCTGCCCATCTGGGTGGGGGTAGTGTGGCACATTCTTTGTGGATAGGTTGTGTGTGGATGGAGTTAGTGTGCCTGCACTGCACCGCAACCTTGGCTGGCGTCTGCCTTGGGCATCCACCCACACGGCCATGCTCTCAAACCTACGGCTTCCAAGGACATGTTTGCCGGTTACCTAGCTCATAGACCTGTGTATGAGGGGTCTGGTGACCCAGCCTGGCATGTAAGGGGTTTGGGGACCCAGCCTGGTGTGTGAAGGGTTGATGACCCAGTCTAGACAATGGGCTTGAGGGGTCTGTGAGCTCGAGACCCAGCCCTAGCTCGACAATTGGCCCAGTCAGCAGGATTACAGGCAGGTAGAAGAGCCTGAAACTGGCCCAGTCAGCAGGATTACAGGCAGGCAAAAGAGCACTACAATTGGCATAATCTGTGACAGGATCCTGAGCAGGCATAGGAGCCGAAAGCCCTTAGAAGAAGGAGGAAATGTGGCTACTTTTAAATATGCTCTACCCTATGGCCACCTTCCTGTTGACCAGGATCTGGTTGCTGCACACTGTACTGCAAGGCAGCATAGACCAGGCATTATGGCAGAAAACTCCTTGGGAAGTGGAGGAAATGTGGCTGTCCTTGAACATGTGGTGCCTGGTGGCCACTTTACTGCTGACTGGAGCCTGGCTGCTGTTAACTATGCTGCAAACTGATTGAGATTTGTGGCAGAAAGCAGAGTTGTTGGAAGCAAGGATGATTATCCTGGAGGATGACGTGCAACAATTGGCTACTCCTGCCTCTCACACCAAGGAAGATGACCAGCGCAGTGATGAATTGGGGGAAACCATGCATCTCCAGGCATGACCTGTCGCACATCAGAAAATGATACAGTAAAGCAGCAGAAACAGGGTGAGCCCCTGGCTGCTGCAACTATGGCACCTAGGGGTGGATGGTGTAACATGCTCTGGAGACGATATAGTAAATGAATGTTGTGTTTGTCTGAAGGCAGATGGCTTGACAGGTGCTACTTAAACCAGAGAAGGCTTGGAGGGTGCCACTTAAACCTGATGGCTGGCCAGGTGCCATAAAAACCCGAGAAAGCAGATGGCTCAATGGGTGCCATATAAACCCAAGAAAAGAGTGACTGACTGAATGCAGTTGTTCGAACTGTGGGTGAACACTGCAGAACTGCCTGAGACTGTTAGTGAATAGCAGGTGTAAGCTGAGCTGATTCAAGTAATTCAGGAGCCAGGGATGGGGCAGCTAGATGCTAAGAGCCAAGTCAATGAAGGAAAAGCCCTAAAGGCATTTGAGAAATCTGGGAGGGTGCCCCACCCATCACAGACCCTGAGACCTAGAAGTACTGAGTTCTCCCAGAGGACTGACATTGGGCACAGCTGCCCTCGGCAAACTGTTCCCTGCATCCCAGCCACTCTGGCTGGAGCAATCCTGCCTCAGCACCTCCAAAGAGCAAAAGCTGAAAACCTTGGTGGTTTTCACGTTGTTTTAAGTTTGCAGGCCAGCAGTATGTGAGAGCAGTGGAGGCATGGCAGCCTCCACCTAGATTTCAGAAGGTGTATGAGAAAGCCAGAGGACTCAGGCAGAGACCTGCTGCAGGGGTGGAGCCGCTGCAGAGGTCATCTACGGAGCAATGTGGAGCAGAAAAGTAGGCTCAGAGCTCCCACAGAGAACCCCCACTAAGGAAATGTCTAGTGGAGCCAGGATGGTGAGACTGCCACCAGGAGCCCAGAACCGTGGGGCTGCTGGCAGTGTGCAGCACCAGCCTAGAAAAGCTGCAGGCACCAGGGAAGCTCAATGGGCTGCACTTGACAGAGCTGTAGGAGCGAGGTTGCCTAACACTTTAGGGCTCCAGGCGCCCCAGTGTGCTTAACGTTTGCCCTATTTGGGTTTTAGATTTGTTTGGGGCCTGTTTTCCTTTCTATTCTTCCCTTCTGGAATGGGAATGTGTACCCAATGTCTGTCCCACTGTATCTTGGAAGTAGATAAACTTGTTTTTGACTCTTTACAGGTTCACGGCTGAAAGGAGTTTTGCCTTTAGTCTCAGATGAGACTTTGTACTTTTGAGTTGGTGCTGCAACAAGCTAAAGACTTTTGGGACTGGGATGGAATGTGTAATATGTGAATGTAAGGGTCATTTATCCTCGCTAAGGGAACATCGTGGAAGCTTCTGAACACATAGATTGTATGGCAAGGGACCCTGAAGGGGTGGATTGTTGGGAAAATGGAATAATTTGATTAGGCCCCCTTGCCTGCCCCTCGGTTGGGGGTGGTATGGCACATTCTTTGTGGATAGGTTGTGTGTGGGTGGAGTTAGTGTGCCTGCGCAGTGCGCCACGACCTTGGCTGGCATCTGCCTCAGGCGTCTGCCCGCACAGCCATGCTCTCGAATGTACAGCTTTCAAGGACCTGTTTGCCAGTTACCTAGTTCATAGACCTGCGTGTGAGGAGTCTGGTGACCCAGCCTGGCATGTGAAGGGCTTGTGACCCAGCCTGGCATGTGAGGGGTCTGGGGACCCAGCCTGGCATGTGAAGGGCTTGTGACCCAGTCTGGACAATGGGCTTGAGGGGTCTGTGAGCTCCAGACCCAGCCCTATCTCGACAATTGGCCTAGTCAGCAGGATTACGGGCAGGTAAAAGAGCTTGACATGGGGACTGTGTCTATCTGTTCTCTGTTGTATCCTCAGGATTTAACAAAGTACCTAGTCAATTGTGAGCACTCAGTAAATATTTGTTGAATGAACAAAAGCAAGAAAAGAACGGGAGAGAAGGAGAGAGAGTGGGAGGGAAAGATGGGAAAGAAATGGAGGAAGGAGGGAAGGAAGGAAACAAGGAAGGAGGGAGGAAGGAAGGAAATAAGGAAGGGAGGAAAAAAGAGGGGCAGAAAGGTGTGATACTGGCTTCCAACTTCCAGAGCCCTAGTGGGCCCCAGAAGCAGGGAATCAAATCTGGTTCCAAGGTCCATCACCTCACAAACTCAAAGCAATTGTCTTCCCTCCCTGAGACCCATTCCACCTTTCCTTTTAAGCCCTCAAAGCACAGAGTCACACTGTTCTCTCCTTCCCTAGACAATAGGGCTACTCAACTGCCCCCTCCCCCCAAAAAGGAGGCTATGCTCAGGGACTCCAGGGAACCCCTCTCTAACCTTCTGAGGAAGGCTGCCCTAAGTAATTCTTCCAATGAACCTACCCCTCCTGAGGAGTTTCTGGTGGTGACAGCTGTCACTCATAACGAAAGCCAGATTAACAAGAGAAAAGCAAAGAGATTTAGTTAATCGAGGTTTTGCATGACACCATGACACGGAAGCCTTCAGAAATGAAGACCCAAACACCCAAGGGAAAACTGTCTGCTCTTCTGCTTAGATTCGATGAAGAGTGAACAGCCCTGTGGAGCTGGATTGGACAAAAAGGGAATGATGTAATGGTGATAGACTGAGGGGGGAAACCCAGCAAGGTGTGTGTGTTCATTCCTCCCTCCTGGGTATAGAGCAGGACCCCTTGTGGAATGAGGGTCTTATAACCTACTTGCAGACAAGGCAGGTCAGAACATTTCTTTATGGCCAGCTCCTACACAGAAGGTGGGGAAGGTTAGAGTAATATTGCTATTTTGACTTTGGGGAAGAGGGGTTCTAATTTCTATGGCCTGCCTTGGGGGAGAAAGGGGAGCAGGAGAAAGAAGGGCAGAAAGGCAGAAAGAGCCTTTGCTTCTGAGGCTCTTCCCATCTCCTTTAGTTAAAAGTACTCAGCATGCCAAAGTGCCACACTTTGGGGTATCGTTTTCTGAGTCCCAACAGAGGAAAGGAAGGTAAGAAGGGAAGGAGAGAGGGAAGGAAGGAAATAAGCAAGGAAGGCAAGGGAAGGTAGGCAGGGCAGACTTCAGGAATGCTTTGTTGGCATGACTGAGTACTTTGACTTGCGGGGGGGCGGGCAGGAGAACAGGTGGGAAAGGTGGGCAGTTACTCTGCCATTTTTTAAATCTCTTCTCTTGCCAGGAGAAATCTTCAGACAGCCTTCGCTGCTTTGAGCACCGATCTCATTCCCACCTGTCTATCACTGCTCTACTGACATTGCAGATTTTATGATTACGAGTTATGTCTCAGTGATTCACGTCAAGATTAAACTGTGGACAAATGGTTATGAAAAGCCAAGAGTGATGTGAGAGTCACCTTTTCATATTGGCTTTCTGTCATGCCATGGATTAGCTACAGAACCCATGTTTTCTGATTGTTTCCTTCACAAGGAAGGCTTTAACTTCAGCCTTTCCACCACTGTTGCCATCTGATGACCTGTAACAATTTAATTGAGCACTCTTATATATTTAGTAGCAGATCACTGCTCTTTGTAATGATTGCTAACATCAATGTCTGAACCAAGAGCTTAATTTTATGCATGCTTTTCAAACAAGAGTGGTTTTTAAAGGTCTCTTAATAAATAACATTGTAATTAATCTTCATTAGTTTCCAGCCATGATAAATATTCATTTTCAAAATAGTGACTGTGTTGAAGAGAATCCTTCAGTTAAGTGATGCACATTCTCTTTTATTAATCCATCCAGCCCCCTCTGCTGTTAAAAAGTTTTTTTTTTTATTTTCAAAGGCTTTTTATTTTTTTTACCTGAAAGAGATACTTAAAATTCAGTCATTGTGATACAAATAAAGAATAGGTGCATATGTCAAGTAATTTTATCAGTGAGAATGTTTATATATCCAAATGATGACTCATTTCATAGAAAATCTTATCAAAAGCACAAGTTTCATCACATTGTTACTGAATTAAAATATGGAAAGGGAAAATTTCCAGATTAATAATGATCCAAATCTTTGTGGGTAGATAAGGTACTACTCTACACAGAAAATAAACAGATTTTTTTTTAAAGAGTGCTTTTGCTCATGAAAAGAGTGAGAGATGGAAGTCGGGAATCCTGGATTCTAGTCCTAGCTCTGCCAAGACCACCTGTGTGCCCTGAGGCTGTCACCCTCACTTCCATGTTGCTGAGAATATTCCAGCCACTTTCCCATGGGACAGAGTGCTATTATCATTTCAATAGTGCATGAAACAATAAAGTATCTTCAAATGCAAACTGATTTGAGAGGGGGTTAGCTCTTTTCTCTGTCCCACAATGCACTAATTATTGGTGGCTCTATCATTTAAAATATTGAGATAAAGTTATTAGTATATAAATATATTTGTGTGTGTGTATATATATATATATATATATATATATATATATATATATAATAGAAGATATCATCTTTGTTATGAAAAAACATATACCCAAAGGAAGGAGTCATTATTGGTATTATTTATATTATCAAAGAAAAAGATGACTCCACAGAAGAGTGAGAGAGGCACCTCAGTTTCTCTCCCCTACAAGCATCCACTTATCTGGAGAAAATTGTTTATTAAAAAATAATCATTTAAAGAGAATTGTCCAAAGGAAATAGAGCAAATGCAGAATTACTCATTCAAGAAAATGAGAAAATCTACTAAATCTCGTTAAGGCAAGAGGCCATAGCATTTGAGCTGTGAGCCCATCCCAAGCTTAGGGAAACTGGCTGAGAAAATCTAATCCTGGCAGGTGCAGCCAAGGAGATGGTCCTCTGCTCATCTTCCCCCAGCTTCGAGTCCGGGCCTATAGTTTCATCCTGGGATGGATGGGCTATCAGCGTTGCTCATGTCTAATAGCCCTGTTTTACAGAAGTTCTATTCCAGGCAGGTATGATGAAAAGGTCCAGGACTCCTTTCCTTCTTCTAATGCCCTTTTGTAGAACAGAAGCTCTTTCCCAGGCATAGCTAGTTGAGAATATTGGGGTCCTATCACCTTCACCCCAGCTCACTTCTAAGGCCAAGTTTCCACACTGGGAAAGGCAAGCCAAAAAGACGGGAGCCATACACACACACACTTTGCACCTGCTGGTGGGGCAGGAGGTCACACTGGGAAAAATGAGCTACTGTGTCTTGCCCCAGCTCTCCTGTACAGTGATACAGAGATTCTGCCCAGGCTAAGAAGCAAGTCGAAGAAGCAGGTCTCAAGGATGAAGAATTCTACAGCCCTGCTCAAGGGAGCTAATTTATTTGGAATAGAGCATGGAGAATTCCATGCCTAATGATGTCAAGAGCAATGAACATCTTAGTAAAGAGCCATTAAGAAGGCACTCATAGCTCCGTGATACAAGCAGCAACAAGCAAAATGGCAGAGCAATTGGAAGTTTAACAGACAGAACACTGGAAAGAGACAGCCAAGAAGAGCCCTCCTGGGATTACATTTCATCATGAAGGCCAGGAAGGCTGTGTGCAGAGCTGGGTTGTACTCACCCAGAATCAAGCAGAGCAGGATGTGGACAGACATCCTAAACCACACATGGGTCAGTCAACAAAGGGCAGAAGCCTCACTGGCACTAAAGGCTTAAGCACAACTTTCCACCAAAAATTGGCTGAACTATAAGCTACTCTGTCCCAGAGGCAACTCCGAGGAAAGTAGACTTATCAGAAAATCACACCTATCCCTGACAGTTTGAAAGTCTATGTATACACCTAAGACCACACTTTCTCAGGAGTTATAGGAGAAGGAAAATCCAGTGTGGAGGCAAACACATAAACTATTTAAACTGTGAAAGCAGCCAGCAAGCCATACACACATCTAATGGTAAAGAGTGGAAATATAACTGGCAAAGGGAGCTTAAGCACAACCTATGATCAGTAAGTGGTTTATGTTGACCCAGGGGAGTCTCTAGGAAGCCAGGATAAAAGATACAAACAAGAGATTGTATTCTTTGGGGGAAACAGACTTCATGTTACTAAATATGTAAATAAATGACCAGGAAAAACAACATCAACCCATTGGGGTGATGGAGGATCAATCAGTTGCTACAATATATTATACAAAATGTCCAGTTTTCAACCAAAAATTACAAGACATGCAAAGAAAGTGGAAAATGTGACCCTCCATTAGTTTGCTAAGGATGTCATAATAAAGTGCCACTAACTATGTGGCTTAAACAACAGATATTTATTTCCTCTAAATTCTGGATGTTAGAAGTCCGAGATCAAAATGTCAGCAAGGTTGGTTTCTTTTGAGGCCTCTCTCCTTAACATATAGATGGCCATCTCTCTTTGGTATCTTCACAAGGTCTTCTCTTTTTATGTATCTGTGCCTAGGACATCAGTCATATTGAATTAGGGCCCACTTATTTGACCTCATTTTATCTTAATTACCTCTTTAAAGGACCTAACTCCAAATACATTCACAATCTGAGGTACTTGGGGTTAGGACTTATATTAGTCCGTTTTCTGTTGCTTATAATAGAGTACCTGAAACTGGGAAACTTATAAAGAAATACACTTTAATTCTTACAGTTTTGGAGTCTGGGAATTCCAGGGTCTTCTTCTTAGTGTGGACTCTCTACAGAGTCCCATGGCAACTCAGGGTATCACACAATGAGGGCTGGACAAGAGCTTTTGTTAATATGCTCACTTGTTCTCCTTATATAGCCACCAGACTCCTCCCTGATAAACCATTAGCTGATTGTTCCTCAGTTAGATTAATACATTCATGAGGGCCTAGTGCTCATAATCCAATTACCTCCTAGAAGTTCCACCTTTCAAATACAATATTGGGGATTAAGTTGCACCATAAGTTTGGGGACATTCAAATAATGTCAGGACTGTAACATATGAATTTGGGGGGGACACAATTCAGCCCAAAGTGGACCCACCCATAAACAGAAAAAAGTCAGGGAACAGAAACTACTTTGAAGGGACCCAGATGGTTGATTGAGCAGACAATGACTTCAAAGCTGTCATTATAAATATGTTCAATGAACTAAAGGAGAGTGTGTCTAAAGATTTAAAGAAAATGTATGATAACAATGTCTTATCAAGTAGGAATATCAGTAAAAGAGAAATTGTGTGTAAAGTACCAAATGGAAATTCTGGACTTGAAAAGTACAATAAGATAAATGAAAGGATGACTAGAAGAGCTCAGCAGGAAATCTGAGCCAGCAGAAGAAACAGGAACTTGAAGATAGATCAATAGAGATTATGTAACCCCCCAAAAAAGAGAGAGAAAAAAATGAGGAATAGTGAACAGTGCCTTAGAGAAATGTGGGACACAGTTCTTCATGCCAACTTATGCATAATAAGAGTATCAAAAGGAAAGGAAAGAGAGAAGGAGCAGAAAAAAATTTTCAAGGAAAAGGATGTCTGAAAAGTTCCTAAATTTAATGAAAAGCATGTATCTACACATCCAAGAAGCTCAATAAGCTCCAAATAGGAGAAACAGAAAGAAATTCACACCTGGACAAGTCAAAATGTTGAAAAACAAAGAGAAAATCTTGAAAAAAAGCAAGAAAAAAATGACTCATCACTTACAAGGGAACCTCAAAAACATTAACAGTTGACCTCTCATTAGAAGCAATGGAGGTCATTAGGCAATGTGATGACATATTCAAAATGCTGAAAGTAAAAAAGCTGTCAAACAAGAATCTAGCAAAATCATCTTTAAAAAGTGAAGGCACAGTGAAAACATTTCCAGATAAACAAAAGGTGTCTGTTGCAAATCACACCAGAGAATAATCGAATCCACATGAAAAAAGAAAGAGTGCTATTAAAGGTAATTATATGGGTAAATTAAAAAGACAGTATAATTGAATATTTATATCACTTTCTTCTCTAAACTGATTTAAAAGAGAAACTGTATAAAAATATGTATGTCATGATATTATTTAGTTTACAACATAGAGAAGTTTAATATATTTGACAGTAACAGCACAGAGAAGGTGGGGTAGGAGCAAAGCTACATCAAAGTAAAAATATAACACCAGATGGTACCTCAAATCCACAGAAATAAATGAAGAAATAATAAATTACATATAAGAAGGTTAATATAACAAACTACATAAGTATGTACTTTCTCTCCTTTCTTCTCTTGGTTTCCTTAAAAGACATAGATTATATAAAGTAACAATTATAACAATGTATTTTTTGGTTTCTAACACATTTAGCCCTACGTACATAACATTAATAGTACCCAAAATAGGGGAAGGGAATTACTATGCATGAATAAAATTTCTTTATTTTATTAAAGAATTAATTTTTTATAAATGTAAAATAGATTTTGTAAGTTAAGATCAGAGAAATCTATTTAAGTTAACAACAGAGAAATCACTAAAATAATAATACATGTATAATTAAAGCTTATTAGAAGAAAATATTATACTAGAAAATATTTAATACAAAAAGAAGGCAGTAAAGAAGGAAAGAGGAACAAAAACATGAGGCATATAGAAAACAAAAGAACAAAATGGCAGATAGAAATCCAAATACAGTTCTCTCCCCTTATCTGTGGTTTTGCTTTCTGTGGTTTCAGTTACCCACAGTCAACCAGAGTCACAAATATTAAATGGAAAATTCCAGAAATAAATAACTCAGAACTTTTAAATTGCACACTATTCTGAATAGCATGACAAAATCTTGTACTGTCCTGCGCTATCCCACCTGGAACATGACTCATTTCTTTGTCCAGCATATCCACACTGTAGATACTACCTACCCATTAGTCACTTAGTAGCCATCTCAGTTACCAGATTGGCAGATCATAGGAAGGGTGAGTATAATACAATAAGACCACCTTTACATAACTTTTATTACACTATATTGTTACAATTGTTCCATTTTATTATTATTATTTTTTTTGGCAATATACAGTGTGGTTGATTATTCTTGCCCATCACCAAAACCTTCCTCCCTCCTCCCTCACCCCCTCCCTTCCAACAATCTCCTTTCTGTTTGCTTGTCATATCAACTTCAAGAATTGTGATTGTTGTCTCTTCTTCCCTCCCCTCCCCAGGTTATTTGTGTATTTCTTTGTTCATTTTTAGCTCCCACAAATAAGTGAGAACATGTGATATTTCTTTGTCTGTGCCTGACTTGTTTCATTTAATATAATTCTCTCTAGGTCCATCCGTGTTGTTGCAAATGGCAGTATTTCATTCTTTTTTATAACAAAGTAGTATTCCATTGTGTAGATATACTACAGTTTCCTTATCCACTCACCTGATGATGGACATTTGGGCTGGTTCCAACTCTTAGCTATTGTAAATAGAGCTGCAATGAACATTGGGGAACAGGTATACCTTCAACTTGATTTCCATTCCTCTGGGTATATTCCCAGCAGTGGGATAGCTGAGTCATATGGTAGATCTATCTGCAATTGTTTGAGGAACCTCCATACCATTTTCCAAAAAGGCTGCACCATTTTACAGTCCCACCAACAATGTATGAGAGTTCCTTTTTCTCTGCAACCTCACCAGCATTTATCATTCACAGTCTTTTGGATATTAGCCATCCTAACTGGGGTGAAATGGTATCTCAGTGTGGTTTTGATTTGCATTTCCCGGATACTGAGTGATGTTGAGCATTTTTTCATGTGTCTGTTGGCCATTCGTACATCTTTCTCTGAGAAACACCTATTTAGTTTTTTTGCCCATTTTTAAATTGGGTTCCTTGTTTTTATGTCATAAAGTTATTTCAGTTCCTTGTATATTCTGGATATTAATCCTTTGTCAGAAGTATATTTTGCAAATATTTTCTCCCACTCTGGTGGTTGTCTTTTAACTCTGTTAATTGTTTCTTTTGCTGTGCAGAAGATTTTTAGTTTGATATAATCCCATTTATTTATTTTCCTTTGGTGAATATGACCCCATGCTTTCGGGGTCATATTCATGAAGTATGTGCCCAGTCCTACTTCATGAAGTGTTTCTCCTATGTTTTCTTTAAGAAGTTTTATTGTTTCAGGGTGCTTATTAATTATTTAATCCATTTTGAGTTGATTTTAGTATATGGTGAGAGGTACAGGTCTAGTTTCATTCTCCTGCATATTGATATCTAGTTATTCCAGCACCATTTGCTGAAGAGGCACTCTCTTCCCCAGTGTATAGGCTTGGTGCCTTGTCAAAGATCAGATGACTGTAGGTGTGTGGGTTGATTTCTGGATTCTCTATTCTATTCCATTGATCAGTGTGTCTGTTTTTATGCCAGGACCATGCTGTTTTGGTTATTATAGCTTTGTAGTATAGTTTAAAGTCAGGTAGTGTTATGCCTCCAGCTTTATTTTTATGCTCAGAATTGCTTTGGCTAGGCATGGTCTTTCGTTATTCCATATAAATGTCTGGATAGCTTTTTCCATTTCTGAGAAAAATGTCATTGGAATTTTGATGGGGATTGTATTGAATTTGTATATCACTTTTGGCAGTATGGACATTTTCACAATGTTGATTCTTCCAATCCAAGAGCATGGGATATCTTTCCGTCTTCCTGTGTCCTCTTTAATTTCTCTCAGCAGTGGTTTGGAGTTATTGTAGAGATTTTTCACCTCCTTGGTTAACTCAATTCCTAAGTATTTTATTTTTTTGGTGGCTATTGTAAATGGGCAAGCTTTCTTGATTTCTCTTTCTGCATGTTCACTATTGGGGAATAGAAATGCTACTGATTTTCGTGTGTTGATTTTGTGTCCTGCAACTTTGCTGAAATCATTTATCACCTCCAAGAGTTTTTTTGTAGAGGCTTTACGCTGTTTGATATATAGGATCATGTCATCTGCAAACAGGGACAGTTTGAATTCATCTTTTCCAAAGTGGATGCCCTTTATTTCCTTCTCTTCTCTGATTGCTCTGGCTAGTACTTCCCACACTATGTTGAATAGGAGTGGTGAGAGTGGGCGTCCTTGTCTAGTTCCTGTTCTTAAAGGAAAAGCTTTCAGCTTTTCCCCATTCAGGTTGATAATGGCAGTGAGTTTATCATATATGGCTTTAATTATATTGAGATACTTTCCATCTATACCTAACTTGTAGAGAGTCTTTATCATGAACGACTGTTGAATTTTATCAAATGCTTTTTCAGCATCTATAGAGATGATCATATGGTCCTTGTGTTTGATTTTATTGATATGGTGTATCACATTTATTGATTTGTGTATGTTATCAGCACCGCACTCTCCTGAGTGAGCCACGGGCTGGTCCCGTGATTTGTGTATGTTGAACCAACCTTGCATCCCTGGGATGAATCCCACTTGATCATAGTGTATAATTTTGTGCATGTGTTGCTGTATTCTGTTAGCTAGCATTTTATTGAGGATTTTTGCATCTATATTCATCAAGGATATTGGCCTGTAGTTTTCTTTTTTGGTTGTATCATTACCTGGTTTTGGTACCAGGGTGGTGTTTGCTTCATAGAATGAGTTTGGGAGAATTGCCTCTGTTTCAATCTTTTGGAATAGTTTGTAGAGAATTGGTGTCAATTCCTCTTTAAATGTTTGGTAGAATTCTGCTGTGAATCCATCTGGTCCTGGGCTTTTCTTTGTTGGGAGCCTTCTGATAATAGCTTCAATCTCTTTTATTGTTATTGGTATGTTCAGATTTTCTACATCTTGCTCAGTTTTGGTAGTTTGTGTGTGTCCAGAAATTTATCCATTTCCTCCAGATTTTCAAATTTGTTGGCATATAGTTGTTTATAGTAGTCTCGAATGACTCCTTGTATTTCAGAGGTATCAGTTGTAATACCACCTTTTCATTTCTAATTTTTGTTATTTGCGTCTTCTCTCTTCTTTTTTTAGTTAGGCATGCTAATGGTTTGTCAATTTTATTTATCTTTTCAAAAGACGAACTTTTTGATTCATTGATCTTTTGTATTGTTTTTTGGGGTTTCAATTTCATTAAGTTCTGCTCTGATCATAATGATTTCTTTCTGTCTGCTAACTTTGGGTTTGGATTGTTCTTGTTTTTCTAGTTCTTTAAGGTGAAGTATTAGATTGTTCACTTGCCATCTTTCCATTCTTCTGAAGTAAGCATTTAATTTGATAAATTTCCCCCTTAATACTGCTTTTGCAGTATCCCACAGGTTTTCGTATGATGTATCATTGTTTTCATTAGTTTCAATAAATTTTTTGATTTTCTGTTTGATTTCTTTTTGGACCCCTATGTCATTAAGTAGAATGCTGTTTAATGTCCATGTGTTTGTATAGTTTCCAGAATTTCGTTTGTTATTGATTTCTAATTTTAATCCATTTTGGCCTGAAAAAATACATGGGATAATTCCAATTTTTTTAAATTTGTTGAGACTTCATTTGTGACCTAACATGTGATCTATCCTAGAGAATGATCCTTGTGCTGATGAGAATAATGAATGTTCTGAGGTTGTTGGATGGAATGTTCTAAACATATGGATGGAATGTTCTGTACATATCTGCCAAGTCCAAGTGGTCTAGAGTGTTGTTTACATCTTGTGTTTCTCTGCTGATTCTTTGCCTAGATGATCTGTCCAATTTTGATAGTGGGGTGTTCAGGTCCCCTGCTATTATGGTATTAGTGTCTATTTCCTTCTTTATGTCCAAGTTTGTTTTCTAAATCTGGCTGCTCCAACATTGGGTGCATATGTATTTATGATTGTTATGTCTTCTTGATGGATCAATCCTTTTATCCTTATGTAGTGGCCCTCATTATCTCTTTTTATGGGTTTTAGTATACAGTCTATTTTATCAGATATAAAAATAGCTACTCCAGCTCGTTTTTCATTTCTGTTTGCATGGTAAATCTTCTTCCATCCTTTCACTCTTAGTCAATGTGAGTCTTTATAGGTGAGGTGGGTCTCTTGAAGGCTGCATTTGGTTAGGTCCTCCTTTTTAATCCAGTCAGCAAGTCTGTGTCTTTTGTTTGAGGAGTTCAATCCTTTTACATTAAGAGTTGTTTTTGAAAAGTGTTGATTTACTCCTAGCATTTTATTGATTTTTGTTTGGCTGTCTTAGTTGTCGTTTGTTCCTTGCTTTCTGATTTACTGTTTGTTTTCTGTATTTGTTGGTTTCTTGGGTTGTAGATAAACTTTTTTTCTCTTCATTGTTCGCATTTTATTTTACTAGTGGGTTTTGATTTTTCTTGAGTTTTTATGACAGTGGTGGTTATTTTTCAGGTACCAAACCCAGTACTCCCTTGAGAATTTCTTGTAAGGGTGATTGTGTGGTAGAGAACCCCTGCAGTTTTTGTTTTCTGAGAAATATACTATTTGCTCTTCATTTCAGAAGGATAGCCTTGTGGAGTAGAGTATTCTTGGCTGGCAATCTCTGTCTTTTAGTATTTTGAATATATCATCCCATTCTTTTCTGGATTTTAGGGTTTGTGATGAAAAGTCTGATGTTAGTCTGATTGGGGCTCCCTTTTAGGTGATTTGATGCTTCTCTCTTGCAGCTTTTAAGATTCTCTCTTTGTCTTTGAGTTTTGCCAATTTGACTGTAAAATGTTTTGGAGAAGACCTTTTGGGTTGAGTATGTTTGGGGATCTTTGAACTTCCTGAATCTGAAGATCTGTGTCTTTTCCTATACCTAGGAAGTTTTCTGCCACTATTTTGTTGAATATGTTGTCAATGCAATCTCCTTTTTCCTCCCCTTGTGGAATACCCATGACTTGGATATTTGAGCACTTAAGGTTTTCTGATATCTCTCTTAGATTTTCTTCAATGTTTTTAATTCTTTTTTTCTTTTTCTTTTTCTTTTTTTTTTTTTTTTTTTTTTTTTTTTGTCTGTCTGTGTTATTTCAAACAGCTCATCTTCAAGGTCAGAAGTTCTCTCTTCTGCTTCTGCAAGCCTGCTGGTTAAACTCTCTGTTGTGTTTTGTATTTTGTTGAATGAATTCTTCAGCTTGGCAAGCTCTGCTACATTCTTTTTCAGGTCATTGATTTACTTGTACACTTCTTCTTTCAGGTCCTGTATACTTTTCCTCATGTCATCATGTTGTCTGGCTGAGTTTTCTTGTATCTCATTTAGTTTCCTTAGAATTATCACTCAGAATTCCTTGTCAGACATTTCAAGGGCTTCTTGTTCTATAGGATCTAGAGCTTGAGAGTTATTTCCCCTTGGTGGTGTACTTTCTTGAGTTTTCATATTTCTGGTATCTTTCCTTTAATGTTTAGTCATTGTGGCAGGGGATTTCACAGTCCACTGGTTTGACACTATTGTCTGGCTAGGATGCTGCTGGGGCTGCCAATTTGGCATGGCTGCCTTGGTGTCTGCTTGGTTGCCCACTGGCGCCTCGAGTGTGTAGTCGTCTTGGGTCTTGCACCTCTCCAAGGAGGTGGCTCTCTGGTCAGCGTGCATGGCGGTGCTGGGGATGGAGTCCAGAGGCAGCAAGGCCTACCTGCTTGGTCGCGTGCTGGCACCGTGGGGTGTGTGGCCTCCACTGATCTCAGTCCTCTCCTGCGGTGCACCTCTCTGGTCAGCATGCACTCTGCCGGGCTGGGGATGGAGTCCAGCGGCAGCAAGGCCTACCTCCTCAGTCACGTGCTGGCACTGCGGGGTGCATGGTCTCCGTGGATCTCGGGCCTCTCTGGTGGGGCACTTCTCTGATTGGCCCGCACTCGGCGGGGCTGGGGATGGAGTCCAGCTGCAGCGAGGCTTGCTTTTAAGGTCAGGATACACCCTCGGTTGGTTCAGCCGCCGCTGCTGAGGCTTCTCCGTGCCTCCCCTACCGCCGCTCTCCAAACATAAGTTTTGGAAGCTGGGATGTCCAAAGTCCAGGGAACACATTGAGGGTCTTCTCTAGTGAGGCTTTACAGCAACACAGAGGTCTCACATGGCAGAAAATGGTAGAACAGAGAGAGCTATATTTTTTCTACATTAAATGTTCACTGAGGGGGTTGGCTGGATTGCTCTGTTGGTTAGAATGTAGTGTTATAACTCCAAGGTCAAGGGTTCAAATCCCTGCACTGGCCAGCTTTATGTGTGTGGCTCACAGCGCCGAGTGTGTGCTTGATGCGGCCACGTGAGCTGGAGCTCCACAGGGCCCACGGTCTGGCTTGCATCCTTAGCCCACTGCCCGTTTGCTTGCTTGAGCACCCACGCAGCACCCTAGTCACATCGCAGTTTGCCACTTTCCCATTTTATTATTAATTATAGTTTTTAGTCTCTTAGTGTGCCTAATTTATAAATTAAACTTTACATAGGTACATATGCATGAGAAGAAACAGTATATATAAGGTTCAGGCATTCACTGGAGGTCTTGGAACATACTCTGTGGATAAGTAGGAACTACTATATTACAGTAAAAATATTAAATATAAACAATCCAATCAAAAAGTAGAGATTATCAGATTGGGAAAAGAACAAGATCCAAGTATATGCTATCTACAAAATACGCATTAAGTTCAAAATACAAATAGGTTGATAATGAAATAATAGAGAAAGATATACCATACAAACAACACCCTTAAGAGGGCTTATATTAATATGACACAAAATAAAATTTGAAACAAAAAATGTACAAATAATGAGGAATACTTAATAAAAAAAATAAGAGTGTTATTCTACAAAGGGGATATAACCATTATAAATGTATGTATATGCACCTGACAGCTCAGCCCCAAAATACACGAAAGAGAAACTGACAGAATTGAAGGGAAGAAATGGACAATTCTAAAAATAAGACTTCAGTACCCTGCTCTCAATAATGGATAGGACAACTAGACAGAAGATAAACAAGGAAATCAGACTTGAACAACTGTATAAACCAACAAGACCTAAGTCTTATCTATAGAACACTCCAATCAACAGCAGCAGAATAAACATTCTTCTGCAGTGTGTATGAAACATTCTCCAAGACAGACCATATGGTAGGTCATAAAACAAGCTTTAGTAAATTTAGAGGAACTAAAATCACACAAAAATTTTTTTACCACAACACAATTAAATTAGAAATCAACAACAGAAAGAAATTTGGGAAATGCACAAATACGTGCAAATTAAGCAATATAACCTAAATAACTAATGGGTCAAAGAAAAAAAATCACAAGGGAAACTAGACAGGAATGAAAATAAAAATACAGCATACCAAAATTTATGGAATGTAGCTAAAAGAGTGCCCAAAGGGAAATTTGTAGCTGTAAATGTCAATATTAAAAAAGAAAAAAGATCTGAAATCAATAATCTGACCTTCCACATTATAATGCTGGGAAAGGAAGAACAAACTAAACCTAAAGCAAAGAGAAGAAAATAATAAAAATAACAACAGAAATAAATTAAATAGAAGAGAGAAAACAATACAGAAAAAAATCGATGAAACCAAAAGTTGATTATTTAAAAAGTTCGACAAAATTGACATTCATTTAACTAGACTGACCATGCAAAGTGAGGATGCAAATTACCACAATCAGGAATAAAGAACTGAAAAAGTGAACATTACTACCAGTCTTAAAGAAATAAAGAGGATTACAAGGAAATATTACAAATAATGCATGCTAACAAATTAGATAGCTTAGGTGAAATGGGCAAATTTCTAGAAAAACACGAAGTACTGAAACTGACTTAAGAAAAAAACAGAAAATCTAAATAGACCTATAACAATCTGAATTAGTAATTTAAAAACTGTAACTTAAAAATTGAATTAGTAATTTTAAAACTTCGCATGAAGAAAACCCCTGGCTCAGATAGCTTCACTAGTGAATTCTTCTAGACATTTTATGAAAACTTGATACCAATCCTTTATAAACTCTTCCCAATAATAGAAGAGGAGAGGACACTTTTTAACTCACTCTGTGAGGTTAGTATTTTGCTGATACCAAAACCAGGCAAAGACATCACAAGAAAAGAAAATTGCAGACCAATGTCCCTTATGAATAGATGCAAATATCTTTGACAAAATACTAGCAAACCAAATCAAGCAACATATAAGAACGATTGTACGCCTTGACCTAGTGAGATTTGTCCCAAGAAATGTGAGGTCGGTTGAACATCCAATAATCAAATAATATAATACATTATATAAATAGAACAAAAAATTAAAATCACAAGATCATCTCAATAGACACAGGGAAAGTATGTGACAAAATCCTATGCCTTTCATGATAAAAACATGTAGCAAGTTGGGAATAGAAGGGAGCTTCCTCAACCTGATACAGGGCTTTGTTTACATTTAGAAAGGAAAATGATTCATAGGTGGAGAGGAATTTGGGAGAAAGAGCTAGTCTGGAATAGGGGTATGGCGGTGTTGGCTCATGAGGCAAGAAGGGGCAGCCAGAGGATCCTGGGAATCTAGGGAGACTTTCTAAGCAGTAGTAGAGGAATAAAATTAAATTAACAAAAGGTGCCCAGAGTGTTAGAAGGATATCAAAAATCAACTCTCTTGATTTCAAAATATTATCTTAAATAGCCCTACGGAAAAAAAAAAAAAAGAGAGAGAGATTTTCTTTTGCTTCCCTCTTTCCTCACTTTCCCAGGATCCTGATATCTAGTAGTGTTACTACTGTAACTCAGTTTCATTATGGGCTAATGAAGCCGACAGGGAACCCAGAAACCTAACCAACATTTTCCCCAAAATATATTAGCTCTGAGACTAGGCTCTAAACAAATGATTTATAAACGAACTTTGGGGACCTGACATATTCCTAATTTGGAGACTGCCTGTGCACAGTATTTTTTGCAGACGATTTGTTTTCCTAATTATGATTTGTTAAACTTAATTTTGTAGTCAGTTTCCATTTGATGACTACACGCTGGGGGAATTAAATGGCTTGAGAGTCATTAGCATTATCAAATACGAGGGTACTTGAAAAAGTTCATGGAAAAATAGAACTGAAAGATAGTATGAATCTTCCCATTAGCTTTTTGAAATACCCTCATATATATATATATATATATGTATGTTTTGAGGGGGAACATAAATCTTCTGCATATGTAATAAGCATAATATAAATATATATTTCACATTCCAAGACTTGAATGTCCGCCCCCTCCAAAAAAACAAGCTAGCAAAGGAAAACTGAGGTCAAATCCTGCTCCACAGCAGGAAATGAACAAGAAAGAATTAAAGTGTTAAAGATTTAAAAGGAAAAAAAAAATTTGTAACAGTCATTAGATATATTAGAGTTGGATGTGAATCACTTTTGAACCTGATAAAGGCTGGGATCCCAGAACAAGTTTCTAGGAGTGAATCTAGGGAGGAGAGAAATAGTTTCAGGAGTAGCAGCTCAGGAGAGCCTCTACTGGTGATTGTTTCATTAAGTCGGAAAGGACCTTCCTCTAGCATCAAGAGCTATAAAAAACAACGTAGGTAGCCAAGTAGTGAAGCAGGGGACTTACAGTGAATTGTCACTTTAGCCTCCTCTGAACGTTACAATAGCCATGAAATATTTCAACTCCAGTCACCCTGTGACAGGCAGAATTTTAAGAATGGCCCCATTGACTTTTGCTCTTGTATGATCCCCTCTCCTTTGGGTGTGGGTGGAACCCAGGAAGACGAGGCAGTATTACTCCCTTTATTATGTTATGTTATATGGCAAAAGGGAGATTATTTTCGTGGAGCCAATCTAAGCACGTGGGCCCTTTAAAAGCAGTCATAGATGTGCTCTGGCAAAATGGTCTGAGCCCCAGGTGGCATATTTTGATCAGTCCACACTCACAGCCGTTTTCCTAAATTACAGCCCGGTCCCACTGTGGCTAGTGCAGAAGGTTGCCAGCTGTTAGTGGTGAGCTGGGCCTGGAACTAGCACATTCTTCCCACAACATAATCAGCAGTACTGAGTCCAGGTCATGAACCACCTTCTCAGATAGGAGCTCACTGTTTCATGAAGTAATTCCCACTCGCGCAGCTCCAGACATTGCAGGTTCTTAGGTTTTCCTGTAACTGATGCCTGTTGTACAACAAATGCAGTTTGATACTGTAAGAGCTATGTCAAAAGGGCCTAGCTGTTCTTTCCCTTGACATTTCTTCAGTTATTTGAAGGTTTCTCCTAAGTTTCCCTGAGTTCCTTCTCTTTCTGTTGGAAGTATTCCAGGTTACAGTGTTGTTTAGAACTGAACACAAAACCCCAGGTTTCTGACCAGTGGCAAGTAGAGGATACTTTCTTAGTCTTAGCACTTTTCTTTATTAAATGCTGCCAAAAATTGCTTTAAAGCATTTAGCTACCGTATCACATGATGGGCTCATTTTCATGGAACAGGAAGTGATTCCCCAACCTTGCTTTACATATATAGACATAACAATTGGCATTAGTTAGTAAATAAAGTCTTAAAACAAATACAAGAAGTTATTGGATTCTTTCCTTGTAGGAGAGAAAAAGTCATATCTTCTCCTCACCCATTGCTAGGCTCATGGCTGAGACCCCTAAAACAAGAGACAGATTAACAAGAGAAAAGCAGACCAATTTATTTAATATAACTTTTACATGACACAGGAGCCTCCAGAAATGAAGACCCAAAGACTCAGGGAAAACTGTGTTTGTATGGACGCTCATGCAGAAGTGCGATCAGAGGACAGAGGGCCTGGTCCAAGGACCATAAACTGAGGGGGACTCAGCAAGGTTTGTTTGTTCAGATTCTTCTTGGCCTCCTGTATGACATTCCTTCCCTCCTGGCAAGGACATGAGGGTCTTTAGGGGAGGAGGGAGAGCGAGGGTCAAGGAGTGACCTTCCTGGGTTTCATGGCCTGCTGCAGGGGAGACAGTATGAGAGCAACGCTCATTTCTGTGGCTCACTTCAGGGCAGAAAAGGGACTAGGGGAATTTCAGTTCCTATGGCTGCCTCAGGAGAGAGGGGGCGGGAGATGGGCAGGTAGACCTTCCTGCTTCTGCACTTTTCTCGGTTTCCTTCACGTTAAAATGCTCAGTATGCCAAGGTGCCATATTTTGGGGTAGCGTTTCCTGCACCCCATCAATAGATTTCTAAATTCTTTGAGAGTATAGAAACAAAGAACAAGGCTCCTAGTCAGACCTGAAGCACTAAAAGGATCATCTAGGAAGAAAACCAAACATATAAACACCAAATGGAAGCAAAAAAAAAATTCAAAGGAAACCAGATCCCACAGTCAAATTATGTTGCTTTGGCTCTCACTTTAGTTGAAAAGTAAGAGAGATCAGACATTACTATTTATTACATTACATTCATCACTACCTTAGTGAAAGAGAGAAACTCCTTTTTTTTTAGAACAGCTTTATTGAGAAATAATTCACATGCCATACATCTCACCCATTTAAAGTGTGCAGTTCAGTGGATTTTACTATACTGTATTTATTCAGTGTTGTGCAACCATCACCACAATCTAAATGTTAGAACAACCCCCCCCCCCCCCGCTCGAGAAAATACCCTGAAATCCCTTAATTCATAAGGGTGAGGTAGAAGGTACTGCAATCCATTTTGGGCCATGGGGAGCAAGTAAATTAGGCAGCGGAAGGGGTAAAGGGAGTGAGAAATGGAGAAAGGAATGCCTGTACTCTGCAGAGCGCACTGGACGCCTATGCTTCCACCAGAAGAAGGAAGACATCTCCAAAACAGTTTTCCCTAGGACATTTAGGTGGTGGAAAATTCACTGTATGATTCCATTTAAACCTAATTGGAAGTGTCAGGGTTTGTGAAAAGATTGAACGGTGAATGACATTCCCCGCCACCGTGCTTTCCTTTTCTTTTCAAAAGGGGCTCAGACCGAAGTGGAATCTGAGCATGGTGTGTGATATTCTTCAGCAAAGGGCAGCTGTAATCAAGTGGTGCTGTGTTTTAGTGAGGCAATTTTAAAACGTATACTTGCATTGGGTTGCTTTTAATAAGGCCTGTGCAGTTTTCTTTCATTTCCTTTCTTTCTAACTTCCAGAGACCAGAGTGTTAATGAAAACCTAGAGCAGTTTATTTTAAAATGATCACACCATGACTAGATTGTTTATTGACAGCAAACAGCTCTCACGAAATGCACAAATCTTTTGCTTTCTGAGAGTTATAAACTCTGAATTGACATAGGAATAGACTGAAATGTGGACGGTGGCCAGGAGCAGCTCTTTCTGCTGATCTGTCCTCTTCATCCCCACCCTGGTTGGGGTGGATCTGAAGTCTTGACAACAGACACATCAAGTACTAAATGAGATATGTTGTTCTAATATTAAAAGCCCTGGTAAACATCCTTCTTCATACATGCTATTTTTTCTATGTACTGAAGAAACAAGGGAAACTTGGTTTTCGATTTTGTTTTTCATCTGTGAAGACAAGCAGTGCACTACATACCAGATCTATGAAGTTCTGTTTTTCTCTTCCCTCTGCCAGCTGAAGAGAAGTACTACTGGCTTTTTGCAGACCTGGGAGCACATTTTCTGGCCTGCACAATTAAAAGAGCTAAACAAAATGCAATGGTCAATCTTGAAATTTCTGAGACAAATGAAATTTCTTCTACCTCTTCTCTTCCTGGCCTCTTCCTACACCCCCAGCATATGGAAAGGTGATACATACAGGGGATGTGATAGCTGATGGATTACAATGCCTTCTGCCTCACATTATGAATTAAGGGATATAACTACAGATAAGGGGGGATTCAGGAAAGCATAAGAAAATGCTTTTTACACATTTGAAGATTCTAGATGCAATTATTAGCTTTCAAAAATATACACATTACCAAAACTGGCTAAAGAAATAGAAAATTTCAAGAGAACAATAATCATAGAGGGTGATTCCTATCAAACTTTTAAGAACAGAGAATTTTTATATTATAAAACCACATTCAGATAATAGGAAAAGATTGGAAATATCTTGACTAATTAGAAAAGGCTAGCAAAACTCTGATACCAAACGAGATGACAGAATACACTCATTGAAGGAAAACTAGAAGCAAGCTTCACTTGTAACTATGGATGCAAAACTTCCTAAATGAACTATTAGGTATTAAAATATGGCAATTAAAAATGTGAGCAAAGTGCCATTTATATTGACTATGTAAAGCTAGTTCAATTTAGAATATTCATTAATGTTACTTTCTATGTTAACAAAGAAAGAAAGAAAAAAATGTATGATTGGATTCTGAAAAAAAACATTGAATGAAATACAAAACCCATTGCTGATTTTCAAAGAAATAGAAACAATAGAGGAAGCTTCCTCTGTCTTGCTTGTTACAGCAACTGTCATAATCAGTGATAAGATAGTAATTGCATATCAATAAAACATAGGAACAAAATGTGGATACCTGATATCTCAGCTATTATTCAACACTATAGAATTCCAAGTCAATGCATTTAAGCCAAAACACATAGAGGGTTGAGAGGAGCAAACTTTTATTATTTAAGATGATATTATTGTCTATGTGGAATCACAGATGAACAGCTGACTATTAGAACTAATAAAAGATTTAATCAAGTTGGCTAGACTAGAAATCGGTAAGCAAACATAAATGGTTTTCCTACACACCACTAACCAATTAGAACTGTAAAAAAAAAAATCTTCTTCATCATGGTAATCAATATCATAAAACACCTAGTAATAGATATACAAAGAAACATATACACTTTAATGAAGACAATAATTAAACGTTTGTGACATACATAGAAGCCCTGTGTAAAAAGAAAAATATGCCAAGCTCCTGGATAGGAAAACTCTTTTTAAGGATACAAGTTCTCCTAAAGTTATTCTATAAATTAATACAATCTCAATCAAAGAGCCAGCAGGAGTTTTCATAGTTTTAAAATGATGATCTGAAAATTTATCTAAAAGAGGAAACGTGCAAGATGAGCCAAGAAATTATGAGGAAAAAGAAAGAAAAAAGAACATGGGGACACTTACAGGTATCAAAACATTATCAAGGCACACTGTTGAGAGTTTTAAGCATACCCCTCACACCCACCCCCTGCCCCCACCAAATGCCACTCCTCATTGTGAAAAGAATTGTGAATAAATTCATAAGCTGGATAAGAATTGAAATACAATTTCCAGCACTGGTGACACAACCGGAGAAGAGAATGTAGCGCGGGCTTCCTCTTTCTTCCTTCAGATTTCACTCACCCACCAGGTCTTGTAAGACCCGTGCACCATGCACAAATCCCACACACCAGGATGGCTCACTTCACAAAGACCATGAGACAGAGATCGCTGCAATCAAGCAAGAGGTTTTTCTATTTCCAGCATGCTGGGGTCCCTCCATCTTCAGGACAGAAACAGCCCTGAGTTTACAATATAAGCACTTTTTATACAGTTTCTTAGTGACAGGATGAGTTGTTGGTTATCTGTGTTGCCTTTAGATTTATGGGTAGGCTTTAGCAGGCTGGTACCCCAATAGATCTGTGGCACCTTTAGATTTACAGGTAGGTTTTAACAGGCTGGCTGACACCCCGATAAGGAACAGCGCATTTCTCAATCATTTATCTTCCCCGGGGTCTGGCCAGGTGGCCTTTAGATAAGGAACTAGTCAGTTCCTGGAACTGGATGGGGGTCATTCCCTTCCTTGGAATGTTTAGTGTGCTCAGGCCTGACCTTTATATGGCCCCTTAGAAGCTGCTTTACTTAAATTGTTTTTAGCAAGCATTTGTTACAAAACTATGTATATTAAAGTTACATTTTTCTTTACAGTCTCAGGCAGAACAGCTGGGGAGACTAGGCGGTGCCCACAGAGCAGGGCTGCACTGCCAGGACCCCTATCCAGAGTGCAGCAGAGAGGCAGCCCACATGTGCAGGCCTTGCAGGTCCAGAGCCAATGCACAAGAACTTCGCTTTGTCAATCAAATAAATCTCTCTCCTCCCAAGGGAAGGGGTTAGTGTGAGGAGAACAGAGTGGAAAATGTCCATTAAGAAATATGGGGGAGCTATTTGGTTAGCTCAGTCGGTTAGAGTGTGGTGCTGATAACACCAAGGTCCAGGGTTGACCCCTACAAAGAAAGAAGGAAGGAGGGGAGGGAGTTTAACACGAAGTAAAAAATTAAAGAAATTAAAACAGTTTAATGTTGGCAAAGAAATGGACACACTGCTTACGGGAGTAGCAATGAGAAGCAAAATACATTCAAGTATATGTAGACATTTGTTATAGAATAAGGAAAAAAATCTATGTCAGCAGGATCATTTCAGCTGCAAGTAACAGAATACCTAATTCATATTAGCTTAAAAATTAAAGAAAATTTGTTGACTCACATAACTGAAAATTCATAGGGGAAATGAAGGAAATGGCTTCAAGTAGGGCTTAATTCGGGGGCTTTAAAACATCACCAAGGATCATGACTTCCTTTTGTCTACTCTGTTTCACATGATGTTGGCTTAATTCTACAGCTGGGTCTCCTCAAAGGTGCTCTTACATCTAGCACAAAAGAGATCAACCCTGTCTTAGTACTGCAAGCAGAGTCCCAAGTTTCATTCTAATTGGCTTACGTCAGGTGCCTAGACCCAATATGGCCATTGTGATAAAGCAGCTAAAGTTTATGAACCAGTCCTCAGCATGGACTCTATTTACAAAAACCATAAGACCAGCGCTGGAGCAGAAGTGGTTTCTCAAAAGAAAATGTTTCCAGATGGTGAGGCAATAGATAGTTGCCACCAAATGGCAGATGTCCACGACAGGGGTTCTTCAGAACAGCTGGAGAAATAAGTAAATAGGTAAATAAATACATAAATATTGAACATCTATTTAGGGAAAAAGTTGATTCTTACATCAGATTATTTTCAAAATTCTAGGTGCATCGGTATATTAAAGTGTTCAAGTGGGCTTTTGCATATTAAAGGGGACTAAATGTTTATATATATGCACGTACACATATATAAACAGTTACAAATATATATTTGATATATGTATGTGTGTGTACAAATGTAATGTACATTTGGCCCTCTGCATCCATGGGTTCCAAGTTCTAGGATTCAACCAACTGCAGATCAAAAATATCTGGGGAGAAAAATTGCATCTGTACTGAATATGTACTTTTTTTCTTGTCATTATTTTCTAAACAATACAAAATAACAACTATTTACATAGCATTTACATTGTATTAGTTATTGTAAGTAACATGGAATTGATTTTAAATATATGCAAAGATGTGCATTGGTTATATGCAAATATGCCTTTTTATATCAGGGACTTAGCATCCCCGGATTTTGGTACGTGCTGAAGTGTGGACATCAATTCCGAGTGGACATCAAGGGACAACTGTATATTTGTATTGGGAAACACTTGAAAAATAAACAAGAAACTAATGGTTAAATATAGTGGCAAGGAAGAAATGGAGAGAATAAAATCAGAGCCAGCAGCAAGACTTTTCAGTTTTTATCTTCTTATATAACATGATCTTTTTCAGCATGTAAATGTGTAACCTAGTTTTTTAAATGTAGAAAAACTAAATCCAAAAAAAAAAAAACAATGGAAAAAAACAATACATTTTTAACTTTAGGGTAGGAAAGACATTTCTAGGAAAAGAAAAAATAAATACAGAAGCTATAAAGGAAAAAAAGCCTGTACGTTGATATCATCAACATTTTAAAAATTTGCAACTATTATAAAACACATAAATCAGTTAAAAAACAAGGTACTGATGGATGGAAATATATGCAAAATATTTCAAAGACATAGACCTAATAGCACAAATATATAAGGAATCCCTATATGCAAATAAGGGGGGAAATGACCCAAAGGAAAATTTGAGCAAAGGATATAAGCATTCAATTTCAAGAAGAAGAAATATAATTATTAGCGGGGAGGGGGTGGGCGGGACTCTTGCTTTTCTGTATTGGTTGTATTTTTTTTTACACCAGTAACATACTTAATTATATCTGTTGAGTTAAAATTCAATTAAAATGTTGAAGAGAGAGAGATGCAGATGAGAATGAAATGACAGAGGAAGCACATGAAACCTCAGTCCTAAACTCAGCATCCCCAGAGGGGAGCCCAGAGCAGCTCCAGGCTCAGAGACCCCAAATGCAGGGCAGGATGGGATGGTGATGCAGTCGGCATTAACTCAGAAGAAATGAATGAGGAGCAGCCGGGAAAGTCAGGCTGCTCTCCCCTGGGATCCTTGAAGAAACAGCTTCCTGCAGGTGGGCAATTGCTCACTTAAGAGGTGGATAAACAGCTGCAGTTCCTGTGATTCCTCCTCCCTCATCTCCATCTTCTCCATTCTTGCTGCTACTGATTGAATCACTGGGAACATCCCATTTGGACTCCAGTTTATAAATATTTGAAAGCAAGCTTGCCTCTTCACCCCCCCGCCCCGCCATGAATATAATCATTACATGTTTTCTTCAAGAATCATTTACCGAGAACTTTTGACAGCTGATAATAGACTTGTCTCTTAATTCCACAAATAGACCTTATTTTGTCATGAAATATTGTGTGAGCCTCTGGGTATATGTATGTGGATGAAGGGAATAAAAAGTGTCAACATCCTTGTAACATAAAGCGCACAACAGATTGAAAACACACCACTACCCCAATAAACAGATGAACAAAAACCCTGAACAGGATTCCATTTAGAAGTCAATATAGCTGGTTACACTATGAAGCAGCAAAAAGATCAAACTTCTTTATATTAAAAACACATTAAAACATTTTTAACTACCATGTTAGCAAAGAGTTTTAAAAATATCTAATGCCTGATGAAGTGCTAGAACTGATGTGCTCTCATAACTGATGAAGTCTACGTCACAAAACAATGGAATGGAATGATATCCTATAATGTTGGTATAAACTTTAGCCAGTGATTCCTCTTCTGTGATTTACCCTAGTAAACCAATCCTAAGTAAAAAATAAAATTTAATTAAAAAGCCCTACTTAGTGGGATTTGATGCAGCCTCTAAAAAAATAGTTTGCAGAGTTTTAATAACATGGGGAATGCTTATTTCGTAATGTTAAGTACAAAATCAGGGTTCAACACCAAATTTTAAGCCAAGGAGACAAAGAAAAAGTATATTCAAAAAGATTGAATGCACATACACTGAGATGTCAGGAGTTATCTCTGGATAATTCTATTTCCCTTACCCTTTGATAGTTTCCAATTTTTCAGTAGTCAATATAAGTCACTTTTATAATGGAAAGAAACCATCTTTATTTTTAAAAAAGAAAAAGAAAAAAAGCATCTGGGCCAAAGTGTCAGACAGACCTAAGTTCAAAGCTCCTCATCTTATTGTGTGACCTTGGGCAAATCACTTCATCATTCTCACTTCATCCTGTCTCACCGAGCCAGCTATGAAAATTAAAAGAAATTATGTGATGTGCTCAACTCACAGCAGCAAATCAATCAGTGCTGGTTTTCTCCGTTCTCAGCCCTCATCCCCCAACCCTACCCCACTTCAATCCTTAAAAACCTTGCCCTCTTTTCCTCCCTTCCCTCCCGGACTTTTTTTTTCTTGCTTGACTTCATCTCGATAGATAGATGGATAGATGGATAGATGGATAGATGGATAGATGGATAGATGGATAGATGGATAGATGGATAGATAGATAGATAGATAGATAGATAGATAGATAGATAGATAGATAGATAGATAGATAGATAGATAGATAGATCGATCGATCCTGACCTCTCTTTTCAAGTTCCAGGCACTCTGGGAAGCTGCTATGGTGGAGAAGTAATCTAACAGGTAAAATCTGTAAAGATGTTTGTTATGAGCCCATTATAGTACTTAAGTGCTTTATGTCATTTAATTCTTACAACAAACCTAGAAAACAGGTATGAATGAGAAAGGCAGCTGGGAAGGGTTGAAGTAACTTACGTAAAATCACAGAGCTGGCAGCTTACAGAATTGAGATGCAAATACAGAGCTGGTTTGATACCAAACCCAGTGTTCTGAAGGGGGCTAGGAGTCCAAAAACTTGTGTTTGTGTTCAGACTTCCCCACTTAGAATATTAAACAATTTATTTAATCTATCTGAACTTCACAGGATGTCTAAAGATCTCAAACAAAATAATGAATAAAAAGAGCTTTATGAAGTGTAAAGCACGTGCAAACCTGAATACCCTCTTTCCTTAAACTCATTTTACCTAAAGGTCACTTCTATTTTTTCCTCTCTGTTCTTTTTTTCCCTTACCGTCCTCAATAATTTTCTCTTCTATTTTCCAGAATTTTATTGCTAATTTTCTCAACTTCCCAGGATTAAAATGTTGCAATATCTTAAATCATTTCTTCTCCCTTGCCCCCATTTAATTTCTGTGTCCCATTTGTTCTTTCTTTAAATTGTCTCTGCCTCTCCTTTCCTTCTTTTTTAAAATTTTTTTTAAATTTTATTTTATTTAATGAAACATAGTTGATTGTACATATCTGTGAGGCACAGAGGTGAATATCAATACCTGTGTGCCATATGTGATGCTCAAATCAGGATACTTGGTATATTCAATATTACACAGTGTGATTGTTTTTCATGGCCTTTTACCAATTCCTCCCTTACCTTCTCCCCCTTTCCCACCTCTAGTAACCTCAGTTATGTTCTATCCTTTTGAGAAGTCAGCATATCTTTGTGACTGTGTCCTACACCACTGCTGTAGTCCAGTCTTAATCACTGGAGCCCTGGAGTAGTGAAAGGGCCATCTCTCCTGTCTCATCAATTGCATTATCTCCTTGGGTATAAAAGCCTTTTCCTATATTTTTGTATCATTCATTGACTTATAAACATTTGTTGATTGATTTATACTGTGAAGACATTTAATCTTTTCCCTATATTTTCTAATTTAAATATCCATGTCCTCTATAGTTTTTTTCTAATAGACACTACTTGAATAATGGTTTTTTAAGTTTTTTTTGTTTACTTTTCTTTGACTTCTGATATGAAATCTGCAACCAGCAATTATATATTGAGTGATTGAAATGATGCTAAATGATTAATATCGACATCCTCCTTTGTAGAAAAATATCCCACTATGTTTTTTGACATTCAATAGTTTCTGACATCTTGTTGGAAAGTATATCTGAATGTTTTTGTTGAAACATTTAAAACTTTTATTTTTACCAAGTTAAGGAAGCTCTGCTTTATGATGCTGCAAAAGTATAACAACAAAATTGTTTTGTGCACTGTACTCCTTACCTGGGGCATACCTGTATTGGTTCAATTTGGAAAAGTAACCGTCTGTTGTGCTCCCACCCCATGAAAGGCACACCACTGGAACTTCAGGGAATACACAGATAAATCAGCCTAAACTCCCACCTGTGAGGAGCCTGGAGTCGGAAGGAGAGCAAGAGTGTTGACATGCACTGTGCAGATCATGGTAGTTCTTTGGGCAAAGTACAACAAGGATTTCAAAGACCAAGAGAGCAATTGTGATTGATTATGATGATGAACAATTATGATAGGGCAGTTGTGATTGGCATCACAGAGAAGGCAGAATTTAAGACAAGATGTGATGGATAGAAATAGGGAGGACAGAGAGTGTTTGGGGGCAGTAAGGATGGCTCTGGGGCAGAGAACAGAATGAGTTCAGCAGATGATGAAATCCCCACATGGCCTGAGCACACTGCAGAGGATCAGTGAGAGACAGACCCTCAGAGAGCTGAAGTCACGCATCCATCAAGTAGCCTGAAATCCTGAGAAAGATCAGCTCCTCCAGGGAGGAAAAGACAACAGCCTCCGCACGAGAGAAAAAATCAGCTAAAATTTGTAACAAATTGCTAAAGATCAAGTGTGGGCTAGTGTGAGAGTACACCCCTGGAAGCCACAGACACAAAGGGGGGATCCCACTCAGTCACAGTCTCTTTTCCACGGATCACTACTCGGGGCTCACAAGAAGGATCAAGGACAGAACTGGAGACAGGCTAGAGCCTCCCTTGGTGGTGCAGGCCTGGAGGAGGTGAACAGCCACTTTGGGAGAAATATGAAGCACCATCTGGCCCTTTCCTGCTGTGGAACAATAGCCTTAAGCTGCTAGAGAAAGGACAGCAAACCATGTTGTCCCTAGGCATAAGTGTGACCCATTTTGGTTAAGGAAAGAATAAAAGATTTAAAACAAAACAAAACAAAACAAAAAAACCTGTACACCTGGGCGAGCCCTGGGAAAGAGTCCTGAGCCTAAGACCCTGCCCCAATATCATCAGATGTCTCCTACCAGTAGGGGAGGAGCAGGAAGCTGTCTCCCACAGGAGACCTACCACAGACACATGGCGGAGTTTGACTGACATTGGCAGGAGGGGCAGGACCGTGGAGAAAGCCCCAAGCCTAAGACCCAGCCACACAGCTCCTCCCTATGACTAATGATGAACCAAGACAACAGAAAACCTTGCCTCTGCTCCACCCCCACCCCCACTGGCCTGATAAGCGCCAAGTAACAAGAGATAGCACTCTCCTTCTGAATGGCACGAGCAAGAGAGGACCCCCTGTGTGTGGCAGGCACACAAAGAAGGCAGAATGCTGAGGGTGGCATCCTAGACACAGCCTAGGCACAAGGGAACACTAGAGGAATTAGTACACTGAAGTTAACCAGAGCAACAGCAAAACCCACACCCAGCTCAACTGTTAGCTAGACTGATTCAGCCCCAGCACTAAAGGCCTAGGAGAAGAAGGCATAAATACTACAGATTGAGTTTCCCAAATCCAAAAATCCAAAATCCAAAATGCTCCAAAATCTAAAACATGTTCAAAGGAAATATTCATTGGAGAAAAAGAGGGAAAGAGAACAAATAATAAATGAAACAAATAGAAAACAGTCAGATGTAAGGTTTTAATCTAAACATATCAGTTACACAAATGTAAATAGTCTTAACATACCAAATTAAGACAGATATTGTCAACTCATAAAAAAGCAACCCCAGCTCTACACAATCTACATGAAACCCATTTAAAAAAAAAAAAGACAGGTTAAGAGTAAAATGGAAAAAATATAAACCATGCAAATGCTAATTAAAAGAAACCTGGAGTGGTTTTTTGTATGTATTGTATGTATGTATCAGACAAAGTAAACTTCAGATCTAGAATATTAATGAGGATACAGAGGAGCATTACATAATGATAAAAGTGGTCAATTCACCAAGACGACTTAGCAATTCCAAATGTGTATGCACCTGACAACAGATCTTCAAAATACCTGAAACAAAAACCAGCAGATCTGAAAGAAGATCACAAAAGCAAATCCACAATTATAGTTGGAAACTTCAACACTTATCTCTCAGTAATTAACAGAACAAGTAGACAGAAAATCATAAAGGATATACTATTGACCAACAACAAACTTGACCTGACATTTTTAGAACTCTCCACCCAACAACGGTAGAATATACATTCTTTTTTAAGTGTACATGGAATATTCATCAAAATAATCATATTGTAGGCCATAAAACAAACTTCAACAAATTTTAAAGAATTGAAAACATATTCTGTGACCACCATGGAATTAAATAAGATTTAAAAGAAAAAAAAAGTATAGAAAAATTCGTAAATATGAGGGTACTTCAAAAAGTTCATGGAGAGATTCATAATATCTTTTAATTCTATTTTTTCATGAACTTTTCGAAGTAAATTAGTATCTTAAAATTAAACAAATGCTGCTATATAGCGCATAGGTCAAAAAAAAGCCACAATGGAAATTTAAAAATCATCTTGAATAGAAGGAAAATGAAAACACAGCAGATCACAACTTGTGGGACACAGCTAAAGTGGCACTTATAGGAAAGTGCATGCCATGAAATGTTTACATTAATCAAATGATTAAGTTACTAGTTTACTTAGTTAACTAAGTTAATAAGTAACAATACCATCAGTGCCATTTTTATTTAGCACTTCCCACTTTAGAGAGCTTCTCCAAGTCCTTCCCCCCAACACACCCTCCCCGCCCACCATCCTACCACATTCTTCTGCACTGTACCTGGTCCCAGCTTTATGGTTGCTTAGGTTGTGTCCGCAGGTGAGAAGCAGAGTTGAGCCTTCTACAATCTCCACCTTTCAAAGAACTGAAAGGTAATTATTTGGCACAAATGGCCTTCTTTTTCTCTTTCTACCTTGCTTAAGTTTCATTTAAGTTACCAAATTATTAAATCAGATCAAGTTGATAGCAAAGTCAATAGTCACTTTCAAAAAAGTAATCAAATAAAGGTAATGGAGAATTCCAAAGAGAATGTAAATAGAAAGACCTCTGAAACACTGAAAAAAAGAGGGAGCTAGGTCACAGAAAACTCCAGGACTGTAACTTCAGGTTGATTGACTGGACCAGGTAATTGTGATCTGAGGTTATCTAAGGAAATCCCTCTGTGTTTCAAGTGGAAAAACACATTTTGTTTTCTCTTGGGACAGGGACTGAGATCATCAGTGTGAATTGCCACCAAGAAGCCCTGTGATTTGCAAGCTACATCAAAGGACGTTGGGCTTGTAAAGTTTGTAAAACAGAGACTGGCAGTTAGAAGCTTTTGCTCTCAAACTATTTCCATATGTCTGTCATTATATCTATTTCTAAAAATGCTGTATGACAGCTCTACATCTAGACTAAGTATAAACTGAGAATCTTGCTCAGAATGTGAAGGAAGTTTCTCTTGAGATAAGGAGAGGATAAAGGTTTCCTACACAGCAAACTTCTGATTTAAGCTGGTTTTGCTGAATTAAACAAAAGGAGCAGATTCTTCAATGAAGACAAAGCCTCTAATTAGCATGTAAGTGAATAGATGCTGATGCATATAATCACTGCTCCGGGGAAATAATCAAATCCCAAGGCCGCCCACGTTCTTTTCTGCCTTGGTGACTTGTCTGTGCAGTAAATAATTAGCTTCTTGATTTTTAAAGAGGCTGACATTTGGAAAGATTCTGCAAATAGTATTTTCCCTCTCCTTTTTCATTTACCAGTTAAATTCTGTCGTTCAGTGGCACCAGGACTGCCTGGCCTGCCTCAGTAATTTTCTTATGGTATATATAGAACAATATAGAATGATCTGTTCTATTTGTATGTCCTGTAAGTACAAAAAAACCCTCCTGATTCATAGACTCGCAATCTGCAGTTTTAAGTGTGTGATGTGTTCCCCATTAACCATCCTGAACTTAGTTGTCCCTGCTCCTTGAAGCATGTTCTTGATTTAGAGTCAAACGGGAAAAAAAACAAGGTTTGAAAATAAGAGACTGTAGGGGAGGAAAGATTTCTCTTGACCATCTTTAGATCCCTGGGTCTGAAAATAAAACTGACCAAGAAAGATTAACAGAAGAAAAACAGACAAATTTATACAGTAAGTTTTGCATGACATGAGAGCCTTCGCAAGGAAATAAAGGTCCAGACAAATGGATATGCATGTGTATTTTCATGCTAAGTTTGACGAAGTAGATAGTCCTGGAGACGTGTGATTGGATATACTGGAGAGAACTTAGCAAGACCTGTTTGTTCAGATTCTTCTCCGTGTCTCTGTGTCTTCAAAGGTAAGGATGTTCTTTCCTGTGGGTGTAGGGTGGACGCCTCTCACATGAGGGTCATAGGCCTGCTTCAGAGGAGAAGAGTAAGAGAAGGTCAGAGAGACTTTCTTGCTTCTGTGTTTTTCTCAAATTCCTTCAGATTAAAATACTCAGTATGACAAGGTGCTGTATTTTGGGGTAGCGTGTTCAGAGCCTCATTAAGAACAAATCTAAATTTTTAATAATAGAAAGATTGTTAAACAAGTTATGGTGAAGAATCATTTTTCCCATAAGGGAAATCCTTAGGGTAAAATAAATGAAAAAAAGGGGAAACCACTGGATTCAAACTCACATCAAGGATGATGTGATCCATGTAGATGAATGATAGATACATACAGAGAGCTATAAGTAGAACTAAAAATATGTACCTATACATATACAAATGCATAAGAAAAATCAATGTATACCCAAATGTTTTCCACTTGGTAAATTACATATAATTTGGGGGTTTTTTCTTCATATTTTCTACAGGGAACATGCATTACTTTTATATTCAAGAAAAACACGTATTATTTTTATAGAAAAAGAAAGATAAGCATCTAGAAGAGATGTTTTGTCTCTAATGTAACCAGAATGCATTAAAACAAAATATTACAAAACAAAATTAGAACAAAGTTCTTGGTCAGAGACATAAACAGCAGAATTTATAAGGAGATCACATCTCTATTAGTGCATAAATCCTTACAAATGCGTGGAATATTCCAGTGTTCCTTCCCTGAACAGCTTTATACTCAATCCCCACCAATAGTAGAAATCATCTGTACATTTACCTCTTCATTAGTGGAAATTCATCAGAATTTATGACTCTGAGTTTGACACATTTGGGAGATCCTCGCCTGCAGCAGCTCATGGAAGTAAAGAGAGTACATAATTTGCAAGGTCCTATGCAAAATGAAAATGTGGAGCCTCTTGCTCAAAAATTATTATGAATTTCAGCAGATACAGCAGAGTATTTGAAAGAAAGTGAGCCGACAGGCCAGGTACTGTTCAAGCTTTATTAAAGAAAGAAATCTGTCAGGCTGTACTCAAAATGGAGGACAGCCCGGGGCTGCCCTGAAAATGGGGGACAGCACCAGGTGTGGGGGTGGTACAGCTTATATTGGTATGTTGGCACCAAGAGCTGGGTGATGTAATTCTGGGGTGGGGATTGAGTTAGGTCATGGGAATGGAGAGTTCTGTGCATGCAAAAACGCCGAAAGTTTCGTTTTCTCTGAAACCATGAGGCTTCTTGTAAAAGAGAACGGGAGAGGGGAGGGGAGGAGGTGGATGGCTCCATTTTGTACTTGGGCTTGTCTAAAATGGCGCTGGTTATGTTGCAGATCTATTAGTTTAAACCAAACTCAGGGGCCCTGTGTGACCATGAGGGTTGCTAGTTCATGAAGCCAGCCCTGGAACCCTAGAGCAAGACAGATCTCAGTTACAACTTATTCTGGCACCAGCTGCCTGACTTTCACAACTTAACCTGTCAGAGCCTCAGTCTCCCTATCTGCAAAACAGAGTCATGCTTTAGGAGTCTTATAAGAATGAGGTAATATGTGTGAAAAATCTGGTATAGTGCTGGTACACAGTGCTCACTAAATTATAGTCAATTTCCATTCTCTAAACACATATTTCCTCCATCATATCAAAGATCAGAAAACAAGAAAAACAACCATCTTCAAAAATCTTGCTCATTTCCTTAATTTGTATTTTACTTTAAATAATTCTAGTTATCATGAATAAGATTTCATTAAGAACCACAGTGTGGCACAGTGAAATAGGATTTAAAATTAAATCGTGGTTCCCCAAAAGTAAATTTTATAGAGGAAAACATTGCATTATGACTATTTTTAGGCATAAAGAGGAAGAACTTCGAATCTATTGTTCCCTCACTTCACATTCATGGTAAATATGAACATAGCTCTATTACTAGATGTCATAAAGCATTTTTAGTAGAACAAAATCAAACTTGAAATTTTCTTTAAAATTGGAAATTACCAAGCAAAGGGAAAAAAAATGGCTCCAAGGTAGTTTATGATACCAACTTTATTTTGTCTTGTTTCTGATCATTCTTAATGAAGAAGAATTTTCTAAACAGACACTTTAATCCTGAATTAAACTATGGCAGAAATTTATTATGAGAGGTACATCTGCTTGTTAATGGTTGGTTTAGGCCACTGTTGCTTAAAGAGTGTGTAAGACTCACTTAAGGGAGATGTTTAAATTACAGATTCCTGGCTCCACTTCTAGATGCACTGAATCAGTGACTCTGGGAGGGAACTCAGAAATTTCATTGTTAACAAGCTAGTGATTCTTATCCACATTAAAGTTCATCAGCCACACCCTTATAACTTGTTATGCACATGGACACAGGTGAAAGATGAATAATTCAGTAAGATCCCAAATGTGTAAGGCACAGAAGCACAGTCTGTCTGTTTCTTTCCTTTCCCCTGGTCAAGGCAGGTTTATTTCTACTCTACGTATGCAGGACTTTTCCCTCCTGATACAAGCACCAGATCCTGGATCTGCAGGACTTTTCCCTCCTGATACAAGCACCAGATCCTGGATCAGGAGAAAATGAAACCTGAAGGTGGCCCCTTGACTCATATCCATGGAAAGAACTCCAACACATCCTTTCCCTCTGATTTTCTCTCTCTCCTCCTCTCCTGTTCTCCATAATCCACTGGATGCTGGATGGTGAGCACAAGTGTAATGGGACAACAGCTTGAACCCACCCATCTACATTTGGTTTGCCTTAAATTTACATGGGAAGTAGATGCTCTGGCTACCCACCAGGGTGCGCTGGACTTTGAGTGTCTTCCAGCAGTGACCATGGTCTTTTGCTCCTTCCATTCTTCCATCCAAGAAAGATCATCGAATACCAGGTTTTGAGATTGTGTAAATTTACTCCAAAATTAGACAGACTGTTGGTGTTTTGTAAAATCATGGCACTGGTGTTAATATATGCTTTTATATAACCTCTTTGTACACCATTTTTTCATCTGAAAAACAGAAATTTTAAGGATTTAATCTGATTGGATGTGTGGTGGGTCCAGTGCTAACTTTACATTTACTCTATCAGCTGCCCTGGAGTTTGTCACCTCTCGTTTCTTGTGAGTCCCCGTCGACCACTGTTGAAAGTACTGGTTCATGGGTCCCTCTCAGATATTCTGAGTGTGCCTTATGGTTGCTTGTCTTAAATATATTCGGCCATCTATTCAGTGATTTTTATCTAAATATAAACGTGTGTAATTTCCAAAATCTTGAAAATGTGTTTCACAGAGCTTTGCGAGTCAGATCAGCTCATTGCTGCTGGTCCTGTCCTGTCTGCCTCAGCTATTAATCATAGGTGCTTTAACCTCTCGGTATTTCAGTGTTAATTTTGTTAGTTAAACAGAATAACCTTTCTAGAAGAATGTTTCTGAGGATAGTAAAGATTAGATCCCATGTCACTCTGTCAAGTGTCTGAAGCTTTACTAATTTCCTTTTCCCTGAGAAAAGGTCCAGTTTACATTAAACTTTGAAAACTAAAATGGCAGCTGTGGTAGTCTCTGTTGCTTTCAATGAATATAAAACCTTGAAAACCTGAGCCACTTTTCACAGCACTCACACAGCTGCCCTCACCTCCAGGCCATGTCCCCGTGGGCTTGGGCATCCAGCCTGTTCACATGCCATCTGAATTCCTACGAGGCCAACCTGCTCTTCCCGCACTTCAGAGTACTGCGTGCCTTCAGTCACACACTGCGTGCCTTCAGTCACAGACTTACCAACTGACCTGCAAAGCTTATCTACGAGATAGTCTAAGTTTACATAGGGCTCTGGGACCTGTGTATTCCTAAACAGCTTACTGTTTTGTTTTTTTTTTAAATACAAAGTTATATTTGTGTTCAATAATGAAAGCATCACAACAAAGTAGAATCAATCCACTTTTAAATCTAACACAATCTTTATCACAAAAACTATGCTCAATAAATTAAAAATTACTATTAATAGAATAAGACTCTAGATTTGTCTTTTGAACAAAACTGAATGGTAGGTACAGAAACGTACTAGAGACTTGACTTAGAAGGACTTGAAAAGAACAGCCAAGTAGCAGGGTCCCAAAATATTAAGTTAGCAAAGGAAATATAGGATTTTCAAAGCAGTCTAGAAATTGGAGCTCACGAGGGGATGCAAGGGTTTGGGATAGTCCATGTTCAAGGCCTTGTAATGAAATCTTCCCATATTTCTAGATTAAGCATCTATCATAATCTAGTGAAGCTTCTTCCAACAGATAGGAGGTTCTTTATTCATGCTGCCTGAAAAGAACTATGCCTCCTAATTTTCCTTCTTTGACTTTGTTTCTAGCCCCTGCTAACAATATAGCAGGAGTTTCATTCCAGCAAAGAGCCACTACTAAGAAGACCAACCCCTCTCTGGTTTAGATTTTCCTTTCATAAACACACTGATATTTGCCAGGGACAGCTCTAAATATAACCAATTTCTTTTATTTTTATCCTCCTACATAACTCTGCTTGGCTACAAAATCTAGGACTCACAGAGCAACAGCAGCACTGGTCAGAAGATCAATGTCAGTTCGAACATAAGAACTCTTTAAAGTTCAACGGCCACAAAATTTTTTTTTACCTGCCTCATCAGCCATCCCTTCTTTCTTTCCTTATTATCATACCAATTATTTCTCTCAGAATTCAATCCTCCAAGCTACATTCTGAGCACCAAATTTTTTGACCAATGCATCTCTGGTATCATCATCTTTTTGCAAATCTGTATCATCTTGTCGGGACCAAATGGGGTATCCATCAGCCCTCTGACCAGACCCTACAAAAGAGGAAGTGGCCTCCAGCCCACCACTATTTTTTAGGAAGGCCTGTGTAACTGTTGATAGATCCAAGTTAAACTTTTCCGTTAACTGCCGGATGGTCTTAATGGCAGCTCCCATCTCTGGTGGGGAAACTTCTTCCTCATCAGGCTGTGTTTCTGAGCCTTCCTTGGGTGTGGGTGGATCACCCTCACACAGCGTTATACGTATTTCGACATCAGGGCTCTCGTCCACCCTCAAACGCCCGTGGCTTCTGCAAGCATCTTTTTCACTGCTTCATCCTCCTGCCTGATCTCTTCATTCGCACGTCCCTCTTCTGCACACCTGGCGTTCTCTCATTCTGTGGTTCGCTCATTTGCACGTCCCTCTTCTGCACGCCTGGAGTTCCCTCATTCCATGGTCCGCTCATTCGCGCGTCCCTCTTCAGGCACGCCTGGAGTTCCGTCATTCTGTGGTCCGCTCATTCGCGCGTCCCTCTTCTGCACGCCTGGAGTTCCCTCATTCTGTGGTTCCGCTCATTCACACGTCCCTTTTCAGGCACGCCTGGCGTTCTCTCATTCTGTGGTCCTCTCATTCGCACGTCCCTCTTCAGCACGCCTGGCGTTCTCTCATTCCGTGGTCCGCTCATTCACACGTTCCTCTTCTGCACGCCTGGCGTTCTCTCATTCCGTGGTCCGCTCATTCACACGTTCCTCTTCTGCACACCTGGCGTTCTCTCATTCCGTGGTCCGCTCATTCACACGTTCCTCTTCTGCACACCTGGCGTTCTCTCATTCCGTGGTCCGCTCATTCACACGTCCCTCTTCTGCACACCTGGCGTTCTCTCATTCCGTGGTCCGCTCATTCGCACGTCCCTCTTCAGGCACGCCTGGCGTTCCCTCATTCCGTGGTCCGCTCATTCGCACGTCCCTCTTCAGGCACGCCTGGCGTTCCCTCATTCCGTGGTCCGCTCATTCGCACGTCCCTCTTCAGGCACGCCTGGCGTTCCCTCATTCCGTGGTCCGCTCATTCGCACGTCCCTCTTCAGGCACGCCTGGCATTCTCTCATTCTGTGGTTCCCGCTCTCCACAGCCTCGTGGTCTTGCTCAGCCTTCCGGTCAGCTTCTGGGAGGAGGGGCTTGCTGGGGCGTCCCCCAACAGGCACTTGTGCTCCTGGCCACAGCAGGGACCCTTCCGGGACTGCCACAAGTGCCACGTGAGTGGGCTTTTCTCCCTCGCCTTCCACAAGGCATTGCCGGTGATGGAGCTGAGCGAGCGGGTGTTTTCCTTCACATCAGTCAAGATGGCCACGTCGGTCAAGATGGCCACGTCGGTCAAGATGGCCACGTCGGTCAAGATGGCCATGCCGTCCGCGTCTGAGTCCGTGAAGGCGATCCACCTGCGAGTGGCTGTAGCTCGAGCGCCGCAGCACCCTCGGCCGGAGCCCTGGGCTTTGTCTCCGGGGCCTGGTCTGCAGCGGCCGCAGCCTAAAGGCCTCCAGCTCGAGCCGCTCGTTTCGCTCCATGCAGTCCAGGATGCAGATGAAGGCACCCGAGGTCTTGGCCAGCACCGCCCGGGCTGGGCCGCAGCATGGCCCCGGGTCCCTGCACCCAGCACACGGTGCCACCGCCATGCAGGGTGGGTGTCAGCAGCCAGCTCTCGGCCGGGCTGGGCCGTGCTGGAAGGACTTGGAGCTGCCGGCCTCCCTCACGAACAGAGTCGAGGACTGCGTAGGCCCATTGGGTCTTTGCCCGAATCCATCGCCTCTGCCATGCCTGACACCAGGCACGAGAGAAGCAGCCCCCCATGAGCGCCTGGCACACGGAGCGGTCCCCACAAACACCATGGCCGGTAAGCCCAGCACTCTAAGTGGCTTACTTTTCCTGGTATCATTTTTACGATTTATGAAGTTAAACATCTATGGGAATGTTGGTTTCAAACACATCTCTACTTAGAGTCGAATACCTTTTAAATTAGTGTCACACCAAAAAAATCACTCGATATTTAACCTGTCAAACTCATTCCCTTATCATATTTACATTAATTATGCAGTTAAATGATAAAATGCTTAAAGGACAAAATCTGATTCTTTAACCTGTGACCTTTCAGGTAGGCACAGAGTGAAGGTAATCCATTCATCCGTTAATTCAACTCATATTTACTGGAGACTCGTTCGGAGCAGAACTGATCCCTGCCCTTAAGGAGTTCAGCCTTGTGAAGTGTCGAGCTAGTGCTGGGTCTGGAGCTCACAAAACCCTCAAGCCCATTGTCCAGACTGGTTCACAAACCCTTCACATGCAGGTTTACGAGCTAGGTAACTGGCAAAAAGGCCCTTGGAGCCATAGGTCAGAGAGCATGGCTGGGTGGAGTGGATGCCCAAGGCTGTAAACGCCAGCCAAGTAGCAGCGTGGTACCTACCACTAAGTCCACCCACACACAACTCATTTACAAGGAATGCTCTGCACCACCCTCAACCAGACCTAAGGCTAGGGGGGCCTGATTAAACTATTCTATTTTCCCAACATGAAGGAAACTAACATGGAGCAAACAAGCACTTTCTATACAACAACAAAGAGTGATAAACAGAAGAAAGAAAACAGCATGTTGTAGGAGAGAAAAAGGGAGGACAGTTTAATATAAATGTAAGATCAAAGCATTTAAGTGAGGTGCAAGGCGTTAGTAATGATTTCTCCAAGTATAGGATGCAAAACCTTTATTTTCCAAAACATTAGGTTTTCTCTTTTGTTTTTCCCTACCTCATTGTATTAATTCATTATTTTTAGTCAATTCCATGCACGAAAATATAGTTTCAGCACTTTATAAGGTTTTATTTGATTAGATTTTGAATGCCTGGGTAGATAAGGCTTTTAACTGTACGTTTGCTAACTCTCACTTCTAGCAGGTTTATGCCAGATCCAACCAATTGTATCAACTACAGTGAGCTCATTCCATTACATATATTGTTTTTAATAAAATAAAATATAACGTTTATTTAATATATGGTTTATTATAGGGAATCAAGAAAAACAGCATATTTGGAGGAAACTACACCGAGCTGAGAACCAAAAAGTGAAGTTTCCTCTTTCTCTTCTGCACTTCCAAACTCTGTGCCTTCATGCAATGAGTTGTATACTTATTTCTGAGGAAATGCCACAGGGAGTTAGGGGGTAGGGTGAGGTGGAGAAGAGAGAATGATCACAAAACACGAGTCTTACAGATGCCGTAGGCATTGACAGAGCGAGAGAGAGACTGAGATGTATAGTTAACTGATGAGAGAACACAAGAGCTGTAGCTGCTTCAGCACTAATCAATAAGCCCCATTATTAGATTTCAGACAACAGATTCTGATTTTTTAGACTTTTCTTTAAATAACCAGCATGTGTCTTGTAAAACATAAACTCATGCTGCATTTAAATACAACTGAACAAAGGACAACTCTATAATGAGAAACGGCGCTTGACTTGTTGCTGTTGGAAAGAAATGTCAAACTTGAATCTGTTGTCTCACTTAACGCTATTATTAATACTTACGTTCTAGATAATTAAATAGCTTTCTGTTCCTGTTGTTTGCCAGCCTAATGATGCCAGACAAAACAGACTGGCTTTATGATTTTTGTTCAATGAGGTCCTTGTCCATATTTTAGGAACAGTGTACGTATGACTTAAATAATGCAACTGATTGGGGGGACCCCGCCACATTTTTTCCATGTAAATGTAGCCGTAAGGAGATATGGATGCCTTGAAATGGGATATAATTGCTAGTATTTTTTTCTAGTTATTGGAGATTCAGTTCATTTTTATTCCGGTTGGTTGAGTGTTTTTTATTTGTGTGTGTGTGTTTGCTAAGAAAAGAAAGAAGAGAAAGTATTTTTATTTGCTCCCTAATTATTTCTTTTTATACAGTAAAAAAAAGATTGACCCAGTCATGGCTCAGAAGACTAGAACTAGCAATCATATTAAAATGTTTGAAGATTTTTTGCTGTTACTCACCAGCACCAGGTGGTATTGAAACAAGAAAGCATATCTGGAGAAACGATTGCCATTGATTTTTTTTTTTAATGTAATGATACTGAGAAAGCTGTTTAATGCCAAGTGGCTGCCCCACAAAGTAAACAAGAGGAGAATTTTCATTGGTAAATTTTGGTGATTCTAAAGTGTAAAAGGTTTAAGTCATTTTACTGTCAAGAAACTATGAGTCTAACGCTTTCGACCTTCAAAGGGTTAGGTTAATGGAAAAAGGAGAAACGTGTTCTGAGCAGGGAAGAAAGTTTCTTCAGCAGTGTCTGGAAGTCTTACTACTCTGATCTGTTCTGTGAGTGTTAGATGTGGTGATTCATCGTTTACTCATTAAACATTTTCTGAGTGCCGACCGTATGCCAGTGTGCGATGTACTCATACTGCATGAAACTTACATTTACATTCACAGGGCGAGACAGGATAACACGCTGGAGAATACAAATAGTATTTTTCCAAGGTTTTCAGAAAACTGCATGTTGTATCTGTTCAATTAGGAATTTAAGATATCGGTTAAGCGTCGTGATCATAGATGAAATTTTATTTAAAGCGGGATTTGACACTTTAAATAAAATGTTTTAAAAAATCCTTGCCCATGTGGAAAAGGCATTTGGCATGATGATGTAAGTGGATGAGCCATTTTTAAATCATGTACATTAACTTTTTTTTCTAAATTGTGGCACTTGATTTCCCTTCCAAAATTAACATTAAAATGAGTTTCTGGAGGTCACACTGAAATTATAGAAAATTGACAATGCTGAGACTTAAGAATAGATTTCTGAGATAACAGATTCTCCCTCCCTTATTTCTTTCTAAATAGAGCAGAAAAAATTTAAAAATTTAAAAATTTTATGAAAACTTAAATGAAAGAAACTTGCTGCACCCCTGAGATACTATATAATCAAGACGGTGTCTAGCTAGAGTATGAGAGACAGAAAGAACCTTAGAAATAATATACCCATCCAACAAGGTGACCAAAAAAATTCACTCATGCACAAAATGGTGAATTACTTATCCAAGTCTAGGCAATTTGCAGAACTGAGTCTAGTATCTGCATCTATTGGCTCCTAGTTCAAAGGTCTTCGTTTTACATTAAGCATTCTCATCTACTACGTGCATATCTCCTAATGAGCAAGTAATTCAAGCTTCACAAAGCATTAGTTGTGGGGAAAGATGAATTGCATTTATTTTCTTCAAAAAAATCTTTTCCTATAAGTAAGTTTATCTGCTCATAAGTAAGTTATGAAGAATGTTCTCCAACACTTTCACCTTCACATTATTTTTGTTGAAAACGGTGACCTTGCTTCATTTCTTTTATCTTCATTTATCTCCAAAACATCTCCTTGGGTTAGTTGTTTGCGGTGTCGAAATGATCAGAGTTTAAGTTATGAACTAAAAACAGCTTTGCTATGAATAATCTGACTTACATTGACTCATTTGACTAAGTATCTCCAAAACAGGATGATTGTTAATATCTAAATGTCCTCTCCTCCCAGTGTCAACAAATTTTTTTTCTATTTCTTACTGAGCAACTAATGCTGAAAAAAATCATTCCTAGGAAATTAGTAGACTTTTTGTCCACTTAGTTTGCTATATTTAAGGAACCCTTTGCTTATTTACTTTGTTTCTGTTTAACATTAAAATAAGGTCACTTTGATTTATGCAGTAAAACACTTTTGTCACAATTTTTAGATATGCTCGTGTCTCTTTTTTTCCCCTTCATTATCCTCAGATAGCACTGCCTGAAGGTGACTTTCCCCATTTGAAAGTATAAAGCCGGAGGATTAAAATGAATTCATCTGTTTTCTCAAAAAATGTGCTATATTAGTGATGACAGGACATTTTAATATCTTAGTTCTCTCCTTACCAAAGTGTGAACTCTTAATTCCACATTCCTCTCAGATAAACAGCTGTGTCTTCTAGGGTTTGTACAGATCTTTACCTTACAGTCTACTTTGCATCAGAAACTGGGATCTACCAGACCGTGCTCTTTATTAATTTTTAGAGTTTGGTCATGGGTTAAGAACCTGGTTACTCAGACATCTGTAGGTAACAGCACAAGTGCCTGAGTGAGGCCTGGTTACGCAGATTTCAGCCTCCAGCTGCCTCATCGCCCCTTTTGCTGCCGTTTATACCTTCCTCTTCCTACCCATCTCAATCTCCTTGGTGTGTATCCATTAATAGGTGCCACTTTTTACAGACAAGGAGACTAGGATTCAGGAAAGCTAAGAACTTGCCTGCAGTCACAATTTGGAGTGGGGAAGACAGATTCGGATAGAAGCAGACTTACTCCAGAGCCCACGTTCTGACTTTGCCATCACGAACTCCGTGATCATATGCACCTGACTTAAACTCCTCCTCTGTCAAATCAAGGTGCAGTAATAAAACCCACCTCATGAGGCTGCTGATAGAGTGAGGTGAGTTAATACTTATCTATAACTCATAACAATAAAAGCAGTTATTAAGATAATAGTGATGAAAATCACGATGAGGATGATGACAATGAGAAGATGAAGGACTTTGATTTCTAATAGGATTAATTCATTGACTATTGAGGTTGGATCACATCTAAGAGAAGTGAGTCTCAGTCTATCAAAAAATAAAAATATTTCACCATTCCCAGCTGAGTCAGATTTCAACTAAAAATACAGTAAAGGCCTCTTGATTTGTGCCTCTAAACTATCTGGACTCCTTAAAAGAATTCTTCTTAAGAGAAAATTTGCAGGACTCCATGGGGCTGGACATCCGCACAGAACCAGCATTACCTGTTTAATATGCACTGTCAGTTGTGCTGGGGTCTGTGACTCAGACAGGCACCGCAGATGTCCTCCGTCTTCACAAGACAGCTGCAGGAACCAAGAGATAATTAAAATTTAGAGACACATATGTGAGCACATTCTTTATGTTCTATATAGAGAAAGACTTTTCAGTGGGGGAAATGCCCTTACAAACTGAAACTCCTTTCTTGCAGTGTAGCTCTGGGACTGCAATATACTTGGGAACAATGGGAATTTCAAATTAAAATTGAAATTCTCTCTGTAGCAATGAATGGGTATTTGAACAGAGTTAAAAAATCATAATGACAGGCTGCAGTTGAGAAGGCTATCATTGTCTCTGCCTCCTGTCCTTCGAGACAGCTCAGGCGACCAGACCCATCTTTGTGGACCCGTTGCAATGGCAGAGACAAACTTTTTATGCAGAAAGGGATTTCAAAATAGTGTCGTTATTATACATTGTGAAAGAGTAAGCACTAAATAATGGGAATATTACAGTGGTGATGGCCTCATCATTTTCCTGAGATAACTCTGCCATATGTTTCCCAGGAGCTATAGGAGTGGGCACTGCACCGGGCAGTCTGAGATGTGCTTAGTTGTGCTTAAAATCATTAAAGCAAGTTGTAAAGCATTTTAAATGGCAAATCAATAACTGACCAGGAGAACTTTAAATAAGTGGAATGCTTATCGGCCTATCATTTTGATGAGCATGTTATTGTCTCCTTATGAAAAGGTGGTTATATTACTATTGAATTGTCCCAAGGAAAGAGTCAAATAGAGACCAAGGATTTCCCAACAATTTTGCTTTTCCAACACATATTTCAGTTAGGTATTTGAATACACACACACACACACACACACACACACACACACACACACACACAAGTATTTTTATATTTAGTTTTAGCTTTTAAATTCAGATTTTCCCATTTTTAAATATGAATCCTAAGGAAATACGTCAAATATTTATGTTTGTAGTTATAGAATTATAATAGCAAAAATTTTAAATATCTAGAATAGACAAAAGTAATTATTTAGTCAATTTCCCACTTAGTTTGGAATTAACTCTCATTCCTCATAAATGAGATTTAAAAATCTCATTCCTCATAAATGAGATTAAAAAATCTCATTCCTCATAAATTATTGGTGGCCCTGAAGAAACAAATCTCAGTTGAGTAGAGTTAAGAATAAAGGTTAAATGAAATTCAGCTCGATACCCCACAAATATGTATAATCAATACATTGCAAAAATAAATAAATAAATAAATAAATTACACCTCCCCCCCAAAAAAGAATGAAGGCTACAGCCTTAGAATAACACCAGTTTTTGAAGTGGGATCAGTTTCTGATGATTTTTATGGTCACTAAAATCTGAGAAATTATGCTTCAATCCTCACTTGTTTTTTACAATTTTTAGTCACTTTATAGATTTCTGAGAGACATGGATTAGATTCTCCCAACATGATTTTTAACTTCTCATACCTGTTATTTTTACTCCATATATTTGAAAACTCTGGTGTTGTATATGTTTATGATTATTGTATCTTTATGGATTGAACCTTTTTATCCATATGGAAATATCTTTTAGTCCTGTTTACTGCTCTTTGCCATGAATTATATTTTATCTCATATTAATGCTTCTTCACCTCTTTTCTTTTTTGTTATTATTAGCCTGGTATATGTTTTTATTTTTATTTTTTTAATCTGGTATATGTTTTTAAATCCACTTATTATCAACTCTTCTGTGTCATTTAGTTTTAGATGTGCCCTTCGTGAGAATTTTGTTGTCTTGGTTGTTCTTTCGTTGTTTCACATTATGCAAGAGCCTGTATCTTTTCAGCAGGGGATTTTATCCATTTGAATTTATTATGTTAACTCATATGTTTGAAACCATGATTTTATTTAAAATTGTTTTTTCCCTTTTCTTACTTTTATTGGCACCAGTTTTCTTTTCATTTTTCTTCATGTGGTTCACTCATTTTATTTCTAGCCCTATAGGAGTTACACTTGAATCTTTAGCACACCAATCAATGTATTCATTAGACCAGTATCTATATGCTTCCCTAATTAAGATGAGAACATTAACATGCTTTTACTTCCTTCCTACAAACTTCCTCACTCCCCTGCCCTGCATGATCCTGCACTGAGATCATGTGGGATATGAATTCAATAGTACTTATTTTTCACATTGTACATCAACAGTTACTTACAGGTATATATGTTTAACATGTGATCTTAGCTGCCACTATTTCTCATGTTCAACTTCCTTTTCTTTTCAATCCATGTCTTGTTTTGCCAGAGTAAAACCCATACCTCTTCCAGGAAAAAGGCTAGTTTAGCTAGACACAAAATTATAGTTTCAAAAATAGTTTGCACCTGAGTTGTGAAGATATTGCTCCATTATATTCAAGGATCTTGAAGAAATACTGTCAAATGGATTCTCTTCCTTCCTAGAAGTCTTCAGGAGTTCATATTTATCCTTGCTTCCTGAATGTCAACATAATCTATGATTTGAGTCTCTTCAGTGATTCTTCTTGGTATGTAGCGGATCCTTTTCATCTGAAGACTGGTAACTCCTAAGCTAAACATATGTAAATTAAATTATTTATTTCATTCCCCACTATTCTTTTTTGTATAATTCTATAAAACAGATGTTGGAATGTGTGGATTATTTTCAAATCTCCTACCTTTTTTCTTATCCCTTCTGTCTCTTTATCATTGTTAAGTTCTGAAAGATTTTCTCCCTTTCCAGCTCATTAGTACATTACTTTACCTATAGTACTACAGATATTCAATGAACTTACTGACTTTTTTTTAATATTCATGATTTAAATTGTCTAATGAATATATTCTTTAGTGCATGTAATACTGTAGTTTGTACACGAATATTAATTATACTCAGTATAGCCTTTTGTTTGCTCTATTATATGAGGGTACTGCAAAAAGTTCACAGAAAGATTCATATTATCTTTCAATTTTATATTTCCACAAACTTTTTGAAAGTCTCCTAGGGTGTTCTCCTTACTGCTGATTTTTGTCTTTTTGGTGGCATCAGTTTTTAGAAACTGATTATCCTTGGCTGTCTGCTCCTGTTTTGGGTTGTGAATCTCTGTTTGCATCCATAAGAATACAGGTTCTGACTATAAGATCTTCTTGCTTCATGTGGGGAAATGAACTCAGTCAGGTGTGCCAGGGCCTTGCCTTCTGGGTGGCACTGGTCACCTGGGCAAAGTCAACCTCTCCATTCCCAGAACTAATATTCTCTACTTGATCTGGGGGGCAAATGTGTTTATGTTGGATCCCTCAGCCACTGCATAAGAAGTTCCCAGTTGATCATGTGGAGATTTCCTTTGCAATTCCTTACAGATCCTGTCTGTGTTAAGTTGACTCATCAAACCCCAGCACCACTGTCATTTGATTATTTCTGCTTTATATCTCTCAGAAATTTCTTAAATTAACTTTTTTTTCTGCCCATGGTAGTCTTTTCTGTTTTCTGCTGATTTTGTGTTTGGAAGGGAATCATACTGTTTTCATTATTTTCCAGGGTTTGGAGCAAGAGGTAGACAAATGTGATGAGTTACCATCAATAACAAACTTCCCACCCATTCTTGATATATCTCACCAATTTACTTTAAAGGACATGAATTGTAAATGTTTAAACCCTAATAATTTAGAAGTTCTTCTCCAACCATTCATTGTCCATTTTAGAAGCACTCTTCTGTTTATTCTGCTCTTAGACACTTCATTACACTTAATTTTAGAATCCATAAGGAGCCCATAGAATATTTTACAAAATAATATTACCTATATCTAAAGAAATAACATTAAGCAGTGACAAATACTATGTTTACGATGCTCACAGCTACTCTCTTACCTTTCACTCACTGTCATTGTCATTATTTTCTTGCTATTATTAACCACAAGTTTTTACAAACCTAGACTGTTAATCACTGATTTTTAGTGAGAGTTGGTTTTTCTGACTGCTATTTCTCTTAGCTTAGATCTTGGAAAATGAGGAACTGTTTTATATTCATCATATTTTGGAAACATTGTTATGCAAGAATATATATTTGTACAAGTAACTTTCATATAACTTCCTTGTATCTGAATTGTCCAAAACTGATATACTTTTTTAGAGATGTGATTACCCTAAACATATGATTTCTGTGGAAGTACTGAAAAGTCTGATACTTAGCTGTTATGAAAGAAATCAGTGCAGAAAATGTAGAATTAAGCATTTGTCTATAAACTTAGTTTATATCAAAAGTAGTGAACATGAGTATCCGGAAACATGAGAACTAGAAATTATAATTTGCACAAACACACAGTGACAGATTAGGGCACCTCACAAGAACAAATGAACAGATAAATTGGTCAGTATTACTTGCACTTTACAACAGACTCATCAATCCCAAGTACATGGTTTTCAGTGCAATTTGTAGTGATGTGTGAAAGACTTTAATTCTTATCTTTACTCCCTTTCATTTATTCAAGAAATACTTATTGAGTACTTATTATAAACCAAGTGCTTTGGATACTTTATCTTACTGACAATTTCAAGATAAAATGCCTTTGCTGTGGATGGACTTACATTCTAGTAGGATAATAATAATTACTATTTCTTAAGCACAGGTATGTGTGTGCTGTGTGCCAGATGATATCTATATATTTATATATTCTCAAAGAAATCATATAATGTAAATATTATTGAGCCCAAAATGGCATCGAAACTCAGAAAGGCTAAGTAACTTGACAAAGACCGTGCAGACAAGTGCTGAACTCAGCCTATCTGACTCAAGAACTTATGTTCTTTCCACTACACAGCACTTTTTCCACATTTGGCTCTGCTAATAACAAGACATACAACAAGCTTGCAAGTGACTCAATTTCTCTTGTCTTTATCTTCTCACTGTACGCATGGAAGTTGGATTGGGTGGTTTCTATGGTCCTTCCAGCGCTCAGCTTTTAGACATTTGATGTGTTCACTGTTGTTTTACCAACACACAGCAGATGGCAGTATAGAGCAAGGATCAGCTAATTTAGCTCCTTCCCTTCAGGCCCCTTGATTCCATAAATAATGATTCCTCTTTCAGAGAAACTTACTGAATATTACATAGGTCACTACAAATGTAAAAACATTCTTCTCTAATAACGTATACTCTGAAGAATATTTTATCGTATTTGTTAAAAATACATAGTTGTGCATCATATTTATCAATACCTGCAAATAACCTAAACATCTAAATCGGTCCTTGACATTGTTGATATTTTAAATATCTGGAAATCAGTATATTAAAGTTATGGTTTTGAAATGTAAGCATACATAAAAATGCATAACATTTGTTATGTATACATATAATATATATAATATGCATACATTAATAAACATACATAACAATACATAGTGTAAAATTTATGCCAAAACACAAAGTGTATCATTCATTCAATATTTATTGAACACCTATTGGTTAAGGCACTATCATAAGCCTAGAGGTACAGTAGTAAAAAAAACAACTAATCCTGTCCTCACCTAGCCTATATTCCATTAAGGAGGCAACGACTGAATAAAAAGAGAGAACACTAGTGTATACACGCAGTGTGTCCGATGGTAATAAATGCAAAGTAGAAAAAAATCAGGGAAGAGGAATATGTCTATTTGGGAAAAAAGGTGTGCTGTAATCATATTATATGTATGTATTTGTAGTACATATTATATATATATTATATGTATATAGTTTTATGGTAAGAGCTGATTGGAGAGTGTGAAATATATATGATACTATCCTTTTAATTAAGAGAATCAGTTAGTGAAAAAAAGACAAATGCATAGTTTAAGTCTTAGATTGTATAGTGTAGAAGATCTCTATAGAATATCAGATCAAGGGCAACAAATGCCCTAATCTGTCCTTGTGTGTTTCATGCAAATTATAATTTCTAGTTCTTTGGAAAGGAAATGCTAGACTGTAAAAGACTGGGTAAGTTTTAGATCCATGCGGGCATTTCAGGTAGGTGAAACTACATTAGGAAAGACGGATTTGAGAATGAATTTTAAAAATCCTCTTTCTTCTGCATCTTGTATATTCAGGTAAATAAGAGACTTTCCTCCTATGCAGCATTGCCTTAGACAAATTTATATGCTGACAGTCTTCTAGTTCTTTGGGCTTGAGATATAGTCATCCCTGGGCAACAAAGGCAGACGACAACACTTCAGACTCTACCAAACTCCAGTATTGCATACTGGAGAGAGAATAAATGTAATACTGCTTCAATGTCTTTGCTGTGTTATAAATGCTAGCCATTGGGTTTCTCCTATTACAGAAATTCTACTCTTGTGTCTATTACCTAGAGACTTCTGTTTGGATACCATAGTTATTCATAATGTAGAGGGTCTGAGTCTCTAACTTTCCATTAGCTTTTTTTAGCTGATTTATTTGCCTAACTTAGAAAAAGCATTGAATATACCTGAATAAATGTTTCCAAAGGTATATATGAGTATATACAGTATGTCTGTTGGTAACAAATGCAAAAGAGAAAAAAAGAAATTTCCTCGCCAGCCTTTCCAGTCTGCTACCAAATCTATCCCATAGTTAGTCCAGTTATCATCTGGATGTGCATGTGGATTAGGAAGATGCTGAAGTGCATCGGGCTTAGATTAGTCTAGAAAACCCCTTGAAAATTAAAGAGCTCTGTAGATTCTTTGGAGGTCTTTTCCTGGGGTGTCGGTCTGGGTGTTTGAAACCAGATCAGACCATCAGATATTTTTAGTGTACACCTTGATTCCTAGGTGGCCCTTGGGGGTCATAACTTCTCAGGAATTCTTCAGATTATTCAAGGCCTCAGACTGCAGTTTCAGAGGACAGGACTTTGGTTTTAGTGATAAATGAACATTCCTTACCTTCTAAAGTTGTTTGCTTTTTAGTGTACCAGTTGTTTGCTTCTTCGGGAATTGAACTGTTCAAGTAAGACCAGTGCTGAAATTGGAATTGACAGGTTCTAAAACCCTTGTGTGGTAGCCATGAAAACGCACCACTCAGATCTCTGGCTGGGGGAAGCGTAATTGTCAAGGGGCAGCTGCCGACCGCTCTGGATCTTCCACCACATCTGTGTCAAGTTTTCTGTTTGCAATGTGCTGTCTCCAGCCAGTGGCTGACTACATCAGAAGTACAAAGATAGGCGCATCCAGTGAAATGTGGGGGCCCTCCTATGAGTGACTTTGGCTGTGGACCTCCCATCAGCCTTCCCAAACCTCTTTCGGACATGCCTTGCAGTCTGAAGAGCCTCCTTCCTTTCCTCGCTCCTCTCACAGATGTCAGAGCTACTTGTAGTCCCAGTGCTCCTGCTCCCTCTCTTGCTCCTTCCTTCATAAATCTGCTGCACATCTAATCTCATCTTTGATATGAATATGTATCTGTCTTTAATGTAAAGACAGTTAAGCCTCTGTTCTTTCCTCTTCTCTGCAATTACACACCCTTTATCAAGGTGTGGCTCTTCCCTGTGGAAGTCATCATCTTTGATTAACATGGAGAGAGTCAGCCCTGGCAACTCACAGCCCGTGCAGTGAAGGCCACGCATCCAACCGCCCATCTCTCCTATATTTATGACAACGTAATTCTAAGCAATTCAGGGCATTCTAATATTTAAACTTTTGTGATGGCCCACTTAACTAGCTTCTCTGATGGCATTAGGGACACTTGGGTGACACACACATGTCATTGTTCTGTGGTGGCCTTAGTGCTGTTCACCAAATATTGCCAGCTCTCCCACAGAGCACACAGTAAAATCACACTTCCCTACACCATTTAAAGTTAGATGTGACCACGGGACTTGCTGTGGCCAGTAACATATGATCAGAGGTGTCGTGTCACTGCTGCGAAGAGGCATTAAAAGCCAGTCTGCAGTTAGGAGACTGCAATCCCCAGTGTCTTCCCACTGCTGTGGCAAACTTGGAAATGCACATCCAGATGAAACCTTTGTCAGTAACCACAGTGACCAGAGCCCTCACCAACCTCACTGGTCATATATCTTCCCCGCTAAAAGCTCCTCGAGAACAGAAAAACTCCTATCAACTTTCTGCTCCCAAAGCACACAAAATAATACCTCAAGATACTTGTTGTTAGATTGTTTTAATTATAAAATTTGATCTCAACTTGATTCAAAGTTTTGATGCCTACCTCCTAAATAAAAAAAGACAGTTTTCTCTTAACCATTCTAGGAGTAGGTATTTTTTTTAAAGACAGTACTCAAATATGCACTGAAGAAAATGTTCGTTTTCTTTGAATACAGTGTAATTAGAGAAGGAAGGCTATGATGGATTCAGTATTGTGGGTGAAAACTGAACCGTGTTCTACATGACCAAATATGAACAATCCCAACTAAGGTGAGCATCTTCTAGCACTATCATCCTGCGGGGCTAGGGTCTTCCTATACCGTAAGTGCAGTATGTGAGCAAACAATTGAAAAGAGTCAGTAAAGTTACAGGGAATTTTCAATTCATTTAATTCATTTTAATACTTAAACCAGTGGGCGTTTTTCCTGTTTTTTTTTTTTTCCTCTTCCTAAAGGAATAATGCATCCCTCTGTCTCTCTTTGTATACTGTTATGTAGTTATGATTTATACCTGTGGATTTTCTATAGCTATTTACCTGGAGCTATTATATGAACTAGGATTTAATCCATACAGAATAGGTATTCTTATCAACTTGAAAGAAATATGCACTCTTCAAAGTCAGACTAATGGCTTACTTTGCTATCCTGAAAAGGCTTTTGACTAAAACCCTTGGGAAAAAAAACTTAAAAGAGCCCACATCATGAGAGATTTGGGTTTTTTTTACTCCCTATCAATACCATATCCCTCGCAGGGCTTCGCTGGTGACAAGTGCATAATACTACCACCCAGAAGAGCTTCGGAGAATAGCCATTAAGACCTAAGGAACAGAGAGCAAGTGAGATCAGGAGAAAGTTATTCATTCCACAAAACCAAGTGACAGAATCACCTGACAGCAAATGACACAGAAATAACAGGGTGGCAGTCACACTGTCCTTTGCCCTCACCCCCTGTGGTTGTCGGGTTGTTCTCTGCCTAAGAGAATTAAAGTTATGAAACAACTTTTTAGATTTCTAGAATGCCCTGACTTCAAAGTAATCAAGGCACTATGAAATCACTTCAAGTTTTATTTACATGTACAAAATTCACATAAAAATGAAAAATTCCATATTTAAACTTTAATCATTTGATGCCGAATATCAGACTTTTCCCATCATCCCACAAATAAGGTAAACAGGAACACAGTGTAGCCAAGATATGGTAGTGTGATACACCTTTGAGTTTTTCCTAGAAGCTTGGTGTCTTAAAACTTATCTGCCACAGTGGATTTAAGGAGGCTGATCCTAAAAGAAACTCTTTAACAGTGATTTCAAGGACACAGACCATTTGGGGAAATGAAAGTCATGTTACTATATGAGGAAAAAGAAAGGCAAGGAGAAGTAAACAACACACTCTGATGAATCTAATTAAATATGACAACAGATGATAAAAGGATGAGCCTTCCTCAGGGAGGAAAATGCCGCAACAGAACTACAGTCATGAATCCGAGTCTCTAAGTGTTCTTTGGAAAATGTTTCAAGAGCTACCTGCTGTTTTTGTCAGGGTTTAATAATCATCTCACACCTTTCAAAGATAAGAGACAAATGATTCATCTTTTTACCACCTCCCCACTTGGGTTTATAGATTAAAGTAATAAACATTTAATGGAAGATAAATCAACACTTTAGAGTTTTATGTGTTATCTTTTGTCATTTCTCCAGAACAGGTGTCACATGAGGTTATCCTGTGAGCATTAACCTCTTTAACAATGTAGATGGTCATAACTGGAACTGACATTACTAACAGTTTTAAAACTGTACAAGTTTCCATTGAGTATTAATTAGGCTTGTTTTTAGTTTCAACTCTAGGCTTTGCTAAAGCTATTTTAACTTCTATTAGCTTTAATTTCTTTTTCATAAACTGAGGATGAAAATAATACCCACTTCCTGCATATACCTTACAGGTGTGCTGTGAAGATCAAACAATATCTATAAATAAAGGTATTTGCATATCACAAAACTTCACACAAGCCTAAAGGGTTATATAAATACATATATAATATTAGTGCTTGCTTGAAATGATAGGGTTTTTTCCCCCAAGTTCTCAAAAAGAGAACCGAAGACATTAGCCTGTTTGTCCTCCACAGAGTATAGCTGTGTACACACAGAGAAATAGGGCAAGATAGAATGTATGGGAACTTGTCACTGGACCCACCTACTCAGGCAGAGTTGGGGAGAGCTACTCATCACACTTTACTGTAATTGTTTATTTAACTATCTGTCTCCCCTGCTAGAGCAGGGATAATGTCTGTCTTAGAAACCATTGTATCTCCAGCACTAAGCACAGGGTCTGCCATCTATGCTAACTAGAGTAAACCCTTGATAGATAAGAAAGAATAAATGAATAAACAGATGGATGGATGGATGGATACATGGATGGATGGATGGATAGATAGACAGTTAAAGACAGATAGATGGATGGATAAGTGAACGGGTAGCTGGTTGGGTGGGTAGGTGAATGGATGGATGGATGAATGGATGGATGTGATGGGTGGGTGGATGAAAAATCACAGAGGCAATTACGACTACAGTCAGGGGTAAAGTCAAAACCAGTCCAAGCCCATGGTCGCCAATATGGTATCCTAACAGAGCATGCAGGGCTGGTACTCATAGTGTGGCCCATGCAGCAGTCCATGTCTGAGGAGTCTGTCCTTGGGCGGCATGCAAGCCCATGGTTGCCAATATGGTATCCTAACAGAGCATGCAGGGCTGGTACTCATAGTGTGGCCCATGCAGCAGTCCATGTCTGAGGAGTCTGTCCTTGGGCAGCATGCAAGGCAAGAGCCTCAGACTTAAGAGAAGTCATACTCAGAGACAAGACTGAGGTAGATGCCCCAGCTCCCAGAGGGAGATAGAATGCTTATCAGTTTATCAGAAAAAGAATTCCGTAAGGATACTGAGACAAAATCCCAGACTAATGAATAGGAGCCCAGAGGAAGTCAGGTTCAGAGCATAATTTTGAGAGGTTGGACCAGGGGAACCAGTTCAGGAGCACAGAGTCTTCATTGTGACAACCTGCATGAGTGCCTTGGCTGAACAGGAGGAGGAGACAGGAAGCCACTCTATCAGGATCAACTCAGGAATTGGGGCAGGATTGATTTGGCATCAGGGCAGCATTCATGAGCACATCTACACAGAACTAAATACAGCCCAGGAGTGATGGCATTGTGTGGCATGATCTTCTATGCCCATGTGTATCAAGTTTTTAATTCTGATATGAGATTAGGGTTCCATGTGGACTAATGGCTTGCAAAGGATAGAAACATTGCGAAGAACTATGCATATTAATAGAGTGTGTCTTATACTGAAAAAAGTGTTGTTTTAGAGATAGTGACAAATGTCAGCCCTTTTTTCCAATCCCAAGGCAGGCTTTCCTACTGCTTTTGACTTGGCAACCAATATTCAGACTTTCCATAATTGTTGGCACTCACTGTCAAAATTGTCCCTACACCCTGCCCTGGTTAGGTGCAGGATTGACCTAGCAGAGGCCACAAGTTGATCAGGTCACAGTTTTTAGTTTCAGTTTACCCAAGTTCCCTAGACAGTCAAAGAAATAAAAGAAATTATCAATGCCCCCCTTAAGTCTAGCTTAGATTATTATACTGTGTGGGTGAATGGGCACTATGTGACTGACAGGCCTTGTCAAGATAAATGCTGTTTTTGACCAAAAAAAGATTTGGCAAACTGCACGCTTCATGCTTTGTCATGCTGCGAAAACCTCCAAGTAATTTAGAATCAATATGGTAAAAGATAAATATAAAAGGCAAAATTTGAATTTTATTACTTTAAAATGTCAAGAATGGGCACTGATGGCTTAGATTGGTGTTTCAGTTCTTTGTTTTAAATCTGAGCAATTACATTTCTCCAAAAACACATTTCTTGAAAATGGCTGGATAAGAGTTTTTATATGTTCTTTGTATGATGTAACTTACAATTGTACATTTTATTTGTTTTTCTAATAGTCTATCCAAATAAACATGGGATAGTTGGGATGAACAGTCTCCTAATTCAAATAGAAGATATTGTTCCTCATTAAACCTCAGTGATTTAATGGAAGATGCCATTCCATAGGTAATAAGGAGACACATTCACTATATAACAGCTCATTTCTTGATCTGGATGAAGGTGATTGACCAAGGTTTCTTTCTAGGGTAAGGGATGTCTTGAGACATCTGATAAAAATAGCACAAAAGTAATGACATTGATACCCACCCCCATCTACTGATACCTAAATCACATTGGACTTGGTTTCTAGTTTCTCAACTTCTCTTTGCTTATATAACCTTTGAAGTTATGGTTTTTAGATAAATATTCTTCATGTCATAATAAGAGCTGGTCTTTTTCTTGTATTCATTTTATTGCTATTGACTATCTTACGTAAAGCTTGATCATGATGCAACACAGTTTTTGATTATAACCAAGAAGTCTCATTACATTCAACTTAGTAATATTTGTAAAATATCTTTCCAAATAAAAATGTCTGGGCAATCAGCCACTCCTTATTCGACTATTCATCATATGTAGATTGATGTGTTAATTATGCATTTTTTACGTTTTGTTATTTTACAGCAAGCCATTTTATTCCTCTGAAAGATTGCTTGAGAATTTCTTGTAAAGACAGGAAGCTCCTGGAGTGGAACTTAGGAACAGTTACGTAACCTACGTGAATGTTCTTTCTCCATTGTTTCAAGTGTGGGTTAAGGAAGATTTGACTTTAATTTTTTTCTGGAAATCAAACATTGGAATAAGTTGCTAGAGTAGGCTGGAAAATATGCTTTTCTGAAATCCTGTCTATAATAGAAATCTCTGGTCCCAGGTGCAGCAGATACCTGGAGGCAAAGAACAAGGATTACTAACATCTCAGTCTGGTTGTATCCACCTGACATGCACAAATCCTCACTTCTCCTGCAGGTCTGTGCCTTTTATTCTGGCCTGCTGGGTCTTCTGAGTTTAGAGAGCAAAGACGACGGTGCTGTGGTCCACACATTTGAACTCCAGACTCATATATCCAACTGTCTCCGTCTGCATGTTCCACAGATACTTCAAACTTATCCTGTCCAAGAAAGAACTTTTTATCAACTCATTGCCTCCAAGGCTAGACAGTCCCAGGGATTCACTCTTTTGACTACAGCTGATGCAAAAATAATTAAATCAGTTGTTTGTTTACTTAATTTTCTTTCAAGAAGCATTTGATTGAGAACACTTCCGTGATAAAACTCAGCAAGACACTTAGGAAAATAAAGATTACCAGAATTCTTTCCTGGCCATACTGTTCGTTTTACCCAAGGTCAGCCTGGAGATTTGCATTTTTTTTGTTTTGTTTTTTGACCGGTGTCGTCCACACCACGCTCACGTGCACCGGCCATCCCCATATAGGATCCGAACCTGCGGCCTCGGCGCTACCAGCACAGCACTCTCCTGAGTAAGCCACGGGCTGGCCGGGATTTGCATTTTTAACAAGTGTGATTCTCAACACTGGGCAATTTGGAGGAATGTCTGCTGTGTGCTGATTGTGTGGAGGGCTGAAAATATGGGTATGTAAAGATGTTTCTCTTTTGTGGCTTTTTACCGTCGGAAGTTACGCCTCTTTACGTGAGGCCTTAAACAGCATTCACAGGGAGCGGGTTCACTCTGAAGTGGCTGGGACTATGAATATCCCTCAAACCAGGCATTAGGTGAAGTGATTGACCTCTCCAGGACAGAGAACCAGACTTTAGTGAACACCCTAAGAGAAATATCCTTTGTTCTTTGTGCTTTGTCCTTGTATCTTGTATTCCTGAATTTTTTGAAAAAGTTCTGGTTTGCCAGAGGAGAACTTTGCGTTTCTTCTTATTTCTTATTCTCTATCCATATTTTTCTGTTTTACGGATGGTTCCCGATAAGTGTCTTCATAACTGTCTTTTCCGTTTCTACGTTCAATACATAGGAGAAATATTCTACATTACCGTGTTTGCATTTAGTAATAATTTTAAATGCTTTTTAAATCCACAGTTATGACATTTATCATCTCAATAATCTACTGATAATATTTAAAATATTCAAAAGTTGTACCAATTTCCCCTCATTTACTTCACCTTTAGTAACACTTGAGAAAGTGATAAATTAGTATCTCGCCACTAAGAATCTGAATCAGATTTTTTTGTCTCAATAAGTTTCTGTTGAGATTTGCTGGTCCTGGTGCTTTAAAGGATACACACAAAGGGAAAAACAAATAGCTTCTGTGGGTATTATAAATTGGCATAGTGGTCCATAAAAGCTTAGTGTACTTGGCTGCTCTAACTTATTAAATCAAGCAGGGGATGTTGAAGTATGAAAGAGAAAATTTGTCTGCCTTTCCAAGACAATAAAACAGATGAAAGGGAAAAAAAAATAAGATGTAGGTTACATCTAAACTCATCATGCTTTTGAAGTCATCCACATAAATATTCTCCACCTGGGGATTCTGGCTGAGCTAAATAAAACGTATGACTTGTTGGAGAGGTTTTAATCTAAATAAATGCTAATTTTCATCAGAATACAGAAAAGGATCTGCCCAGAAACCATGGAATTAGATACTCTTATGACTCATACATTTCTGCCTTGACAAATTTCTGTTTTAATGTCAGACATTTGGTGATTAATTTCAGGTTTATCATTTTCTGTATTTGCATAACGTCTAGCCAGACTGTCTATGCAAATGCTATTAGTTAATTAAATTTGATTGTATTCCCATACTGGGTATAGAAATTATGATAAATATTTTCAAAAGAATTAGGTATGTGCAAATATTACTGCAGTAATGAAAATCACATGAGGAGGTTTACTCTTCACTCTGCTCTTCCAAAAGGAGATCAAGAGAAAAGTTAGTCTAAATTTTTGGTGGGTAAAAATGTAAACACGTTTTAGTGATGGGAATATAAAATATTATATTCTGTCTCTAATAATTTCAAATCATATAAATGAATCTCTTTTAGAAGACAAAAATTATCCTATGTTCTGCTGGTAACGATTAACCATATATAAACTAAGTATTTTAGAATATTTATTTTAGACAATATGATGATCTTTTCAGGGAACTGAAATGTGTCGATACAGAAACTATTAAGAATTAAAAGAAATTGTCTACATTGTTGCTTTGAACCATAATTTTTTTTAAAAGTGTATTAATTAATAATTGTATGGGAGGTTCAGAACCTCGCACCAGTTTTCTAACACTGCACAACAAATTACCACAAACTTAGTAGCTTAAAATAACATCCATTTATTATCTATGAGTTCTGTAGGTCAGAAGCTCAGGCAGGCCTGCCTGGGCACTCCATTTAGGGTACCACAGGGCTGAAAGGTATTAGTTGGCCTGGGCTCTCATCTGGATGCTGTGGAGAAGAATTTACTTCTAGGCTCATTCGGGTTGTTGGCATAATTTAGCTGCATGCAGTTATTAGACTGAGTTCCTGTTTCCTCACCAGCTGTAGGCTAGGGGTTGTTTTCACCTTCTAAAGGACACCTGCATTCCTTAGTCCATGGCCCCTTCCATCTTCAGAGCTAGCAACAGCATGTAAAATCCTTCTAGTGCTTCCAGTCTTTCTGCCTTCCCCATCTGCCTTCCTCTTTTGCTTTTTAAAGGGCTCCTGTAATTAGATCAAGCCCAGACAGTAATCTCGATAGTTTAAAGTCACCTGACTTGGGACATTAATTGTAACTGCTACATTCCCTCACAGCAGTACCTAGATTGGTGTTTGATTGAATAACCAAGTGATGGGAACCTTGGGGGCCATTTCTAGAATTCTGCTTACCACAGAATCCTTGTAATACAGCTGCCTGAAGCATATTCTTCATCTTGTGAAATATAAACTGCCCATGAATTCTAGTCTCACAGATACAGACTTCATAAAGTATCAGCAAATATCATGCAATACAGTATTGAAAAGGAATTTAGGAAAGTCTGAAGTGTTTTATTAAACCACGAATTTGAAGTAAGTTACATCTTATGGGGAATGAAGAAGAGCATATTACTTTCATTAACTGGAACACTTGGGACATTTGATTTTTGAAAACTTCCCGAGTAACTTGAATGATTATAATACTACATTACAAAATTTACCAACCCAAAACTGTCCAATCTAGTATTATGGAAAGAATGGTAAGTTCTCTTTAAAGAAAATGTGGCACATCCATTATAGGAATATTTATTTCTTTATTCCTCTTTTTAAAGGGACACATAATTCTTAGAAATATAGGTCTCATCAAGACATGTCTATAACACAATGAAATGAAAACATTATCTTCTGTAAAATCAGCCCAACTTATTGTTTATGCCAGTCCACATCTCTGCCCATGGCCACAGTTAGATCAACCTGGGAATTCCATTATCTTCTTTTAAAAGAGATTCACAAAGTGAGATTTCAAAGCCTTTATTGTTAATCTCTTTGTACCTCATATATCCTTCAATATGTTAAGAAATTATTGTTGAAATTCCTAACAGAGATGAAGAGCAATTGGTCACCATCCTTTGCAGGAAGCAGCTAGGGAGGAAAATTCTTTCCCATGAATCCCACTCGACAACAGAACTAGTGAATTCTCCAATGTTAATGGTTCCTGTTCAAGGTGGGATATTAAAGAAAGGAAAGTTTTATGAGTGAAAGGTCAGGATAGCCCCATCCTTAGTCTTTGGTTCTGTTGTGTCATAGTAACTATGCTAATCTGAGAATGTTTCTTTTAATCTGTAAATGATTCTTACTGTTACATAATTGCTTAATTTAATTGCTGTATTATTTTGCCATCTCAACAAGTGTTAGTAAAATACCAAAGATACTTCTAATAGAAATTGGTCGATTATAAGAAAATGTTGCTCAAACTAGACATAGAACATTAGATAAAGAAGACACCTTGGCCAGGGATTCAATAAGGATGCCACATTTTGATGTTGAAAATGTTTTTTAGTCTTGTAACAATTTGACCACTGTAACCGTAGCCTGGGGAATATTTCCCATCTGTATTCCTCATCTATAAAAGGTATTCTGACGACTGATATGACAATTCTTCTACAGAACCCTTCAGATGGAGGAGGATGAATAAATGTAGTGTGGTATTTTATCATTATGATGAACATGAATAAGCATCTTAACAAAGCACGTCTGATCCTCTATTTCCTCCCCTAAAATCAGTCATTGGATCAACAAACTACAGGGAAACAGAACATATTTTACACTGACATCCCCCCACTGTTGTACTGCAAAACCAGGTTTCTCCGTAGTCGGGGAAACTTGCGGGTGCCGCATTTGCTGCTGCTGTTGCTTCACCTGCTGCTTGTGAAAGTTCCTCTGGAGGCTGCCATACTGTGGAGTAGGAAATTGGGTTCAATCCAATCAGTGAAGATGTGGAGCCCTGAGGATCATAACTAGCACCTTGTTAATGCCAGGTCTCTGAGCAAATACTCATGTGTGGGAGGTGCTTTTAGCCACAAAAGGGAAGCTGCCCTTGACACAGAGAAGTAAGCAGCCCTTTGTCTCGCTGAAACCTGCCTGAAAAGAACAGTGTTGAAACTCCAAGCCCATCTGGGAATCCAGTCCTGTGCTAGTAGCAGACTGCCATCTTCATGTGTCAGCTTCCAAGACATTAGATATTTTCTTCCTGAACTTCATCTCCTAAATAATTTGCTGTTGAACATAACTGATTACTAGTCTGTGATATCTTGGCTGAAATGAGTCAGATCACTCAAATTTTTTATGGTATGTTAAGATTTGAGTGATGGGGGGAAAGGTAGAAAAGAAACTATGCTTATAGCCTTACTTAGTTTTCCACCCTATTGTGAAAATGGGATATGTCTTTTCTCTCTCTTTACTTGAGCAAAGATAGAAATCTCTCTGTTCTTAAATGGATGCCTAGACCTTGTTATGGCTAAGTGTTTTGAGAAATGTATAGGAAAAAGCCATCCATTAAACAAAGTAAAATTCCATTTATACTTTACATGTTATATTTTATCAACATTAAAATCCAACTTTATTTTATAATGACTGCAGTTATAATAGCCAACATTTAGTGAGTGTTTACTGGCATACTGATCTAAGCTATTTACATCTATTACCTTATTTAATCCGCACAACCACCTATGAGGTAACATTATTACCTCCATTTGATAGATGAGGAGATTAAGGCACAGAGATGTTAAGGAATTTTCCCAAGGTCACACAGCTGGTAAGTGGTAGAGCTCCAATTTGAACCCAAAGAGTCTGAACTCTTAGGCTTTATGCTATACCTGTTCTGAAAGGCATATTATTCCAAAATGTCTTTAGAAACAGGGGGTCCTCAAATAGAAAGCTCTTCTCTAGATCAGTGGAAAGGAGCTAACACAAAGGAAGGCACTTTTTCAAATTTTGATATGTCTTCAACATGTAAATTTATGATGCTGGATCAAAAGCCATTTATCTTGAATAAAAATTACAACTGACATTTACAGTGTCATACAAAGAGCTTTCACATATAGTCCTCTTAATTCTATGAGGTTTGAAAGTAAATGCCTGTAAAATAGCATAGGGAACAAAAATATTGATTCTTATTGTTTTGTTACTGCTCACTTAATTTAATTGCTATATTATTTAACCATCTCAACAGGTAAGTAACTTAGGTAGTGTATTAATAAGGGTTCTTCAGAGAGACAAAATCAATAGGATATGTTATAATTATATGAGAGGAGGCCGGCCTGTGGCTCACTCGGTAGAGTGCGGTGCTGATAATTATATGAGAGGGATTTATTAGGGGAATTAGCTCACGTGGCTATGAAGAAAAGTCACGCGATAGGCCATCTATAAACTGGATGCTGGTAGCATAGCTCAGTCCAAGTCCAAAGGCCTCAGAACCAGGAAGCTGATGGTGTTCTTGGTGTAAGTTCTGGAACCTAAAAACTTAAGAGTCTCAAGCTCTGATGTCCAGAGACAGGAGAGAAGAATGTATCCCAGCTCCAGTGGATTGAGAGAGAGAGCTTCAACTCTTTCCTCTGTCTTTGGTTCTCTCTGGACCCCCAGTGGATTGGATGGTTCCCACCCACACTGAGGGTGGGTCTTTCACACCCAGGCCACTCAGACTCTCATACTGATCTCTGCTGTAAACACCTTCATGGACACACCTGAAAAGATTGCTTTACCAGGTTTCCCAGCATTCCTTCATCTAACCAAGCTGACATCTAGAATTAACCTTCACAAGTCCACCCCTTGTCAACTTGGTGTCCATACTATCTCCTTAAATCACACTTAATTTTCAAATGGTACAATAACATAATAGTTTCACCTAACATGATACATTATCCTGTGTACAACCAGAAACGCATTAATCCCTTTCCAAGAAGAAAAAGTTAAAGTACTTAAATGATATTTTACCCTTCTCCCAATATCCCATAACTTAAAATTGCAAATGCTATGAAGTAAGGTTAACAACATTTAAATGCTGGTATAAAGTCAGTAAGTCTCATGGTACATGAGAGAACAAGACGAACAAAAAGAAAGATAATTGCTTAATATGTGTACAGTATATATACATAGAGACATATTCTTAACACAACAGGGCTAACAATTACAATCGTTTCTGTAACCGGTCACGTGGTCAGAGCTGGTATTTATAACTTCCTTCTTCTACTACCCATTCTGTATTCCCTTTGCCTTCAGTGAGCACCTCGGCAGGTCATGGTTCTTTACCTGGTGGAGTGACCCAAACCTTCATTCCTGAAGAGTCTGGGCCATTCGTAGTCTTGCCTGGATTTGGTTGTTGTAATTTTCCATTGACCTTAATCACAGGGCCTGGTAGCACTAACAGACATCCTAAGGGATCTCCTGTATTCCAGATATAATCTTCCTCACCTCCATTGTGAAGTAGTAGTCCAACTGCCCCTTGGTAGTCTGGGTCAATCACACCAGCCAACACAGTAACTCCTTTCTTAGCCTCTTGACTCAGAGGCATGAGGAGCTCAAAGTGTGCAGGTGGCAGCCTTAACTTCCAGTTCAATGGGATCATTTTTGTGTCTCCTGATGGAAGTATTCTTTCTTCTGGACCTAAGACCCGTAGACCAGCAGAGCATAAAGTTGCGGGGACAGGAAGCAAAAATTTTGCTCATGGGTCCCTAGGGGTAATGGCTAGTGGTGCCACTTCCGTTTCCACCCCGTGAATCCTGGCTATGGGAGAGGCAGTACCATATATTGGGCACTGATTTAGAGCATATACAGCCTGCTGGAGAACTTTGTGCCAGCCCTGCAGGGTATTCACACCAAGCTGGTACTGTAACTGTGACTTCAAAAGGCCATTCCACCATTCTATCTGACCGGCTGCTTCCGGATGATGGGGAACATGGTAAGACCAGTGAATTCCATGAGCATGAGCCCATTGCTGCACTTCTTCAGCTGTGAAGGGAGTTCTTTAGTCAGAAGCAAAGCTGTGTGGAATGCCATGACAGTGTATAAGGCATTCTGTGAGTCCACAGATGGTAGTTTTGGCAGAGACATTTCGTGCTGGGAAGGCAAATCCATATCCAGAGTAAGTATCTATTCCACTAAGGACGAAATGCTGCCCCTTCCATGATGGAAGAGGTCCAATGTAATCAACCTGCTACCAGGTGGCTGGCTGATCACCTCGGGGAATGGTGCCATATCATGGGCTCAGTGTTGGTCTCTGACACTGGCAGATTGGGCACTCAGCGGTCGCTATAGCCAGATCGACCTTGGTGAGCAGAAGTCCATGTTGCTGAGCCCATGCATATCCTCCATCCCTGCCATCCACTTTGCTCATGAGCCCACTGGGCGATGACGGGGTGGCTGAAGAAAGAGGCTGACTAGTATCCATAGAACGGGTCATCCTGTCCACCTGATTATTAAAGTCCTCCTCTGCTGAGGTCACCTTTTGATGGGCATTCACATGGGAAACAAATATCTTTACATCCTTTGCCCACTCTGAGATGTCCATCCACATACCTCTTCCCCAAATTTCTTCTTACCAAAATTCCAATCATGTTCCAAGTCCCTGACCATCCGGCCAAACCATTGGCTACAGCCCATGAATAAGTATATAATTGCACATCTGGCCATTTCTCCTTCCAGGCAAAGTGCACAACCAAGTGCACTGCCCGAAGTTCTGCCCATTGAGAAGATTTGCCCTCACCACCATCCTTCAGGGATGTCACAGAAAAGGGGTGCTGTGCTGCAGCTGTCCGCTTTCAGGTGATGCCTGCATATCGTGAAGAACCATCTGTAAACCAGGCTCTAGCCTTGTCTTCTTCTGTCAGCTGATCACAGGGAGCTCCCCATGAGGCCTTAGGTGCATGCTGGGAAGAGAAAGCAGTGTAGCAGGAGTAGGAACCATGGGCATTTGGGCCACTTCTTCATGTAACTTACTTGTGCCTTCGGGACCTGCTTAGGCCCTATCATGTATATACCATTTCCATTTGATGATGGAGTGCTGCTGTGCATGCCCAACCTTATGACTTGCTGGGTCAGATAACACCCAGTTCATGATGGGCAGCTCAGGTTGCATGGTAACTTGGTGGCCCATAGTCTAGCGTTCAGTTTCTACTAAGGCTCAATAGCAGGCCAAGAGCTGTTTCTGAAAAGGAGAGTAGTTATCTGCGGATGATGGCAGGGCCTTCCTCCAAAATCCTAAGGGTCTCTGCTGTGATTCGCTTATAGGGGCCTGCCAAAGGCTCCATTACTGCATCCCTATCTGCCACTGACACTTCAAGGACCTTTGGGTCTGCTGGATCATATGGCCCAAGGGGCAGAGCAGCTTGCACAGCAGCCTGGACCTGTTGCAGAGCCTTCTCCTGCTCTGGGCCCCAATCAAAACTAGCATCCTTTCGTGTCACTCAGTAGATGGGCTGGAGTAACACACCTAAGTGAGGAATGTGTTGCCTCCAAAATCCAAATAGGTTGACTAGGCGCTGTGCCTCTTTCTTGGTTGTAGGAGGGGCCAGATGTAACAACTTATCCTTCACCTTAGAAGGGATATCTTGACATGTCCCACACCATTGGACCCCTAGAAATTTAATTGAGGTAGAAGGCCCCTGAATTTTAGTTGGATTTATTTCCCATCCTCTGACATGCAAATGCCTTACCAATAAGTCAAGAGCAGTTACTACTTCATGCTCACTAGGTCCAATCAGCATAATGTCATCAATGTAATGGACCAGCATAATGTCTTGTGGAAGGAAAAGGCGATCAAGAGCCCTGTGAACTAAATCGTGACATAGGGCTGGAGAGTTAATATACACCTGAAGTAATACAGTAAAGGTGTATTGCTGGCCTTGCCAGCTGAAAGCAAACTGCTTCTGGTGGGCCTTATGGACAGGAATGGAGAAAAAGGCATTTGCCAAATCAATAGCTGCATACCAGGTACCCGGAGATGTGTTAATTTGTTCAAGCAATGAAACCACATCTGGCACAGCAGCTGCAATTAGAGTCACTACTTGGTTAAGATTACGATAATCCACTGTCATCCTCCAAGATCCATCTGTCTTCTTCACAGGCCAAATGGGAGAGTTGAATGGGGATGTGGTGGGAATCACCACCCTTGCCTCTTTCAAGTCCTTGATAGTGGCACTAATCTCTGCAATCCCTCCAGGAATGCGGTATTGTTTTTGATTTACTATTTTCCTAGGTAGAGGCAGCTCTAATGGCTCCTATTTGGCCTTTCCCACCATAATTGTCCTCACTCCACACGTCAGGGAACCAATGTGGGGATTCTGCCAGCTGCTAAGTATGTCTATTCCAATTATGCATTCTGGAACTGGGGAAATAACTACAGAATGAGTTTGGGGACCCACTGGACCCACAGTAAGTCAGACCTGGGCTAAGACTCCATTAATAACCTGATCCTCATAAGCCCCTATTCTAACTGGGGGGCCACTGCGATGCTTTGGGTCTCCTGGAATCAATGTCAATTCAGAACCAGTGTCTAATAGTCCCCAAAAGGTCTGATTATTTCCCTTTCCCCAATGTACAATTACTCTGGTAAAAGGCTGCAGGTCTCCTTGGGGAAGGATGGGAGAAAGATTAATAGTATAGATTTTTGGTGGTGTACCAGGGTCCTTCCTCCAGGGGACCTGGCCACTCCTTCATTCAAGGGGTTCTGGGTCTGTAAACTGGCTCAAGTCTGGGAATTGATTGAGGGGCCGTGACTCTCCGTTTTTATGATTTGAGTTAGACTTTTGTTCAATTGACCTAGAAGTTTTCTGCTTATACAGATCAAGTAAGGATTTAGTAGGCTTCCTGTCTATTTGACTTACAGGAACACCATGAGTAACTAACCAACACCATAGATCTATACGAGTCAGACTATTCTGATTATTGCTTTGCCTCTGCTGTCCATTATGGTAACTTCGCCCACCTTGCCTTTGTCGGTTGAGTGCTGCCACTTGGCCCCTGCCACCCCAGGATCCAGTTAGTCCCATTGCATTTAAGTGTTCCAATTGCTTTACTGCGGTTCCCACTGTAAGGTCTGGTCTACAGAGAAGAGCAATAACAGGGCTCTTCAGGGATGCCGGGGCTCTCCTCACAAATCTGTTTCTCAAAGTATCAGTAAAAGATGTGTCTTCTGGAGCCTCCTGGTGCAGGTGAATAGGTTTTATGTGACAAATCCTCTCTAGCATACCAATCTCCCTAAGCCTTTGAGTCCCTTCATCTACAGTTAACCAAGGGAGATCAGGCATCTCTAACTCACTCATGGTGGGCCATCTTTTGATCCATATTTCAGCCAACCAAACAAACTATTAGCACCTTTCTTAACTTCCCGAGCTACAACATTAAATGCAGAATCTCTGCTTAGTGGGCCCATATCAATAAATTCAGCTTGATCCAATTTTATGTTCCTTCCACCGTTATCCCACACTCTTAATATCCATTCCCATACATATTCTCCTGGTTTCTGCTTGTATGAAGCAGAAAATTCATTTGGTTCTTTTGGAGTGTAATGCACCTCCTCATGGGTCACACTATGTACCTCCCCTTTAGGGGCCTGCTGGGCATTGAGTCTAGTTATGGGTCTAGAATCAAAGACAGGAGGTAGGGGTGGGTCCTGAGGAGAATCAGCATTGTCTTGCTCAGTATCTGACTCGGGGAAGCCATTACTGTTTCCTTCGGCAACGCAGAAATAATCCCCTCAGGCAGAGGTGGAAAAGCCACTGTCTCTGTGGATGAGGGTAGGGAGTTCATTTCTGGTGAACAAGCCTCAATGCAATTTAGGGGTTCCATGTCCCCAGCTTCATCAGGGTCTTCCCACATGTCCCCATCCCAACTTGCAGGATCCCATTCTTTCCCAACTAATGCTCTCACTTTAGCAGTAGATATGCAGCGAGGCTGATAATTCAACTGCCGCAGTAGTTCAGCCAATCTTATGATGAGGGCTTGTGTTTGATTCTCGGCAATTTCAGCCCTGTGGGTACTGGAGAGAAGATTCTGGCCTAGAGCACACCTAGAAACTTTAAGGTCATCTCTGTGGCACTTGAGCCAATTAATCACTTCACTGAGCTCCCCCTTTTCTTTCTTCAGTTTATCCAGTGATGTGAGGAGCAACCAGCCAATGTCATTATAGTCCTGGGATTTCCACAAATACTCAAAAGTATTACGTATAGAGTCACTGAATCCCTTGCCTTTTACAAGCAGTGAATCAGGACCATCAAATCGATTTATCTTGCATTTCTCTTTAAACAGTTCACTCCAAGGACCATCAGTGCTCTCCGTATTATTAGAAGTCGAGCTGTTAGCATTTTTAGGTCTAATGCCCTGAAACCAATTATTGAAATTCATTGTTAAGATTCTGTTTCTCTAAAACCACTGCGGGTACCCAAATCTGTATTAGTCAGGGTTCTCCAGAGAGATAGAATCAATAGGATACGTTATAATTATATGAGAGGGATTTATTAGGGGAATTAGCTCACATGGCTATGAAGAAAAGTCCCACGATGGACCGTCTATAAACTGGATGCTGGTAGCGTGGCTCAGTCCAAGTCCAAAGGCCTCAGACCAGGGAAGCTGATGGTGTTCTTGGTGTAAGTTCTGGAACCCAAAAGCTGAAGAGTCTCAAGCTCTGATGTCCACGGACAGGAGAGAAGAGTGTATCCCAGCTCCAGCAGATCGAGAGAGAGAGCGAGCTCCACCCCTTTCCTCTGTCTTTTGTTCTCTCCAGACCCCCAGTGGACTTGATGGTTCCCACCCACACTGAGGGTGGGTCTTTCACACCCAGGCCACTCAGACTCTCATACTGATCTCTGCTGCAAACACCCTCATGGATACACCTGAATAGATTGCTTTACCAGGTTTCTCAGCAGTCCTTCATCTAACCAAGCTGACATCTGGAATTAACCTTCACAGGTAGTATTATGACTACCACCATTTTACATTTAAAGGGTCATACTCCAAGAAATTAAAAGATTCAGCTGTTTGCTGTACATGATAATGAACCAGACATTGCCAGACAATGGAGTTAGTAATGAGGAGAACAACTGGAATCTCATTCTTATGGTCACAAAGTATATTCCCTTTCTATTCTGCTTTGCTATTGATGTTTGATTGAGTTTTTATATTTTGCTTCACATTTTCACAAAATTTTTCTAGGCATCTATTTCATTGAATAATCAATAGGAAATTTTCTGTTAGGAAAAAGAAAAGGGGCTCTTCCTCACCAATATCCACCCTGCCCTACCCCAGTATCCATCCTGGGCATCTTCTGAAGGAGAGTGAAATGGACGATAGCTGTACTACTGAGCCCTCGATATTCAAAGACATGGATTGAGCACGTCTGTTGATTGAAGGTCTGTGCTGGGCTCTGTGGAGGATAGTTGGGGCTGGGTCAGAGAGGGAATGTAAGTGAGTGAATAATCTGTCATCTCTGCCCTCGACGATCTTAATGTTGAATATTATCTCATTCTCTAGGAAATTTAATTTGCTTTCTAATTTTTATGAAGAAAAATGTCATTTCTAAAAAGTGAACTGAATTTTTCTGTTGTTTTTTAGAGGTGGAGGGACTGGGATAGTGCAGTAAACCCTGGAGTGACTTGGGTGAGGTGGACTCTGCCTTCCGTGCCGCCATTTTTCTCTGTATGGCTGTGTGTTTGGAGTAGGAGGACCAGGAAGTGCAGCCCCAGGGACCTCGATTTTGGCCCAGTGAAACTGACCTCAGAACTGTGAGAGAAGAAATGTGTGTGACTTTAAGCCACCAATTTTGTGGTAATGAATTACCAAGAGGAAGAATAACCCAGAAAATGTATTGAAAATATTTTGTATGTTGTGCCTCGATTATTCACTCAATGTTTATGGACTATCTAGACCCTAAGTAGTCCCTTTTGCTCTTTTCACACTCACTTTTTGTCTATTTTACATATTCTTAAGGATAAGGAGAAAATGAAAAAAATTAAACAAACCTACTTTATAGAAGAGAAAACTTGAAATATGGAGGGAGATAAAAATTAAAAGAGAACTATCTGCAAGCTTTTTTATTCATGTTCTTCTGATACCAATCTCTTGTAGACTTCTGTTCCCAGCTGTGAAATAAGAGACAAGTCATTCATGAGCCCCACAGACTAAGGCCCATACACATACCTTCAGGGGTGTGTGTTCGTGTGAATGTACATGAACGTGGGTTATTAAAGGTTACCAACACAGGCTGAAAGAGTGGCATGAGGCAGCAAGCAAAATCAACTGAATGAGTGAAGTTTAATACATGTTTAAATCATTATTTAATGTTGGTTGAAATTTGCCGTCAAGTCTCTTACACTGATATAGACTGATTCTCTTCCTTGTGCCTATAGTAACTAGGATTAAGAAGTCACTCTTTAGACCCATGGAGAATTGTGCCTGTGTTGCATGATTTACGTCTTGAGTATCAGGGTGAGCAAATTTATCATTAAAAGACTATCAAAAGAAACTTTGGGATATGGTAGCCATATCTTTGCCTCTGGTCAGATGCCGATTAAAAGGTGAATTCAGCCTTTGTTCCCTGCATCTGAAAAGCACTATCCAAAGTTTCAATCTGTGAAGCCTTCTCTTTGCTAAGTAGCCCCAAAAAGAGAGTAGTCACCATTGAACTCTGAACAAAGGGAAAAGTTAAGAGAAGAGCTCCCTTCTTTAATTAGAGTGCAAAATCCATGTTCAGAGCTGATACAGTGATACAATGTGTATCAACTAATGTGGATTTAAACAAGTCTAAGTTTTAAAATGAAGTCTCCATATAATACATACAAATGAAAATTAAACTCACTGGCTATATATATTAATTGAAACAATGAATACCACCCTCTCTTCTTTTCTTAGCTGGCCATTTTTCTTAGCATAGACTCCATATCCATAAACGTATATTAATAATATTCATTGTGAAATTTCTGCTACAAGTGGAATTTGATATACTTTTCAAATTGACCCTAAAGTGATGTTTCTTAGACTTCTTACATGTTGGATACTATATTTCATAATTGACAATTTATTACTTTCTCTCAATTCTTCATTCTTCTGAAGTATAACTTTGCCTTCTAGTATTTTAGTGCCAGCCGATTACCAGTTCTCACGATTCAATAAGCAAAGAGTCTGTGGCCTTATACAGTAGGAAATCTCTTATTAAAAAACCAATAGAAGTAGGGTTTACAATTTACAGATTACTCACAGGAGTTCTATCATGCAAAAGCAGTTTCATGTCAAGTTGCCCATATTATCAAAGAAAACGTCCCTAGGGTTTGAAAGATAGAATATGCTGAAGAGAAAACAACACTACTTTTGTTTATTGAATACTTATATTGTGCTTTATTTGTCTTGGTACTGAATTCCATTCTGAAATTTTTTTCTCATTTTTAAGCATGAGTAATTTACAACTCCCTTTATTCTCCCACTTCACCTCCTGAAAAAATTTTAATTATAACTGATTGAATGGTACAAAGCTTGGGCTTCAAATGTGTGATCTCTGTTGAAAGAGCAAATAAACTAAACACTCGGTGTCAATATGACAATCTTAAATTTCTCTTAGAAAATTATTTAGAACAAAGATGCGCAGTGGTGCAAGTAGTCATGTGTTTTGGCAAAGACTCTACAGAGTGACATCCTGATACTTTGTAAGGGTTCTTCAGAAAAGAATACTGATGTGAAAACAGAAAATTCTACTTGTTACAATAAACTAAAATTTGGGAAAGGGACCATTGTAACAAATCTCAGGTTAAAAGTTTTTCTGTCTCTGTTTAAGCACTTTTGGACTCAGTTTCTTTATTTTCAACAGTGGGAAGTTTAATTAAATGCTCTCCAAGATCCTTCCCAGCTGCAGCAGTACCTTTGCACCAGGATTAATTGTCATGTCCCCCTCATACCTGCATGGGGTTTTAACACATCTGCTTTTATCTTTTCTTTCTTTCTTTCTTTCTTTTTGGCTGCTGGTGGGTATGGGAATCTGAACCCTTGACTTTGGTCTTATAACACAACAGTCTAACCAACTGAGCTTAACTGGCCAGCCCTACTACATCTGCTGTTAAAAGATGGTTAAATTGATGGCCAGCTGTGTTCCTTCTAGTGTTACCTCATATCAAGAACTTGGTTTGTACAATAGTATTTAATAAGTGTAATTTAAAAAATGTTTAAAGCTGTCAGAGAACTTGCAAATACTCGTATAATTACTAGCTTTAAAGGTATCTGGCCTATTTTTCCATAGCTGAAAAATAAATAACTAAATCATAACCTTTTCCAAATGACGTATCTGTGATACTTTTAGGTTTTCCCAGTAAATGAGTGTCAATGAAGTGGACAAGAGTTGTAAATATCGATCAGTTGTCACCAAGATTAGACTGATGTGTACCTAAGAACTTTCAGGACAGAACAGAATTGAGTGCTGCATTTTTACAATCAGATTAGCCAGAGGACTGTGATTGATTTGGAAAGAGGTGATCCCTTGGTGATTAAGACAAAGAAAATCAGATCCTTAGCCAGGAACCATTAGCAACTGATACAGTGTCAAGTGAGTAGGTGGCTTCATAGCAGCATGGAAGCTTTTTAAGTGCCTAAGTGGCAATTTCCTGTTGTTCTGAGCTCAACAGATTTATTTCAGGAACATTCCTAAGGCCCAGAACCTAGTGAAGTGAAAGTATATTATCTCTCCTCACCTAAGAAATTTTCATGGAGTAAATGATCGATTGTTGTGTCTTTCCATTGCTGCAGATTTTTTTAAAATTATTTTTTCTTAGATTAGAGGTTACCAGAAACGGGGGGGTGGGGGGTAGGGCGAGGGGGAGGAATAACGAGAATTATTGCTTAATGAGTACAGAGTTTATGTTTAGGATGGCAACAAAGTTTTGGAAATAGAGGTAGTGGTTACACAGTTTTGTGACTATAATTAATTCCACGCAATTGTATGTTTAAAAATGCTTAAAATGTCAATTGTTATGTTATATATATTTTACCATGATAAAAAAAAATAAAAATAAGAAAGTGCTTAAAAAATATATATATATATATTTTTTCTTATCAGTAGCCATATAATGTGAAACACTCCCAGAACACAACATCTGACTTAAATTCCTTTACTTAAAGGCATTTCAGTATATTTAATACCGACTCAGATACCTTACAATCTATAATTTAAAAGGCATTCTTTTCTCTGTAGTTGTAAAGAAAGTAAACTTTAATCCAATGGAGTAAGACAGTTGTATTAGTCCATTTTGTGTTGCTATAACAGAAATACCTGAGACTGGGTAATTTATAAAGGAAAGAGGTTTATTTGGCTTATGATTCTGGGACAGCTGCATCTGGCATGGGCCTCAGGCTGCTTCTACTCATGGCAGAAAAACAACAGGCAGCCAGCAGGTACAAGTAGATCACATGGCAAAAGGAAGCAAGGAGAGAGAGAAGGTGCCAGGGTCTTTTTTAAGCAACGAGCTCTCATGGGATCTAATAGAGCGAGAACTCACTCATTAATCACCCCTACCCCAGGGAGAGCATTAATCCATTCATGAGGGATTCACCCCCATGACTCATTCAGTTTCCAACACTGCCACACTGGGGATCAAATTTTCACATGAGTTTTGGAGGGGACAACACATCCAAACTCCATCAACAGTTAAGTGGAAATTTGTATAGATAACAGAAACAGTGTTCTTCCAGTTACATTTTGGAAATTATAGGTACAATTCTGAGTGTAGGTATTTGGTTATATGGGATATTTTAGCAAGAATACCTGAGTGACATGCGCAAAATCTGAAGATAAAGAGGAAATAATAGTGGAGTATAAATACTGTTGATAAAAGTTGTACTTGATAAAAAACTGGTTTCTAAGAGGCAATATACTTCAAAATCTCAGAACAGAACATTTTAAATGAGCCTGTACCTTGTCACTAAAAAATAGTTAGCTTTATGTTGTTCAACTAGATATTTCTGTGAGGATGCTGAAAAATCATGAGTATGGGCTAGAATTAATAGATTCCTAGAGACCTGTAATATTCCTTCTAGTAGCCTTAAATGTATTAAGGTGATTTCTAGCTGATAATTTATGCTTCTAATGCTTTTCAAATCATTTAAAGTGTTAAGCTAATTAAAACTGTTCAGAATTTTAGAGATTCCTATTAATCCTTTATTAATTCCTATTAATACCCAATTTTAAAAAATAACAAATTTATTCAGGTGGATGCAAAGGCATATTTATCCATTGGTAAAGGTTTTCTTCAGTTCCCAGTTCATCTCCTCCCTCCTCCTTTATTCTTGCCCATACAGACTTCTCTTGCTTTAAAATCATCACACTGCTTTCAGAGCTCAAGTTCTCTTGCCTCTCATTAAGAATCAAAAAAAAAAAAAATCTGTGTTCAAAGTTTATCCAAGACAATCATCTAATTTCTCTGGGCTACTTTGTCTTTTATGTAAAATGAAGAGTTTCTTGAATGTATCCCAGGAATAGGCTTCCAATTTTCTCTGCACAATAGCAACCATGTGACTCCATCTCCACCACCCCATCGTGGGACCCTCCTTGTCAGTGAGCTGGTACAATACCATGGCTACAGCTTTAGGAGCCATGGCTAAGTGGGGAATTGGACAGGACTGGTCCTCAGCTGTCTGTGTGAGCCAAGAAGAATCCAGATTCCATATCCTTCATAAAGCAGCCTTGTAGAGAACAAAGTTTACTGAAATATTAAGTCCATCAGGAAGGTGGAGAACAAAATCTGGACATGAGAGGTGAGTTAACAAAGCCAATAAGGTTAGAATGATTGGGTAGGAGCAAAAGGCAGAGAGCCTGGACAGACCCATGAGGCAGTTTGGAAGGGAAGAGGCAGAAGCTTTCCAGAGAAGCCTGTAACTGAGTCTCTGTGACAGACAAGAGGAAGACATGAAGATGCTGAATGGATTTGGACAGGTTAGTCATGAGTTTTTCCTGATCTCTCAATAATCGGCACTTTGGGAGCTCAAACTTTTGAATTTTAGAACATGCAGGCTTTATAGACTTTCTTAAAGCCCTTAGTTGCTCATTAGAATGAGTATATTGTTTAGTGTGCATAAAAAGAAATAAATGAAAGGCCAGGTGAGGCTCAGTTGAACTAGGAAGTCCGTGCTCCATAGGTGGACAATTGTGCCTTGGCTCCAGCCAGTGGATGGGAGGTAGGGCTGAAGGACCTGCATGGCCAGATCCATCATTGTGGACCCCTCATTTCAAGAAACACTGGAAATACCTACCTTCATGCGAAATCTCTAATTTTTTTTAATGTTGGAAGATAAATTAAGGATATTGAGTTTATGTACCTCGATCTAACCTTATTTTACATAATAAGAAGCATAAGTTCAGAAAAATAGTTACATGAATTGTTCTTCCGTCACACAGATGTTTGGTGTCAGAGCCCAGACTAGACTGCCGTCTCTCAATTCTCAGTTTAGTCTTTTTCACACATGATTAAGAAGTTCAAGGAGGTTGTTTATAAGTGAAGGAGGCTGGGAGGAAGAATATCAAGTTATATTATTTGGTGAACTAAATTGTAGTTCTCTAAAAATAGTGCAAGTACTTAAAGCAAACTTCCCTGAATCTGAATCTGTCTCAATTATTTTCACCAAATTAGTGATAATGAGTGATATGTAGGAGTTTTTTAATACTTACTAATTGAAAAATTACTTTGATAGAACATAAACATGAAAACAAACTACTTCATAGTCTAAACATTAAGTTGCCACTACAATAGAAATCTGCATTTTTCTGGTCAATGATTTTTTATTTAAAAGCAAACATTTCTTAAAAAATTGTGGACATGTTAATGGCAAATATGGTTTGAAAGTAATGAAGAACTAGTAAGTTTCTATAAGGAGAACTAATAAGTTTCTCCTTTTTGTAATGATTGTCTTACCTTGATAATCCCTTTTCCAAAAAAATTATTAGTTCAGAAAATATCTAGCATTGCATTGTCTGATTGCCATTCAAGTTGTGTGTGTGTGTTTGTGTGGGTATTTAAAGCATCCTAACTAACACCTTTCCATCTCTATTTATTCTCTTTACCCAAACACAGTCTGTACCTTTCAGCTTTGCTTATAAAAGGTGCAATATCAGATGAGTCAAATGCTAACTTTTTGTTAGATCACAATAGTCTTTTCTACTTGTGATCATGATTATGTTACTTGACAACACAAGAAGACTCCTTTGTTTTTCCAAATGATGGTAGAATTAGTGTTTCAAGTGGAGAAAAGCAGAGAGAGCATGTGGCTTCTAACACTTGAATGTTTACTGTGTGTGAGTTGCTAAATCCATTACAATTGTAATATATTAGTTCCTTTGATGTGGTCAACACTGTCCTAGACACAAAGGCGAAAGAAGTACAGTACAAACATTATGTCTGTCTACAGAAAGGTAATATTAGTGAGGAAAGTTTCACTTACAAAGCCAAAGCAGTCATATTTTCTTGAAGTAAGGACTGGTTATCCAGAAGGTGAGCAACTTTACTGTAAAGGTATAGAAGCCCTGCAGCCACTCGTACTGAGGACGATGATAAAGCCTGGGGTGCTAGAGATCTTTTCAGGAGCCACATGAATATACAATTGCATATTTGTGAATAGTTTGAAGTACAGTCTTATTTACAGTAAGACAACAGGTATAGAAAATATAGTGATGATTTGTGGGGTTTGTGTTTTTAACATGATTTTAATATGATTAAAGTATCTTGGCTGAAATGAATGAATACAGTGACAAATACTATATAAAATTTTGTTGAACTTCAGTAGTAATCAGAGAAGTGCAAAATAAAAGATACTGTTTTCACCCAAATTATTAGAAAAATATTTAAATTCGATAATAAAAATATTTTGGCAGAGGTATAGGAAATGCACATATGCTCTACATTGCTGGAAGGAATGTAAATTTAGTGAGCCATTTTTTGGATGATAATTTGGCAATACTTAAATTTTAAAATTTATGTGCAAACAATTTCATTCCTCACTATCTGATCTAGGATTCAAGGATGTTCATTGCTACCTTTCCTATAATAACACATCTTGATAATACATAAATGCCTATCAGTGGGGAAAAATTACATTACTTGTGGTACAAACATTTTACAGAATTCTTTGCCATCACTGAGAAAATGTTTAAATATTCCATATTTCCTAAAATAGAATGACAATGATCTTCTGTGCCAAAGTGACTCCAAAAATTTTAGCTCAGAGTAGGGCCTGGTTGTTGATGGTCAAGAAGCACATCACCTTTACCTGAAACATTTGAATATTTTACAGTATCATATATTATGAAAGTAAGAATAAATATGAATTTGAAACTAATGAACAGAGCAGAAATTATGGACATGTTTAATATACTAATCATCCTGACTTGAGCATCACATATTGCACACAGGTATCAATATTCAACACTGTGCTCGAAAAGAATTTTTAGTTCTTCTGGTCCAGTATTCTACAGAGAACAAGAACATTTATTCATTCACTCTTTCTGTCATTAATTCAGTGTGTATTTATTCCACACCATCTAAATCCCAGCCACTGGGTGTACAAAGGTGACCATAATGATCACTATCATCGAGAAACTTACACACAGAGAGAGACGGAGACAGAAATGTTCACCATCTATTGAGAATAATCTCTAAGAAAGTAAATAAAGTGCTAATAGTGAGCAGTACAGGGTATGATGGGGGTATGTGGGTTCAGACACCTTCCTAGTAACTCCTAACTCCATTCTGTAAACCTTAAGACTTTGGCTTCCAAGTGGCTGGTTTCCAAACAGTGTGACATGATCATCTGCCTCTGAGCTGGACTTGGCCCTACTATAAAAGATCTCTATGGACAGGGATTGCTGCTTTTTTCAGAGGAAGGTTTGCTCTTTACTTCCTGACTCCAACAATTAGAATGTAAGGCCAGTCTTTTTCAGACAGCTTACAAGAACAAAGCAAGCTGGACCCAGATACTCAACCTCTTTATTTGATTTTATTTTTAATTTTCCTTGCTTTCTTATATTTTTTCATATGTTCAGAACATCATTGGAGAAAAACCAAGATAGCTATGTGCTTAATGCACTGTTCCCTAATGCTGGGAAAAAATACCAGGTGGTCAGTGAATTGGTGGGGGGGAATAAAGTGTAACTGAATCATTTATTTCACTCCAGAAATTTTCAGAGCCTTCAGTTAATGGTTGCATCACAGATCTCCATGAGAGGCCAAATCTTTTTTACCTCACATTTCTTTTGTTTGTGGGTGATGCAGCTATTATTATCTGGCAAATCCAGAAGGCACAGCTTGGGAAATCTCTTGCAAATGTTAGTCTGAAAATATCACTAATCGCCTTCTATCAGAATCAAGTTTTATGCTCCAGGATTAATTTATTTTTTATAATTTCATTTCTTACAATGTGAAGTATCAAAACTGGGAAAACAGAGAACAGAAATTATTTTATTTATTGCTCATAATGCCACCTTCAAGCTTGTCTATATGCATATTTTACATGGCCAAAACCACCACATGGGGTTTTACATATGTAAGGAATTTAATATTATTTCATAAGATTTTTCCAAGTTGCTCTGTGGTCTTTATAGTCATCATTTTAACTGAAGCACCATTTTCTAGGCAGCAATTTACTAAACCATTTCCTTATTGTTAAAGAGTTAAGTTCCTCCCAATTATCCCTTACTATAAAAACTGCAGAGAACATCTTAACATTCATTATATTTTCATTATGTTCAGACAGATTCCTCAAAGACTCATCCTCCTTTGAAACTAACTGTTGTACTCTTTTATGTACCTAACTGAAGATTACTCTTTACACTACCCAGCAACTCCTATGGTTTTTACAAATGGTTCTTTGATAAACACTGTTGTTGATTTCCCATTAACTAGCCCTAAAAGAGCACATCTGCTCCCTACTGAACAAGCAAGACCATTCTTGGGAGGACAGACTGAAACACTGATTATGCCCTTACTGAGTAGGTCATCATTTTAGTTCAAAATTTAGTTTCATTGATGGTATAGCCACCAATGCTGTCCTTAGTTTGGTGGAAATATATTTGTAAATGCAACACATATTTATTGTTTCATCTGACAGGAAACCAACTTTTGCTGCAGATTAACTGGCTAAAACTCCACTTTACTTTTTCTTTTTAACCGGAGGACTTTGCTCAACAAAGAGTTTCTTAATCTTCTTTAGTAACAGAGAAGAAAATAACCCATGAATCCCTTTATTATTGAACATTATCATGCCTGACTTATTCCAAAATCAAACTTTTAGTTATTCAGACCAATAATTTACTTAAAAATATTCATTGAGCACCTGTTATTTTCCAGGCACAATTCTAGCACTAGTAACACAGTCATGAACAAAACAGACAAAAATCCTTCCTCCGTGAAGTTTATATTCTCGTTGGAGGAGAAAGACAAAAAAATAAAATAAAATAGATTACACATATAAAATGTTAGAAGGTGATAAATGCTGTAGAAAAAAATAATAAATAAGAGAAAACTGAAAGAAATGCCAGGGGATGGGAAAGGGCTGCAAATTTAAATAGGGCCACTGGGGAGGACCTTACTGAGAAGGTGACAAATGAGAGAAACCCTGAAATAAGTGAGAGAGCAGGACACACTGAAATCTAAGGGAAGAATCTGCCTGGTGAGAACAATGGCAAGTGCCAGAATTCAGTATTATTAGGAATTACTGTCTGCTAGAAAGACCACTAGGATTTCGAATTAGGAAACCTAGATTTTAGGGTGAGCTCCTGTAATAGCCAGCTATGTGACCATTTTAGCAAGTCACTTAGCATCTTTAACATCCAAGTGTAAAATATGCAGATGGGCCTTGGGAATGGAATCATTTCTGAGTTTCTTATCTATTTAACTATTTATTCAGTAATAACTCAGTCATTCAGAGGAAGTTAGATGGATGTGGAGAAAAGGATTGGATGCATGTGAGAATGTAAATTAGTACAGTCATTATTGAAAACAGTATGGAGGTTCCTTTAAAAGTTAAAAATAGAACTACCATGTTTTACCCAGTAATTCCATTGCTGGGTATAATTACTGGGTATAAATCCAAAAGAAATGAAATCAGTATATCAAAGAGATACCTGTACTTCCATGTTTCTTGCAGCATTCTTGACAATAGTAAAGATATGGAATCAACCCAAGTGTCCATCAGCAGATGAATGGATAAAGAAAATGTGGTATACATACCCAATAGAATACTATTTAGCCTTAAAAAAGATCCTATACTGTCATTTGTGACAACATGTATGAACTTGGAAGACATTATGTTAAGTGAAATAAGCAAAGCACAGAAAGACAGATACCACATTATCTCACTTGTATGTGGAATCTAAAAAAGTTTAACTCATAGGAGAGAGTAGAATGGTGGTTACCGGGGCCTGTGGGCATGGGGATCTGGAAGATGTTGGTCAAAGGATACAAAATTTTAGTTGTACGGGAGTAATGAGTTCAAGAGCTCTATTGTACAACATGGTGACTATAGTTAGTACAATGTATACTTGAAGAAAAAAAAATTTTAATTAAAAATAGATAAAAGTGCTACTTGCTTGCCAAAAAAAACAAACAAGAGATTAGATGGCACAGAGCATATTTAATTCACAAAGCAGGGAAATATGTGATGCATTTAAGAAAACTTTCCATCAGAAATGCTTATAATAAAAGGGCTGAGTGCTTAAATGTTGAACTCAATTTTAAAAATGTAATTACACCAACACCTCATTCCCTGAAACTGATCGATGGGATGTGAGCAGGAGTGATCTGGTTAAAGGGGTTGCCAGGGTAACCAATATCATTTTTCACATGTTAGTAGCACTATTCGTCTTAACCAAGTTTCTATGCAGTTCAATATGCCACATCATTTCGGCACGTGGATGGTGTGCTCTGTCCATGCATTTTTTAAAACTGTGCAAGTTCGGGTCATTGATTTGCTGCCAGCTGAAGGACACAAGCAAGTTAGGAGGCTGACATCCCATAGAGCAGAGCAAGAAAATGCTGCTTTCAACATGTTAATTGTTTAGTCTGTCATATTCCTTTAGATTTCCTTATATGCTTTATATAGAGCCACAAATAAAAATTACGAAGATTTCTATGCACAAAGAGAGATTGGTTCCTATATGTTTACATGTTTTGGGTGACCTTTGGTGATTAAAAATCCATATGGCCTGAGACAGTCCTTGCACTGGCAGCACCTCATCAGGGAAAAGAGGAACTGAGTTTTTAGAATCTTCTCAGCAGCCTTGGGTTTGTTCCTAGATTTTTCTATTTGGTATACCACTTTACAGCCGTTACTAGCGAGAAAGCACATTTTATTTTTCCCTAGGTTGAAAAGGCTTTTTTCTTTTTTATTGAGGTACATGAGACCTTAACTGATTGTCTTATCAGGGGTCAATTGGGGAAGACAGCACCATGACATGCTACGTAAGCAACACCGCAAAGAATGACTCTAAAGTGCAGCTCTACGTGAAGTAAATCAGATTCAAGTTTTATTACTCAGGCTCTGCCCAACACTGCTAAGCTGGAAAGCAGATTTCTTGAGTCACCATAAACTGAGGTGTTTTTATCTTACTTTTGCTATCTCTCTGTTTTTGAAACAACAAAATTCTAATTTGATCTCGAGCAAATTATAATTTTATATAAGTGGACCTGTATTAACATGAATAGTAGAAATTACTTCCTTCTGTAGAGAAGGGAGAGAGTGTGAGGGACCAAACATTTTTCGAATACTTCCTATGCTCCAGATTCTGGGCTGGAGAGGTAAGTATGTCATCTCATTTAATCTCACTACAATGTATTGTCATTCCTATTTTCAAATGGGGAGACTAAGACTCAGAGCGTCATACAGATCATTATACCAATCATTATACATGTTTAGTACACAGCAAAAACCTTCAAAATTTCTATACTTTTCCCCAAAAAGCATGCAGACTTCCATTATCCAGCCATGGATTTTCCTGCTCTAGTTAGCAATCACTTGACATGAAACCCAAGAGCAGCGTCCTGGCTGTAGGAGCACTGGCGTGGACGCAGGAAGCGGGAGCCTGTCTGTTCTCCCTGGCACTCTCTGTTTCTGTGCCACCTGGGCCAGCCGGATTATTCAGGCTGAGTCTCACTTGGGGGCTGAGCCACCCACCACCCCTTCTATTTACATTGTAATAATGGCCGCTAGTGCCTAAATCTTGGGAAGAAACAAAACTCTCAGGCTGACCCAGAAAACCAAATGCCAACTTATCATTTATGTTGTAAGATATTTCAGGACTGAGACTGAGGAAAAGATTTCTGCATCTTCTTTCTAAGTAGTTTCACTGAATAGACTACATCATAGCCCAGAAAGTCACTGTTGACAGTGAATCAGAATAGGAAATCAGGCCCACCTAAGTGAGTTATCTACCTGGTAGATATGGTGTGGTCTCCTAATGCTTTTACAGTCTTGAGAATCAGAAAGTGTTGCTCGGATTCAGAGCTTCATCTCATAGATGCTGCTATAGACTCAGAAAATTGTATTCTCTTGACTACTTTCTTTTGATATTTTTTTAACCTTCAGGTACCATCCAAACCATAAGTATTTCTTAGCCAGTATATTCTGAGGTTTAAGTATTCTATCCTGAAATTCAAAAACTATCTTAGACCAGAGCAGAAGATTTGGGCCTCATTATGTTCTTAATGTAGCACTTTTTATCCTTTTTTGCTTCCTGCTCAGAATGGCAGTTGAGAATCTGGATCCCCCAGATGGAAAGAACTAGGGACCTTTGTGTGACCCTTCAGTCAAAGAGCCAATACCTGACCCCTAACATGGTTTCCAACCATTTAGAAGCCTTTTTTCCAGCACTTCTTAAACTAAATTCAACTTAACCTAACTAGGGCATGTTTGCATGTGTGGATGACAGACGTCAAGAGGAATCAACTTAAGATCCATCTTCACTTTTTATGAATGGAAGCCCTACTGCAGCCACAAGAACCTGACAGCACTTAAGACATAATGCTGCAGACACTGAGCCTAAAAGCAAGATTAACGAGGAGAAAACAGATTCTGATGTAATCATCCTAGGGCTGTCTATACTTGGCTATTTTAGACCACTTTTACCATAGCAAAAGATTGTTTCAAATCAAAGTAACCATTTTCTAAAAATACCTTCGATAGATTTTCTTGGCATTTTAAAATGTCAGTTTGAAGAATTCCTTAGTGGTCACATAAAAAAATTCAGGAAATGTCATACATATACATGAGGGTACTTCAGAAAGTTCATGGAAAAATAGAATGAAAAGATAATACAAATCTGTCCATGAACTTTTTGAAGACCCCATACATATATATATACACACACATATATGGTTTTAATTATTTTTAAAACTTTGTGCTGTGATATTTTTGTCCTGTTGAAAAAGACAAAGTCATAGTTTAAAAATAAAGTTAAAAGGGCCTTTAGAGCCAGTTAGAAATGCAGGATTGGCTCAGCCACATAACCACAGGCCAGGCACTGTGCTATGCTGAAGACGTGTTGTCTCACTGGTAAGTAGTTACAATGGTGACGCCCACCTCACTGAGTTCTTGCATGCGTCACATTAGCTGTGTGTATGAAATACTCGCTGTAGAGTGCACACACCTGACCTTGAACAGGGCCTTTCCTGCTGCGCATACTCAAGGCCTCAGGCACCCTTTTTAATTGTCATTCTCCCTCCACTTATTCACTGCAAATCCCTAGAACCTGGATTCCTCACAAAAAGTGAGGGTTTCAGGGTGTGGTAGTCATTAGTGTTCTTCACCAAATATTTCAAGCCTCCCCCTTGCACTCGTCAGACCCTGGCTAGATATGGCCATGTCACTTGCTTTAATGACAACTTGTGAGCATAAACAGACATGTCACTTCTGAGCACAAGAGTTCAGAGCCAGAGGAGGATTTGCCACATCCGCTTTTCTTGTCTTGGTGAACGTGGAAGCAAGTTTCAGTGAAAAGCGTTAGTATTGCCCTTGTAAGGGAAACACTCCCTGGATCCAAGTAGGAATACTGGGATCTGTCTCAGCTCTGGCGCTCCCTGTCTATTTAGACCTCATCAGGGAAGTAGGGATTCCATAAGGATATAAGGTCAGGGCTCTATCCTCTGAAGTTCCAGACCCAAGCACAACTTGCCCTTTGAGTCCTGAAGCTGAGAGGGGATCTTTCTGATGCCGATACCTTATCTAGAAAGATAAGTCATTCATGTTTGATTTAAGAACAGAGCTGAGCAATTAGCAAGTAGGATGATATTTGTATATACTGACTATATACAGAGGTTATCAAAGACAAGAATTTTAATTTGACTTCCAAAGTTTCACATGGAATTTTGCACTTCTAAATTAGATTAAAATTTTATAAAAAGCTTTAGAAAAGATAGGAGATTTACTAAGACCAGAAACCTTAGATCAATTACAATAGTGATGAATTCCAAGGGGTTGGGGGGGGGGCGGAGAAAGCATGAAAGCTTTATAAAAGACAAACACACTGTCACATAGAGGTACCCGCCACACACAGACACATGACCCATATACATACCATTTCATTTCTACTAAGTTAAAAAAAATTTTTAATAAATTAATAAATAAAAAGAAAAGAAAAATCAGATCCAGTGCTAGGCCATTCCAGTTTTTCCCCTATCTGCATCACCTAAACAGTTCCAGGTGACTTCTGTGGTCTTCCATCTCCTATCTGAAAAGTGTGTGTTTCAACCAGGTGACACCTACATCCTTGTAATTCCAAAGCCTGTTATCATTCTAAGATAGGTGGGAACACATTTTGTTCTAGTAAGACCAATTTAAACGAAATGAGTACATTTTGAAAAAAAATAAACTTATTGATTCACTTATGCCTGACTCCTTCAAAACATCTTTTGATGACAAGAGACATAAAAATAAAGTTAATAACAACACTGAAATCAAAAATTAGTTTCCAAGAAAAAACAAGAATGCAAATACACTCACTGAAAGGGTAAACACAATTGTGACTACCTGTCAAATATGACTGTAAGTTTCTCGAAAGCCAAGGCAAAAAAAATTTACCATGGCAGTTGTATAGTTTTCAGCAAAACCCAAAGTTTTTCTAGTATTAAGAGCCTTAAAAAAAAAAAAAAAAAACCAGATTCTCTATGTGGCACATTTTTAAAAAGGAAACAAATGAGGAAAAGAGAAAAAACCAAAAGATAAAAATAGGCAATGTCTTTGAATAGGCAATTCACAGAAAGAAAAACCTAAATGTGTAATAAACATTAAGAGATGCTCAGACACTCTAGAAATCAGGAAGATACTAATTGAAGCATAAATAAAGTGACAGGCTATAATCATCTAATTGGCAAAAACTAAAAAGTCACATAATATCAAATGCTGTTGAAGACATGGAGAAATGGAGACTCTGCTGTCTCGCTGGTAGAGATATACTCTAATGAAACTATTTGGGAAAATAATCTCACTGAATTTACTAACATTAATTATGTATACACCCAACAATCCAGCAATTCTACCACTGGGAATATTCTCCATAAATCACTCAGGTACTCAAGGAAGAAGGTGTGTTGATGTTCATGGCAAAGCTACTACTATTAGTAGGATAGTATGGCCTGCAATGGAGCATAAAAAGCAACAATTTAGACTTATTTGCAGCATCATGGGTAGATGTTTAAAAACAATGTTGAACAGAAAAAGTTAGAAACAGAAAGATATTTATACTACAGTATCATCTATGTAATTAAACACACTCAATGCCATTTTTCGAAGCTTCTCTTCCTGTGAGTGTGTGGGCGTGTGCGTGTGTGTATTTAAAAGGTATAATGAAAGAACATACCTTAAATATATTAGAAAAGCTGACACCAGTGGGAGGGGGCTGTGAGATTAAGGACAGAAGATAATAGAGAAAAAAAGTAAAACCAAAGGAGTATAAATAAAAGAGGAGCATTCTGTGGATTGACAACGATAAAAATGTCATGAACTGAAGTTTGCAGTCATCTTAAATTTGCTGATCTAGAGTCTGTATTTTTCCTTCCTCAACTCTTAAAAGTTGAGGAAAAATGAAACTAAGAACATGTGAAAAATATCAACTCTACTTGAGAGCCTTCATGAAAGCTGAGTTTGAATCTCATGCAAAATGAACTTAACAGTCGTTGTAGAAGGTTAGTCATTTTCACTTGGGTAGAGAAAATGCAGTAAAAACCTACAATTGAGGACAGGAACTGTAGCTAATTGATTTGAGGCCCTCCTCCCCAGCCCAGTACCTGGCACATAACAGATAATAGAAGTCTGCAGAACAAATGAATTTACATTTTTAAAGCATAACATTATTATTATTCATATAGCTAAACCTTAGGGCAAATCTGAAAAACACAGAAGAGGTTTTCCCATTAAGTAAAAATCAACAGGTATATCTGTTGGACTCAATCCTGAACGTAAGATTCAGAGTCAACATGAGATCCACTGCAGCTGGAGACCAGTGCTGCTTGCCTTGACTTACATTATGGGTCAAATCTTTCAGAATGGGAATCCAGATAGTTTCTTCTTTTAGACTGAAGCTGGACTAAGGTTTAGCCAAGCAGTTGTTTCATTTATGGTTGCATAAAAGGAATGCTTCTGTTTTAAGACTTTATCACTCTCACACTTGAAAGTAGACTGACGGTAGCCTAATGAGGGTCACACTGCTGTGTCTACCATTAACTTTTATTTCTGGCTTTAAAAAAAACCTTTATTAGTGCCTTTCAATAAATATTATTATTTACTGTTTACTATTATTGCTAAATTTTCCATTATGATTTTTAAATTATTTTGAATTATTTTGAATTTCCTTCAGTGCTGATTCATGCATCAGACGTATATCTGGGCAAAATTTAGCACTCCTTCCCTCCAACAGTGGGAAATAAACATGCCTCCACCATCACCTTACTGATACCCTGTTTAGGAATCTTTTAACAGGGGACCAGAGGAAGAGCTAATCTTTATACAAAGGGTATATTATTGGCTGTTGGTGGAATTTCAAGTTTCAGGAGATGTGTGTGCACGCGAGTGTGTGTGTGTGTGTGTGTGTGTGTGTGTGTGTGTACATGCCTGTGTGTCTCCTTTCCTGGATTCCCTGGACAAACATAAGCAGTGATCGTGGCTAACAAGTGATCCTGCAACTGAGAAGCATCTTGTTTAATAATGCCTTAAAAATCCCTGCAGAGATCTGACCATCATAAGTTAAAAAAGCAAATTCATGAGGTGCTAGTAAGTTCTATGTTTGCCCTACATAGACAGAATTTTCTTCCCCAAAGACATTGAACTGAAGAGTTAAACAGGCATGTCTGGGAAATACAGATTTTATACAATAAAAATTAAAAAGACTTTTCATTTTAAGAAAAGACTTACTCTTTTGCATAAAAACAGATCTCCTAAATAAATGTAAATGTTTGTGTATAAGCCTTTAAGATAAACCTTAAGGGACAGAAATGATTACGGGCGAAGTGTTAGAATCTACTTTGGTTTGAAGGCCACTGAGAAAAGAAGGTGAAGCATCTTCATAATTACCATGTAAGTCCCTGGATAAAACTGATTCACTGCGAGCATCTAATTTATGTAACTTTATATAAAGTGAGGGCCATCGTCTAATGCAGGAATACATAATGTAGGGAAGAAGATGTCATCGTGATGAAATTGCTGGCCGCAGGGTGAGTATGTCCAAACACTCAGAGGAAGAGGTGCTGGATCATTAGATTAAGCAGAGTAGTGACCTTGGAAGTGACCTTCACAAAGAACTTTTGATGATGATTACCTTGGTTGAAAGGGCTCCAAACAGGGAGAGTCGTTAATTTTGGAAAAATTAAATCATGATGCTTTTCACTTATTCCAGCTGCTTCACATAGACTGTTTCCTTTGCACAACTTTGAAGTTTCCTGTCAAACTCTTGTGTGGTGGAATGGTCATCCTTTGAAAGTGAGTGGGGGACCCTCACTTGTTGAAACTTAATTCCCCCAATCAGAGTCCCTTTTCAATCTTTTCCCTCTCCTTTTGCCCTAAGGCTTAATAAATTCAGAATCTGAATAATTTTAATTATTAAATCAGATGACAAACTCACAATACAGATATCTAGGCTAAAAGTTTTTCTGTTCCTAGTGGTTTATTATAATTCTGTATTTTTCTTTGGTCTCATTTAAATCCCTTCTGATGAAATTTAAATTCATTACTGATCATTCTTCCTTCATAATAACCACTTATTCATTCATTCAACAAATATTTATTAAATGTTCTTTATATGCAAATTATATGGCAATTACTCTCTCCTAAATATTTTTTTATTTAATCTGCCAATTTTAGTGGATGCTGTAGTTGGCCACCCAGATCTCCTTTAGGACTGAGGCACTTATTCCACCAGCCGTTGGGAGTGTGGGCAGTGGAGGCTCAGCTGTGTCCCTTCTGGAGTATTGACTCTGGTTGAAGGGAGCTGCCTCACCCCAGCTTATGCTTTCTCCCTAGGGCAGCCCACATCCAAGGACTGGCCATTGAGTGTTATACAAATGCCCAGCACCCTTGCCTCAATCGGGGACAATTCTAAATGGTTAGTCTGGCTCTAGAGTCCAACATTTCCTCCACCCAATCTTTATTTGCTTGCTACTGTAGTGGTACTTTCTCCAGGGCACAACCCCAGTGGAACTCTTCACAAATCTCCACCTCACAAGCAAACTTCCAGGAAAGCAAACCTGAGGCAGAGTAAACCATAGGGCATCACCTGTCAGAGCTATTCTTCACAATTCCCACTCTTGTTTCCATAATCTCTGTTAAGAGTGCAGAGAAGCAGTGTGTTTTTTATACTAAAATACCCATTGTTTATCAGAGGCCAGGCATCAAAAGACCAAAAAAAAAAAAACACAGCTTTGGTATTTTCTTCCAAAACTTTGCAATCTAACTGAAGGCAGGTGAGTGATCTTCTGTGTCCAGATTATGCTTAAACAGAACGATAAGACTGATGCACCATGCTACTTTCCTTTGAAGAGGAAACTAAGTCTTTGTTCCAGCAGAATGTTTCCAGTTGCCTCCTCCATTGACAAAACTCTCTCGCATAGCACATTAGGCTTCAAGTAGACTTAATTGGATACTGTTTCACCCATCAGCAGAGCAGACATTGATAACCAGCAAGCCGTTTCAACTGGGAGTCGTTGTTTATGCAATGCACATGAACCACCATCTTGTGTCTCAGGGGTTGCACTTTATACTTACGTCCAGGCTGGGTCAGGAAAGGGGAAGAGGCCTCCAAATTGGAGAAGGCTTGCAAGAGACAGTAGTTTCAGCAAGGACAGTCTTTGCTTTATTTGTAAACTATAGTGACACTGGGGTTCCAGAAGCAGTTTGCTGATGGCTTTGGGGTTTTTTTTGTTTTGTTTTGTTTCGTTTTGTTTTTTGGTTGAGGGGGCATTGGTATGTTCTTGAAGAGAATGAATAAAGATCTAGGACCTTTTCCTTGGTGGAAATTAAAGACTTTTTTCTATTTTTGTTAGAAATTATTTTTATCCCTGTACTCAAGTGAAAATAGGGTGTCAAGTTCCCAATCATTCCTGTTTTCTTTCTCACTTCAGTTCAGTTTATCGAATATTTATTGGCCACCTGATCCTTATGAGCATACCGTCCTGGATACTTTGGCCACATCAGTGAACAGAACAGGCACCACGCCTGCCCTAAGTTCCTACCTTTTGTCCACATACTTTGCTATACCACCTTGTGGGAGAGAGAAGGAAGAGCTGGGGAAAAATGCAGAGATTATACGTAACATAGTTCCAGATTTTCCACGCAGGCCTGCTTTTAATGATTCTTTCCTATTCTCAGACCATTTTGACTGCTGAAATGTGATTGTTAGTGTATATATAAGACTGAGAATCCTCACCTCTTTGTCATCTAAAATATTGCAAATATGAGGGAAATGCAAATCAATACCACACTGAGATATCATCTCATCTCAGTTAGACTGGCTGTTATCAAAAAGACAATAAGAAAGGCTGGGGAGGATACCAAGAAAGGGGAATCCTCCTGCATTGTTGGTGGGACTGTAAGTTAGTGCAGCCATAATGGGAAACAATATGGAGGTTTCTCAAACAATGACAGAACTGCCATACGATCCAGCAATCTCACTACTACTGGGTATATACCCGAAGGAATGGAAATCATCATGTTGAAGGGATACCTGTGCTCCCATGTTTATCTCAGCTCTTTTTACAGTAGCGAAGAGTTGGAACCAACCTAAATGTCCATCGACGGATGACTGGATGAGGAAAATGTGGTGTATTTACACAATGAAATAGTACTCTGACACAAAAAGGGATGGAATACTGTCATTTGCAGCGACTCGGATGATGTTAGAGAAAATTGTGTTAAGTGAAATAAGCCAGGCACAGAAAGAAATATTGCATGTCATCACTCGTAAGTGGGAGCTTAAAAAAAAAAACAAAGTAAATAGAAAAAGAAAGAAAGAAAGAAAGATACAATCACAATAATTTGTTGAACTTTCAAAAGGAGAGAACAGAACTGAGGTTACCAGAGGTGGGAAAGCGGGGAGGTGGTTAGCGAGGAATTGGTAAAGTGCCAAAAAAAAAAATGATTACACTGTGTAATGCTGAATATACTAATTATCCTGATTTGAACGTCTCATATTGCACACACATATTGATATTCAATGCTGTACCTCACGGATATGTACCATCAATTATGTTTCAATAAAAAAGTATAATAAAATATGGCTGAAGAGATGAGATGCTGGAAGGTGAAGAGAGGGAGCTAATATTTATTGAGTTTATAGTTCACTCCATGAAATTTACATAAAATGTTGAATTTAATCTGCACAGTGAATCTGAGAGTTGCACACTATTTTTATCCCTACTTTATTTATGAGAAAACTGAGACTTAGAGATCATACAGGCAGTAAGTCACCGAGCCAGGTCTGCCCAGGTCCACCTGCCTTATCCCCTACTGTGCTGACTCTGCTGGAGCCTCACAGGTAGAAACATACTTCTGGTCTACCAAACCTATCAGTATACCTAGAGCTTGAGAAACAATTTCTCTAATCCAGTTAACATTTTTATAGGTTTTAAACCAGTGTGCTTTAGAATGAATTTGAGCAATAGAGCCTCATGGGCATAAGAAATTCAGAAGAAAAATACATGGTGACTGCCACAAACCTCCTCACGTTCATCTACTGTGGCTCTCGCATAAATGCAGTATTTTCTGTGTATCTGGCTCCTCCTGCCACCTTCCTCCTACATATCTTTGACTTAGGAGTAATTCCACACTTAAAATATCAGTGAGTTGTGTTGGGTGGGTAAGGGGCAAAGATCAAAGGTGATGGCAAGCCAGACACTGTCAGCCATCTTAGTGGGCTGTAAAACTTGTTTTGGAGAAGTTATTTGATGGGGTGGTGGGCAGGCCTTGGCCACGCCCCCCCCAACACCTACAATCAGCCTAGCAATGACCACTGAGCCACCACAGGAAGAGCCCCGGGCTCCTGAGCTGGGGGGTGGGAGGACAAGGGCTTCAGCCACATCCCCCTGACATCTGCACCCAGCCCAGCAATGACCAAGACACCACTGGAAGCCCCCTGGTCTCTCCTGCAGGAATGAGGGGGGTATCACAGGCCTCGACCCTGCCCCTCGTCCTTCCTCCTTCTCCCCTCCTATTTCCTTCCCCCTTCCCTGTCCCCCTCCCCACCAGCTGCTCTACAACACCATAGAAAGTAAAAGAATAATATTAATAAACAAAAAAAAAAAAAGTTATTTGAACTAATGATTTGTTTCTATTAAAATGAACAAACTCTGAAAACCACTGTAAATTTATATTGGTTTTATATTTTAAAAATTTTGTGTTCTTTTTTCCTATATTTAAGCTTGTATAAAATTAAGGCCTAAATATCTGTCTGTAGGAAAAAAAGTTATTCAGTCATAATGGAGAGAGGAAATATGAAAGGAAAACTCAAACTGTTCTCTACTTAGATACCTGAATCTGTTAGTAGCATGTGTTTATTACTCTTCAGTCATACGGTTGCAAACTTAATGAATTTTCTGAAGCGAAAGGAGAAGATCTTTTGTTTTCCATGTGAGATTTAAGATATTGACATATATACAATATCATTTGTTTTGTATTTATATATCCTGCTTTGTTCCACAAAGGATTTGGAGGAGCTTTTAAGGATTGTTAGATCAACACAGTGATAGATAGACAGATTGATAAGAGATATTAATCAAAATTAGTGTCATTGTATGATGAATTTAGTATCATTGTACATTCTATAATTACTGACATTAAGCTGATATTCCTAAAAGCCAAGGCATGAAGGAAAACTTAATAGTATATCATTTATATTTTGTCCAGAAAGCATAACATTCTTCAGAGAAGAAAAGATTTTTCTGACACCTAGGTTTGATGAGGACATCTTCTCTGACTTGTCCTGGCCCAGTATTTTTTATGATATCCTGACAACAAACATAAAGACAGGTGTCATAGGAAACTTTAAAAATTTTTTCCTTAACACAAGCTGAGGACATAATGAGCAAGCCCAACTCCATGGAAATAATTTTCTGGTTAAATTAGAAAGTGTGGGTCAATTTCCACATCTTGCTGATCATCTACCTCTATTTCCAGAGAAAGAATGTCAAAAACACAGCCCACTGCCTGGCCGAGCACTTTCCTCAGCCACACATAGGGTGTGCTAATAGGCCATAGAACTTTCTTCTGCTTAGACCAATCTGGGCTCAGATCCACTTCAAAACAGTGCTCGTGGCCTTCACTATCCATTGACAAGAGGTGGCAAAAATTGAAGCCTATTTGTCATCATGGACTGGAACTTCTAGGGACTCAATATGCGCTTCACGGAGTACACAGGCCTCTGAAATTATACACACCATTTTCTGTGTATGCCTCTAAGTGTGTTTTTCTAGGGCCAGACTTCAGAGCTTTCAATCCCTGGAAAGGTCACAGTCGGGAATGCGTTGACACAGGTCCTTTAAACACTTCTTCAATATTTCTGTCAAGAGCTTTTCAATCAAAGAAGCAAACAGTGCAAACAGCAAATGGTTCAAAGGCACATTCTGGCAAGGTCGGGGCAGTGTTCTGAGCTGCTGATTAAAGGCAGGGCCGTGTGCACTGAAAATCAAAGCCTATCCTTGGCCGCCACACTCAGCACTTAGACCTTGCCCAGGCTGGCACCTAGCCCCGCCTGCACATGGAGGGGGCAGGTAAACCTCTGCAGCCAATCAAAAGTATTTCTGGAGTGTCTCCTGTGGGCCAGAAAATGAGGATATTGAACAAATTCCTGTCCAGATTGGGCTTATTCTAATAATTACACAATCAGTTACTATTTTTGTTATTTCCAATGAAGGGCAAAGAGGGCTAGAATTGTCCTTAAAAATGGGCTGAGTATCTTCTAGAACACAAATAAAAGAACAAACATGTCTTCAAAATTCTCATCAAGCACAGCCAAGTAAGCAGTATTGATTTTCACAGTCTTCTACAGATCAAAAATTATCATGTTAGTTTAGGAATAAAGAAAATATGTTGTTCGTAATAAGAACACATCTGAATTCATCTTGCCAGCTTAAGACTATAGAAATATATTGTGTATAACTTTGGTCAGAAAGTACTTTTTTGGTGGAATTCAGAGAATAGATTACTCAGACAACAATTATGAGTAGATTCATTAAAGTTATTTTAAAATATTTAATATTTACCATAAGAAGGCACAAGGAATTTAGTGTTTATTAATTTTATGATTGTTAGAAGTGTCCTATAGCAATGGTGATAGAATATGTGGTGGCTCCCATCTGGTGGCTTCTGTTTCTCCATGAAATCTGAGAAACCTGCACTGAGAAGGAAAGGAGAAATGCCAGCGGTTTGAGGAGAGTAGAGCATATTGAAAATTGTCACTGTGACTTGTTCTCTTTGCAAAAGTCTCTTTACACAAAAGCAGAGAAAAACCACAACTACCTAAATTAATCAATTTAGTGCTTAATTTTTAACTGTGAATACATATCCAGAGCACACCACACATTTGAAAGGTAGTGTACCATAAGACTGTAGGGTCAGACTATCTGCATTTAGATCCAGATCCTTCACTTACTAGCTATGTGATCTTGAGCCTCAGTTTCCTTATCTGTGTGATGGTGCTAATAATAGGTCCTACCTCAGAGAGGTATTTTAAATATTAATCGATTGTCTATGTAAATGCTTGCAATAGTACCTGATAACACAGTAAGCAAGTGTTAGCAAGAATGATTTAAGGTATACCAACAGCACAAGAGACTAGTGCTAAAGTGAACATTCAGAACAAATCACCCCAGTGGAAAGAGAAATAATTTTTTAAAACATTAAGAAAACTTTTAGAAACTATTACTAAATCAGTGTTTTCATAAAACATGGAGAAGACATTGCAATCATAAAACAAGAATATGAAATAGGAGCAATCTGTTAACAAGATAAAGAAAATCTACAGCATGAAAAGTAAAAAGACAAACCTCAGATACATAGCAGACAGGTTCTAGAGATCCGTGGCAGACGGCCTGCTGCACAGCAAAATCTGCTTTCTCTTCTCCCTGCACCACAGCTAGACTGTGTTTCCAGCCACCGTTGCCGTTTGGTGTGGCCAGCGGACCTGAAAAGGGCTGAGTCTTGCTCACCAGTCTGGCCCATAAAACTCTCCCCTGCTCATTGCTCTGTGTTGTGAGACCACGGTTCAGTCACACGATGACAAGTGTTTTGCAGTAGCTGGAGCCTCGTTTGTCCACCATCACCCTCCCAGGAATGGGAACCTTTGGTCAAATGAGTCTCCTCACCAGACCACAAGGATCAGCACCAGGATGGAGTCGGGTCATGTGGGAGGACAGGGAGGTGGGAAAGAAGAAGAGAAGCACTCCAGGAAGAAAGGAATTTTTAGGCTGCCATATCTGTGACCTTCTAAAGACTGAAGATGTAGAAAAGGCGAGGAATGATTTGCACAGTGTCCTGGATTGGAACATGTTTGTGATCCACAAGGAATACGATTGCATTGTGTTTGAAGGCGAGCACTCCAGCAGCTGTCTTGGGACATGAGGTGACCTTACATTCAGAGGGTAGCTCTAGAAAGGAAGAGCATGAAGATGGTAGGCACCCAGGCCCCTGGCACCGAAGAACCAAATCCCAGCACTGAACTATCCAACTCTGCACAGCTTTTCTTGAGAGCTGCATCTCTACGTGTAGGCCACTGTTATTTGGGGTTTTCTATTGTAAACAACCAAACCTAATATATCTAGTGTGGCTTGCCTTCTACCAACGAACCTAAGTGCCCTAATGATTCTTAATCTGATTTTACTCTGATTGCCACATTTTTAGTGTAGTGAATGTTTAGGATGCTACAAATTTTCATCTGAATGGGAAACTTAGAGAAATGGTGTATAACCCTGCATTGCATCCAGCAATGTCCGGAAGGGCCTGCAGCTATTGTTTGTTACAGGAAAACAGCAAAGTCGTACGCCTTGGTGGTCACAAACATATTCAAATCTAGGACATGGTGCAAATCATGTCTTGCCTTTTCTTATTCAGTTGTTAGAAGGTCACACATATGGCAGCCTGAAAACTCTTTTCTCCTGGAGTGTTTCTCTTCTTTCCCACCTTCCTGTCCTCCCTCATGACCCGGCTCCACCCTGATCCTTGCGGTCTGGTGAGGAGACTCATTCACCCAGAGGTTCCTGTTCCTGGGAGGGTAATAATGGTGGACACTTCACTTTTCAAATTGGAATAACAAAAAAAACCCCACCTCTATCATGGGAATATTAATCACACTCCCAGTGTAACTTACATATGTTGTTATGCTAAATTTTCCACTTCCAATAGAATGAGGAGAGGAAGGAAGTAAAGGAACAAAGGGGACAGAGAACCCCACCCTGTCACGGGCATGTTTTATCTGTGTTCTCCACTAGACTGAAGTTCACTGAAGAGAAGTGAACCACCGTATTGCTCCTCTTTATCCCCAGTATCCAGGAGCGTGGCAGCACATTGACCATCTTGTCATTTATCTGTCGTCTGAGTGAAAGAGTGAGGGACTGAATGAATATGTAATAACTAGGCAGATATTTGCTGCTGCTTCCATGAATGTTATCCTAGCATCAGCTGCAGTGGTGTAGGAAACGTGGGTCTCCATGAACGCTTCCTCTAGTTACTGCTGTCCAGGAAAGATTAGTGACACCAGGCAGTGAAGCAGTGACACAGTGACCTGCTCATCCACATCCACTCACTCACGGGTGGGGTCAGAGTGGAAAGGAGCCTGCAGCACAGGGGGCTGAAGGGGCATGGGGGACACCGCTCCCACCCTGTGTCCTGCAGCGTGGCCTCCTCAGCGTTTGTTCTTCCATTTCTGCCTTGGACTAACCCATTTTTCATCTTGTGCATCCATTCAAAGGTCAGGAAAGTAACATAGAACCCCCAAAACACAGCACATCAAGCATTTGTGCTACCACAGTGGAAAACGTATGGTAATTGTACAGAGATTGCGACCGCCACTTTTCCCCAGCACTGGTTTGGGTCTCTTTGCCTTTCATAGCAAGAGAATAAGACACTTTCTCAGAGCAACTCAGAGAGTAAGAAAATGCTGGGCATGGACAATGATTTTCATTTTGGGGCAGATGTGATATATCTTCAGAAGCCATTTATATCCAACAGCTCTACCTGTCTGTCTTTGAGAAACTTGAATTTTTAAGAACACTGTAGTCTGATAAAAGACTCACACTACAGCTGTCTTTGTAGTCTCTGGTAAGTCTTTTGTTGCTTGGACTTAAGGGTAATAACTTTAAAAATGTGCAAATACTTTGTGAAAATAGGTATTTTTGGTTTTACTATACTTGAAAAAATATAACTAGGTGTGTGAATTTGTAAAGAAGTGACAAGTTGATATTAATTTTACAGAGGAGCTGGATGTGGCACCGTTGTTGCTGTTATATCATAAAGTTCTACAGAAAAATCCCCAGGGTCTGAGGGTTCAGATGGAAGAAACAGCCCAGCAGGATTTGTTAGTGATCAATTCCATTCTTTTTAAATGGTTTGTGTGATAATTAAGCAAATGAATAGTCGTTTTTTCCAAATTTTAATTTCTTAGTTTGCCATAAACCAAAAAAGAAACAGCAATAAAGAGGGAACCAGCTTACACAAAAAATAATAGAAAGCAAACTTAAGAGGGCCTAAAAGTAAGGACGGCTTGATTTCTTTCCAGTAGTTTCCTGAGCAAATGTTGACTCGTATCCATATGGTTTATGCAATAAACATGTATAAATCCTTGAGATAAGGCACCTGAATGACTGAATGACAAACCAGTATACAAACACATGTTTTCCCTTTTAAGAAAACTTTAAGGTTTTATTCTGATGCCTTACAGCCATGAAATGGTTTTAAGAAAGTAACAAAATGGCATGAGGGAAAATGTGAGCGTGGGAACCCAAACGCTTCCCGGAGCTCTCATTCCTCAGCCAGCCTCCCCTGACCCTCAGCGTCCTGTCACCACCTCCTGGAGCTGTCCCGGAAGCAAGAAGCCTTGCCTCTACCCTAGACTCCAGCTCAACTCCAAAGCCTGTAAGTCATCTCCAGCCTACTCCCAGGGAGTCCTTTCAGAATATCTGACTTACTAGGATGAAAATAACATGTTATTCTGATTGTTCTTATACTGAGTGGTTAGCATGGCCCAGGTGCTCTGCTGAATGTTTTAACCACATTATCCCATTTATTCCTATTTCTGCAGCCTATTTCTATACAACTACTGTATGTTTTTTATCCAGCTAAACTTTCCTATTACCTGCATTTTATAGAAAAGGGACAGACACCAATTCTCCCAGGGACATATAACTATAGAAGGTCAGTCAGTTAGGACAGTGATGATCACTACTTTAAGTACTATGCTTACAACTGTGGCTGCAAAAATTCAGCAAGGTTGAGCACCGACAGCTTGAGTAGCATTCTTAAAGGGTGCCTCTGTCCTCATCAAAGAGCCAAATTAACTTTATAGAAGTCGGTGGGAATAGAGTAGTAGCTTTCTTGGGGGCAGGGAAGGGAGAATGTTAATGAAGAAATAAGAAATGACAGAGGGCATTCCCATGGAGAGGGGAAAATGCTAGAATTTCAAGTCCTTCTTGGATTTTCTATAAGAGATTGACATAACTTGTTTTCTGTCTTTTCAAATACAATTTAGCCCTCTGCTGGCCAAGAAGACAAACATGATGCAGGGTGGTCCCCAATAGTTGCTATTTTCCCTTTAACCAAAATGGCAAATGATAAAATGAACATGTATCTAGAACTTACTCTCTTATCAGTAGACATTAAAGTTGGGGTAAAAGGAACTAATAATTACACAAAGGTGAGTCATGTAACATTTCTCGGCCTCCAGGCTCTCACTGTCTAGCGGAAGGGACCAAGGGGCCCAGGAATTCCAATGTAATCAATAAGAGTTAAGTACAAAGGACCCTGGACCCATGGAGGAGTGAACAACTGTCTCCTGTCTGGAATCCTGGGGACTACATGTGAACCAAGCCCTGAAGGTGAGGGAGGCTTCTCTGGATGAAGAATGGGAAAGGCATTCTAGAAAGAGCTGTATTGTTGGGCATGTGGATGTCAGAGAAGCCAGGCATGTCCTCAGAGCAGGACAAAGTGATGGGAGCAGATGGTGCTCGGAAGAGATGGCCAGAGATGCTGCTGCAGCAGATGGGACTCGTGTCTGAAAGGGCTTTGGGTGCCAGGTTAGAATTGTTCTTTATCTGTGATCACTGGATACTTTTGCAGGCTTCTCAGGGGGGTCCTGTGGTGATACAACTGTTTTAGAAAAATTAACCCTGGCTGCAGAAGGAAGACAGACTGAGAAGAGAAGAGTGTGGTGACAGAGCAGGGGAAGGGGGCTCCAGCACAGCTGGGGGCGGAGGCTGCTCTCCCACTCCCACCCCCATGCTTACCCTGCACACTGCCACAGAGTGGTCCACACAGCAGAAGTGGAGCCAGTCCCACATTCAATACCTTCCAAGTCACAGGATTGAAAACGTCCTGTCTGATAATCACGCCCCAAAGCTATGCTGACTCGACTACATCATGCTAGAAGTTTGGGTCACAGAGCCCAGCTTTTAGATCCTACCCGGCTCTCACTAGAGCCACTTATTAGCTGTGTTGCCTGGAGAAACCACTTCACTCATTCAAGGCTCAGTATTTTTTATCTGTAAAATATGAATAGTTGTAATATGTTTCTTAGTTCTTTGGAGGATTAACTGAAACAGCAGTTGTGAATATGCTTTGTAAATTGTAAAATGCTTTACCTTTATGAAAATAATGTATGCCTATTAAATAGGGATTTCCAAAAGGATTGTGACTTTAAACGAAATTCCGGAGGCAGACTCACAAATCCTGGATTCCTTTTAGGAGGAAGCATGTGGCATGGGGGTTAAAAACACAAACGCTGGCCCCAGCCTGCTGGGGAGATCCTAGCTCTGACATTCACTAGCTCTGGATCAGAAACAAGTTAGTTAAATTGTCCGTGCCTCTGTCTCCTCATCTATATGGAGACTGACAGTAATACCTCCTGCGGTTGCTAATACGAGAGGTCTTCAAAAAGTTCATGGAAGGATTCATATTATCTTTAATTCCATTTTTCCATGAACTTTATGAAGTACTTCATATGTAATGTCACATGGCACAAAAGAATAATAAAGGTTGCCGATGGAATTAAGCTTCTTAATCTGCTGACTTTAAACAGGGAGATTACTCTGGATTGTCTAGGTGGGCTCAGTCTAGTCACATGAGTCCTTAAAACCAGAGAATCTTTTATGGCTGGGTGAGAGAGATGAGGTGGAAGAAGGAGGAGAAAATCAGTGTGAGAGGATTCAACCCACCGTTGCTGGCTTTTTAGATGAAGGAAATGGCATATTGAGAATCTGCTGTGTGCAGTGCAGAGTCCAGTGGGCTCGGGAGCAAAATAGATACAATGTACTCTCTATTCTCAGTGAAAGTACAAAATAATGGAGAAAATTGAGATGTACAAAATAAAAATGTAATCAAAAATAAAATAACAAGGGAGGTCATAGTGAATCCTTTCGGTGGTACAGTTATGCACCTCGGTTTTTCAGATAAGGAAGAGGCTGGTAAAGACTTTAGCTATAACTTAGACCATGATGATTTTAAGTGCTAAGGGGAGGGTGGGTTTTAAGCTGGGCCATGCAGTTGGTAACCGGTTCTTAATCCTTGGGAGAGCCCAAGATGCATAAGGCATGACATTTGCCCGTAGGGTTTAAAGCAGGAATTTAGGGCTGAGTAGAGGCAGACTCAGGCGGGGACGTGTGACATAACTGAAGAAGGATGACCGTGGGTCTGTTTAGCCTGCACAAGCTGAGGGACTGACCAGTAAAGAGAAGACTAAGTCAGACTTTCCAAACCTGGCTGCACATCAGAAACCCAAAGGGAACTTCACTGAATCACTTGCTCTGGGGTGGGATCCTGGGCATCTGTGTCAAAAACAGACCAAAATAAAAATAATTACCAATGCATTTGATGTGCAACCAGGGTCAGGAACTACTGGAACAGGCTAGACAATGGGAAACTAGATTATAGAAGCCTTGAATTTCCGGCTAACTAAAGCCTTTGAATGTTTGACTGCTGTGGGCTAGACAGAATGGAAGGGTTCCTGTTAGAGAGGCGACAGTGACAATGGAAAGGAAGAAGCTAGAGACTCAGGTGCACTCAATGGGATGCACAGGAGGTCCAGAGTGTGCACACAGGGGCCACTCCGTCCTCCCACCCCAGAGTACCCAGTACTGTAACTCACCTGACATGCAAACCAGATAGATATGTGTCAAATAAACAATTGTATTGAGTAAATATATGAAAAAATATCTGGAAAACTGGGGGGGGGGGGGCTGGAGATTATGGCATCATCAAAACACAAAAAAAGAAATTGGGAAGAATTAATGTTTATAGAAAAATGTAAATTCCATTTTAGATTCATTAGTTTTAAATAAATGGACATAATTATAGAGGTTCAAATATCTGAGAAGTCTGTCTAGTGTACACAGGAAAGTCAAGTCATAGAGCTAAATTCCTGTAAGGCTGTCACCCCTCCTGTTTGGTTAGTATGTGAACAGGTGACTAGAACATGCATTCTGCTTCTAACAGGCTAAATCTACCCTGGGATCCGCTGAATGCCACTAGAGGGTCTGCGAGAGAATTCCTGATCAAATGACATAGACACTAAGAACAGTTAAGTCATGGTGAGAAAGTAGTGTAGGAAAAATGGGGCCCTGGGCCCCAGATATACTAAATTAAATTAGAAAAAGATTCAGGTTATAGGGAGTATACGTCTAAACTTCAAGGTATACTGCTAGTTTCCCATTATACCTCCTCAGTCCAACACGTCCCACCCACCCAAAGAGCATGTGCGTGCATGCGCACACACGCACACACACACACACACACTTTCCCTTCTGGAAGCAATTATGGGCCAAACTGACTTTTTTTGGAACCGTAATATAGAAAGGAATGCCAAGAGAAAAAGCCGATGCACAATAATTTATCAGAAATCAATACTATCTCCTATTTCTCCTATCTCAACACTAACGTTTTACCTTTAAAAATGTGCCCCATTATTTATAGCTTGATTTCTTCATAGTTTTATAGACATCATTTGGATGAAAGCTGAAAACCTGTCACACACTGATTGTCATAGACTGAACAGCTAAAATGAAAAGACTAGAAACACCTGTTTCTAGTCACTCACTATTTCTCCTTTTCTGACTTACAAGGTTTCCTTTTCTAGTATTTTATATTATGGATCAGTGAATATACTCATAGTCTAATTCACGTATATTTCAGGGCTGAAAATGGAACATTAACATTGACTGAAGGGGGGTGGGGGCTGGATAATGCTAACATCCAGGAGAAGAACAAGTTAACTCAGAAGGGAAGAAGGGACTACCGAGGAAAGAAGGAGGGAAGCTGTCTCTTCACCTATTCAGTCCTTAGTCCACATGCTCCATCATATTCAGGAGACAGGGAAAGAAAAAAATGATTGGAAAAATATTAATACCATATTAATATGGTATTAATACCAGAGAGGAGAACTAAGTTTCAATCACCTGAATTCCTATCTGGAACAGAGAAAACATAAGTGGCTCAGAAATACAAAGTTATCAATTTCTCTGAGGTCAAAATGACAACATTCTTGCTTACAGAGGAAAAGTCTACTTACTTATGCATGAACCTTATATATGAGTTACTTGTTTAATATGATATGACCTTAAGTTACTAATATGCCCTGGACACTGTAGCTTCTGTGGATTCTTCAGAAATTATCCTGAACATTCTGTTATTAAGCTCTTAGATCATCCACCAGGACTTGAGTGAAGCCAATCGTTCTTTGATCCTTGTCTTCCTTCAAACCATGTCACCAAATATATGACCATCTTCCTTCCTGAGAGCCTGAGGCTGTGCCAGTCCTGGCATCTATGTAGACTATTAATACACACACACACTGCTTTTATTTGTGCACAAATGAGGATAAACACATTTATTAAACTGGCAGTTTATGGCCATTTCCAGCATCCACTTGCTGCTGCTAGTCTTCCCCTGGGGAATTTTCTCCATATTTATTATATCCCTCTCCCCAACCCCTCTGCCTTCCCATGTTCTCTCCCTCCATTAAAACAGCCACAGATTTGATATCATTAACTTGTCTGAGATGGAAACACTCTGTCACAAAATGCCAAACTTTCACACTTTCTCATTTAATTACTTTCATCTCTACCTGTAAAATGAAAGATTTTGTTTCCCGTTTAGAGTTGAAAATTGAGCATTAAGCAGGGATAACTTTAAATGCCTTGAAGACAAATCTGCTTCAGATGTTAATCTACCTGAAGAACGAGGCAGGCCAAAAAGAAATTAGATCCTTGGGCTACTGCCTTCTTCTCTCTCTTTCCTTCTCTCAAAAACCTCAGTCATTCTTTTCCCAGTCATCTGTCTGAGGATGCCCGGGTCACCTGGATCCAGGGCTAGTTCTTTGGCTCTATCTCCCCATCCTCCTCCAAGAGCAGCACATCCGAGCACAGCCCTGGGGGTCTGTTAGAATCACCCAGGAAGCTTTTATCAAACTACTGCTTCCTCCCAATATACCCCTCCTCACTTTGATATGTCCCCACTGGTCATGCCTCGTCCTCTACCTCCCTGATTAAGAATAAATGCTAATATCCTGTTGGGTGAAGAAAGGAAGAAGAGCTGTTTGTGACTGTCTGCAGCCTGGTGATCATGCAGGAGCTCCTCAGACAGGCAGTCCATGTGCTGTTGGCCTCTGTGTCAGCATCCAGAACTCTAAGGACAGTAGCAGGGAGGCACTGCTCAGAGATTCTTCACAGACCGGGATCCAGGGAGAGAGAGCAGCCTGGCAGTGTGAAAAGACGCCAACTGATTTCTGAACTATGGAGATATTTGCTGTTGAGGTTAAGTGTTAACATGCGTAGATATGAATATGACCACGACGATTAAACATAGTGCATCAGAAAATCTGTGAACACAGACACAGGCATGTAGATGCTTATTAACAAAATAAAATAAAATAGACTAAAAGTTTGGCTGCTTAATGTAATCTGGAAAATGGTGGCAAGGTGGCATGATTTTTTAACCTCCCTCAAATTACCCCACAGAAACAGACCAACCAGGATAGTGAAAGCAAAACCCCACAGAGAGCATCTACAGTAAGGTGTTGGGAAAACACATTCCTATGGACCCCCAAAAATGTGTGGGTTGGAACCACTACTGGTGATGTTAAGACATGCATGATATCAGCAAAGTGTTAGAGGAAACAGAAAGAGGGCAAAGGGGCTTCTGATGGCCCCAGGAAGCAGAGAAACCAAAATTGTCGACAAGTACTCACCGCAAAGCTCGGTGGGCCGGTCCAGATGGGAAGAGCAGCTCTGAATCATGAGTGAAAAAGAGAACCAGGTTGTGCTTGAGCTGCCTGAGCCCCACGGACCCTTGAAAGTTACCTGTGACTGATGTCTTCTCCGAGACAAAGCCCACACTGAGGAAAAATTGCTGGGAATAAACCCAAATTGAGCAGGAAAGAGACCGTAGGGGCGAAGGAGGTAAAGGAAAGAGAAGATCCAGATAAAACTGGAGGGAGGAGAAAAGAGCCAGGGGATGTCAGACGCGGCAAGGCCGTGTTTGTAAACACGTCCCCCAAACAATAGAAGAGGCAGCGCTAGGTCTCCAGAGCTAGGAGGCTATCCTGGCCCATTGTTCCCTTCTAAGAGTACAAGAAAATTCATCTCATTTAAACATTAGTGAATAAAAAGATGCTGTCAAAGCTATCATGAGGAAAAATGGATGCAGGACCACAATGATGTCTCTGCAGACAATAAAAGCATGCCTGAAAGACATGCCAACAAAACAGAAGAAAATTATAATGTGATATTTTAAATCAAACTAACAGAAAAAAAAGATGGAATCTTTGAAAGAACAGCATAACCCAGAATTAGAAAAACTCAAAAAGAAGAAAACGAAAACTTGAAAAAGGGAGTTTATAGAATTGAGGAAAATATTAGAGATGAAAGAAAAACTTATTTCGATATTTCACACTAAACTGGAAGAAACAAAGTAGGGAATAAACTCCCCAGAAAATGCCTTAGGAAAAATAGGAGAGGAAAGAATGAATGTTTTTTAAATAAAATATTTAAATATATATATATTAAAAAGACATAGATAATAGGCAAAAGAGAACCAAGGTACTTATAATAGAAGTCCCTAAAACAGAGAATCAATGTAATGAAAGAATAAATATTATCAATTACAATTCAAGAATACATTATGACATTAAAAAATTCTCGCCCTACACATTGAAAGGACCATACCTGATAAAACTGACCCAGAATGGCCTTCATCTAAACGTATCCTAGTGAAACTACTGAACTTTAAATAAAAAGAAAAAGTTCCTTTTGGCAGGCAACAGTTAAAAGGTCAAAATCCCTTGTAGAGGAAAGAAAATCAGATTTTCATCAGACTTTTTGATAGCGGTGCTTTATGCCAGAAGACAATGGCATAACATTTAAAAAATACCAGGAAAGCAGATGTGAGCTAAGGATTTTATATACAGCTGCATTGATCTTTAAATGCCGTGGTCACAATTTTTTATGAACATGTAAGAATTTGGGGAGTATTGTTCCTATGAGCCTTTCCTGGGGAATTTATGGAGAAAAAGCCTCAGACAACCAGTATGATTGAAGAGATGTCAACAATAGAACTGGTGGTGAACATTAAGTATATATTTATTTCTATAACTCAGAGTGCCTGTAGGTTGTAAGGGAGAGAGTATGAAATGTAATGGCCATTTGCTGTATATACACTTTACTGTCTAAAAATGAGGGGAGTGTAGATTAGAAAGAATTTGAAAAGTAGAATAACCTCTTTGCCCCAAAGATATCAATGAGGAATAAAAAGATACTCATTGAAAGTAGATGCTGGGAAATAGGGGAAAAGGTAAAGGGATCACTAGTTAATTTCCTTTTATTCACAGTAGATCAAAAGAAAGTACAGAAAGGGATAAAGTTATTATATTTATTAATAAAATCATAAATCATATAATCTTGTATAAGATATTAATAAAATGGCATCAGAACAAAATAGCACAAACTCTTCTAAATACAAAAAGATATGCAAAAGATAGAGAAAGAGAAAGAGAGAAAGTAATACAGACCAGTGCTTCTCAGACTACTGTATTGAAGGACCAGTTGTTTTTTCCAATCGCTGGTAGGCCAATACTTTTATAAAATACAAAGTTACATTCTTAGACTTAGTGGCAATGTCAGATTACTTGAAATGTTTCTAAATGTTTTCTTTCCCTTTCTGTATGTATGTCATCATGGCTTGGTAGCAAACAATTCATGGACTAGCATTGATACAGACCACATAGTGAAAGAATAGGAATATAAAAGTATATAGATATGGGTAGCTATAAGTATATAGATATGTGTATGTGTATATACACATATATGTGTATATATGTGTGTGTACTTATATATGGAAATATAAGTAACATAAATATGATGAAACTGATGCCAATCACTTAGATCCTCTCAATAAATTCACCTATTAAATTCACCTTAATTTGCCTATTTTTTAAGAAAAGATTTCAGATTACCTTACAGAGCAAAATCCAACTCTCCAGGTTACTATAGTAATTTTTCTCCATCTGCAATAGTTATATGTATTTTTTCCAGATGGAGGAAAGTCCATAAAGTATGCTACCATTTATCTAATAAAGAAGAGAGAGGACAAAAAAACATACATGTATATTCATTTTTTGTAGTTTTATATTAATATATTAATGGAAGGATTAAATCACAGCATCAAAAAATAAAATGGATATTGAAAGCTAGAGGAAGGAAATAGGATAGAAGAGATAGGGATAGAAACTAGATTTGTCTTGTAAGTTTGACTTTAGAGTCATGTAAAACTTTGCATAATTGTAAAACAAAATTTAATTTAAAATAAAGCAATCCCTGAACATCAAAATAAAAAGCAAAATGACACAATTAAGCCCGTCTGTCCAGTAGGTGGCACAACGACACTAGAGGACTATTCCAAGTGATTTTAAAACACAGTAGTTGGTTTTCTTATCCTAAGTGGAATGTTGTCATGAGGACAAAAACAACTGCAAGGGATCATAAACTGTTTTTTGTAAGCTTCTCGCTGGTGGTAGTCTTCATATTTATTCTGACACTGGGGTGTGTGTGTATTGTGGATAAAGCAAATGATGTCACGTCATTACAAATCTGAAATTGGACATGGGAAAGGGACTCACAGTAACAAAAAATCCTCCACTCTTGAATTTGAATAGGAAATATTATTATGAATTCATGATGAATATTATTTTATTAAATGTTTTTTAGCTTTGTTCTCTGAAAAGACTTAGAATGTGCTCAGTCCCTCACACTGAGATCGTGGTCTCCACACACCATTTTCCACCACAGGGAACTCTAGGGTGGAAAGTTTGGTACCTTTTCTCACCATCCTAAGGGTCATAGCCAACACTGCTATAACAAAAGATGGGTTAACAAGAGAAAAGTATAACAAATTTGTTAATCAAAGTTTTACGTGACTCCAGAAATGAAGACCCAAAGACTGGGGGAAAACTGTCTGCTTTTATCCTTAGATGCTTTGAACAGCCCTGTAGAGCTGGATTGGACAAAAAGGGAATGATCTAATGGTCATAGACTGAGGGGGGAAACCCAGCAAGGTCTGTGTGTTCAGATTCTTCTTGGCCTCTCTGTGTGGCATTCCTTCCTCCTGGGTATAGGGCAGGACCCCTTCTGGAATGAGGGTCTTATAACCTACTTGCAGACAAGGTAGATCAGAATATTTCTTTATGGCCAGCTCTTACCCAGAAAGGTGGGGAAATGTTAATATTTCTACATGTGATGGCTGGCTTTGGGAAGAAGGGTTCTAGTTTCTATGGCCTGCCTTGGGGGAGAGAGGGGAACAGGAGAAAGAAGGGCAGAAAGAGACTTTGCTTCTGAGGCCCTTCTAATCTCCTTCGGTTCAAAGTTCTCAGCATGCCAAAGCACCATACTTTGGGGTATTGTTCTTGGAGCCCCAACAGGATCAAAGGCTCCTGGAAGAAATAGCTGATTACAGGTTCGCGGCAGGAAATGTACAGATGAGCCTGGACTATCATAGGCTGCTTTGATAATATCAAAATTCTGGTATGAGGTTAAGAAGTGTCTCAGTGGCCAAAGATGGGAAATTTTGAACAATAATAAACTGCAGTGAACTGAAACATATCAAATGTGATTCATGAATTGCTAACGAATTGACGAATTGCTAATGAGTCAATGAAAATAAAATGCTATTGATCATCCTAAGAAAATGCGAGGAAACCAAAATCATTATTTTAGAAACAAATAGAAGGAAAAGATCAAACATTTATTCTGCCTTCTTATATTCCAAGTAACTAAGTACTTGATGAAGAGATATTTCTCTTAATAGAATCTACATAATAAATGAAGAAAGAATTTAAAATTTTCAATATCACCACTCTGCATCCTTTAATGAATTACTAGATATAGACAATGACTATGAATGACTGCTAACATCACAAAAAGGCCATGAGACATATGCTTGTGGATGGAGGTATACACCACCACCTGTAGGGTATTTTTGCCAAAAATTGAACCCCAATCTGATGATTCCCCAGGTTTACCCTAGTCAGTACTAGCCACATGGGGCTACTGAGCATTTGAAATATGGCTAGAGCAAATTGAGATGTGCTGCAAGTGGAAAATACACACCAGATAGCAAAAACTGAATATGAAAAAAGGATGTAAACAATCTCAATAATTTTTAATATTGATTACATACTAAAGTAATATTTCAGATACATTGGGTTAAATAAAATTATATTATTAAAACTAACTTGGGGCCGACCCCGTGGCGCACTCAGGAGAGTGCAGCGCTGGGAGCGCAGTGGCGCTCCCGCCACAGGTTCGGATCCTGTATAGGGATGGCTGGTGCGCTCACTGGCTGAGCGCGGTGCAGGCGACACCACGCCAAAGGTTGTGATCCCCTTACCGGTCACAAAAAAGACCAAATAAAAAAACTAACTTGAACTGTTTTTCTTTATTAAAATGTCTATTTTAAAATTAAAAATTCCATTTGGGCTCATATTATATTTCCATTGGACAGCTCTGCTCTAATTCTAACTGCAACTTATGGGAAATGCACTGGACAGAGGAACATGTTAAATGACACCAGAAAAGGAGAAACAGCAAAATCCAGGCTTTAGGAAACTCTGCAATTTATATTTCTAATTCATTTTAATGGTAGAGTCAAAGTTAGTAAAAAATATATGTGTGGGCATTGTAATTTATGTGTAAAGTAGTCCTAAATACTAACAACTATAAAATCACAGATTTAAAATCTCATTTACATTTTCACCATTGCTCATTATAATAAGTGCATAACAGTTAAAAGTATATGTCTTTGCCTTGCCTGAAATAATTTATTTGATCACCAGTGGCACTATGAAAAATACTGGTATACAATTTATGTCTTCTGAAATTTTCAATTTTTAATAATCTGAAAACTTAATTATCTCAGTTTTTCAGGTAGATAAATACATACTTATTATTTCTATACTATTAGAAAGACATTATTTTAAATTCACTGTCTTAAAGCTCCAAATAGCATTTCTACATTTCATGAGAAAAAACTTGCATTCGAAAAATGTTCTTGATTAAAATATAATACAAAACCAAATTACATATGTAAAATTTTAAATTCTTCCCCTTTCCTCTATCTTTACTATTTCCCTCACGTTAGAGATCAAATTAATATTCTAAAATGTCAGATACTTTAAGAGTTAAGTCTTGAATTAAGCTTACTCAGACTTCACGTTTAATGTGATATTTCTTACACGCCTAATATAATAGCCACTCCAATATATTAGGTAATTTGTTTCTCAGCTCATTAAATCAGAAATTACTTAATGGTATCTAAACTTTTATTTTTATGTTAACTCATTTATGAAAAAAAATCTATGCCAGTTTAGCACGCTTTAGCCTCTTATCAGGAAAAATAAATATGACATAATATTTGACTAACCCACAGAAAAGTATCTTACACTCTCTTATAGCAATACACTGATAAATACAGTAAATGTATTTTACCTAAAATATAAGTGGATAAATCTTGGATTTTTTTTTTCTTTACTTGTGTTGCTCCAACACAAGAGAACACTAGAGGGCAGGGCTGTTAGCGCGAAGCTCCCGAGGGAATTAGAAAGGCGAGCTCAGATCCAATTATCAACCAGGAAGCTGATAAATGGGGCCTAAGAGTAACAAATGATCTAAAGTTATATGGACCACAAGAGACCCTTTGCTCAAACCCTGAGTCCTTAGGCTTGGTAAGAAGCTCTTACCAGAAAGGTTTTTCTAAGTAAACTTCCAGTTGCAAAGAGGAGGCATTGCCAGAGAGTATCCATTTGTAAATACCCAGGTACCAGTAAAATATGTAGTTGCTATGTCATTTTAACCTTTACTTGTATCCACCATTCCTTTTATTCTCTTCCACTGTCCCGGGCTTCTTTGCACCCCTGTTATTTATGAGAAGATTCTGAGAACATCTTAACTCCTTCGGCTTTCTCCTTTTTCATCCTCAATCCAGTTTGACTCAGTCGAATTACAAGTAAACAAAAGTGTACTGAGTAATTAATCCATAATGCCAGCCACTTCCTACAAGAAGAATAGGGCCAAAACTAAAAGGTTAAAGCTAAAAAATTAAAAGCTGTGAAAACTTATTTACACTTTAAAAATTTATATATTTTTGTCAATTTTAAGGGCATAAAAATCTTATGAGCAATGACTTTATGGTACATTTTTGCAAAGAGTATTGGATATAGACTATAGGTGCTTAATATAAGAAACTAAGATAAACATTTACATGTTAGACTCAGAATAAGAAGACAGCTGAGTTTCAATGCCTTTTTAATACACAGTGAATTTTCTAATATTCAAGCAACAAATCAATTTTTTCTTTTTCTTTTTAAAAATTAGAATTTATAAGTATTATGTGAGCTATGCTCTGAATTTTGGGCTTGACCTACTTAAATTTTAATAAGTCATTCTAGAGAGTTTACATTATTTAGTTTCGAGCAATTGTTGAAGCCTGTTTGGAATTTGGAATTTAGGAGCAGTGGTTCAGGTGATTATAAAAGTGCATGATTAGTATAATGAATCCTAGTTGATTCTCATACATTTCTTCAGATCTTTTGTATCTGGAATTTCTATGCCTATTTGCTTGGAATTTATAAATAATAAATGATTTGCCCTCCTCTTCATAGTAGCAATCATCCAGGTTTTTGCAACTAGAAATTTCAGCGCACTGTGGCTCCCACCAAGCCTGAGATATTTTTAGTCTCACTGTATCAGTCAGAATCCCATGGAAAGAGAATCCCACTTAAGAGCATTGAAATGAATTTAAAGAAGGGACTATTTACAGAGCAGTGGGCAGGGTTAAGAGAAAGCAACCAGAGAGGCTGAAGTACCCAAAGACAAGCACAGTGGGACGATGTCCCCATGCTGGGCCTGAAGGGACAGACAAGGGGGAGACACAGTGTTTCTGTGGGAACTAGCACTGTGGAGTCATGGAAGATCTGCCACCTTAGAGGGACAGAACTGCTGCAGAAACACGAAGGCTGGGAGGAAGGGGGGCAGAAAGACCTGGAACTGGCTCCTCCACCCTCTGCTCTTCAGCCAGGGCCTCACGGAGACCTGGGGTGGGGGTGGGGGGGGGCCGGAGCAAACAGAACAAGGGACTGCTGAATGTTTGGACTCTTAATAAGCACAGTCTTTCTGTGAGAGGTTGTCTCTCTCCTTCTCTCCTTATGTTCTACTTCACTCACTATGTTCTTACCAAACCAAAGGAAAAAAGATCGTTTAAGGATTTTACAAATGTCAGGCTTTTAGATGGAGCCTTTTATTCCCCACTGCATATGTCTTGTCTTTTGTGTGGTTCAATAGGAAGCATTTTCTGCTATATAAAAATCGAAAACTTACCTTTCTCAGCATCTCAACATGACAAGCTTGTGAGTGGGTTCAGTGAAGTCCCTGCTCCCTGACTCTGGAAAGCTGTCAGTGATCCCGGGAGAGGGGAGACTGGGTTCATTCTCTCCTGGATATGAGTTCCCGTGAAAGCCCCTGCCCAACTAATCATGCCCAGACCATTGTGATCTCACCTTCTTGTTTGGTTAATTTACAGATTTCCTTTCCTTGCAATAATCTACTTGAAACTCCTGGAGGGGAAAAAAAAAAAATGCAAAAGGTGTCATCACTTTCATGAAATACTGCTCTCATTGACCTACTTTCTGATTTTTACTGAAAGGATAAAAGAGAAGGAAACCTTGGTGGTTTCGTTTTGAGCACACTACCATTAAATGACTGATGATTTTGTCCCGTATGTGTGGACAAAGCTCTGTAAGAAAGCAATTGATTAAAGCCAATGACTTTCTTTCAACAAGCATATACTCCTGAAATGTAATCAGTGAATGAAAACTGACTGTTATTTTTCTCTTTCCTAAGAGTTCTCTCCATTATTCAAAAGAAGCCTTGTCTTATTTTGTTTCTAAACTCCATTTCCTTCTCTTCCCTGTGCACGGCTGATTCCTGCCCCCTCCTCGTGGCATCTCTGCTCCCCACTAGCGGGCTCTGCTTGCGTGACCACACCAGCAGACCGCATCTCTTCACCTGCTTGCCTTCTGAAAATAAATCCTTGGCAGAAATGAAAACAAATGGAATGACTTTTTTACATTTTTGCTGGGGGAGACTATTTTACGATCTTTTGCAGCCTTCCTATGCACAACCCAACCCCAAACTGACATGATTGTTTTCTTCACTGTTTTAAGCAAAATCAAAAACTGGATTTTGCTACTACATCAGATTTTTTTTATATTGTTTTTCTTTTAATTCAATATATTTTATTTATATTTTTGTTTCAATAATATTATTTTTTTACATTCTATGATGTTGTGGAGCAGTTGGGAAGGAGGGAGAGAGGAGAAAGGGGAAGGAAATGGGATGGATGAAGGAGGAAGGAGGGGAGGGGTGGGGTTGAGACCTGTGACACCCCCCTCATTCCCACAGGGGAGACCAGGGGGCTTCCGGGGTGGCTTGGTCATTGCTGGGCTGGGTGCAGATGTCAGGAGGACATGGCCGAGTGAGTAATCAGTGAATGAAAACAATGATTACCCACCCCACTGCCCTGGCTCAGGAGAGCCCAGGGCGCTTCCTGCAGTGGCTTGGTGGTCGTCACTGGGCTGGTTGTGGGTGTCAGGGGGCCATGGCCGAGGCCCTCCGCCCCCCACTGCGCTGGCTTGGGAGAGCCCAAGGCACTTCCTGCAGTGGCTCAGTGGTCATCACTGCGGTGGTTGCCCATGTCAGAGGTGTGTGGCCAAGGCCCTTGGCCCCCACCCTTGGGACTGGTTGCAGGTGTCAGGGAGCATGGCTGAGGCCCCTAGCCCTCCCCGCAGCCTGGCTTGGTAGCCCAGGGAACTTCCGGTCCTTCTAGGTGTTACAGGTGTTCTTTGATTAAATGAGACCTTTACTATTAATATCAAACTTTGTCTCTGGTTGTGGGTGCTCTGTTTTTTCTTTCAGTTCTGTGTTGGATTATTTTCTGTACTCACCACTTAAACTCTGTGCTGGAACTAGTTTGTTGTCCTTTGCTTCTAAAATGGGGGAACTTCCTGTGGGACCAGTGCTTGAGCCCTGTGGTTGAACTAAATTGCTGCTTTGCTGCTGATTCCCTAGGGAAAGCTTTTTGTTCAACTCAGGTTTTAACAGTTGACTTTATAGGTACTTCTGAATGTTGTGAGATCTGGTGCACCTAGGTTTTGTAGAAACTCTGGTCCAGGCCTGAGTCTTTACATCAAACTGCACCCCATGCAATTCTATATTCCTGACCAGTCTTCTCTGAGTGGTCCTATGCTGATTGGGGGGCAGATCAGCTGTCCTTGCTGTGCCTCAGTGTTCCCCCTGTGGGTCCATCTTCCCCACCACTCATGCTCCAAACACTTCCCATGGGACAGGCCATACTCTGGTCCCTTGCGATGACTCACTGGCCTCTGACTGGCTCCTTTTTTCATTTGTTGTAGCTCCTCACTTCTATGTGGGTCCACAGGAACACTACTAGTGGTCTTGCTGGCCTGGGGGCCCCAAGGCCCTCTTCTCCCCTGCCGTGTCCAAGCAACTTCATCCAAAGGGCACAGCTGTGGCTTTTGCCAACTCCTGCTCCATGCATTCAGCAGCTCCAGCCTGGAAGTGGCCAGGATTCAAAATGATCAGAGTGGTTTTTTCATTCTCTCATTGTGGCTTCTCCCACCTTCATGCACTCCGTAGGTCTCTCCTCCTTTTCTCCTGAGCTAGCTATGGTTATGATTGAATTTTAATATATTAAAATAGAATGAAAGATTAGCGCTCATTTAAGTCAGTGGTATTCAAACTTTTTTTTAGCAGCAAAATCCAATTTTCAAAATCTTCCTCCAAACAGAAAAGGTAGTGTGGACCCAGAGAGCTGCTTTGTTTGAAATGGGGCCAGATTCCTATTTATCAGCAGTCTCTTCTGGAGCACCTCTGGAACCCAGTCAGAAAACCCACCATTTTACAGATGAGGTAAATGCTATCATTCTCAAAGCTAGCACATTCAGATTGCTTTCCAGAAAATAATGAATACCTACTATATCGGGAAAGAAATGCTATTTGCAGGGAGATATTCAAAATATTTATCTGGTAACCAGTCAGAATGACTGAGAGACAAAGCCTGGTCCTGATGATCCCTCTCACATCAGGCACTAACTCTTTAGTTGTTAATTATATGGCATTTTTATGGAATACAGTGTCACCACTGAGGGGCTGGGCAGCCAGGGGGCTCAAGACAATAGGTAATTACCAACTGGTATAAAAGTGATTTTAACAATTGATGACTTCCACAAAGTACTGTCTGGATGCATAGCAGCTAAATGTCACCTCTGGGTGTTTGAAGATGTCCTCTGCAGGCTGGGAAAATTCCACATTGGATTGGAATCCTGCTGAGAATAGCTCTACCAGAAATGGAAACTCTGGAGAGCTGTACCTTGTTCTCATTTGGTCTTTTTAGAAATTAAAGTTCTTCTCTGAGCTCTTCTAAAACATTTAGGCACTTATTGTCTTCCAAAAGAAGGAAGTCCTGAAGATCTTGACCATTTGTAAAGCTCACTTGGATGGAAGAGGATAATGTGACCCAAATATCCATTGCCATCAATGCATCTGTCTGTAATAGAGAAGTATTGTTAAGTTAAAATAAAATGCTTAAATGCAAGTCATTGCAGACAATTTTGGGGGATAGAAATTGCAGATGGTTGCTTTATATTTATCATTCAAAATAAGTTGAAGGATAGAAAGTGGTAGCTGAACATTGCTAATGACAGGAGTTGATCTGTAGCTCCATCTTTCTTTATAGAGGGGATTTACAGGAATACTTGTCATTCCCTTGCACTTACTGAAATAAATGACTTCTCGTTTTTGATGTAGACTGTCTACCTGCATAATGGGTGACAGGAGAAAGAAAAAAGAACAAACACCTGCAGGGTGCCCCAAAAGGGAGAATTGGTAGGTTGGATTTGAATGGGAAGAGGAAGGACGGTGCAGAGGTGTACGGGACAGATGAGAGTGAGAAACAAGCATCATGGATGTTAGGACAATCAAAGCATACACAAAATTGTTAATTTCAGCTAGGATGACTTCCCACTACATCATGGAGTTTAGATACTCTCGTGTCAAAGGCAAAACGGCAACTCCTTCGTATTCCAGAAAAGTATCTTTACATCACTTTTCTAGCTCCTGGAGGAGAGAGAGAAGCATGGGAGAAAATTCATTTAAGTGTGTGACTTAAAATGAAGAGCATTTGGGTAATGAGTAAGCAGCTGTTTCGTTAAGCAAATGACTCATACTGGGATATTTATGGAGCACAACTATTTTTCAAGCCTGTAAAAATGTAAAGGGGAAAAAAAGTCTCCTTACAATCCAGAAGTATATGTTTCTTTATTTATGAAAAAAGTACTACTGAACAGTAAACACTTCCTTCAGGCTTATCAATTTATCTGTTAAGATATATGTTAGTCTTCCTAGGAAGTACTACATTTCTTTTAATTAAATACAGAACATTAATAGAGTACTTATTTCATGCACTGTTCTATGCAAAAAAAAAAGAAAAGAAAAGAAAAGGAAAAAAAGTAAGACAAAGGCCCGGGCTTTAAGGAGTAAAGTCAGGTAGAAAAGTTATCTCATAAACCAAAAAATATATAGCTATTAATGAAAAGTGATTTTTAGAAATGACAACCATAAGAATGTCATGGGCTATAATTAGCATAAATTTTTACTTACAATTTAATAGCAAATATTTTTTCAGACCTTCCTGTGTGCATTTGAGACCTCTTACTAAGAAAGCATGTACTCCAGTGAGAGTTTAAATAGAACTAAAAGCATGATCAGCCGTCACTTGGAGAAGAGAGGAGAGAGCTATGACTGTAGCCCGAGATAAGAGATGGCTGGTGCTTTGGAACACTACATTTAGCCTAGAGGTACCTGCTAATCAAGACAGAAAGGGAAACAGAATGTGTTACAGAATTTCAAGGAGATAGGTCCATCTAGCTGGTGTCTGAATAAGGGTTCATACAGGAATTAGATGTGAAATTGCTTTTAGAGAATGGGCAAGATTAGATAAATGGAAGGGATTTCCAAGAAGGGAACAAACGGCTCGAGTGAAAACAATAAGGCAGAAATAAGCGACAGTCACTCCTCACTGACTGCACATGAGGTGTCATCAGGATCAGGAAATAAATCAGTTTGAATGGAGGAAAAAAATAGGCCGCAGGGTTGTCAGGAATCAAATAGGGAGTGTTAAATTCCGTGAGCAGGAGAAGGCTCGAAGGCTGAAGTGGGTTAGGAGAAAGGTTACAGTGCTCCCTGCTTATCCGCAGTTTCAGTGGCCCATGGTCAACTGCAGCCTGAAAATATTAAATGGAAAAGTCCAGAAAGGAACACATAAGTTTTGAACTGTGTGCCATTCTGAGTAGCAGGATGAAATCTTGCACGGTCCAGCCCTGCCCAGCCTGTAGGTGAATCATCTCTTTGTCCAGCACATCCACACTGTAGATGCTACCTGCCTGTTAATCACTTAGTAGCTGTCTCAGATATCAGACGGATTGTCACAGTATCCCAGCACTTGTTTTCAAGTAACCTTTAGTTTACCTCATAACAGCCCCAAAACACAAGAGTAGTGATGCTGGTATATTGTTTTAATTGTTCTATTTTATTATTGTTGTTGTTCATCTCTTACTTTGTCTAACTTGTAAACTTTATCATAGGGGTGTATGTACAGGAAAAAACACAGTACACAGTATGTAGGGTTTGGTACTATCTGCAGTTTCAAGCATCCACTGGGGGTCTGGGAACATACCCCTGTCACTTCTCACTGTGTGACAGAGACACAAAGATTACTTAGAGCCCAAATATTCAGAGCAATGAGAAGCCCGAAGGGGCTGCACTGAGAAAATTCCCTAAAGAAAGGACTTACCAGATGCAGCCCCAAGTCAGTATTTGCTTCAGCTTTTATTGTAAAGATGAAGAAATACAAGAGAAAAAACAACTTAGTCATTTATCAAAGGAATGAAAAGAAATTGGCTCTGGGGCATTCTCTGGAAAGCATCTTGAGAAACAAAGGAAAGGGAGTGAAGCTGGATAAGAAATGACTCCAAAGTCCTTATCTAATCTAGCAGAATATCCTTCAAGATCTTTGTTGTGTTAAGGGCTTTTACCCTTTGAACAATCCCTGTTCTGCCTCAAATCTCTTATTTACACTATGAGCTTTTGCCCTGTGGAAGTTCCCTGGTCTTTCTCAATCTTAACATTCCTATACTCCTCCACATACCCCCACAGGTGAGGGGGGACAGCTGCAATCTGGGCTAAGTGCAACATGCATGGTGACAAGGTACGACTAGAGGCAGAGAATCCGATTAGGAATTTACTGTAGACTGGACACAGCAGGACTCAACCAAGGTGGAGGCAAAGAGAACGCCAAAGAAAGAAAAATGAGTAGTGTATAACAGCAAAGAAAGGTGAGGGTGGCTTAGCAGCGAGAAGCATCAGGAGAGCAAATTAATGATAGCTTTAGAGTCTATAGACCAGGTGATGGGATGAAAGTGATATGAGAAAGTTTGTCTCATCAGAGAGGGAATTATTTTAGACACGTTGTGTTTGGAGTGCCATCAGGACCATCAAGTGAAACAAAGTCTCCAAGGCAGCTAAAGAACATGGAACTGGGACTCAGGGGTAAGTGGAGACCTTGGTTCTCTATTTGAATGATCTGGTACATGTGGGACCAGGGGGAGTCAGAGGGACGAGATCTCTGAGAGATGGTTGAGCCAAAGCCACCAGCGGAGGAGAAACTGTTGGAGAATGTCTGCCCTCAGAAGGTATGTTGGTTTGCTCGGACTGCCATAACAAAGTACCTCAGACTGGGTGCCTTAAACAGCGGAAATCTATTTTCTCGTGGTTCTGGAGGTGAGAAGTCTGAGATCAGGGTTGGTTTCTTCTGAGGCTTCTCTCGGCTTGTAGAGGGCCATGATAGTGATTCCATTTTACTGTAGTAATCATACTAAGGTTTTAATAATTGTAGATAACTAGATTTGAGAAAAAAAATTTAAAACCAGCCTCATAAGATACATAAGCAATTGAAGTTTCTTTCACTATTCCACCATATTCTCAACCCAAATTAATAAGTAACTCTTAATCACCCAAACTCTGCAGGGCACTATGCTAGAATGCTGTAGAATATACCAACAAGTGCAAAGTGGGCTGCTTGCCAGCACTGAGCCCCAGGCCAGCTGGAGAGAAAAGACATGAAGATGAGGGGAGGGAGGAAGGTAAATGGAATGAATGTCCTGAGGGCCTCCTATGTGTCAGGCACGTAAGTAATAAGAACTTATCATAGGTTATCCCATTAAAACCTCACCACGTCTCTGAGAGGAACCTAACATCATCCCCACTGATGTTCAAAGAAGGTAAAGTGCCAGCACCCAATCACAGGTCCGTCCATTCTGCTTTAAAAGCACATGTGCTCTATCTTCTACATTATGACACCCACCATGAAAAGTGAAATAGTAGCCAATAATAAAGTACAGACAAGATACCTACAAAAGAGTTGTCAGGTGGCAATAGCAATGAAAAGCACGTGCTTTAAAAGACGAGGAAAGAATTATTGGATGAGGATGATCCAGGAAATTAAAAAAAAATAAAACCCAACACTAAGTCATATATTATATCTAAAATAGAGACACATATATATCTATGTATGTATGAGGCTATTTCAAAAAGGTCATGGAAAGATTTGTATTATCTTTTAATTCTATTTTTCCACAAACTTTTTGAAGTACCTTCATACATATATAGAGATTTATATCTCTTACACGGTTCAGTACTCCACAGATTGTCTATTATCCAGGACAGGCCATTCTGAGGCACCCAGAAAACATTCGATCCGTCCTTTATGTCAACCTCAAGTATTTTATTCCAGCCCGAACAGAATCGGAATGGCATTACAGATGTAGGGAGCCCCTCCTTCTCTGAGCTGCTCTGGAGCCTTCTGGAGCACCATGTGGCACCCTTTTGCCTTGCACGGAGAATGCTCCGCAGGGATTCTTCTCTTGCTTTCCACCCCCTATGCTCTCTAAATCCTTCTGCAGCCTTTTACCTACCTCACTCTAAAGCCCTGCCTCCTCTTGTGTGAGGGGCTGTCATTTAGCTGTGTCTGACTCCTTGCCAGTGGGGAGGAGGACAGAAGCCTCAGAAGCAGCATCTGGAAGCCAGCAGTACTTGGCACCCATGGGGACACAAAGCTTCTGTAAGCAATCCTCCTGTACCAAGTTCTGCTGAAGTGTGTCCATTTCCTCACTAGCTTTAAGTCACATGACAAAAAGTGACAGAGGAGGAAGTAGAGAGAAGACAAAACCTTCTCCAAAAATAACTATCACCTGACTCTTTTAAACCATGTTATGATTTAATACATAGAGTATTTTTTCCCCCACAGGGACAAATGCCCTGCATTCTGCCCATACAAAAATACCGGCCTTTTGTAGACAGGCATTACTAATTCTTAAATTGTCTTCTGTTTTGAAGTACTGCTGTTTTCAGTGTATTTTTTAATTGAGCTTCTTTTGAATTTGGGAATCTATATAAACATTACCTAAGATCTTGTCTTAAAAATTAACCTCAGAGAGTAAGTTCGAGAGATACATTATGAGAATTGCTGAGAGTAGATTTTAAGTGATCTCACCACAAATAAATGATAAAAATGTGAGGTACTGCCTATGTTAATTAGCTTGATTTAGCCATTTCACAATATATACTTACTGCAAAACATCATGCTGTACACCATAAATATATACAGATTTTATTTGTCAATTTAAAAATTAAACAATTTTATTTAAAAGCAACCTGAGAAAATAGACAGTAGTAAGCATGTGAACATAGTCTTTGGACCTAGAGAAAGAACAGTGCAATGAAAATTGCTGAGTTTTTTTCTTTTTTTTTTTTTTCTGGGGAGGAATAAGAATACAGGGCAGTAACACCTGCACATCTAATGCAAAGCTCAATTATTCTGCTAGAAATTAGAAAAACACTTTCCTTTTGCAAACACATTTAAATCACATTGAACAAATTTACCTGGGCAATGATGAAAATCCCAGTCATTTTGGACAGAAATTATTATAACACCATAAGCACTTCCCACTACTGCTCATCAGGCATAGCTCCAAAGCCTGATATCTCTCATTTGGCAAAGTAATTCTTTTTTTTTGTTGTTTGTTTTGTTTTGTTTTGTTTTTTATTATTTACTTGTTACAAATATTCATGAGATACAAAGCTGATTGTCCCCCTCCTGCCCATGATGTGAGGGCCAGATTCATACTGGGAGCATACCCATTACCAGAAATTACTTTTGTACCCTTTGTCCCCTCCCAATTATCCCCCAACCTCCGTCCCCCTCCCTCTCTCCCTTCCACTCCATTTTGTGGCCCTAGGAATATTCCCTCCCTCTGTTGGATCACAGCATTACTATGGTCTTTCTTTCTTGCCTTCCTTTCTCTCTTAGCTCCCACATGAGTGAGCACATGCGGTATTTATCCCTCTGTGCTTTGCTTGATTCACTCAACATAAGTTTCTCCAGGTTCATCCATGTTCTTGCAAATGGGAGTATTTCATTCTTTTTTATGGCAGAGTAGTATTCCATAGTGTGTATATACCACAGTTTCCTTATCCAGTCATCTATTGATGGGCATTTAGGTTGGTTTCCTATCCTGGCTATTGTAAACAGAGCTGCAATAAACATGGGAGTGCAGGTATCTCTTCGACATGATGATTTCCATTCCTCTGGATATATACCCAGAAGAGGGATTGATGGATCATATGGAAGATCTATCTGTAGTTGATTGAGAAACCTCCAAATTGTTTCCATAGTGGTTGTACTAATTTACAGTCCCACCAGCAGTGCAGTAGTAGTGTTCCCTTCTCTCCACACCCTCATCAGCATTTGTTATTCACTGTCTTTTTGATTATAGCCAGTCTAACTGGAGTGAGGTGGTATCTCAATGTCGTTTTAGTTTGCATTTCCCTGATGACTAGTGATGTTGAGCATTTTTTCATGTATCTGTTGGCCATTTGTATGTCTTCCTTTAAAAAATGTCTATTCAGCTCCTTTGCCCATTTTTTAATTGGGTCATTTATTTTTTTACTGTATAATTGCTTGAGTTCTATGTATATTCTGGATATTAGTCCCTTGTCGGATGCATAGTTAGCAAAAGTTTTCTCCTACACTGTAGATTGTCTTTTCACACTGTTGTTTGGGGTTTTTTTGCTGTGAAGAAACTTTTTAGTTTGATACAGTCCTATTTGTTTATTTTTTCTTTTGCTGCTTTTTTGGGCTCATCATGTTCATAAAGCCTGTGCCCTGACCTAACTGCTGAAGTGTTTCACCTATATTTCCCTTTAGTAATTTAACAGTTTTGGATCTTACACCTAGCTCTTTAATCCATTTTGAGTTGATTTTAGTGTATGGTGAGAGATGCATATCTAGTTTCATTCTTCTGCATATGGATATCCAGTTTTCCGAGCACCACTTGTTGAAGAGGGAGTCTTTTCCCCAATGTAGATTTTTGTTGCCCTTGTCTAATATCAGATGGCTATAAGCCTGAGGAGTGATTTCTGGGTTCTCAATTCAACTCCACTGCTCTGAATGTCTATTTTTATACCAGTACCATGCTGTTTTGGTTACAGCAGCTTTGTAGTATACTTTGAAGTCAGGCAGAGTTATGCCTCCAGCTTTGTTTTTTTTGTTTTAGGGGGGTTTTTTTGCTCAGGATTGCTTTGGCTATTCAGGGTCTTTAGTTTTTCCATATGAAAGGTAAAATTGTTTTTTCCATTTCTGTGAAGAATGTCTTTGGTATTTTGATGGGGATTGCATTGAGTCTGTAGATCACTTTGGGTAGTATAGACATTTTCACAATGTTTATTCTTCCAATCCAAGAGCATGGAATATCTTTACATTTTTTTGTGTGTCCTCTTTAATTTCTTTCAGAAGTGGTTTGTAATTCTCATTGTAGATGTTTTTCACCTCCTTGGTTAAATTGATCCCTGGGTATCATATTTTTTTCGTGACAACTGTAAATGGGCTTACTTTCTTTATTTCTCTTTCTATTAATTCATTATTTGAGTATATAAGTGCTACTGATTTCTGCGCATTTATTTTGTATCCTGTAGCATTACTGAAGTTATTAACCAGCTCTAGGAATTTTTTGATAGAGTCTTTAGGTTTTTCTATATGTAGTATCATGTCATCTGCAAATAGGAAAAGTTTGACTTCATCTTTTCCAATCTGGATTCCCTTTGTTTCTTTCTCTTGCCTGACTGCTGTAGCTAGTACCTCCAGTACTATGTTGAATAGAAGTGGTGAGAATGGACGTCCTTGTCTTGTTCCTGTTCTTAAGGGGAAGGCCTTCATTTTTTCCCCATTCAGAATGATACTGGCAGTGGGCTTGTCATACATGGATTTATAGTGTAAAGATATTTTCCTTCTATACCTAATTTGTTGAGAGTCTTCATCATGAAGGAATATTGAATTTTGTCAAATGCTTTTTCAGCATCTATTGAGACAATCATATGGTCTTTGTCCTTGAGCTTGTTGATGTGATGTATCACATTTATTGATTTTTGTATGTTGAACCATCCTTGTATCCCTGGAATGAATCCCACTTGATCATAGTGTATAATTTTTTTACTGTGTTGCTGTACTCTAATTGCTAATATTTTGTTGAAGATTTTAGCATCTAGTTACATCAAGGATATTGGCCTATAATTTTGTTGTTGTTGTTGTTGTGTCTTTATCTGGTTTTGGTATCAGAGTTATGTTGGCCTCATAGAATGAGTTTGGGAGAGTAGCGTCTGTTTCAATTGTTTGGAATAGTTTCATGAGAATTGGTATTAACTCCCCTTTAAAAGTTTGATAGAATGCAGCTGTAAAGCCATCCAGACCCAGACTTTTTTTGTTGGAAGATTGCTAATTACTGCTTCAATCTCCTTGCTTGTTATTGGTCTGTTCAGGTTTTCTATCTCTTCTTGGTTCAGTCTTGGTAATTTATATGTGTCTAGAAACTTATCCAGATTTTCCAGATTTTCAAATTTGTTGTCATATAGTTGTTTGTAATAATTTGTAATGATTCTTTGAATTTCTGTGGTATCAGTTGTAATGTCTCCCTTTTTGTTTCTGATTTTTGTTATTTGGGTCTTCTCTCTCCTTTTTGTTGATCTAGCTAATGGTGTGTCTATTTTGTTTATCTTCTTGAAAAACCAACTTTTAGTTTTGTTGATCTTTTCTGTTGTTTTTTGGGTCTCTATTTCATTTAGTTCTGCTTTGATCTCAATTATTTCTTTCCAGCTACTGCCTTTAGGTTTGAATTGTTGTTGTTCTTCAAGTTCTTTGAGGCATAGTGTTAGGTTGTTTATTTGAAGTCTTTCTATTTTTTTGATATAAGCATTTACTGCAATAAATTTGCCTCTTAGTACTGCTTTTGCAGTATCCCACAAGTTTTGCTATGATCTATCTTTATATTCATTAGTTTCTAGAAATTTTTTGATTTCCTGTTTAATTTCTTCTTTGACCCATAGGTCATTCAGGAGCCTATTATTTATTTTCCATGTATTTATATAGCTTCCAGCATTTTGCTTATTGTTTATCTCCAATTTTAGTCCATTGTAATCTGAAAAGATTGTTGGAATGATTTCAATTTTTTAAAATTTGCTGAGACTAGATTCGTGACCTAATATGTGGTCTATCCTGGAGAATGTACCATGAGCTGATGAGAAGAAAGTGTGTTCTTTAGATGTTGGGTGAAATGTTTTGTATATATCTGCCAAATCCAGTTGGTCTAGTAGATTAAATCCTGTGTCTCTTTGTTGACTTGTTGCCTGGAAGTCCTGTCCCATACTGAGAGAGGGGTGTTCAGATCACCCACTATTAATGTATTAGGTCCTATCTCCTTCTTTAGGTCTAAGAGTGTTTGCTTGATATATCTGAGTGCTCCAGTATTGGGTGCATACATGTTTATGATTGTTATGTCTTCTAGCTGGATAGTTCCCTTTATCATTATATAATGGCCTTCTTTGTCTTTTTTAATGTTTTTTGGTTTAAAGTCTATTTTGTCTAATATAAGAATAGCTACTCCTGCTCATTTTTGGTTTCCATTTGCATGGTATATCTTTTTCCATCCCTTCACTTTTAGTCTACGAGTGTCTTTACAGGTGAGGTGGGTCTCCTGAAGACAGCATATACTTGGGTCTAGCTTTTAATCAAGTCAATTAGTCTGGGTCTTCTGAATGAGTAGTTTAGTTCATTCACATTTAGAGTAGTTATTGAGAAGTGTTGTTTAACTCCTGTCATTTAATTGCTACTTGTTTGGTGGTTTAAATATCTTTTGATCATTATTTCCCCTTTAATTTCTCTTCTTCAATGTGAGTTGGGAATTTAAGGTGGAATGATTTAGCTTCTTTCTCTTTCTTGCTGGCATTTTTGTTTTAACTGTTTGCTCTTTCTTGTGTATTCATGATGGTGGTCACCATTATTCAGATTCCAGATGAATGACTCCCTTGACAATTTCTTGCAGGGCTGGTCATGTGGTGGTGAATGTCCACAACTTTTGTTTGTCTGAGAAATATGCTATTTCTCCCTCATTTCTGAAGGAGAGCCTTGCTGGGTAAAGAATTCCGACTGGCAGTTTTTTTCTTTTAGTATTTTGAATATATCATTCCACTTTCTTCTGGCCTGTAGGGTTTTGGTTGAGAAGTCTGCTGTTAGTTTGATGGGGTTCCCCTATAAGTGACCTGACGCTTTTCCCTCTTGCTGCTTGTAGAATTCTCTGTCTTTGAGCTTTGTGAATTTAAGTTTAATATGTCTTGGGGAGGATCTTTTGGGGTTGAATCTGTTTGGGAACCTTTGAGATTCCTGGATCTGAAGGTCTGTATCTCACCCTACACCTGGGAAGTTTTCTGTTACTATTTCCTTGAGTAGGTTTTTGATACCTTTTCCTTTCTCCTGCCCTTCAGGAATACCCACAATTCAGATGTTAGAGCGCTTGAGGTTGTCTGCTATCTCTCTTAGGTTTTCCTCATTATTTTTAATTCTTTTTTCGGTTTTTTTTTTTTTTTTTTTTGTCTGCCTGAGTTATTTCAAAAAGACCATCTTCAAGCTCTGAAATTCTTTCTTCTGCCTGCTCTACCCTGCTGCTCAAGCTCTCAGTTGTGTTTTTTTCATTTCATTGAGTGAGTCTTTCATTTCTAGAAGTTCTGCTACACTCTTTTTTATGGTATTAATCTCTTTGTAGATTTCCTCCATATTCTGAATGTTTTTTCTTGTTTCATTTTATTCTCTAATTGAGTCTTCCTTTATTTCTTCAAGTTTTCTTAAGATGATTGCTCAAAATTCTTTTTCAGACATTTCAAGGATTCCCTGTTCCATGGAGTCTGACTTTGAGGCATTTCTGTATCCTTATGGTGGTGTCATTTCTTCTTGATTGTTTGTATTTCTAGTACTTTTTGCTGATGCTTGGTCATTTGGTAAGGGGGTTGCTGCTTCTATTACACTGAGGTTGGCTGTGGAGTGGCCCTGGTTTCTACTGTGGGTGGTGAATTGTCTTTGCTTGACAGTAGGTGTGGTGGTGGTTATGTTAAACCACCTTGGTTCCCGTTCAAGACTCTGTGGTCATAGAATAAGCCCCTAGCACCATGGAGTTCTGCTGGGCCCAACTCGGTGGGTTGGATCCGTAGGCTGGTGCTCCCCTCTAGGTCTGAGGCAGGGTGAGGGGCCACGTCCAGCTGCGCAATTCCGCTGGCTGGTGTTGCTGCCGGCCGCCACCAGTGGGCTCACCTGTGTGCTCACCTGTGTGGTGCTGGTTCAGGGTGTGTGGGTGGGGCCTGGAGCTGCCTCCCTGCCTGGGTCCGAGGCAGCAGGGTGAGGGAGCTGTGTGGAGCCATGCAGTTCTGCTGGCTGGTGCTGCTGCTGGCCATAGTGGGCTCACTTGCGTAATGCTGGTTCAGGGTGTGGGGGTGGGGCCTGGAGCTGCCCCCCTGCCTGGGTCTGAGGTGGCGGGGTGATGGGGCTGTGTGGAGTGGCACAGTTCACTGACTGGTACTGTCAGGCTCCTCATTTGGCAAAGTTGTTCTTATCTAGCTGATGTTCCTATTCAAAGCTGGGCTGCTGCTCCCAGGTCCTACAACCTCCAATTAGCCAAGACTCATTGAGGCCATTGGTACCGCCTGTGGGTAGGCCACCGTAGGTCCTTTTGACCCTTCTTCTCCTCCCTTCTGCACCATCATACCTCCCATTATGTCTTCATTACTCAGTGTAACCATCTCACCCAGACAAGGGCATTATTCCTACACTTTCCAAATACTCTTCACGGAATCCTACTTCTAAAACTTTGCTAATGCTGTTCCCCCATTTTATGTGCCCTCCTCTGCCTCTTTGAACATCAAAATCTGTCCTGTGTATTACAGTCAATTCCAAATGGAAGAGGAACTAGGTATGCAACATCAAAACTATGAGAAACTGGGGGAGAAGAATGGAATAGTCTTCAAAGGTTTGAGAGAAGAATAGCAGAAAAAAACCTGTATAAGTAAGACTCAACACAATTGATTAGATAACATTTTAATATTTCCATGTGGCTTAAAAATAAATAAAATGAGAAGCATTGACAGAAAGCTATAAAAACATTAGCAGATTACATATCAAGACAATTTTTGGGGGGGGGGCGCTGGCTGGTGTAGGGATTGAACCCTGGACCTTGGTGTCACCAGCACCACACTCTAAGCAACTGAGCAAACCAGCCAGCCCTGTCAAAACAGTTTTTTTCAATTTTTTTTAACTTCTTAATATACATTATAGTCAATTTTCATGACCCTTTACCCATTCCTTTTCCCCCTATCTCTGGCCCCTCCCCCCGCTACATCATATCTGTTCACTTGTCTCAAGTTCAAGGAATTATTGTGATTGCTGTGTCTTCTTCCCCCTCCTTTATTTGTTTGTGTGTTTATTTATTTATTTTTAGCTCCCATAAATAAGTGAGAACATGTGGTATTTCTCTTTGTGTGCCTGACTTGTTTCACTTAACTTAATTTTCTCTAAGTCCATCCATGTTGTTGTGAATGGTAGTATCTCATTCTTTTTTATAGCAGAGTAGTATTCCATTGTGTAGATATACCACAGTTTCCTTATCCACTTATCTGATGATGGACATTTGTGCTAGTTCCGACTCTTGGCTATTGTAAATAGAGCTGCAATAAACATGGGAGTACAGGTGTCACTTCAACATGATGATATCCATTCCTCTGGGTATATTCCCAGCAATGGAATAGCTGAAAAGGTGATACTACAACCAATACCTCAGAAATACAAGGAATCATTAGAGACTACTATAAGCAACAATATGCCAACAAATTTGAAAATCTGGAGGAAATGGATAAATTTCTGGACAAATACAAACAACCAAAACTGAGGCCAAGAAGATGTAGAAAATCTGAACAGACCAGTAACAATAAAAGGGATTGAAGCTGTTATCAGAAGGCTCCCAACAAAGAAAAGCCCAGGAATGGACAGGTTCACTGCAGAGTTCTACCAAACCTTCAAAGAGGAACTGATACAAATTCTCTGTCAAAACAATTTTAAAAAAAGAATATACAGCTACTAAAGAGTCATATAGAGACACATTAACAATTTATCTTCACTAATGATTTAAAAGAAATGCAAGTTTAAATCATGTGATACAATTTTATTTTCCCATTAAATAAACAGACTTTTTGAAATGATATGACCTAATCTCTGATGAGGGCAGGATGATAATAGTACCTTTATACCTTGCTAATAGCATTATAATTTAAAATGGATCTTTTGAAAAGCAATTTGGCTCTTATATTAAATGCTAAAGGTGGATTCATGCCTTTGACTCAATGATTCCATTACAGGAAATTATCCTAAGAAAATAATACAAAATACAAAAAGTTATAAGCAACGACATTCAGAATCGCATTATTTCCCAAATTGAAAAGAAATGAACAAAACAATTTTCCAATACTAGAGGTACAGACAAAAAAAATCACAAAGACTTCAAGGTACCATGAAGGAAATAACTACTACATAAAAATATGCATGGAACAGAAAACACCAGAAGAAAAGCTTAACGGTGGAATGCTAGGATGGTGAGAATTATGGGTGATATTTATTTATTTTATTGTGAAATAAATAAATGAAATTTTTTCTATTCTCTGTATTTTCTATAGTGCATTTTTTTATTGAGGTAAAATATACATAACAAAAAAAAAACCATTTTTACTGTTTTTAAGGGTGCAGTTTAATGGCACTGAGTACTTTCACATTGCTGCACAACCATCACCACCATTTATCTCCAGAACCTTTTCGTCTTCCCAAACTGAAACTCTGAACTCATGAAACACTAACTCCCCGTTCTCCCCTCCTCCAGCCCCTGGCAACCACCATTCACTTGCTGTCTCTACGAATTTGACTTCTCTAGGAACCTCATATATATTGAATCTTACAACATTTGTCCTTTTGTAATGGCTTATTTCACTTCACACAGTGTCTTCAGGGTTCATCCCTTGTAGCATGCATCAGAATTTCCTTCATTTTTAAGTCTGAGTAATATTTCATTTTATGTGTATATCGCATTTTGTATTCATTCATCCATCAATGGGCATTTGAGTTGCTTCCACTTCTTGGCTATTTTGAATAATACTGCTATGATCACGTGTGTACAAATATCTGTTTGAGTTCCTTGCTTTCAGTTCTTTTGGGTACATCCCCATACTGGAATTGCTGGATCACCAATCTATGTTTAATTTTTTCAGCATCCGCCATATCGTTTTCCATAGAGGCTGTGTGAGCAATGCACAAGGTTCCAGTTTCTCCACATCCTCACCAACACTTTTCTGGGTTCTTTTGTTTGTTTGTTTTTATACTAGTTATCTTAATGGGGGGATCTCATGGTGATTTTGATTTGCATTTCTCTAATGATTAGTGCTGCTGAGCATCTTTTCATGTGCTTCTTGCCAATTTGCATGTCTTCTTTGGAGAGATGTGCATTTAAGGCCCATATCATTTTTAATAGGAATTTTTTTTTTGGCCTTAAGTTGTAGAAGGTGTTTTGCATATATATATATATATTTTTTTTTTTTTTTTTTATTTATTTATTTATTTATTTATAATTTTGTTTGTTTACTTTTTTTCTTTTTCTGGGTCTTCTCTTTAATTTTTATTTTTAATTGTAGTAAAAAAACACATAACATAAAATTTACTATCATAATTCTCTTTAAGTGTCCAGTTCAGTAGTGTTAAATATATTCACATCGTCATGCAGCAGAGCTCCGGAACTTTCTCATCTTGCAAAAATGAAACTCTGTACTCATTAAACAACAACTCCCCATTTACCTTGCCTCCTGGCCCCTGGCAAACACCATTCTACTTTTGATGATTTTGACTACTTTAGTTACCTCATGTAAATGGAATCATACAGCATTCGTCTTTTTGTTATTTGTTTATTTCACTTAGCATTTTGTCCTCAAGTTTCAACCATGTTGTAATGTATTACAAGATTTTCTTCCTCTGTAAGTCTGCATAATATTCTATTGTATGTATTGCTTTTATATTTTTTCTTTATAAGGTGTAATATCCTACTCATTAATATGAACATCATACTGACCTCTTGCCTGTTTCAGTCACCTAAAAACCCTTTTCTAGACCAGGTCTGTAGACACTGAATGTATTTAGTGTCATACTCTCATTTACCTTATTAATAGTAAGTTCTTCATGTTTCACTTTTAAACCAAAGCAGGAGCACCAGGTCAATTAATCCAATAAAGAAGAAAAGCAATCAATGCCTGTGCTGGGAGTGAAGCAAACCCATGATAGATTCTTGGAGAAACTGGGCTTGAAACTGGGCTTTTTCTCTCTTCTGAACATGCGATCTTTTTGGTCAAAGAACTGTTGAAATTTGAAGTTTCCCTTTGGAGTTGAAAACTTTTTCAGAAATTGTTTTAAAGCCCTGAATTGCCAGATCCTAATACATTGTCTTCTCCTGTGTTCTCCTTATGGACTTTCTGCTGCTCCGCATGGGTAAGGAGCTTTGGGCCTTCCTCAGAGCTTTTCAGTCTATCTCCAGTTTGTCAGGTTTCACAAAGAAAAAAATTTTCTAAAATAGAAAAAATTGGCAGACAGGTTGGCCAAGACTCACAGTTGGTCTGCTAACAGCACTGGCAGAAGGAAATGAAGTAGGGTTAGAAGCCTTCCAGCACGTTCCTAGCGGGAGCTCACCAGGAGGCCGCAGGTTGACCAGGGCTGCCTGTATGCGCTTTTGCTCCACCACTTCCCTCTCAGAAGAAGGATTATTCCCAAACCAGGCTCTTTGATCAGGATTAACAGGGACACAAAGGTGACAGAGCTCATGCAAACTGAGTTAAATTGCAGCTTCCAGGAGGGAACTAACTCCCAATAAATCTTACAGCCTAATTAAAAACAAATGTATTGAGCATTTTTTGCAAAGGGCAATGTGATTGTTAATTCTGTATGTCAGCTTGGGTAGACCATGGTACCCAGATATTTGGTGAAACTCCATCCTAAATGTCACTATGAAGGCATTTTCTAGATGATTTTAACATTTAAATTTTTAGATTTTGAGGAAAGCGGATTATCCTCCATAATAATTGGGAGGGTGGAGGGATGGGCCTCCCTACAGATGGAGGTGGGCCTCATGCAATCGGTTGAGTCCTTAAGAGAAAAAAGATGGAGTTCCACAGAGGAAGAGAGAATCCTGCCTCAGACTGCTTTCACATTTGAGCTGCAACATCAACTCTTCTCTGAGTTCCACTCTCCTGGCCTACTCTGTAGGTTTTGCCGGCTTCTAAAATTAAGTGAATCAGTCTTTAAAATAAATCTCTCTCTCTCCTTAAAGTAAATCTCTCTCTCTCTCTCCCTCTCTCTCTCCCTCTCACCCACCCACCCACCCACACATGCACGTGCACACACACACACATCCTATTGGTTTTATATCTCTGGGGAACCCTGAGTAATGCAGGCAAGAAAGCCAGGTAATTCTCTTTTTGCTATGGCTATTCCCTTTTATTGAAAATTGTTTTTCTAATTAGATATCAGCAGCTCAAAAGCAGTACCCAGTCTTATGTTCCTCTGTGTTCCTTACAGAATCTATGAAAGTACTTTGTGTGTGGTAGGTATTCAATAGGTGTTTGATTACTCAACTTGAATAAAGAGAGCCAGATGATGATAACACTGCCAAAACTGTTTGCCTGGACAGTGATTTATTGAGACTTCTAAATTAGCTGTTAGACTCAACAAGCTTGCAGCAAAAAGACCTTGCTTGTTTAAGTTCTTCTTGCTTGTTATCCTTGTGAAACACCAAGCCTAATTAATGTAGAATAAAAGTCCTCTGTCCTAAGACTTTATGCTTTCGGTCTCCATCAACACAGATAGAACAGAAAGTCTCCCTTAGCTTCAGGTTGAGGAGAAGCACCTCCCCACCATCCACCTGTCAGTATTGGGGCCAGGGCAGGGGAAACCAGTGTGTTTGCCCAGAACCTCCCTCCTTTAGGATCCGTGATGCTCCAGGGATTATCACAAGAGTCTCTGGAAAGCTAAGAGTTCAGCACAGCAAAGTCCCTGGGTGTACACAGTGATAAGTGAGGTGTACACAGCTTGATAATTGCTTCTTGGCAAATAGATTAATTAGGACTATCTGTTGCCAGGGTCTGAATCTAGTCACTTACAAATCAGATTCTCAGAGACCTCCTGATCTGTATCCCAAGAACTATTATAATTCTGAAACTTCCAGAGAGAGATCGAGAATTTCATTCAACTGCCTCCAACACATTGGGAAAACATGTTCGAGTTATAAGTAACTGAGAAGAGAGAAGACAGGGAATGAATCAACCAGAGAACTACAAAGAGAGAGTTTATATATAAACTGATATATCTATATATCTAGATCTATATAAATATGTGTACATTAAACTGATTAGTGATATAATTTTGTTTTCATATACCTTAAAGTGATGTATGTTTCATAAGCAGGATTATGGAATTCAAACACTTATAAAAAATTTCATAACAAGGTAAACTGTAGTGTTCAAATGAAACTTTATATATATACACTTGAAAACTGAAACCTTGCACATTACAGGACACTTGTTAGTTGGACACTGCTAAGTGACCGAAGCTGCCCATGACCTACTGACAAGAACTCAAGTAAAGAGGCTTTCCTAAATTATCTCGTAGGGCCCTTGTTTGACTGGAGTTTACAACTGTGTAAAAGCCTAGTTTTCAATTTTTTTTCCTTTTGACCCTCAAAATTTACCAAGTCTGCCACAGTCTTGGAAACCTTGAAAATTATTATGCCTATTAATATATAGTACAGAATCTCATGGCTTGCTTAATGAAGTGATACTTAGAATTTACCAGGTTTAATTTTTATTGCTACTTCGAGAACAAGATTTTCTAAACCTGTAGCACTATGACTCTCCAGAACAATCAGCTGAGTAGTTTCTCTGGGTACACTGGTAATTTTTTACCTTATTCTCAGTAGAGCTCAGCTGACCAGAGGATGAATGTACAAGTGAGCCTTAATAGTAAGTCTTGGAGCAATATTTTTTCAAATGCAGTCTGCAAACACTTGGGGGGAGGGTGTCATATCAATCAATTAGTCATACCAATGCTTTTTTAGAAAAAATGAAAAAGTAGAATAGGCAAAATACATTGAATTTTTAATAAATTCCCACCTCTGAATAGAAATAATAGAAAGTATCATCACAAGCTGGTCATCAACAACATACTCCACAGTTCTTGCCAGAGGCCAGTCTGGTTTACATTCTAGGTCAATTCTACAGATTGAAATCTGGATGGAGAAAAGTGACCGGGAGGGCCGAACCCGTGGCTCACTCAGGAGAGTGCGGCGCTGGGAGCGCAAGCGTCGAGGCCGCAGGTTCGGATCCTATATAGGGATGGCCAGTGCGGGCGACACCAAGCCAAGTGTTCCGATCCCCTTACCGGTCACGAAAACAAACAAACAAACAAAAAGTGACCTGGAGGTTATGCTCAAGCTACTGAAAGAAGGCAGTGAGGGTAGCTGTTGTTTGGTTGCTATAACCTGAGACAGATGTGCCAATAAGCAGGCTTATATTCTATTCTTGAATCCCAGTTGATATTAAAGTGGATTTTAATTAAATTTGAAAAATAAAAACTCACTTGCATGTTCTTAATATTAATACTAATACCAAGATATTTCTAATATGATTTAATAATAAAATATCCTTGGTTCTAGATTTTGTACCTCTGTGAGGGTTAGCTGGTTGAAAACTGAGAGTGAAAACATATTACTATTTTGCAGTCTGATAACAGGGCAAGATGTTTATTTCCCTCTTTGTTTCCTTTTATTTTTCAGATATTCTAAAAGATGTACTACATGATTAGTCCAATATTTCTCTCTCATCTCCCACATGTTCCCATTACACATTTCCTATAATTTATAGCAATGACATTTGTTGTAAAATAGTATTTGACAATCGTACCTGAGTTGAAATACAAACTGTGTTCACTCCCAAGGCACTCATTATTTGGAGACTTTTTATTATTATTAATATATAATTTATTCTAATGGCTTCAAATTGATACATAATTGATCCTAATGGCTTCAGTAAAAATAGTGAGATGAAGTCTTTTTATTTTTTATCTTTAGTTGGCCTATTTTCCTGGAGCTCTGGGGTTTGGAAAAAAAATCAAAATCATCTCATATATTCTTTATGAGATTTAAAACTAAAGCTCTGACCATTTAGCTAAAATTAAATTCAATAAAATCATTTTTTTACATGAAAGAAGAGAAGGGTAAAAAGGGTAAATTGCATAAGTATGATGGTGTTCAATTCATCTTAAATTCTGCATTTTCATTTCTGTGATATGTTTTCTTCATCCTATGCTACAGAACTGTGTTCTGTTGCTTTACCTATGATGACAAACATTTATCAAACTTACCATTATTATTAAGCGCTGATTAAATGCCTGTATCCTAACACAACAAACCTGCTGACATCTCTATGTGTGCTATCTTAACACACGACAAGACTGATAGACTTCAGTAGGCCTTTTATCTTTTATCAGAAGTATTTAATCTTAGAGTCTTTTCCTTTATATATTCTATACATGAAAGGCCCTTTATGTGATGCATTAAAAAATCAATAAAACATCATCCTTGGATAGAGCCTCCATAGCTGCAAATTGCCAGACAGAATAGTCTGCAGAAGGAAGTCAGCACTCTTATTAAGGGTAGTAATTTTGATTTTGCATAAGTCTGTAGATATTCACTGTGAAAATAACATGAAGAGCTGTATCTGTGCTAATTTCTTCTATAGAATTTTTTAAAGAACAGATTGAAATTGCAAAATTTCTTTAACTTGGGCCATGGTACTCCTTTTTCGCAAGTATGGTTATCTTTACTTTATTCTGGATCTCTTTTATAAACTAGGGCCTGGGCCATTCTTTTCTTTCTATGTGTCCTTTTTTTGTTTTGAGAGCAAGCTCCCTTTTCTCTTTAGATTCTTTTCCTACAGCTGGAATGTGTCTGTGGTATAACACATTAAGTACTAATTGAGTAGAATGTGCAACAGGATATTTTGTAAAATCCAATGGGCACCATACAATAGGAGACCTCACTATGAGTGACTAAAGGCTGTATTTCTTTTTAGGTGAGAATTACTGGAGGTGTCATCGGCCAAGTGATAATTAGTGATAATAGAGCTCTGTGATAATAGGGTGCATGTAAATTAAAATATTTTGATCTGGAGAGTTAAGCCACCTTAATCTTCAACTTTTTTCTTCTAAAATCTTTCATAATAGCAAAGTAAATAATCGTGATTTTCTCTGAATATCATTAAGGACAGTAATATTTCTCTTTCAGACTATACTTCCCTATCTTCCTGATGATGTTCATTCATTAGTTACCTCTTTCCCTTTTTTGTCTCACTGGCCTTTTCCCACCTGCAACATATGTCTTTTAAAAGAAAATTAGAGGAAGAATGCTGTGTAAATTTTCTTCAAAAACAGAATCAGTTGTTTCATTTGTTACCGGTTCCTCTTCATTATTTCTCTTCTATTGCAAAATGTCAATTATTTTGATTATTAGTTCCATAAATTTGGGCAATGGGAAGGAGAAAAAATAAACCTCCTTTGCATAGTATTGTTTATTAGCTGTTTCAATAAAGGTTTGATTGGGTATGATGGATTCAGAGTTTTAAGTAAAAGCATTTTCTTTGAATTTCAATTATCTCTATTCTAGATAATATTTGCACAAATAATTGAATATCATTTCTACTCCAAGCAGTGTTTTCTTCTAAAACTTCATCAAGCTATTATCTGTCTTTTGAAGACTGGGAATATAAATACAAAGATGTTAGCTATTTAGAACTTCTGTGGTGGTTTTATTTGGGTAAAGAAATCATACACGATTTTTTTTTTTTTTTTTTTTTTGGTAACTTTCTGTATTTCCAAGTTTCCTTTCAGGTGTATGTTCAGCCAGTTTATTCAGCAAATTTTAGTTGAGAGCTTGCCATGAGCCAAATGCCACACTGGTGGTTAATCGGGATATGAAGAACACAAGATAGACCAGTGCTAAAAATTTGCTGCGTAAGATAAAAAATTAAGATCAATAGCTTCTTAAAAATGATGTGAAATCAAGACAAGAGTTAGCTTTTCTTTTTAAGATGAAAGCACTTCCTAGCATGTTTAAATACTGAAGGAAAGATACTACTGGACAGTGCAGGGTTTATGGTAAAGAAGTGGAGCATGGGTCCCAGTGGACTTAGACTAAGATTAGAGCAGTTATGGCTTCTGCATCTGTAAGGAAAATGAAAAATGGTCATGCTCCTTCAGCTGTTCGGAATCTTGCCAAGCATGACCTAGCCTGTTTGATGTAAATACATTAACTGTGCACGTGTGCCCAGGTGCTCCTTGGCTAGTGCCTGATGTAATTGCGCATGTGTGCCCAGGGGTTCCTTGGTTATCTGACTCGCACCCAGGTGTCCCTGGGTTATCTGACAAGCATAAAGGACGAACGGCTCTGATCCACAGGGTCCTCAGGACGCCCCTGGGAGGTCGCCGCCATTGCCCCCACCAGCTGGATCTGCTGTATGCTGCTGCTGAGGAGGCTGGGGGTTGAGCTCACATCTGAATAAAGCATGTCAACCTTGGCAGTGGCTCCCAGGATCTTTTCCAATTACCTAGCTTGTCACCTGCATATGAGGGGTCTGTGACCCAGTCTGCATATGAGAGGTTTCTGACCCAGTGAGGGGTCTGTGACCCAGTCTGCACAGAATGGGTTTGAACGGTCTGTGGCCCAGCATGTAAACATGATCAAAGACACAAAGATGTGATGGAGCTAGGTAAATTTTCAGGATTAATGTCAGGAAGTTTTTCCAATAATTTATTTTATCTATGAAGAGTAAGTGGTAAGATTGTGTGTTGGTGGTGATAAGCAGACAGGCAAATAGAACATTCAAAACAGCTGCTAGGAGAATGTGAGGGAGCCCTGACAAGGAAAACAGGGACCTGCCACCTGGCTGGAGTGTCCAGTGCAGCTGACAGCCATATATTTATTCTATACATTTATACTGGGACCAATCTGTGCAGTTGGGTGATTTTCTCAGAATCCCTCAACAGTTTTACTTATATAACAGAAATAAATGCAAAAATTTTAAATAGCTCCTTATAGTCTTGAGCCAAAAGTAGAGTCAAATATGCTTTAAGCCAAAATAATCAAGTATGGGCTTCAAAAAGAAAACAGTGATAAATACTACCATCACCTATATCTGGTATTTGCTCTCTAGGTACTGTAATTTAAACACGGAGCTTAAATGAGCTAACTCCCCAGATGATAGCCTGCTGTCCTCCTTAACAGTGGTTCTCAAACCTAAGCATGCATGAGAATCACCTGGAGGGCTTGTTAAAACTCAGGTTGCTGGGCCCCACCCCAGAATTTAAGAACCAGGAGGTCTAGGGTAGGGCCCTAGAATTTGCATTTCTAACAAGTTCCCAGGTTTTGCTGAAGCTTTTAGTTGGGGAACCACTTCCTGAGAATCACTTTCCTAAAGAAAAACTCCGCCGTGTTGGGACTATAAGCATCTGCAGTGGTTAAAGTCACTGTGAACTCATCTGTCAGGATCTATTTCTCATCCATTGCTGATTTTCCCGGTGCCCAAACACAGTGCCTGGCACATAATTGGCACCCAACAACTGTTTTGAGGAGGGAAGGTAAGCTAGTATTTATCTAATGCCCTCTACGGATGTGGCAGGAACATTAATAGTGTGTGTCAGGTTAGGGCCATTCTTAGAATGCTGCTGATGTAGCCAATTGTATGGTGTCAGGGTGTAACAGGGCTAGGGCTCATAGACCCCTCACACGCAGGTTTACGAGAGAGGCAATAGGAAAAGGTCCTGGGAGCCGTGGGCAATAAATTAATAGGCTTTACTCAGAGCTAGGAGCAGCCACCTTCGTGACCTCTCTGAGCATCCGGAGAAACACCGTGTATCAGAGCCATTAGTTCTTTATTCTTAAGTCTATAACCCAGGACAGCTGGGTGCACATGCGCAATTACATTAGACAATAACCAAGGAACACCTGGGCGCACTAGCATATTTACATCAAATACTCGGAAAGATTCTGAACATCTGAGGGGCCCTGACCATTTTCCTGTATTTTCCCAACACGGGGCAAGGCAATAGCTATGCTAACGTATGGCTAGGCATTTCATAACTAAAGCAAAAACATTTCATTATTTTAATTATACGACGTTTCCATTTGTATTGTCAGGGCTAGGGCTCAGACCTTTCAAACCCACCGTACATACTTGGTCACTAGACCCCTCACACACAGGTCCATGCTAGGTAATTGGGAAAGATCCTGGGAGCCATTGACAGGTGACATGAGCTCAGTCCTCAGCAGCAGTTGCAGCAGCTTACAGCAGCCTACAGCAGCAGTGGCGGTGGCCTTCCAGAGGGTCCTGGGGGCCCTGGCAGCAACAGCTTGCAGCAACAGCCTCCAGCAGCAGTAGTAGCCCCCCTCCCCATAGCCGCCCCCCTCCCCATAGCCGCCCCCCTCCCCATAGCCGCCCCCCTCCCCATAGCCGCCCCCCTCCCCATAGCCCCCCCCCCAGGGAATCCCAGGGGCAGGGGGAACCATGGAGTAGAGCCACTCCTCCTTTATACTTAAGTCATAACCCAGGACACCTGGGTGCACATGCGTAATTACATTAGACAATAACCAAGGAACACCTGGGTGCACATGCATATTTACATCAAATGCTTGGCAAGATTCTGAACATCTGAGAGGCCCTGAACATTTTCCTATATTTTCCCTACAGTGTGGCAGGCACTGCCACATACACAGAAACATGGATGTGTCGACACATCTCTGTGCCAAAGGAATAAAATATTGAGTTACTGACATACTCTAAACTCCTCAACTAAATAGCATTTACTTCAGAATAAGATATTAGTGTTATACAAAGATTTTTTAAGTCACAGTTAACTAAAAATGTAAATCTTTGAAAAGTGCAAAATGCCAAAAAGTATGTTATTTGCTGCTTCTATCCTATAAACAAGGCATTATATTTAGTGTTATAATCCCCATTTTAGAGAAAATCTTGAGTAATTTGTGCATAGGAGAACCTGTACAAGGACTGCAGTCTCTTAAGTCTTATGAAGTCCCCACTGACGTGTGTTTTGCCAGGTCTTTTGTTCAGCTTGCTTTCTGCATTGTCATCCCTCAGCAGTTTGAGCCCATGGACTAGTCCATCCTTGTTAAACCACTCTCTTCTCTAGGCTCTGGGCCACTTTACCTCCTAGTTTCCCTTCTCTGGCCACTTCCCTTAAAAATCCTTGCTTTCTCCTGCTCTCCTGTACCTTGGAACATTGACTGTCCCAGGGAGCTCTTTTCCTAACTGCTTCCTCTACCCCTAGATGATCTCATCTAGTCCCAGGGCTTTAAATAACATCAGCGTGCTGACATCACCCAAATCTGTTATCTCTGGCTCAGACTTCCCTTCTCAGCTCCATACTCGTTGATCTAACTGCCAACTCCGCATCTCCACTTGAATATCTAATGAGCATCTCAAATGTAACAGGTCCAAACAGAACCCTCACTTGCCTCAAACCTGCTTTTCTCTAGCCTTTTTCATCTCAGTAGATATCACCCTCATATATCAGTTGCTCAGGCCAAAAACATAGGCATTGTCTTGGATTTCTTTCATGTGCTAACTTTCCACAAACCTCTTTGATCAATTTTTGCTCCAAAACTGTTTCTAGTGAGCCTCTTTGTACCGTCTCATCTGCTGCTATCACAGATAAAACCACTTTCTCCTGTCCCCTAATCCATGGCATTAACTTCATAGCTTGTCTCTCACTTCCCCACTCTCACTTCCAATGTTCTGTTATCCACCAAGCAACTAGAGTGATTTTGGTTTAGGGTGAATTGGATCATAACAATTCTCTGATTATAACCTGCCAAAGGCATCCCCCCACAAATAGAACTAAATCCAGACTTCTCAGCATGGCCTATTGGGCTCTGCATGTCTGCCCTCATCTCCCACCACTTCCCCACCTACCCAGCCCTGACCCTGTGAAATTCTAGCCACGTGGCCTTTTTTCTCCTTTTTGAACATAGCATGCTTCTCCTGCCTCTGAGCTCTCACCCTTCACGGTTGCTGTTCTCTCTGCCTGTCTACACCATGTCGGTGCCTCTTTAGGTATTATTTCATAATTTGATCAGAATCTACTCCAAAATCTGGATAATGGATTGTTCCAATCAGTGATAAATTCATACTTTCAAATTTGTTTTTCTTGAATCCAAAAAGTCATAATTCCAAAAACAGATGCTTGGGCTGCTTAACAGAAATCTCCTGCCATTGTCTTTATGTTGTTTTTCATATTTATTTTGAATCCACACCATAGATTATATTTTTAACTCAACATAAACCTTTTCTGGCTAGCTATTTTTTCAAAATGTTAGAAACAACATCAAGTTTTCTATGTAGATCTTCCAGAATATTCTAGATGGACTTCAACTTGAGAATTAGTAAAAGTTTCTATATTGACCTGAAGGCCTGGCTTAAATATATTTGACATTGATTATATGCTCTGTGGTGGTGTGCGTCCCAAATGTAGGCCACAGAAAAGAAATAAAGATAATTCATGCCTCTAGCCATTTACAAGAGATCTTTTCCCCTTTTAAATTCTATTACTATAGCGTTGGAAACAACAGGAATCTCCCTTTGGCCAGGTGCTTAGGATTTGAAAGTCCTTGTACTCTGCTTTAAATTTGGAGTTAACGTGAATTTGGTTACATTTCCTACAATAGTCAGCTAAACCTCTTAGTGGAATCTTTTATAAACATGCAGAAATAAGAGCAAGATTTGTTCATCCCAATCAAACCCAGGGTAAGGCTCTTTGGTTTCCACGGCCAACTTTCTTTGTTTGCAATTTGCACTTTTTTCTTTTCCGACTTATGAGCCACCTCTTAAAAACTCGTACCTGATAAAGGCTTTCACTGATTAGAATACACCTCATCTGGTAGTCACTCCTGAAACAGTTAAGTGTATCAGAAGTTACTGTTGGCCCTTTGGAAATTAGTTAAATTGCAGTGTCTATCCAACGCCTTCCTCTCACCATTGCTACCTTAGGTCGTGGTGTATAAAAATTTATCAAGGTCACCTTTGCTGATACTCCCTTTCCTTCAAGCCTATTTCTCATCAGCCTCATCTCACACTGCAAGCACCCACTCCTGGGGCCCCGTGCTTTTCTCCCAGTACTGCTCATGCTGTTGTCTGTCTATCAGACGTGTGGATAGCCCGGAGACACCTCCAACATCACACGTCCAGAACCAAACTCAATCTCTTCATACCTGCACTGACATGTCTACTCCGACTCTTTTCTCCTCCTTTGGCATCCCAATTCACATGATTAACAGGACAATATTGACCCATTTTCTCAAGCTGGAAACATTGAATTTTTCCCTGAGCCTTTTTCTACCTTTCTACCTTTGATCCCTGAATTACATAAATTCTAATGAAGAAATACACCCCTGGTCTGATGTCTCTTTTCCATACACACTACGCTTTTTAAGAGCATAACTTATTTCATTCTTTTGTGTTTGATGATAAGATTTGAGAATGGATGCAATGTACGTATTCAGATCATCATCTTGACCTATGTCTCCTAATTTTATCTTAGGAATGGTTCCTGTAACAGTGTAGAGCGCAGCTGTTCCATAGAAATGAACACAAGTCACATATGCAATTTTAAATATTGTGGTAGTCACACTATAGAAGTAAAAAAAAGAAACAAGTGAAATTAACTTTAAGACTTTATTTAAGCCAATACATTCAAAATAATAAAAATGTTATATGTAATTAATATAAAAATCATTAATAAGATATTTTACATTCATTTTTCTTTGTACAGAGTCTTCAAAATCAAGTGCTCAGTGGCCACTTGTGGCTAGTGACTGTCATATCAGGTAGCATAGTCATAGGAGGCGAGCTGAAATAGGGCTCTCCCTAGAGATCCTATAGAAGGATATATGATGGGTCTTCAAAAAGTTCATGGAAAACGTGTATTATGAAAAATCTTTCATAGATTTCAAAATTTTTTTTGCACCAAGTAAAGTTGTACTAATTTATTATAACATGTCTGAACAGGATCTAGTTTGAAGCACTAAGAAGGATAAGACAGTTCTGAAAAGAGCCCCTGTCAGAGCAACCTGAATTCTGCTAAAATAGAAGCAAGAACAAAAATCAAATTGATGGTGAAGCTTGGGTGGAAGAATGGTGACATCACTGATGCTTTATGAAAAGTTTATGGGGACAGTGTCCCAAAGAAATCAGTAGTTTACAAATGGATAATTCATTCTAAGAAGGGATGAGATGGTGTTGAAGGTGAAGCCTGTAGTGTCAGACCATCCATATCGCTGTGAGGAAAAAATTAATCTTAATGCCCTAATGAAAGAGGATCAACAGTTAGCAGCAGAAACAATTGCCAACACCATAGACATCTCCACTGGCTCAGCTTACACAATTCTCACTGAAAAATTACAGTTGAGCATTCTGTGAATGGGTGCCAAAACGGTTGCTCCCAGATCTGCTGCAGACAAGAGGAGAGCTTTCAATGGAAATTTTAAACAAGTGGGATCAAGATCACAAAGCATTTCTTCAAGAATTATAACCAGAGATGAAACATGGCTTTAGTAGTAGGATCCTGAAGACAAAGCACAATCAATGCCATGGCAGGTGGAAGTGGTCCAGTCAGAGCAAAAAGTGGACCAGTCAAGAGCAAAGGTCATGCCAACAATTTGGGGGGATGCTCAAGGCGTTTTGCTTGTTGGCTTTCTGGAGGGCCAAAGACTGATAATATCTGCTTATTTGGGGAGTGTTTTGAGAAAGTTAGTTAAAACTTTAGCAGAAAAAGGCCTGGGAAAGCTACACCAGAGTCCTTGACCACGACAATGCTCATGCTCATTCCTTTCATGCTCATTAGGCATCCACCCTACAGTCCTGATTTGGCATCTTCTGACTTTTTTGATTTCTAATCTTAAGAAATCTTTAAAAGGCACCAATTCTTTTTCAGTTAATAATGTAGAAAAGACTGCATTGGTGTGGTTCAGTTCCCAGTTCTTCAGGGATGGACTAAATGTCTGGTACCATCACTTACGAAAGTGTCTTAAACTTGATGGAGCTTATGTTGAGAAATAAAGTTTATATTTTTTATATTTATCTTTTAATTCCATTTTCCCACAGACTTTTTGACATTCCCTCATACCTACATCCTCAGTGAAAAATAAAAGTATATGTTAAGGTACTGGCAATGAAAACAAAAAATCAATTCATAATCACACTGAAAAATATAAAGGAGCTATCAGTAGAGAACATATAAAGCAGATGGAATCCAATTGAGGATAAAAACCGCCTAAGAGAAAATCCACAGCCAAACACATGGAAGAGAATGGACCTTTGAGGATAAGGGGAAAAAGAATAAAGAAAGAAAGAAAACCACAACATACTAGAGAAGCTCAAAGGAAGGCTGTGTAAGAAGAGGCAAGTGTGTCAGTAATTAAGAGATTGTCTTGGGAAGAGTGAGGAAAGTTTGGCACCTGTCCTCACACGTGTATGAGCCCAGGCAGCTGTGATACTTTCCATCAGGCTAATGGCCCATCAACTATTCTTTTAACAAAGGGAAAGCTCTTCTGGATCTCAACCCATGACCTTGGTGTTATAATGCAGCACTCTAACCAATTGAGCTAACCAGCCAGCCCCTGATTTGCCTTTGACAGAAGTAGAGTATAACCTGGGGGAAAATGAAATGGGGCCTTTGAGGCTGGAATTGGCTCCCCGGTTAAGGCTCTGAGTGCATATTCTGTAGTGGGAACCCTAACAGGAGGGCCCTGGAGGGCTAAGCTCCAGTTAAGGAAAATTTCCTCCCCCACCACCCAAGACAAGGCAGTCTCCCTCACCCTGCCATCCCACCAATACAGAAGGCAGAGTACAGAGATCAGAACTCACACTAATTGAAAAGCCAACAGGATTTTTTATTTGGGCTGAGGAAATTCAGTCTTCAGTCTAGTTCTTCAACAACATAAATATGAACACACAACAAAGAATCACCAAATTCTGAAAGAAAGCCAACACCTTCAGCAGGAAGCACCAAATTCAACTAACTGAAGAACTAATAAACCCCAAGGAAATATTGTCAACAGAAAAAGCAAAGACAACTTTTTTATTGAAATGTAATTGATTATACATATTTGTGGGGTACAGAATTGAACATCAATCCTGTATACAATGTGTGATAATCAAATCAGGGTAATTAGCATATTAATCATTACCAAATGTAATCATTTTTTTGTGATGAAGAAATTCAATCTCCTGTCTTCCAGCCATTTGATAATATGCAATAAGTTAATGTTAATTATAGATGCCTAGCTCAACTGTATGCCAATAGATCACATTTTTCCTAACTAGCTGTTTTGTGTCCATTAATCATTTTCTCAATATCCCCCTTCTTTCTCCCCCTTTTTCACCTCTAGTAACCACAGTTCTGCTTTCTCCTTCTGAAAGTTCAACTTATTATTATTATTACTGTTCTTTCTTTTTTTCTTATTTATTTTTTACTCCCACTTTTGAGTGAGAGCATGTGGTATTTCTATCTCAGTGCCTGGCTTATTTCACTTAATGTAATTTTCTCCAAACTCATCTATGCTGCCACTTTGAATGGCGGAATTTCATTCTTCTTTATGACTGAGTCATATTCCATTGTGTTTTTTTACCACATTTTCTTTATCTAGGCATCCGCTGATGGTCATTTGGGTTGGTTCCATATCTTGGCTTCTGTTAATAGAGCTGCAATAAATATGGGGTGCAGGTCTCCCTTTGACATGATGATTTCCATTCTTTTGGGTTATACCCAGTAATGGGGTTGCTTGATCATATAGTAGTTGTATTTGTAGTTGTTCAAGAAGCTTCCGTCCTGTTTTTCATAATGGCTGTACTAATTTACAGTCCACATCCACACCAGCATCTGTTATCCTCTTTTTGATAATAGCCAGGCTAACTGGGATGAGTTGATACCTCAATGTAGTTTTGATTTGCATTTCTCTGATGATTAGTAATATTGAGTACTTTTTCATATACCTGTTGGCCATTTGTATGTCTTCTTTTGAGAAATATATATTCAGCTCCTTTCCCATTTTTAAATTGGATTATTTGTTGTTTTACTATTAAGTTGTTTGAGTTCCATGTATATTCTGGATATTAATCCCTTGTCAGATGCATAATTTGCAAATATTTTCTCCCATTCTGTAGTTTTTCTTTTCACTTTGTTATTTGTTTTCTTTGCTGGGCAGAAGCTCTTTAGTTTGATATAATCCCATTTGTTTATTTTTTCTTTTGTTGCCTGTGCTTTGGAAGTCTTATTCATAAAGCCTTTGCCCAATCCTACATCCTTAATTGTTTCCCCCATGTTTACTTCTAGAAGTTTCATAGTTTCAGGTCTTATATCTAAGTCTTTAATACATTTTGAGTTGATTTTGTTATATAGTGAGAGGTAGTGGTCTAGTTTCGTTCTTCTATGTGAGGATATCCAGTTTTCCCAGCATCATTTATTAAAAAGGCTGTCCTTTCCAGTGTTTGTTCTTGGTGCCTTTGTCAAAAATCAGTTGTCTGTAAGTATGTGAATTGATTTCTGTGTTCTCTATTCTGTTCCATTGGTCTGAGTGTCTGTTTTTATGCCAGCACCCTGCTGTTTTGGTTGCTATAACTTTGTAGTATATTTTGAAGTCAGGTGGTATAATGCCTCTGGCTGTACTTATTTATTTATTTTTTCTATTTTGCTCAGCATTGCTTTGGGTATTTGTGGTCTTTTATTGTTCCATATGAATGTTGGGAGTGGTTTTTTTCTACTTCTGTGAAGAATGTCATCGATATTTTGATGGGTATTCCATTGAATCCGTAGATCACTTTGGGTAGTAAGGACATTTTCACAACAGTAAGTCTTCCAATCCATGAACATAGAATGTCTTTCCATTTTTTTGTGCCCTCTTTCATTTCTTTCATCAGTGTTTTATAGTTTTCATTGTAGAGATCTTTTACCTCCTTCATTAAATTTATTCCTAGGTTTTGTTTGTTTGTTTGTTTGTTTGGTGACTATTGTAAATGGGCTTGCTTTCTTCATTTCTTTGCTAGTTCATTGTTGGTGTATAGAAATGGTAATGATTTTTAAATACTGTTTGTATCCTGCAAATTTACAGAATTTTGTCACCTCTGAGAGTCTTTTGGTGGGGTCTTCAGGTTTTTCTATATATAGGATCCTGTCATCTGCAAACAGGGACAGTTTGATTTTATCTTTTCCAATCTGGATGCCTTTTATTTCTTGCTCTTGCCTGATTGTTCTGGCTAGTTCTTCCAATACTGCACTAACTAGGAGTGGTGAGAGTGGGCATCCTTACCTTGTTCCTTTTCTTAAAGGAAAAGCTTTCAGCTTTTCCCCATTCAGGATGATATTGGCTGTGGGTTTGTCATATATGTTTTTTATTGTCGTTGAGATACTTTCCTTCTATATGTAAATTGTTGACAGTCTTTATCAGAAGGGATGTTGAGTTTTGTCAAATGTTTTTTCTGCATCTATTGAGATGATCATATGCTTTTTGTCTTTCATTTGTTCATGTGGTATGTCACAGTTAATTGATTTTCATATGTTGAATCATCCTTGTATCCCTAGGATGAATCCCACTTGATCATAATTATAATCTTTTTGATGTGCTGTTGAATTCTGTTTGCTAATATTTTGTTGAAAATTTTTATGTCTCTGTCCATCAAGGACATCGGCCTGTAGTGCTTTTTGTTGTTGTTGTGTCTTTGTCTGATTTTGGTATCAGGATGATGCTAGTCTCACAGAATGAGTTTGGGAGAATGGACTCTTCAATTTTTTGGAATGGTTTGAAAAGAATTCGTATTTATTCTTTTTTAAAAGTTTGGTAGAATTCAGCTGTGAAGACATCCAGTCCTGGCCTTTTCTTTGTTGGGAGACTGCTGATTACTGCTTCAATTTCATTGCTCATTATTGGTCTGTTCAGGTTGTCTGTTTCTTTTTAGTTCAGACTTGGTAATTTGTATGTGTCCAAAAATTTATGTGTTCCCTCTGGACTTTCAAATTTGTTGATGTATTGTTGTTCATAATAATCTCTAATGATTCTTTGTATTTCTGTGGTATTGGTTGGAATGTCTCCTTTTTCACTTCTGATTTTTGTTATTTGGGTCTTCTCTCTTCTTTTTTCAGTTAGTCTAGCTAATGCCTTGTCAATTTTTTTATCTTCTCAAAAAACAAATTGTTTTGTTGATGTTTTGTATTATTATTATTATTTTTTTTTTTTTGGTCTCTATTTCATTTAGTTCTGTTCTAATCTTTATTATGACTTTCCATCTACTACTTTTGGTATTGGATTATTCTTGTTTTCCTAGTTCTTTGACCTGTAATGGTAGGTTGTTTATTTGAAGTCCTTCTATTCTTTTGATGTAAGTACTTATTGCAATAAACTTCCATCTGAGTACTGCTTTTGCAGTATCCCATAGATTTTGGTATGATGTGCTTTTATTTTAATTTGTTTCAAGAATTTTTTGATCTCCTGCTTATTTCTTCTTTGACCCATAGGTCATTCAGGAGTATGTTGTTTAATTTCCATGTATTTTTAGTTTCCAAAGTTTTACTTATTATTGATCTCAAGCTTTGTTTTATTGTGGTCTGAAAATATAACTGAAATGATTTCAGTTTTTAAAAATTTTGTGAGGCTTGGCTTGATACCTAATATGTGGTATATCCTGGAGGATGTTCCATGTACTGATGAGAAGAATGTATATTCTATAGTTGTTGGATGAAAAGTTCTGTAGATGTCTGTCAAGTCCAGTTTGTCTAAAGTGTAGTTTAAATCTTGTATTTCTCTGCTGATTTGTTTCTGAGGTGATCTGTCCAATTTTGAGAGAGAAGTGTTGAAGTCCCCAACAATTATTGCGTTGGGGTCTTTCTCTCTCTTTAGATCTAATAATATTTGCTTTAAATATGTGGGTGGTCTGATGTTGGGTGCACATATATTTATGAATGTTATATCCTCTTGCTGATAGATCCCTTTATCATTATATAATGATCTCTTTTTCTATAGCTTTGGTTTAAAGTCTATTTTATCTGATATGAGAATAGCTACTCCTGCTCATTTATGGTTTCTGTTTGTGTAGTCTAACTTTTTCCATCTCTTCACTATTAGTCTGTGTGTATTTTTATAGGTGAAGTGAATTTCCTATAGGCAGCATGTAGTTGGGTCTAGTTTTTTAATTCATTCAGCTAGTCTATATCCTTTGAGTGGGGAATTCAATTCGTTTACATTTAGGGTTGTTATTGAAAGGTATTGCCTTACTCCTGGAATTTTATTGATTTTTTTTAATGTTCATTTTATATATTTTTGGTTCATTCTTTCCCTTTTATTGTTTGTCTTTAGTGTTTGTTGGTTATTTATGGTGGTAAGACATACTTTCTTCCTCTTTCTCATTTGTGTATCTGCTCTACCAGTGGGTCTTATTCTTTCTCATGTATTTATTATGGTGATTATTATTTTTTGGATTCCAGATGTAGGACTCCCTTGAGGATTTCTGATAGGGCTGATCTTGTGGTAGTGTGCTCACATAGTTCTTGTTTGTCTGGGAAAGATCTTATTTCTCCTTCATTTCTGAAGGATAGCTTTGCTGGGTATAATATTCTTGTCTGGCATGTTTTTTTCTTTTGATACTTTGAATACATCATCCCATTCTCTCCTGGCCTGTAAGGTTTCTGCTGAGAAATCTACTGTTAGTTTGATGGGGACCTCCTTACAGGTGACTTGATGCTTTTCTCTTGCTGTTTTTAGAATCCTCTCTTTGTCTTTGACTTTTGACAGTTTGACTACAACATGTCTCAGAGAGGACCTTTTTGTGTTGAATCTGTTTGGGGATCTTCAAGCCTCTTGGCTGGAAGTCCATATTTCTCCCAATACTTGAGAAATTTTCAGTTATTATTTCATTATATAATATATGTTCAATGCCTTTCCTTTCTCCTCCCCTTCTAGAACACCCATGAATCAGATGTCTGTCTGCTTAAGGTCATCTGAAAGCTCTTGTAAGATTTCTTCATCTTTTTCAAATTCTTTTTTCTTTATTTCTTTCTTTTTTTTCCCCTTTGGTTTATTTGTTTTTTTGGGTTGTTGTTGTTGTTGTTGTTGTTTCTACCTGGGTTATTTCTAAAATCCTGTTCTTGAGTTCAGAAATTCTTTCTTCTGCTTGCTCTAGTCTGTTGCTTAAGCTCTCAGTTGTATTTTTTATTTCCTTGAAAGAATTTTTCAGTTCCAAGAGTTCTGGTTTGTTCTTTTTTAAGCTATCTCTCTTTATTGAATTCCTTCTTCAGATCCTGGATTGTTTTTCCCATTTCTTTGTCTCATCTATCTGAATTTTCTTGTATCTCATTGGGTTTCCTTAGATTGTTTCATACAATTCTTTTTCATACACTTCATAGGTTTCTTGCTGTTTGGGATCTGATACTAGAGAATTATTAAATATTTTGGGAGGGAATGTCATATTTCTTGTTTTTTTTATATGGCTAGTATCCCTACATTGATGTCTGGGCATAAGTGGAGCAGTTGCTTCTTCTAATACTCTGGAGTAGCTTTTGAGGGGAGAGACTCTTTCCTGTACATGTGCTCTATCGTGACAGTTGGGTAGGGTATTTTAGTTGTGGTTTGGGCTAGATGCACTAGTGTAGTCTCTGTGTGATTTCTTCAGCCATATTCAATGTTGGAGTTGGCTGTGAGTGTCTCCATGGCCCAGGCACTGGGGTTCTTGGTAGTTCCTTGCTGAGTGGCACTGGGTTGGATCGTCAGGATTGTGGAGAAAATCTTGAGTTCTTGGGAGAAGCATTGGGGTGCCCTGTCACTCCTTGGTGAGTGGATGGTCTCTCTGGCACCCCAAGTAGTATCCCATGACCTTGATAGGTGTACTGGGGTGCTCTGAAGCTCCTCAGCTTAAATGGATAACCCTGGGTGGAGTTTCTGGGCATCAAGGTTAGGAACTCAATCTTTGAGGGAGACATTAAGATGCTCAGCATCTCCCCAGCTAGAGTAGGTGATTCAATGGTGTCACTGGGGTTCCAGGCTGGCCCTGTACCCACAAAGGAGGTGTTGGGGCACTTCATAGTTCCACTGCAGAAGCAGGCAACACTGAGTGAGGTTGCTGTAGTCATGGGGTGGGCCCTGCAGGAGGAGCACTGGGTTGTTCTGCAGCACCACTGTTGATGTGGGTCACTCTGGGGGAGGTGGTAGCAATTTTGGTTGGGACCATTTTCCCCTCAGAGGGATGTTGGGGCTCTCTGTAGCTGTTTCACTACAGTGGCCACTCTGGGTAAGGCTGCTATGGTTATGGGCAGGACCCTGTGCCCTCACGAGAGATGTTGGGTCTCACTGCAGTTCCTCAGCCAAATTGGGTCAGTCTAGGTAAGGTTGTTGTGGTCATGTGCAGGACCCTGCACCTTCAAGAGAGATGCTAGGATTCTCTGCAGCTGCTCAGCTGACATGGGCACCCTGGGCCAGGCTGCTGCACTTATGAGCAGGCTGCTGTGACCCTCTTTCCTACAGGGAGAAACTCCTCTTGGGTCTTTGCTGCTTCCAGCTGGGTAATGGGTTGGTGGTGGCTGGGAATTTTCTTCCATTCTCTGTATGGCTATCCTGAGTTTCTATATTCACCAGTGACTTTCCTGCTCCTTTGATGTGTTCCAGGTCTCTCCGTTCATTATTTTCATCCAAGTGCAGTTGTGTATTTGATGTATTCTTTGTCTTTGTGGGGGAGACAAATGGTGAATCCTTCTAGTCAGCAACCATCTTGCTCCCTATTCTCTCCCAACTTTAAGTATAAAAACAAATATAATTCTTATCTTCAAATATTTATAAAAATAAGAACAAATCAGTCTTTTTTAAATTCCTGGGAAACAAACACACATTCTTAGTCTAAAACAGAATGAACACAGCTAAAAGAATTAATGTTCTGGAAGGATCCTCTAAAAATATCATTTAAACAGAGATGGAAAGAATAAGAAGAGTTAAGACATGGAGGAGTGAAGGATAGAGTCAAACCACAAGCATCTGTCTATACGAGTCTCACAAGAAAAGAACAAAAATTGGAAGAGATGAAATACTGAGTGAATTAAAAGAAAATTTCTTCAACTGAAGGACACAGCATGGTATATTTTCAGAAATATACCTAAATATATATATATATATTTAGATATAAATAAACATGTGATATAAATAAACATAAGTAGATATATTTTCCACAGTTTGGATACAAAGGAATGTATGAGTATATCCAGGCTGCCAGGAAAGGTGAACACAGATGACTTACAAGGGAACGAGGGGCAGGTAGGACGAGAATTTCATCGGTGGCCGTTCTACATGCCAGTGGTCACTGAATCAATTCTCCCAGGTGTTCAGGGAAAGTGAATACTAGTTTGTGTCTACTTCAAACTCAGATTTAATGTGAAAAAATGAAGGGTGTTTTGGATGAAGTTTACCAAATGACATCCTTTCTGAAAGAATAACTAGGGAACTTCTTTCAACAAATGAATCCAAAAACGACGAGGGAATAAGGGTATTAGAAATGGTAGCAAACAAAAAATCTTACCACTAAGGTCTAAAAGCCTGATTTAAAAAGCCCAAACAAAAATTACCAGTTATTTTCAAAAGTCAATACACTAAGGTATTATTTTTTTTCCAAAGCAGGATCAAAGTTTTATACACAACCTGTTAATACACAGCGAAGGAATCCTGCATATGAGTCTAAGTCTGAGAAACTGATCAGTGACATTAGCATCCCTTGCAGGTGCCCATGTATATCTGTGCATGCTGTGGGATGGATCCATGTGTGGAGAGAGAAATGGGTGAGGCCACAGGCTACAGCCCTCCATTGGTATTCCTGGGCTAAGTCCTGAAAATGTCAAGGACTGGCCTGCCCTCATCTTTGACAGAGCAAGAAAGACAGGGAGGGAAGAGAGAATTGAGCAGAGAAAGATATGGGATTGAAAGCTGACTTGAGAAAGAAAACCAACCAGACCAGCAGTTAGAGAAGGAAGTGGCAGAAGTTCTCAGAGGGAATGTTGAGAGGTTTTCTGAGGGAAGGATCAGAAAACCAAGTAAAAGTGGCCTAAATGATGAGTACATTTATTGTTGCTCATACAGCAAGATAGAGGCCTCAGGGTGGTTCCTTTCAGTGGCTCAGTGAAATCCTCAGTGATCCAGCTTCCTTCATCTCTCCTCTCCGAGTCCAATGTTAGTGTGCACTTGGCCTGCACAGCCTGTTCCCCCAGGGGCTCAGGATGACCCTGGAGTTCTGAGTGATACACCTAGGCAACAGTGGCCAGAAGCAGGAAAAGAGCAAGCCTGTCTTTTGTCTCCTTTACAGAATAGGAAAAGCTCTTAGAAGCTTCTCCCTGCCCCCTGGTCTTATTTGCCAGAACCAAACACTGGCCAGAAGAAGTGAATTTCCCATTTGCCAGGACTGACTAAATACTAGGGCAGCTCTTAAACTGTGGACAGCCAGCCAACCCTAATGCACAGGCCACCTGGATACTAACCCGAATCAGGGCTCTATCAGCCCAAAGACAGGGCATGGCTGTGGAGCAGGCATCTGCAGAGAGCCAGGCTAGCATGCCAAGGAGTAAACTTCAAGCAGTGCTTCTCAAAGTGTGGTCCCCAGACCAGCAGCATCAGCATCACCTGGAACTCACCAGAAATGCAGATCCCCTGGCTTTGCCCCAGATCTCTGGAATCAGAAACTCTGGAGTTGGAGCCCAGCAGTTTGCCTCTACACAAGCCCTCAAGGTGACTATAATGAATTCTGAAGTTTGAGAACCACTGCCAATCCCCAGTCCCCCTCTACTGGGGGCAGCATCAGGTCAACTGGCAAAGGGGAAGCAGGGGGAGAACAGTGCAGGGTTGGACAAGCAGCCAAGGGCAGGGGAGAGAGAGTCACCAGCAATACCAGATGCAGTGAAAAATTCCCAAGTCTTATTCAAAGAGTTAATCAGGAATAGAAAATTGAGAAATGGAGCTTAAAGTAGTTACACTTCATGTGAAAGGTTTTCAAGGGAGAGCTATGCATGTTTAAAGGCAGAGAAAAAGAATGCAATGGAAAGTTAAAGATGCCAGAAATAAAGTAATACTCAGGGAAGGATTTTCCTGGGAACTGTGCAGGGAGAGACATCAGAGCCTTGCTCTCTCTTACATGAACTCCTCCCAGTGCGTGGCTGTTGAGCACTTAAGTCAAGTCTTCTCTGAATTGGCATGCACCTGAGCATAAAGTGCATGCCGGGTCCCAAGCCTCAGTACAAAAACAGAGGCTGTAAAATAAACCATTAATAATTTTGCATTGATTATATGTTGAAGTAATAATGCTTTTTAATATATCAGATTAAATAAAATGCGTTATTAATTTCATCCCTTATTCTTTTACTTTTTTAATGTAACTACTAGAAAATGTTTAATTACATTTGTGGCTTACATTATGATTCTGATGAAGAGCTCTTGCCAAGAGCACAAAGAACTCTAATAGATTTGGAGAAAAACTCAGTGAAAGAGTTCAGACATTCAGGCAAATATAAGAGCCTAAGGATAATGCCACGTACAATTGTTTAAAGATTCCTCTCATATTAAAATTGTGCCTTAAAATATCGAGTGGAAAATGTTTCTGTCCCTTAAAAAGAAAACTCAGGTGATCATAAAAAAGATGCTGAAGTTAGCCTATAAAGGACTTTCTGCTAATTTTAAACTGACAGAGAAGAGTGGTGTTCATTGATGAGAATATAATTTGGTGCTGATTTCATTTGGGTCTGAACGAAGTCTTAACTAGGTTGAACATAGACTTTTGGTCAGTGGAAGAAGAAAAGTGACCAAGCATCATTCCTTGTTTTTTTGGTTTCATGCTTGAAAGGGCAAAAGTGAAGTTATAAGAATAAGATGACTTGAAAGTCTTCCTTGTGACATTACAGGCAAGTCCATTTCAGAAGTGCATAGCCAGTGTCTAAGCACAGGACTTGCTAGGGAAGAATCTGGTACCAGTAACTAAAGATAAACAGCAGGAAGGTGCTCAGTTGGGGCTTTAAACAAAGGCTGCATGTTAACTCCTCAGCCATCACTCAAAATTCCTCTCAATGCCAGGTGACAGAAATAATGCTGTAGAAAACATCCTATTTGTAACTCCAAATTCTTAAATACCACAAAACCTGCCACAAAGACTTTTTTCCTAAAGGAGATTGATATGTTTTAGGCCTTCTGTTTCTCAAATTGTGAACTCTCCTAATCGCCTTTTATCAGTCTTCATTTGTCTTCTGGCAGATTCTAAGTACTTGACTTGCTAGAAGGCTTCTTGTTCCTCCTGCGGTCTTTTTTTCTTCCCCCTAATTCACTTTCTCTCTTAACAATAGTATTGTAGTCCTGGCTGTAATACAAGACCCTATCCACTGTCCCACTTCTTTTACGTACTTATCATGCATAACTGTTACCAGAAGAGAGGATCTGCAGAGGCTGGATAGTTGGCCTCAACTTACCCCGTCCTCTTACCAGGTTCTTGCCTCCGCCACGGAAAAGAATTCAAGAGCAGAGGCACAGTAGAAAGTAAAAACAGGTTTCCCATAAAGTATAAGAGATACAGATTTCACAGAGAAAGTGCAGCCTAGCTCCAGAGATTGAGCAGGACCCACACCGAGTTTAATACAAAAGTAAGAAATGCACATTCACAAAGTGCAGGCTGGCTCTAGAGTAAACAGCAGCCTGCTAAAGTCAAGTTTGATACAAAAAGAAATACACACCTCAGGCACAGTGCTGCTGTCCCCAAGAGAGTGAGCAACAGTCCCACCTTCTACCAGGATTCAGTTTTTATAGTTTCGCTATCTATATACATATTCATGTTATGTAATGAATATTCAACTAAGAGGGTGGTTCCCATTTATGCAAACTAGTCCTGAACATGCTCAGTTGGTCTCTTTTAGAGCATGCTCATTGACCAGATTCCACCACATGTGCCAAAGATATTCAAGAATATTCGGTGCTCTCTAGTGCCTCCAATAGAAAGTCATTCAAGGGATAAAATCCTTTTTACTGAGCATGCTTGGCCAGTGAGATTACACGAATCTGTCTCCTGTGGTCTCAATCTACACACGTTGATGGTGAAAATAGGTGCTACAGGCCACCATAGCATTGGACTCTGAGGTAGAGCTTGGGTCCTAAGGGAATGGTTCGAGACCCAGGGGTGTGACCTGAAGCCAGATCCCAGGGGAACTGAGAACCTTCTGTCTCATAGCCACTTCATCCTCATTGTATTCATTGTTTTAAAAAATATGTGGAATAAAGAAGAATGTAAAAATGATCCCACTGGAGAATGAACCTCTGTCAAATACAGCCTTAATACTACCATGGGTTCTACATGATTTCATATCAGAGATGAATGACTAAGACAGCAAGAAAGAAATTCATATAATTAGAGAAAGAACTATGGATTTAAGTGCTTTGTTTACAATGGCAAAAGCTTTTAACAGTCAGGGATTTTAAATTTTTTAGTAAGTGATATCTAAAATAATTTTGAAGCAAAAACAAATATTTTTTCAAGGTTAACATACAAGATAGAAAGGAATTATCAGTGTGTTATTAAAAAATAAGGTAAATGTTTTGAAAATATCTAAAATTCACCTGGTTAATCATGTCAACTAGAATATAAATACTATCCCCTGAATGTAAAAGTACTAATTTCCTATTGCTGTTGTAACATATCACTACAACCTTGGTGGCTTATAACAACACAAATTTATAATCCTGTAGTTCTGCAGGTCAGAAATCCAAAATGGTTTTCACTGGGCTAAAACCAAGGATTTCAGCAGGGCTGTGTTCCTGGGAGGCTCTAGGGGAGAATCCTTTCCCTTGTCTTTCCAGCTTGCAGAGGCTGCCAGCATTCCTTGGCTCATGGCTCCCTCCTCATCCCCAAAGCCAGCAGCACAGCATCTCCACATAAATCTCTGACTCTAACTCTTCTGTCTTCTTCTTTCACTTATAAGGACCTCATAATTACATTGGACCCATGTCGTTAATCCAGGATAATCTCTCCATTTCAAGATCTTTAACTTAATTTCATCTGCAAAGCCCCTTTGGCCATGTTAGGTAAATATTCACAGGTTCTGGGAATTAGGACATGGATCTCTTGGGGATCCATTATTCTGCCTATTACAGTAGGCCTCTATCAATTCTACTTCCTGGAAAAGGAGTGAATAAGTAAGAAATGTTAAAGTAACTCCTTGAGAGTGAAACATCTTTATTTCATCTTCACTTTTGAAAGGTATTTTCCCTGGGTATAGATTTCTAGATGTAAAGATGGACCTTCTCACTTGCATCACTCCTGGGAGAAATCTACTGCCATTGTTATCTTTGTGCCTCTGTACAGAACATCTTCTTTCTCTGGCTGCTTTTAAAATTTTCTCTTTATCACTGGCTTTATACAATTGGATCATGATGTGCCTTGGTGTAGTTTTCCTCATATTTCATGTTTGGAGTTTATTGAGCTTCTTGGATTGGGAGATGTATCAAATTTCAGCCATTATTTCTTCTGTGTCCCCTTCAGAGACTCCAATTACACATATATTAGCGTGCTTAACATTGCTCCACAGCTCACCAATGCTTTTTTGTTTTTGAGGAATTCTTTTTTTCTCTCTGTATATTTCATTTTGGAAAGTTTCTATTTCTATGTCATCAAGTTCACTAATATTTTCTTCTGTCAGGTCTAACCTGCCACTAATTCCACCCAGTGTATTTATCATTTCATGCATATTAGTTTCTCTCTAGGTGTTCATCTTGGGTCTCTTTTATATCTTCTGTGTCTCTACCTAACTTTTTGATTGATGGCCAGACATTGTGAATTTTACCTTCTTGGTGCTGGATAGCTTTTGTTTTGTTTTGTTTTGTTTAATTCAAAATATTTTAACATTTACTTGTATGTATTTGTGGGTTACAGGATGTTGTTTCAATACAAGACTCACTTTTTAAAATTCAGTTTTATTTATGTTTATTTCAATACATGCATACACTACACAATGATTCACTTAGGGTAGATAGCATAGTTTTGTCCCCATGAGTTCACTCCTGATCTTCCCACCAACCACCATCCTCCCATCCTCTGGTAACCATTATTCTACTCTCTACTTTAAAAAAAAGAAAAAAAAAAACCACACACACACTAAGATTAACATCCTTATTGTAAAATGAACTCTTAAAAATGAATTAGAAACATCTAAGCAGAAGTTTGGTGAAGGACATGAGTAGATAAGTTACACACCCCAAAGAAATACTCGTAATTAATAAGTACATTCTAGGATCTGGTTGCAGGCTGGGGCCAGCCCCGCCCCCATCTTAGCATCCCCGGGGCATTGAGCTGGGTCTGTTGCTGGACTGGATGTGGGGGGGGGGCGGCTAAGGCCCACAACCCCCATATCTCAGGACCTCTGGTTGTCAGCATGTGCTGGATAGTTTGTATTCCTATAAATATTCTTAAACTTTGCTCTGATACAGTGAAGTCACTTGGATGGAGCTTGATCTTTTGGTTTGCTTTTGTGATTTGTTAGACAAGTCCAAAGCAGGCTCAATATAAGGCTAGGTATTTCCCACTTACAGAAGCAGACGTCTTGAGCGCTCTACCTAAGGCCCCTGAATTCTGAGTTCTTCCAGTCAGCCTGGTAGGAACATACACTATTTAATAGCCTTGTACGAACACAGGCACTGTTCCCTAATCTTTTCTGATGGTTCTTTCTCCCCCAGCCTTGGGTAGTTTCTTCATGTGCATTTGCCGGTCAGACCCTCTGCAGATCTCTGGGCAGCTCTCTCTCTTCTCTTTCGTTCTCTGTCCTGAGAACTTTAGCTGCCTTTATTTCCCTGTGCTCGCTCTCTCTGTCTCCAGGACTCTGCTGGGTTCTGCCTGGTCATCACCTCCCTGCCTCTCAGCCTGGCAGCTGTCTGGAGTAAGCGGGGCCATGGCCAGGCTCACCTTGCTTTCTTCCTATCTCTCGGGGATCACTGTCCTTCACTGCCTGGGTGTCCAGTGCTTTGAAACAGTTATTTCATATATTTTGTCCAGTGTTTTTGATTTTTTTTCAGGCAGGAGGTAAATCTGTTTCCTTGTGACACTATCTTGGGCAAAAGTACCTCGTCCCTTTAGCAATTTATGCACCCTTTAAGAATGTCCTAATCTTGTATTTATCATTATTTCAAGAGTCACTGTCACATGTTTCTTCTAGATAATGCTGAGACTTTCCATTTATTTAAACTCAATGCTGTGGTACTGGAGGGATAAGTCAATAACTTTGCTTTAATAACGATTAAGCATGCCTAACTTTCTGGTGTGAAATAGTTTTATTATTTTACTTATTAGTAAAAATATTCTTTAACTTTTATTGAAGTACATTCACTGTGTGACCCTTCACTCATCCTATTACTCGTCTTCAGATGTGTCAATTAAAATAAAATCTGTTCACACCACTTAACATCAAAAATCCTGTTCTGGCAGTTTAGTATCAGAGGCTTCTGAAATCCCTACAGAGGCTTTTATTCCTGTCCCTTGAGTGGCACCATATGAACAGTTCTACTTTATCATAAAAGGAGAAATGTTTTTAAGATATCTTTTTTAAGAAGATAGCTTTATTTTAAGAGATATTTGATCTCTTGGTTCTCGAAGTATTATCTTTTCCACATTTGACCATTTTCCTTCCTTAAAATAAAATACCTATTTATATGTAAATCATAAACAATTGCCTATAGCTTTTATATATTGAAAAAAAACAAAATAAATATCAATGTTTACCTAATATTAAGGGCAATAATTAAGCATCGTCTTATAACAGTAATGTTAAAAATGGTTTTTCTGTTTTTAGGATGTGCAGTCTGACAGTGATGGAGATAAAAAAGTTCCAAGGGAAAAGTCTTAGATGAGACAACTCCATCCAAGCCATGGAGCCTCTTCAGCCATGTTTTTCCATCTTGAGATGAAAATAAGAGAGAGATGACGTAAAACTTAGTGTGTTTTTATACTGATTGAAATATGAGATAACGTACCATCATCATTTAAGCATCAGTATTTCAATGGTTAAAATATTTCCATTTGTAAAATAACTGAATAGAACACTGGGACATACCATTTCAGGAGCTAAGGAAGTTTCAAGAACAGTTTACTCAAACATATGGTATAAAACAATATCTTAGGACAATTAATTTTTTAAAGGCTGAGCTTATTTTCTGTGTTGCATATTTGGTTTGCAACTAACAGACTTGGAGAGGACCTTCAGTTTTCCAAGGGCAGAACACAGAGTCTAACCCTAGTAGGAGCTCGGGAAAATATGCAGAGGAATCCCTTCGTGGTTAAGTGGGAATGTGGCTCTGGACGTCAAGAGGGTGGCGTGCAGCCATCTGTCCTGAATGGCTTAAAGAGACTCCAAGTGCTTATTTATTTATCGCAAACTCTCTCTTGCCTGTAATTTTACTACTGATTCTGAGGCAATAAAGACAAATTGTTCAGCACCTTCAAAATCTTTCACATGTTTATTTCACCCAATAGCCATCTCTCTTTATACAAGACAGTCTCATTGAAGTTTGACAGATGAGTATATGTTCAGTTAAATGATCAATATTTAATTTATCCTCTTCCCTGTGAACATCTGCAGTGGTTTTGTTCCTATTCTCAGCATGTGCTTTACTGTCGCTTCTCCACTCAGTCGGTTGGAACACAAGGCTAGCAGGGCTGAGGCTGCAGGTTTGTGCCACAGTCAACCAGTTTGCTCAGGTGGAAAATCAACCCTTTCAGTGGTCAGAGGCCACCCTGTTGTCTCCATTCAGGCACCTGGTTAATACACATCACAAGGGGGAATAGTCAGGGGTGTAAAGTTAAAAAGTCTTTACCATTGATGGAAAAACCACTGCAAGGGTCTGAGCCAATGCACGTGTGATACATCACAGGAAAAAGCCCCTGGAGATTAAAGCAAGCTTCCTTGATATTTTTCCTTCTGGAATTAAAAAATAAAAGCAGTAAAAATCATCCCCGAGGAGGGCAAATGTCTTTTTCTTCCCAAAAAGATATGATCTAAATCATGTTAATTGATTTCAGTCAAATCTTCTCATGCGTGGCTTTGGAATCTGTCTTATAAATTGACTAATCACTAACAAGAATGTAATATAACATTGGTGACTGTTATAGTAATTTCCCTGTTTTTCTACCATCCTGCATTTTCCATAAAATGTTTCAATAATTCTAATAACCTAAATCTTCAAGAAAAGTAGTAATCAGTTAATAGGCCAACTTTTCTTCTCTGTGTCCCAAAAAGTTTTCTGGAATTACAAGATTTTAGTTGATGCTTTTAAAATTAAATTCAAGGCTGGCCAGTTAGCTCAGTTGGTTAGAGTATGGCCTTGTAACACCAAGTTCAAGTGTTCAGTTCCCTGTACTGGCCAGCCTCCAAAAAAAAAAACCTATATATATTATATGTATTATAGTTATATAATTAAATTCAGTTAGAGAGTTGGGCCAAATAATCAATAAACAAACAAATAAAAGGGAAAAATAAAGTATCAGTATACTAATTTTAAGATACTTGACAGGGATTCTGCAAAAGTTTTCTAAGTAATTTATTCATCAAAAGACACATTTTACACCAAAATTTCACATACAACCATTTAAGAATTAGAAAATATTCACTTAAACATCTAAATAAATATATTAGATGTTTATTTCCACCATGTATTTAAGAATTAGAAAATACTAACAAGTGTACTAGATGATTGCTTCCCCTCAAAATATTTTATGTATGTATTTGTTATATGTGTGAAATGTTATGCTTTTAATTTTAGTACTGAAATGCAGAACCACTACAAAACCACTGTTAGTCATATTTTCATTCACTCATTTAATTCTGACTAAAGTGTTAATGCTTGTATAAGCTCTAGATAAGTTGCATTCATCTTACATTATAGGGCACACTTGTAGGAACTAAGTGAGTTTTTGTCAATTGTTGTCTAGGGTCTGATGACCCCAAAACACTTGATTTTGTAAATATGAAGAGCAGAAAAGGTAACTTCTGACCTGAATGATTATTTTTCTTCATGTACTGCTGTTTAAGGAACACTTCTCCACTTATTCTCCTGGGTTTGGATTCCTCTCCTTGAGTGTGGATATCCGTCAGACCATATTCATATTGTACCTATGCTTTTCTTTTTAATTGTTGACTTATCAAAATTTGCCTTCAGTTTTATTCTAATGTCACAATTAGAAAACACTGTGAGCAAACAGTCCCTTTTGAGGGCTGGTAAAAATAAAAGAATCTTTGCCAGGTGAATATGCATCAGGCTAGGGCAAATGGAAGCAGTTTGGAGCACTCCCAGCAGAAGTTAGGGCTGGTTCCATTGCTACCACCGCTTCCTACACTTGAGAAGTTCTGCACCTGTTCATTGATTGATTCATTCATTCATTCATTCATTTAACTGGTTTGAATTGAGTATTTATTATGTGTATTCACTAGGGAAATAATCATAAGCAACATGAGAAACAGCCCCTACCCACACAGGGCTTGCTGTGTAGTGGGAAAGGAAGATGTTAATCTAATAAGTCAGCAGACGGGGTAGGCTTCAGTGTGATAGGTGCTGCTGACGGCAGTCTGGGTGCTGCAAGACTCTACTGTACCAAAGGGGATTTGATTCCACGAAGAGGTACCAACTGGCCCAAGGTTTCAAGGATGAGAGCAGCTAACCAGGCAGGAGAGAGAATATCATTCCAGGAGCAGGTACATGTGTGAACCAATCCCTTCATTTGGAACCCACAAAGATGGTGACACAACTCTCCAAATGACGAAATTTGGTTTCTGCCTGTTTTCAGGAGTTTGTCGTATTAACTAGTCCTGTAAGGTTTTTAGGGGTGCTCAAGCTATTGTTCTTTAAGTGGTAAATCTAATAGGCAAAGAACCGTGATCAGATTGTTCTGAAAATGGAGATATTTAATCAATGGTATGAAAAATCTCTGAGTAAGATGGAATTCACCTCTCACTGTGCCTTCACATCTCAGATATTGTTCAAAGGCTGCATCTATTCTAACAGTTTTCCTAGCATCTACCATCTGTGTCTTAGAATTCACATAAATAAATTTGTTTTCCTTAAAGAAACAAAATATTATGTGAACTACAAAATGTGTAAACAGGTGTTCTTCAATAAGATATATTTTTTCCAATGTGATTTTTGCTACTATTTAGTGTAATTATTACTAACATCCCACCCATGTTATAAAGGATCTTCTTAGAAAGACAAAAAATAACAGATTTCTTTTTGAGAACAAAGAATAAATTAGTATTCATGCCATATGTTTTGTTTATGGGATATTAAATACAAATAATTACATATTATATTAGGTCAGACAGCACGTGCAGAGGAAGAATTCTAGGAAACCCTGACAGCAGTGGAAAAACCTGCCACTTTTGCCTGAATTTTTAGTAATGGAAAATGGAACAGGGGAGGTAGATGCAGTGAGCTGGGTAGCTGGTGCTGTGCTGGACTCTGTGGCCCCTACACGCTCTTGCCAAGACATTCATGTGAGGTTGCCATCAACTGAGAACCTTGACCTGGAAAATATCTTCAGCCTTTGCCTCTCAAAATACTAGATGGGTCTTGCCTAGCCCTAGATGATCGCCCTTCAGTTTTTCTCTTCTGTGTACTTACCCAAACCTCAGCAGCTTCCTGAGGCTGCCATTTTTTGATATGTGAATTCCATTTACCTTTTGCTTTATGCCCTAGTCCCATCCCACCCTCATTTCTCTCACCCACAGCTAAGTCTAGTTCCTCAAATGGAGCCACCAACACCACCACTATTTGGAAAAGAGACAAGATGCTTAATTCACTTAAAAATTAGACAGTAATTCATTTGCCTTTGAGGCCCTACGTTTCCTGGATTCTTCTATTAATGTGAAAACATCTCTGAGATAGTGCCAGTATTTTCAATTTTAACACAATATTTTCCAACTGGCAATATTAGCTCATAAGGAAGCGGGATAAAGGAAATGTTCTTTTTGGCAGGGGGAGTGTGGCCAAATGAGCTCATAAATGGTAGTGAAGTTGGGGGGAGGGGGTCCTTTTAAACGTCAAAGTGTAATGAAGCACTTTGAGGGTTTTAATGTCTTGCAGAAGTCAACATTTCCTTTAACATATATCTGCGTTTTTAACTTTAAATAAAGTTGGTCTGACTGGAGAGCAGGGACAAAGGGGGAGGTTGATGACCACGGTGAAGACAAGCAGCATCTACTTGAACAGGAGAGAAAAATGAGTAGCACAGGAGCAGCTTGTAGGGCCAAGGACTGGGGGACAGGGAGAGATGTGTATCTGCCATCCCAGAGGAAATGAGCCAGGACAGGGGCTGGGAACACAGTCTGCAGGAGGAGCCAGGACCAGGCAAGCTGTGTGTGTGGTCAAGGTAACGAGAGGACTGGACTCCAAAAGCACTTGGTGTGCTTCAAACACGTAAAGGATTTCTCTGTAGGATTAACCCCCTGAAACTATCTCGGGTTGCAAACAACACTAGCCTATACCCACCCCAATGTGTGTAGGCTGGAATGCAGTGGTCACAATGGGGAAAAAAAAAGAACGTGAGTTTAGGAATTGCGGGAAGTGAAGCATTGAGGCCCATCCTGGAGATGTCGCCCACACCCTCCGGTTGCCTTCTCTGTTGCTGGAGATCTACCCAAAAATAAAACAAGGAGCTTCATGCTGTTCATCAGGTAAAGCTCCCCCCTAAAAATATCAAGAACTTGGTGGAAGATCCTGTAAATACATCTTCAAATTAAAGCAGTAAGGTCTAAAAGCATCATGTTGAAATGAGAAGAAGTGAATGTAATTTTATTGGTTTTTTCTTTCAGTCAAAATTCAGTGTTAATTTTAGAGGTGACTCAGATTGTTTCAGGCATCCTTTATTAGCAACAAGTCAGAATCCTTAATTATGAGTAACTTTGATGCCACAAAGAAAATAATAGGACTTTTCCAGAGAGGTTTCATAAGTTGAAGACCAAATTATTTTAATACGTGAGAGTTTCCTTGCACAGAAGAAATACTCTGCTTTAAAGATGGGGGTTTTTTGTTGGTGGTAGTTTGTTTGCTTGTTTTAGATTTTGTATTTCCAGAAAATCCCATCTACTGATATAATAATGTAAATAATTGAACCACATAATAAAGCATATATGTAATTGATCAAATCTATTTGACTTGGGAGATGACTTAATTTCTTAATGTTTGACTTTAAATGTAAGATGCTAATTTCCTTTTTTGATTGATCCCTTTTGCTTATGGAAACCATACACTGATTAGTGGTGGCCCTGGACTGATCTGGTCTAGTAATTATTATGAAGCGAGATGAGCAAATGACCTAAGCTAGGCCATCCATGGATCCGAGGAAATCCACACAGTTGTCCTGCCATCCTGCTGACTACCCTTGGAGATAACAATGGAGAATAAGGTGGCTTTGATGATAGAAGCTCATTACTTTTCATTCTTTTCAAGTTATTTGTGCTACGAATAGATTCAAGGAAACAACGAGGCAATGAAGTACACTAAGCTATAAAATCCCTAACTAGACAAATGTCGACATTAAGTATACCTACTGTAGATCGGCCAAAATCAAAACAATTAGTAGGCATTATTAAAATCCAGCTTTTAAGAATCAATTTCCTAGAAGATGAGGGTCCAATAGTTGGGTTACCTAATAATTTTCATCCACTGAGATAATGAATATGTAGTATAAAATTATCATAGGCATCTACTCTCAGAACTGTATGTTAATAGTTTCATTATATTTGAAGAAAGCCCTATTATTTGAAACCATTGCTTTAAAGAGCATATTAACTCTTAAAATCCCATAAGAAGATGCTATTGTCTTTGTTTTATATAAAAGATTCTGAGTAAATATGTTCTTGGTGGTTGTTTTTTTTTTTTTTTTCTCTTTGAAGATTTACCTTGACATTCACTTTAACCTCTTTTTATCTCCACATAAATATTAGAAGCAACCATACCACTCAGTGATACTTCTAAGCCCCATGCTCTACTCCAAACAAAACTATTTTAAAAGTGTATTTATCATATATTTCCAAACCATGCTATACAAAGAGCTCTAGAGTGGTGCTCACTTGCTGAGGTGCTCAGATTTGCTTCCATCTTATAAGGCAGCTCACACTTGGCCTGGTGAGTCCTGTTTTCTTCCTAAAGCCAACTGTTAGGTACAGTTGGAGATACCTAATTGGTAATGTTAATGAACTCACATACCAGGGACTGTTCTAAGGATTTTACATATATTAATTCATTTCATTTTCACATCAATCTGATGATCTAAGTATTGTCATTATTCCCATTTTTGAGATAGAGAAATTGAAAGCACAGAGAGGTTAGTTCAGAGGATGTGGGATTCAAACCCAGCCTGTCTGACCCCAGAGGCTGGCTTTCAATGACGTTGCTGCCTCTGAGATTCTCACCCTGGATGTAAGAAACTTCAAGCATTTCTGAAAACAAAACAAGTATGATAAAAGGCTACCCAATTGTTCATTAAAAACAACCCAACTTGGTTGTTAGAAAAAGGGCCGCACTCACACTTTTCTCCAAGGATACCATGGGCAGGTGCCAGTCCCACTGTGCCTCTGCAGCAGGTTTGCAGGGTTTCTCCATTAGAAAGGTGTCCTTCTGTCCCCCCAGAGGCCCAGAGCCAAAGCATTGCAAGGGTGGACAAAGTGGCAACTCTAGACATTCTGAGGGAAATGCCCTTTCTTCAGTAACAGTGTTCATTACAGGCAGTAATTCTAACTCCAGGGAAGCACGTGCTTCCCAGAGGTGGTATCTGCGAGTCTAGGGGGCCTTGCCCCACTCCCACCCTCAGCAGGAAGTTGGCTGGGGTGTCTGAGCATCAGCGTTAGAATGTTCTTCAGAGTAGCCAAAATCAGCTTACACTTTTTTTGTACTTTCATTTGGGGCATACTGAGCTGGAACAGTAAAGACATTTTCTTCCCCCTTCTCCTATCACTAAACACACACACACACACACACACACACACACACACACACACACACACGCATGCACAGACAACTGGTATGAAAGTGATGCAGCATGCGGCAGGAATTCAGCATATGAATTTGGGAGGGTCACTGTTCAGCCCGTAACTGAGCCCTAAGAACTGTGATACCATGAAGACCTATGATATATTTATAAATTTGAGAAGATGGTGCAATATCATTTTAATTGCTTACTTACATTAGCAAATAGATGGATTCATTTGGAAAAAAAATCTGGATGTAGGTTATTTTATTTGAATTGGGGTTTATTTTTCACACCAGTTTTACTCAAGTCAGTTAGCAGTCTCCACGTTATCTCCCCTTTCCAACAGCTGACCAGTTCTATAGATTTGCAAATTCACAAAAGCAGTAATCCTGGGTTGGGCCCAGACCATTTCCTGGCAGTGAGGTTTCTTCCCTCAAGCCAGAAAAAAAAAAAAAAAAACCTCTTTCACAGTAGATAATCCTTCATCTTTGCAGTTTATCACCTTTAAAACCTTGATGTGAATAAGCTCTTTGACAATGCCAAAGTCAAAATAGTCTTTTGTAAATAAGTCAGCGAAGCCTGGCAATCTGTGAAGCCAAACTTCCAAATATTCAAGTAAAAAGTGTGTGGTTCCTTTTTTTTCCCCTCCCTTCTAAAATGTATATCTTTGTGAATTTAATAAACCTCTTTGATCATTGGAAAAAACCGAGGCACACAGATTCAGAAAGGGAAGTTGATAAGAGGCAGTGAAATTTAAGACAGAAGATTGACCCCAGAGAACTAAATATCCAGAAAAGAGAGCTGAGATAGAAAACTGAGTGGAGGGCAAGAGAACAGTAACTAATTTTCTTTGAAAGTGAATGGGAAGGAAAGCTGAAAATAAAACCACGTCTTATTTTTCAATACCTGCACCAAGAACTGGCTTAGGTAGAAAAACACCTTAAATATGTTGCTGGTTGGATTCTCATCCTTAGACTTGAAGCCCCTCACCTGGTGCCCATCTCCCAAATTCTACTGAAACCACTACCCCCCTACCCTACCCCTAGAGGGTATATCAGCTGTAGAAAAAGATCCATCTTCTTCATAGTTTAGACAAAACAGATATGTTTTCATAAGAATTTTGAAAAAGTGTTTCAATTCAAGAAACATTAATTATCTAGTATGTGGTAGATAGTGTTCAAAATGAATTTCTGCCCTCCAGGAAAGAAAAAGCCCAGGACAGATGAAGGTTTCTGGTCTTAGCTCCAGCTCCAGACCGGCTTGGCTGGCTGTGCAGGGCACCTGCATTTCACGCTGTTCTGTTCTTTTCATCCTGTTTGGATGGCCGAGAAAGGACAAGATGCTGCAGCCCTTTCCTGAAGCAGATTTGGTTGTTACAAACTCAGATGTAATACATTTGTTCATCCTTTCTAGAACTTACTTCCAAGTCTGAATATTATCTCCCAGATTATCATCTCCTCTGTCTCTAGGACCCTCAAACCTTACATTCCACAGCTTGCCCCACCCAGGGAGGAGGTTAATAACAGGGAGACAGCATAGGCTGGGCAGTAAGATGCCCACCTGGGGACACCAGCACTTTTAGTTCTGAGGCCTTGGACCAATGATTTGGTCTCTCTTTCAGCCTCAGTTTCCTCATGCACAAGTCAGAGTGTTGTTGTGAGAATCCAAGAGGAACATGTATGTAAGTCACTGGACATGGTGAAGGCGGTCAATGAATATTAACTCCTGGAAAATGAGGCTCACAAGCGTTGCCTCCCATGGTTTGTCACCTCTTTTCCCCTGGGTGATGGAGCCGCCAAAGATTACTCAAAGCCTATCTCTTCTGAGCAGTGAGAAGCCCTGAAAAGGGGTTAATCTCCCAGAACCCTCAAGATAGAGTCATTCCTTCCATTTGGGAAATTAACCACAAATTGGAGTTCTCTTCCCGCATTTATTCTCCAGACCAGGAAGTTACAGGAAGAGAACATAGGTGGGGTTTTTGCTAAGTATGGCTTAACAAGTTTAACAATAGGCATTCAATAATGCAATTTTCAAGAAGTTAAGTTGATCCACCAACAAAAGCTTGATCTTAGCAAACATTCTCTTCTTACAGCAATTTCCCAGTATCTTTACATATCAATCAGTAACCTGTCTGTCTTTGAGCCAGCAACCTTGCTGTGTTACAGTTCTTTATCTTACAACAGAGACTATATAGCCTGGGGAAAATTTCCTGTCCTTTCCAAGATCAATATTTGAAACTGCAAGGCTTTGGAAAACCAGATCCTGTGAAGTACATTTGTTTTATGCATACCTCAAATCTACCCCCATTTTATTTATTTAAAACAAAAAGCAAAAGCTATAAATCAGGTTTTCACAGTTAAGACAAAAGCACTTAAAGCAAAGTTGGTATCATTTAGCATGGCAAGTCCTCTTAATTTACTTCAGGTAAGGACTGATGATGTCATCATCTCAGAGTGGCTGCATCCGCATCATTCCAGGTGCTAATTAGGTGTAATTACCTTGTTGAATCTCAGGAATGGGATTCTGCTCCTATTGATTCTGAGTTGATTCTGAGTCCAGAGAGTTTGTTAATGTTCACCTGTCCAGGACATTACTGTTTTTAAAGCATCTAGTCTTTTGTAAAATTTTTAATCAATTACAAGTCTTTTGTTTAGGAACCAGATGTCTCATCCAAGTTACAAACACCTTCTTTAAGGCCAGGAAAATTTAGAGAACTGCTTTTGTAGAGAAGATGTTATTTCCCCCTTTGTGATCATGGTATTCCTCATAAAATCATTGGTGATCAATATCTTGATTGAAAAGGTCTTACTTTTCTTTGTATAAATCCCATGCTGCTGGGAAGGCTCATCCCCAGGTGGTGATCTGTCCCACATTGGGGGGGTGGGGGGAAAGATGAACAGGAGGATGAAGCAGCAGTTAGGCCAAATTAAGGCAACATGAAAGAGGGGTCAGCACTTAGAAGCGAGACATGCTATCTTATATCCAAAATTCTAAATTATATCCAGTTATAAAGAGAGAGAGTTAATTTTCATTGAATTTATAAAAATAGCCACATTGCCATAATAATCATAAGGATACTTAAAGTTATTAAATTTGGGGGGGGATAAAATAGGGAGAAAACAAATACTTTTATCTCTGTTTTAAATGATATTTTAACAAACTGTTGTTAGTTATAGATAGCTTAAGAGAGAGAGAGAGTTTTTTTAAATTTGGAAAACAAAACATTAAGAGAACCAGCAGTGTTTTAAAATAAGTAAATTGTAAAAACCCATACTTCTTTTTAATTAGTTCACTAATTAACTTTTGTTGTTTTGACATTTGTGAACAATTTCACAAATCCATCAGTTTCTTCATCAGAATTTTGGAACTTTAGCTTAAAGCTATGAACTCAAAGTTTATCAGGAAACTGTACCTATCAGAGTTTTTTCATGAAATATTTGAAGACATAACATTTTAAAATTATAATTGAACAAAGATTATGACTGGTAGCATTTATATCAAGACACAGATATTTAAGAACCTTACAAGATTTTGGAACACATATCCATAACACCTTCAGTACTGACAATGCTTTCCTATATAGTCTAATTTATTAAATAAGCCAATTAGTTTTGATACATTTTTTATATATTCTTTGAGAAGCTCTGGGGCCTTTGGAACTCCTCAAAGTTATTTTAAACCAAAAGGTTGCTTTCAGTTTTGAAAAGCCTTGTCAAATAACAAAAGGCTTAAAACAGTTGAATAAAATCACAAATTATTACAAAAAGTAAAACCAAAGTGACAGAGGGTTTCAAAGGCAGAGAGCACAAGAAATTATCATGAAATAAGTTTCTTAAACCAGTTGTCTAAGGGACAAAGAAAACCTTTTACAATTTTGTATTAAGAGCAGTCAAGTGAAAAGACCTCTAGTAACCTGTTTGATTAGTAAACCCAGGCAGTGATGTATGCTGATAAGAACATTTTTATACATTCAGATTAGTAAATAGGCGTCCATTTATCAGAGCAAATTATACAAAGCCCAGTTTGAGTTTTAGCTATTTTTACCAAATATATATTTATGGTTTCCCAGCCAAAAACTTGGTGTATTAGATCTATACCCTTATCAGTTAATGATAACTAGGGCCTATGCAATATTGGGCATAGGTTTCTTTTCATTAGCCATTTGGGGTCCCAGGTTTCCATGTGGCATTTGGAGCCACATGGAGCTAAAGACAGAGGGTGGTATTTACAAAGATAACGTCTAAAAGATATTGTTTCTCCCAGCATGGCCAGGAGGCAGAGCTGAGATAACAAGGAGACATACTGACCTAGAGACAAATTTAGGTAAAAGGTTTAAATCAAACTTTGAAAATATATTTATCAAAACTTTAGAAAATTTAAGTCACGTGAACTTGAAAAGTATACTTATTTATTTAATGAGTGTGCATTAAATATAAGCCAATTTGATACCTTGCAGAAAACACAATTACACATACAGACATGAACATATAGACATAACATACATCTTACACACGCATATATGCAGACATAAACAACAAGAACAAACAAGGATCTTATAGGTTTTGTTCAAGATGTAAAAAAAGCTCACCAGCAAAAAGGACAGTCAGGTTTAGATTGTTATTTTTTTTTAAAGACTTATTGGTGAGGCCTTACCCTGCCTTAAAGAAAGCAAGATAACAAATTTACATTGTAAAGGAAAGTATGCAAGACTTTTCAAGAAGATGCAGAGAAGATTTTTCTTCCTTTTAAGAAAATAGAATAGAATTCTACCATAGGATTTTGTGAAGAAATACATAGATGAGACTAGAAGAGAATTTAGAAGTCTGTTTAAGATAACCAGCTGGATGCCAGAAAATTTGAGACCATCTAGTTAAACAGGTAGATTTTAGGTTAGTTTTTGTCTCTCAAATGAGGTACTGAGCTTAAGGGCTGAGCTATTGAAAGCTATTTGACTGTTGAAGTTTTTTAATTTACCCCAGGTCAATTTGGAGCTTGTTGTCATTATTGTCATTACTGGTGGTCTGATGTCTGCCATCCCCAGTGAGATGGATTAAGGTGTGATGGTGAGGCATTGAGATTTTGGGATCAGATTCAATTCATCATCTGGTTTGGGGTTCCATATAAGGTCTAATAACCTTAGCAGGAATCCATAGTGGGCCTGTGGGTGAGAAAACAGATGCATACCCTCTCCCCTATGTTAACAATTTGGCAGGTCCCAACAATTGTGGTCCCGTCATCAGGTGCAGAATAAAACCAAGGGTCTAGGTCTCTTTTTAAGAGGTATAAAGTGTCATTCTGTGGCCATTAATTTTTGAGAGTTACAATTTTAAAAATTTATCATAAACAGGACTTTTAGACCTGTTCATAAGGGGCCATTCCTATATTTATATTGCCTCTCCTTTGTTTACTTATTTGAGATCTAAGAAGACCATTAGCTCTTTCAACAATTGCCTGGCCAGTGGGGTTAAATGGGATTCCTGTGACAAGGTCACAAAATTGAGATGAAGCAGGACCACTCTCTGAATCCAGAACTCGTGATCTTCCCTATACATGTTCTCTCTCTAGAGAAAGACCTGGAGATTGTCTAATCTTCTTCATCATATCAAATTTCCTCTGGGATAATGAAAGACTTATAATTATAGTATGATATTATGTATCTTTTCCAGCAAAAATAAATGTTATTTATGTTGAAAAAATATTAACTTCTGTTATTGTTATTGGATGTGGTGACCCCTGATAACTGCTCTCTTAGATAAAGCAGGTATTTCTCTCTGAATCCCAAGAGTCTTCCAGGCTTGTGATCTTGTAGTTTCTTCTTTTCGCTTTCTGGAATTCTTGTCTTCAGATTCTGGGAATCAACCTCTGCTCAACCTGTCTTCGTCCAGCTTGTCCTATTCATCAGCCAGTCGCTAAGACTCCTTCTACCTTTGCTCAACCTTGGTTCCTGCCTGCAAGTCTCTCGCCAGCATCTCAGTTCAGGCCACATGGCCCATGGGAGGTGTCACACATCCCTGCAGCCTAGGCTCCAGATCCAGGGCACATTTCCCTTTTTCAATGGGCTCCATTTCCACTGTGAGCCCCGTGCCCTATACCGGGCTAACTGTTCACAAATGCAAACCACTGGCCAAGCAGAGATCACTGGCAAATTCTGAATTCAAAGTAAGTGTTTTGCCTCAGGTTACCAGTTCCATTCACATCCCTGGTCCCCTAATTTACTAGAATTTTAATCATGACAGTTTTTATGTTTAAAGCAATATGGCAAACTAGTGGACATCATTTCCAACAAAGGAAGAAAATTCCGTTTCCACTGCATGGCCTGTGGCTGACCCAGTGTGATGAGTTAAGTACTCAGCTACTCCTACCAAGCTCCTTCATAGACTAACGGATCTTCCACACGCCACTCTCTCAGCACAAGCTTGCTCTCTCTCCCTCTCTCTGACACTGGGAAATTTTCAAGTCCTTACCAAAATTCAGGAAATGCAAAATTATTTCCCTCATTTAAGCTCATCTGTTTATTATGTGTACTACAGATATGTCTTAAAAGACTCTGTAAAGAGAACAAACAGAAAAGGTTTCAAAGCAAGTGAATGATTTTTCAGAAGTCTGCATGATGCAGAAAAAGGAGCTTTAATGAAAACCATTGTGTAATCTTAGGAGTAATTTGTTTGTTTAAAGATGCTTCTAAGGTTGACTGTGGTGCCAACACCTGATTTTATAAGGACCAGTGTTACAGGCCTTGAATTTCCCTGAATCAGGTGGTTACTTATTTTGACTTAAATTATTGCTTTTAGCACCTTTCCCAGTAAGAGGGAAGGAGGAAATAACGGGAAGCCATTCGTCAATTCCAAGCTGACAGCGCCCTTACTCCTAAGCAATTTAGGAAGGCGGTTCTGCAGGAAAGAGTACTGCACAGAGTACTGACATGGGGTCCATGTAACCTACTGTTGCATAACAAATTACCCCAGAACTGACCACTTAAAACAATAATAATCATGAATTACCTCGCAGTGTTTCTGTGGGTCAGGAATTCCTGGAGCGGTTTATGTGCGTGTTCTGGCTTGAGTCTCTAATGAGGCTGCAGTGAAATGTGGGCAGGAGCATGAGCCATTGCAAGCTTCACTGGGTCTCGAGGATCCGATTCCAAGATGATTCACTCATATGGCTCATAAGTTTATGGCAGCTGTTGGCAAGAGGCCTTAGTTCCTTGCCACATGGACCTCTCCACAGAGCTGCTTGAGTGTCCTCACAACATGGCAGCTGGCTTCACCCAGAGTAAGTGATCCAAGAGAGTGAAGCCTTGGAAGTCACACACGGTCATTTCTGTGATATCCCACTGGCTCACAGGTCAGCTCTATTCAGTGTGAGAAATGACTACACAAAGGCTTGGATATCAGGAGGCAGTGGTTGTTGGGGACCAGCTTGTAGGCTAGGGACCACATGTACCACAAAGGTAAAATGATTTTATAAATTATAAGGCCTCACAGAGAAATTGGTTATTAGCACTTAGGGCTTGAGGAGGTTGTTTCTCTGTGTTTGAGCCTCAGGAGCCAAGAGCACGTTCCTTGATTTGCAGCATGTTACCACACTGGGTCTGCCGTGTCCCGCTTTTGTTTCATTTAATTTCATTTAATTATTATTCCTTTTTTTTTAATCCCTTTTTCTATTCCTCTCACCAGCCCCCCCCCCCACACACACAACAACAATAAGTAAGAATCAACTCAAAAGAGCTTGAGTTTTATCCTTCAGTGTACATATGTGTAGATAGGTATCCTTATAAGATATGCATGAGGTTTAATGGTTATTTGAAAATTTTCATAAATGAAATTGTGCCATAGGTCTTTCTCCTTCAGAAGTTTATACTCCACATCATGTTTTAATATCTACCCCATCTCTGTTTCTATATCTAGTTCACTACTGCACAGTTTGCTATAATATGCATCTGCCACCTTTTACCTGTTCCCTCCCTTACTGTCTGTGACCTAGTTCTTCTCCAGTCTTACACTCCCTCGAGCTACACAGTGACAAACGTAGCGTATACCTAGAACTTGGCCACTGATCACCACCTTTACTGCCACCACCGTAGTTCGAGCCCCATCACCTGCAGCCCAGTTATCCTGCCACCTGGTGTCTCTGTGTCCACTCTTGTTCCCTACAGCGTATTCGCAGCCAGCAGCCAGCATGATGCTTTTACAGCATGAGTCAGGTCACTACTTGCTGCATGCCTCCAGCCACCTCCCGTCATTCTGAGAGTAACGCCAGAGTATTCACCTGGCCAAAAGGCCTCACGTGGTCTGGACCCTGCTGTCTTGCAGACCTTCTCTTCCACCACGCTTCTTACTTCCAGTGCTCTTGTTACCGGACTCAGGTCCAGCTGCCCGCCCCCTTGAAAAGGAAAGAAAAAAACTCAGAAGTCAAATGGTTGGTGTTAGAAAAGCAGATGTATTCAGCTGAAGGAGATGGTAGGCTATCCTATCTCAAAGATTTACATTTACTGAGGGGTTTTTAAAGGAGGGTTTGAGGGAATGGAATGTGGGAGGTGAAAAGCAGGAGAGCAGGAGATGTGAGTTAGGAAGGGTCCGTTTCTATGAGTCAGGTACAAAGTATTGCCAAGGCCTCATCTGGTTTCTGTTCTCATCTTCGCTGCTATCTCAGGACCCTGCAAGATTTTGATTTGCACTGGTGTACTTGGCTGGTGCCCAAGGTCAGCTTCAGTCATTTGGCCTTGATCATTTCTCAAAACTCTACTAGTCTCAAAGAAAGAACTGTTAGTTTTGTAGAGAAATAATCAGCTTTTCAGGCTTGTTTTCCTACTTAGCGAAGAGATAAGAAAGTCAGGGGATGGGAAGCAAGAGTAGAGAGAAAGAAACTGTCCTTTTAAAAATCCCCTCTCCCCCCACTGCCCAGGCAGCTTTACGTCCCAACATGCCTTCAGTCCTGCTCACTCCAACACTGGCTACACTGACCTTGCATTCACTCATTCACTCAAGAATGTTAATTGAGCAATCACTATCTGCCCGACATTCTCCTAGGTGCCTGGGGCATGGCAGTGACTGAAGCAGACCATCAGGCCTGCCTCGTGAAATTTGCATTCTAAGGACCCAAAATACCGTCAAGCCTGGAAAATGCTTCCCCAGATTTCCCCTCACGTTGCTCAGGTCTCAACTTGAACGCTTCCTCCAGAGAGGCTTCCCTTACCTCCTAACCACTTTCTCTCCTCGTGTCCTGCTTTGTCTTCCATCAGACCACCTATCGCATCTGATAATGGACATTCATTTGTTTTATGCCCAGTTCCCTGGTCAGATGACAGCTCCCCAAGGGCAGGACACTTTTTTATTTCTTCCAGTTATTGGGCCAATAGCCCCAAGCCATTGACCTTTTTATGTCTGTGTTTCTGCTTCTGATGCCTTTATTGCTGTCAAAACCTCCATGGCCTCAGCTCTCAGCACCCTGCCTGAGTGACACCATCTTATTCACTGCTTCTAACCTACTGTGAGCTTAGAAGCTAGACAAACACATTTCACAATAATAGCCAGTATCTGTTGGTCCTTCTATCCTCACAATAATCCTGTTAGTATGGTCTAATATCCTTTCCACTATACAGCTCAGGTAACTGAAGCACAGAGAGTCTACATAGTTTGCTCATGGTAACTCATCTAATAAATGTCAGAGTCAGATTAGAATGAATGCAATCTTCTACAAAGCCCCCAATTTTAACCACTGTAATACATGCCTCCCCCTTTCTCGAATCACATGTAGCATAAAAATAAATTGGCATTGAGTGAGTTTCTGAGGGGCTGTCACTTCTCACTGTGTGACACAGATGCAAAGATTACTCAGAGCCCAAATATTAAAAGCAATGGGAAGCCTGAAGGGACGACACTGAGGAAAAACTCCCTCAAAAAGGGAGAAACATGGCACAGCCCTGAGTCAGTATTTGCTTCAGCTTTTATTGTAAAGACAAGGAAATCCAAGAGAAAAAACAATCATTTATCAAAGGAATGAAAAAACATTGGCTATGGGACATTCTCTGGAAAACATCTTGAGAAAGTGAGTGAAGCAGGATAAGAAATGACCTTAATGTCCTTATCTAATCTAGCAGAACATCCTTGAAGATCTTTGTTGTGTTAAGGGCTTTTGCCTTTTGAACAATCCCTGTTCTGCCACAAATCTCTTATCTACACTGAGGGTTTTTGCCCTGTGTAAGTTCCCTGGTCTTTCTCAATCTTAACATTCCTACACTCCTCCACAAGGGGACCTCTTATGAATAAAGGACATAAGCTTTAAAGCATGAGTTTCATGGTGCACCCAGTTGCTTTGGGCACATTGGATTTAGTCCTGCTAAATTTGGTTACTTGTGACTAGCACTGCATCTCAGGTGGACATGCTGGGCAGCTAAATTCCAAGTGTGTGTTTTTAGCATGTTATATAAGTGGGAGTTGCAATAAATGGAAGGCAGACATCACTTGAAGGCACACATCAAGTCCTGCAGTCTAGAGCATTCTCTTCCCCCCCTCCCACCCCCCCCCGCACAAATCATTTCAGAAGCTGGCCTCTGCAGGGCATACCCTTGTCCAGCTTCCATTCGGAGCTCATTCTCTTCCTGCACCACACGCCTCCACATCCTCCCTCCATGAGCTCTCTGCAAACTGGTTTTTAATAAGAGCTGAGGAACCTGTCCCACTCATCAGATCTGACCGACTTCTAACACCTGCCTAAGGTGGGTTGGGCATCTCTCCCTCCATCCACCTTCACTAGATTCCATCCTGCCAGTCAGAGCATATCAGTTGTGGCTCATCATGCCTGCCTCCTTGTTCTTGGAGAAGTTGACAGTTGCCACATTACTTCATCTGTGCCTCCAAATTGTGAATAGCTTTGTGGATATTGGAATGTTAGAACCTTTCTAGAATCCTATTCGAGAACAAGTCATTTATTCATTCACACAGTCCTTTATTCATTCAAACGTCATGTTTACACCCTTTCTACAGACCAGAAATTATGCATAAGTGATGAATCAGAAAATAGGGCCTTATCTCAAGGCATTCACATTCACATAGAGAGATAGGAATGTACCCAGATTATTTTAACAGAGCATTGTTGGGAATAATGGCAGCATGCATATGGAATTATGGAGGTGCTTGAGGGAAGAAGCTCCTGTTTGGGGACCAAGGTAAACCTTCCTTTTCAAATGCTGGACCTACCAGGAGGAATTGGGCCAGCAAAAAGGTGAAGGTGGAGGGAAGGGAAGGCTCAGCTCCAGCCAGAGACAGCATGACCTATGGGAAAAACAAGAATTTATGTATCACTCTGGGGCATATTGTAGAGCAAAGAGTGGAGCCAGGCGAGGCCCAGTCCAGGAAGGCCTTGACTGCCAGGCTCCAGAGCTCGCTATCAGTCCTGAAGGCACAGAAAGAACTGTAGCCTCTCAGCAGATTCACGTCAGTGTGCAATTGTGTCTTAGAAATACTCTGTTGTCTGTGTAGACTTGGACTTGCAAGGGAAGAGGGGTTGAAGGCTGTCATGGTACACGAGACCCTGAGGGGTTCAGACTATACTCTTGTAATGGGTTTGGACTCTGTAGGATGGTGGTCTGGCCCAGATGACTCCCAGGAGAGTACTCTCTGCCCTGGGCTGGTTAAGTTCTTCATTGGCGCCATCAGTGAAGTAGTTAAAGAAGCCAACGTTGGGGGTTTGACTCTAATGCAGGGTTTGTATAAATAAGATAATTCCTTGTCCTTGATGAAAGACAACCTCCCAAACCCTGAAAGGAAAATGACAAAGTGGAAAAGGCTTGGACTTTGGAATGAGAGCTGGGTTCAAATCTGTATTCTAAGCACTGGCTCCATTATCCTTGGCCAGTTATCCAACCTCTCTGATCAGGACATGTCGGGTCCACCACCAGCCGACCAGAACAGCCCTAGCCTCATTCCTTTTGGTGGGCGAGCAAATGGCCCAGGATTCCTCTTTCCCTCCCGTCCCCTTTGGAAGGAGACGGGGGAAGAGAGCCATGAAGAGAGGTGAGCACACCGCCGGCCCCAACCAGCCCAGTTAAAGGACACTCAGATGCGGCAGGGGTTCTGCTGAGCAGTTCCGTTTATTATCACACAAGCACTTGCTTTTAAAGGCAAATGGGGAAGGCAGGTTTTTTTACATCCTCCAATCAGCTTAAGGGTTACAAGAGCATGCATCCTGTCTCAATGCCTATCTATTGCAATCACGCAGTGTTCATGAGCGCGAAAGCGTGTATTTAGCCAATAAGGGCTAAGGCAAGGTTCCCGCAGACACTCCCACCCTACTTCCTCCCGGCGCCGTCTTAGGCTGCCACGTTAATCCACTTGTAATGTCACTTAAGGTGGTGTTAGTTTTTAAAGCCCGACAAGGACAGTCCTCCTCTGCAATTTTTGAGGATTCAGTTTTGCCATATGTGCACAATGCTGATACACAGAGCTGGTAGCTATTGTCATTTGCATTACTGTCATTGTCATTACCATTGCTTCACAAGGGAGGAAGAGGTGGGCAAGTGTAGCAGATGGAGTCCTGCACTGTCTCTTGGTGAGCAGGAAATGTGTCACATTGTATCAGCCGCCCATGGCGGGCATGGTAACCTGATACTTCTATAAGCAGCGACACCCAAAATACTTGCCTTTCAGGCATACTAGAATAAATCCTTCCCAATCCAATTTGCCTACCTCTGCCAGATTAACCTTCCTAAAGTACTGCTGTCCTTTCATTTTTCTGTTTTAGAATGTTCAATGGTATCCTATTACCTACTGAATTAAAATCCCAACACCTCAGCTAATCCTCCAGTCTTTGATTAAGCTCATAATAGGGTGTTTTTCCATTTCTTTTTTTCTCTGTTTCCCTAAGGAGTGGTGGTAGAGTAGAAACCTCATGGGGACGTACAAAATGAGAATGTTTATACCTGCTTTATCTACCTCAGGAGGTTGTGGTGAGGACCACATGAGACAGTATCTGTGGAAGGGTTTTGTGTGTTATAAAGCACTGTATACAAGAGGAAAGGGGACTAGCACATCTCTCAGGCATTTACTGAAGGCCTACAGTATGCCAGGAAAGTTTGTATTCTTTCTTTCAATCATTATGATCTAATATATCTATTAGATAGATATTTTTGTCCCAGTTTCACAGATTTAAAAAAATCTGAAGCCCAGCAAGGTTTAGTCATTGCTCAAAGGTACACAGCTCTGAGAAGTGGAACAGGGGTTTGAATTCAGACTGATTCTAAAGCCTGTGGTTTTCAGTCTTCATTCTAGTGCCTCATGCTTCCTTTAAAAACACCCCCTCACACCAGCCAGACAGATCTAGTCACTGCTCCAGGGACACTTTTTCTCTTTGCTGTCTATGCAAATTTTAACCCCCTCACAGCGTGGCTTAGGACGTGCCCCAGCTGTGCCTCCGTCATTCAATCATTTCTGCTTCCTCTGAGCTATATTTAGCACAAAATCATGCCATAGATAACACAAGAGATATTCTGTACTGCTGTCTGGTATTACTCTCAATTCTGAAAATATTATTCTACTCTGTGGATAATGTATAATCTTACATCACCGGTAGGTCTCTCCAAGTGTCTTGAAGGCAGAGACTACCCCTTCCCCATATGCTAGCATTCTCTCTCTCTCGCCCCCCTCCCACCCCTCTCCATCTATCCATCCATTCCTCCATCCATCCATCTACACCTACATAGATATTTAAACATTTATTGAATGAATGGAGGAATGAATGAGTTGATGAGTTTGAATAGTCTCATCTTTGTACGTCTCCTCTGGGGCCTCCTCTTTCCAGGGAGCCGACTAGCTTATCTACTGTATATGTACCTTGAAAGCATTATTTTCAGGCCCAGAACCTGTGGGAAAATTCACACAACCATAATCTACTTTTACAATGTCATGGCTATGATCACTAATTAAAATGAATGAAGAAACCATTCATGAAAATGCCTCTACTTTGCCACCACTTCTTTTTAATAAATGCATTTCCATTTTTGGTGACTAAGCAAAGTCACTTAATAAAAGTAACATTTAGCAAGAAGATCTGCCCAGAGAGACTGCCCTCTTTGCACGGCTGCTCCCTGCTGAGCACAATGTGAGGATAACATCAATCATTTAGTGTTTAAGAGTCCACTGGCTGCTTCTAATGATCCAAGTGACCCAAGATTCAGCAACCTGTTGATGTCTTTAGGCCACTGTGTCTATAGGAGATAGACTATTTGGGGATAGTGTGCATGAAGATACCATTTCTTTTTAAAAGACTATCACTACGATGAGTCTACCAGTTCTTCTGTATCATTTTAGTCCCTGGAAGGCATTGTATCAGGCCCTCTCATTTCAGCCCCACCCCTCCCACATATGCCTCAATTCTGTCTGGATGGCAGCCAGATCCCAAACCAACAGGGGTATGAGAAAGGGAGCATTCACACCAGGTCTTTCCTCTCCCAGAAGGACTGGGCACACAGGTGTTTAAGGCCAGTGGCCAACCACCAGGAGGGCCAGGCTTTCAGAAACAACAAAAGGCAGCTGAAAAGACCTGACCCTGCCCAGGGCTGTGTTCTTGTATTATTTCCTCTGCTCCCAGATGCAAACCTAGAGGAAGAATGGGGGAATGGCTCTTGAGAACAGAGGAGAGTTCTTTTTCTGATCAATAAACTTTGAATCAATCAAACTTGATTTCTAAATTGACTGTGAAATTACCAAAACGGTTTTGAAAAAGATACCTTCAACTCCTTAGCAGAAATGGGTTCTTTTTTTTTTTTTTTTTTTTTTTGTGACTGGTAAGGGGATTGTAACCCTTGGCTTGGTGTCGCCTGCACCACACTCAGCCAGTGAGCGCCCCAGCCATCCCTATATAGGATCCGAACCCACAGCCTTGGTGCTCCCAGTGCTGCACTTACCTGAGTGAGCCCCGGGGCCGGCCCAGAAACGGGTTCTTAAGAACAAATGGAGTTCAGGTATGGAAAATCAGGGAACATTCCATTTTTACAACCTGAATCATGACTATAAATTCTGACCCTTCTGCATGTATTTGGTAATTATTTTACTCATGTCCATTCCCCCACCCCCCACCCCACCCCATCTGTGTTTTCCTCACATTTTATCTTTAGCTGCTAGTCTCAGAGTGCCCTACGGAGTAACAAGAGACAGAGTGGTGAAGTAGGAAGAGTACAGTCTCTGAGGTTAGAAGACCCAAGTCCATGGAGTGTTAGTTACTTAAATGAATGAATTCCCAAGTACAATGCATTTGCACCCAGTGATGCACTATCTTGAACCCACTCCACTTCTCAAGGTCAAATGTTTTCCCATTGAGTCTAGAGATCTGGCATGTTGCTGTAAGTTGCAGAGCCTACTTGGATAGCAAGCCATGCCCCTAACTTCTGTCACCTCCCCCAACCCCATTGCCAGTCTGCCCTTGAATGCTCCTGTAGTAAGGATCAGGCTGGGCCCAGCTTGCCCTGTCTGGCTTCCCTGCTGCACCCTAGGTACACATTTTCTAAGCTAAATCTGATTTTTCTTTCTTTCATTTTTTTTCTAATGACCTGTGCAGCAATTGATTTAAGTGTTTTGTATTTCGGGCCAATTTGAGTGCTTAGGGAGAGCAGAAGCCAATTCTAAAGTGACTTTTGTCCTTTGGACATTGTTGAATGAAACATTGTTTCTGTTTCATTCGTGCCCTTGATTCTGTTTTTAACTGATAGACTGGAGACTACACCAGCCTCCTCCAAATGCGGCTCCTGTCCCTGCTGCCCTTGTCACATTCCATCCTCAGCCATACCAGCATTTAGCCATGTGGGAAGCCCAGGAGGTGCAGGATTTGGCTTCTGCTGGTGAGCAGGGCCTGAGCTCTTCCCCAGGGTATTTCTGCAGCATCCCGTCTGAGAGGCTGATATCACAGCTTCATTCTGGCACAAACCTTGTGGGGGTTGTTTCCATCTGCCACTGAGCCTCAGAAGATGCATATGAGGCACTTTTTATTGATGTTATTGGCTATATCTCCAGAGGGAAAAAGTGCTCAAGGGAACTTTTTGACTCTTGCCATCTATGGGAAGTGACATGTCGTGAAGTGTTTGGTTGGGGCTGTTTCCATTCATCTACAACCTGGACCTGCGGTGACCACCTCTGTCTGTCTAATGGCTTTCAGATGGCCCTTCCCAGATGGACATCACCATGCTTTAGATTCACCCATGTGGGCGAGTTGGGAAAGAGCCTTATTAGGATATTTAAGCACATTCTGGACACTCTTATGCAACCTTTCTACTTCTGTGATGGGGCCTGTGGGTGTTTGGGGTCTGCCACAGCAGCCCTCATTAGGTAGAAGTGCAGGTGAGAAGGGCATCTGAGGAGCAGGATGGGAGGGAATGTGCAGAGAATAAGAGAAAGGATGCGTGCCTGGGGGTGTGCAAGCTGAAGGACTGTAGATTAATCCTCTTGCAATTGCTGGATGAGGGGATGAGTCACGGTCAAGGCCAGGACAGTGAAGGAAGCCAAGTGAAAACTCCCAAATGCCTCCCTGAGTGCTATGTTTATAGGCTATACTTGCAAAAAGCAGTCTTCTTTAACTGGTATTATTACAATAATTGCTTTACATTTAAAAGATAATCCTCTGTCCAAAAGTAGCACTAAACTGCTCTTCAGATTTATGGGAAGGAGGATGTTGAAAGTGCTGCATCCTTAGATGGTTTGGGCCAGAATGAGTGAATGTTCCAGTTCTGCTCCAAGTCATTGCTTTCCAAATGCTAGATGGGCTAAGTTCGAATTACATTGGGCATAATCAATCAATCAATCACTTCATCACACACACAGACTCTTAGTTCCCTACCCCATTCTATTGAGACAGAACCCAGGGGAGACAGGGGAATCAGGACCCAGGAATTTAGATTTAACAAGTGTCCTAATTCATTCCACAGCATATCCAGATTGGAAAAGTACAATCTGACCATGTTCCACCTCCTGCCCCTCTGCTGCAGTCCCTGAGGAAGACATGTGCCCACAGAGGAAGCAGGTGACTCCTCATTCCCAGGCACAGACCTGGTGAACAGGGCAGGGCTGGGCAGTGAAGAGCTCCTTCCCTGAGTTCCATCAGCCTAACGTGCCAGAGCCCAAGGAGCTGGAAAGAGTGCTTTTGCCTATTTCGGCCCCAGCTCCCAAGCCCAGAGCTTGGGTCCTACCTCTCCATGCAAGGAAAGGCAGCAACTGCCAGCTGATGCCAGAGAGAACCTGAAGGGAGCTCAGGCAACAGCATATTTGTGGCAAGTTCAGACTCAGTAGAGGGAGCAGGTGGAGGCAGGGAGCAGTCGTGGGACTGACCCAACCTTGACGTGGCACAGTGACTGCACCCGCAAGCATGCAGTGTCCTCATGGCCTTCTTGGAGAGGAGGAAGGGGCAGGCAGTAGAGAAGATGGTGGAGACGGGTAGTTAGGCCCCTGCCCGGATGCTTCATAGGAGCCATTTTAGACCAGCTTTTGCATAACGGTGACAATGGGCCAGGTCGTTCCCTACACCACTAAAGAGAAGTGTCTCCATCTCACGACACTTCTAGGGCCAGTGGGTTGTCGCTATTCTTCCGCAATCATAACACTTTGCTGTTTCCCACTGGTGCTTAGATAAATGACCGTGAGCTCTCCGGATGGTACTTACCCCATACTTTAGTGTCACAGGATAGTCGCACCAGTGTCCTCAGCATGCCACCATTCTGGCTCTGTCCCTTTGGGATCCATGGAAGAGCAGACAGAGGGAGGCCCACAGAGAACCTAAGACCTAATCTCGCAGTCACCGCCACAATCACAGGTCAAAGCATCCGGGGTAGTGATCAAGGGGCATGCAGTCAGGCTGGGGCCCAGCACCCTTCCTAACAAAGGACACGCTCAGAGCTGCACGAACTCAGGACAGCCCACACAGGCTGTGTGCCTCAGTCCCCCACTCAAGATGTTAAATGCTAAAAATGGACTAATGCAGACTTCTAAAACAGACTGCTCCAAAAACTGCCTCAAGAAATAGGAGCGGTGATTTCATAGGAGAGTGTTTTAAAACACAATCAACGTGGGAAAATATTTGCCATGTATATGATAGCAGCAGGCTTAACACAGTGCCGGGCACACAGTGACTACTCAATAAGTTGTAGTTATTGCTGTTCTCATTAAAACAGAGTTTTACACAAGCCATCAGAAAAATAGGGGGGAAAAAAGAGTTTTTGCAGACAGTTCACCAAAGAAATGTATATGGCTCACAAAGCATATAAGATATTATCCTCATTAAAAATCAAATAAGTATAATTAAAATGATTAAACACCATTTCCCCACACATTGAATTGGCAAAATTTGCTTCATATAGATCTTGGTGCAGTAATTCCACTTCTAGGGAATTCATTCTAGCAAAAAAATAGAATGTACACAAATATTTATCTATAGAATGTTCCTCACACCGTTTTTTTAAGAAAACTTTGACAAACACAGTAAGGCAGTTTTGCTTGTGGGTAGACAACAAAACTCCACATTATAGAATTTAAAGTTCAGCTGAGAGAAATAAGTTTGGTTTGTATTACTCTTTCTCCTGCTAGTATACACATATCATAGGGACAGAAAATGTTTATGTGGATTCACCTGCCTCCAGAGAGAAATCTATAGAGTCTTTTCTGTACACACGCCGACAGACTCTGGGAGAGGGCCCCTAAGTGACACCAACAGGGCTGTTAAAATTGGGGAGGGGGAGTAAAATGGTACAAGAGGTGGTTTCAGAGAGCACTTCCAAACATTGCCATCCATGTTTGCACTTAGAAAACCCCAAATGTAGCTTTGACTTTTAAATCACAAACCTTGGCCCCTTGGTTTTTTAAATCACAAACCTTGTATTCTTCTGATACAGATGCAGTAACCTAATACATACATGGATACAAATGCTAGAATGATTAGGACTGTGGAATTTGCTTCGTCAACTTATTTCAAATTCATTTGCAAATCCATGCATCTCAATAACTGTAAAGTCTTGGCTTAGAGTGTGATTAGATTAGGTAAACATCCATACTTTACTCCAGAGTTCCTTCTATCTAAAAATGCAATGATCCAAAACGGAGACAAAGGAAGATTTTGCGTGGAAATCGCAAGGCATAAATTTGGCAGGGTGGGTGAAGGCCTGCACTCTGGAGCCACACTGCCTGTATCTAGCCCAGGTTCTGTGACTTACCAGCTTTTTTCCATTAAGCAAGTTACTTAAGTTCTCTATGGTTCAATTTCTTCATCTGTAAATGGGGGTATAATTGTACCAACTAAATGAGTCAATGTATTTGAAGTACTTAGAACCGTGTCTGGCTTGTACTAAGGTCTCCATACAAAGTAATTATTATTATCATCATCATTATTAAATATTATTTATTAATGCATCTTCTTTACTTCTCTCTTCATTTGTTCTGAAAATAATCAATAAATTAGAGCACTTAATTTCAACCTCCTTCCTTGCTTCTAGAAATATTTGTAAGGAGGATAGTGAACTTTCAGCATGATTACCGAGGTGAGAAATATGTCTCCATGTTCCAATGCTCCTCCAAGGAAAAATGCTTAGGAGCATCAGCATGGTAACAGCAGCCGAAAGGGAGTGACACAGGCTCTTGTTCCACAAGCAGATACCTCACTATTTAAAAATGAAAAACTGCAAGTGGGTTGTTGTAGTCAGAGGAGATGAACAATGTCTTGAGCACCAGAGGCAGTTCTAGACACAAATGTAAATAAAAAAATAGTGGTATAGACAAAACACCATGAAGAAGCAGAGAGAAGAAATGGCAACGTGGATGGGGAGGAGTGTGAGCTAGTAAATTACATAGAATGTGGAGGGGAAGGCAATTTGGGAGGGGAAATTCCTAACCAGGTAAATCTTAAAGATCTTTTGCTTTACACAACTGGTTTGCAGCTCAGATCATTTTAGCTTTGTGAAAAGTATTATAATAGGAACACCTTTATTGGTATACAAGTCAACAAAACTCAAAATGATTCTGCATTGCATTTTTTAAAAAATTCATGCTTTTGATGATATAATGTACGATGCACATGTTCCAATTCATATCCCTTAATAATAAGTTTGCATGCCAGTATCCTTATCAGTTTACTGTCGTGGCACTTCATATGATAAGACTCTATGAATATAAAGGAATAATTCAAACGTGCCTTCCTTATCCTACTGGTAGAAAAAAAAGATTTTTTCCCCAGCATCAAAACTCTAAATTACATGCGTAGCTGAAGGCCTAACATTTAAAACTTCTCTGCTGTTATGCTAAAAATTGATTTAGGCCAAGAAAATTGCAGCTGGATGCTTTGCTCATATGTCACAATGGCACATATAATATAAGACACAATATAAGATATAATATAAGACACATCAATATAAGATACAACAGCCATATATCATATGTAACGGGGATATATCATTCATTCATTTAACAAATATTTATTTTGCCAGGCATTGATGCTAAGTATAATTAAATGTGCTCATTTGAATCTGGATTGTACTGTAATTTAGACTTCTTTCTCTCAATCTTTCAATAAAAGCATTTATATAAGAAAACAATCATATGTTCCTCAGTCAAGCTGATGGCTTTCCAAAAATTTGAAGAAGTAAATATACCGTTGCTCACCTACTTTTACCCACTAGTTTAGTATGCACTGGATTAGTCTTGCCCAAATCAATTATTATCACACTGTGAGATCTTTTGATGATGGAATCATTGTGACTTCTGCATTCATTAGTTGAGTAAGGAAGAGCTTTCTTTCTCTCATATATTTGTTTAGTATGGATGGTGTGTTCTTATTTTATCCAATTATTATTCATTTTGTTGCTCAAATTTTCTGAATTTATTTCCCCAGATTTGGTCAGAGGGAATATCTTCAAGCAAACTCCTATGTCATTTTGATATGTCCCTAACATTTTTTGAGCTTTTCCTTGATTTCTGACATAACAAGATGTTACAGACTCATCTTGTGTTTTCCCAGCCACAAACCTGGAAGGAGCCATTTCTCCAAGGAGCTCTGGGCTCTTTTTCATCAGGAACCCAAGCCCTGGGTACTGCAGGTGCTCATTGCTACTAAGGTGTCATTGCTGTCAAGGGACAGAGCTAGGAAATATGTGAATGTGTGCACGCATGTGTGCACACACACACACTCCCCTCTCTATGTATCTACCAGTAGATCTATTAAAAAACCATTAGCTTATACCAGTGATTCTCCAAGGGGGGGGGGGGTTGCCCCCAGGGGACATCTGACAATATCTAGAGACATTTTTGGTGATCATAGCTGGGGAAAGGGTGCTACTCATGTCTAGTGCACAGAAGCCAGGGATACTGCCAAATATCCTACAAAGCACGAGTCAGCCCACCATGACAAAGAATTATCTAATCCAAAATGTCAGTAATGCTGACGTTTAGGAACCTTAGCTTGTACCATGACATCCAATATCAATTCCACACTGCACTTTATGCTCTAGCCTGCCCTTTTCTGGCCTCCCTTAGCCGTAATAAGTAATCCTAGAATACACAGAAAGTGTGTTTCCGAATTGCTGTCCCATGCCTCAACAGAAAGATAAACATACTTAATAAAACTCAATATGTGTTTAGATGGATTTTTTAGTTTTGGTTTGATTTTTCTTTTTGGTCTGTAGCCTGAGGATAGCCAAAGTACTGTGTTCAAAAGTTACTTGGGTTGTTTTGATTTTTTTCCTGCTTATAATTAATGTATGAGAACAACTTTAATTAATGCATGAGAACAACGTGAGCTATCTTGTTGTTCTCTTCTCTACACCTGTAACTTTAAAAACAAACTATATTTTTACCTAGGTCTCTGTTCCCTGGAGTATGAAGGTCTTTAAACATAGCAGTTCTATTGGCCTTTGTGATTTTTCTGGCTAAACTTCTTATGCCAAAGGAGGTTTTCAAAATATTGTTTTTTCCTTACATATTTGCCTTTAAAAAGGAGGCTAAAATTCAAGGTTATGACAATCCCATGGTACGTCAGACCTATAGCAGGAGAGACCAGGGCATCCTAAGGCTGAGCCTAAAAGTGACTGGTCAGAGTTAAAACCCAGGGGTCAGCCTTCATGTCTGAAGTCAAAGATAAGTGGAAACTTCTGAGTATGGACAGGCTACTGCTGGGGATTATGATAGAAATAGTGCAAAATAAAATTTCCACATTTGCGGACAACATTTTTATTAGTCCATTTCTGTTGCTTATAACAAAACACCTAGAACTCAGTAATATGCAAAGAAAACAAAATGTATTGCTTGCAGTCTGGAGGCTAGGAAGTTCAAAGTCCAGGAAACACATCTGTTGAAGGCCTCGTTGGTGGTGACAGTTATGCAGGGCAAAAATGGAGAGCAGAGAGAGAGCTAACCTCCTCACTGGCTCTCCTTTTTAAAGCTATCAGAATCATGCCAGTGACCACCACTAAACCATCAAAGGATCAATCCATTTACTTGGTCTTGGTTCTCACAATCTAATTACCTCTTCAAGGCCCTACCTTTCAGTTACCATAATAGGATTTCCCAACTTCTTAACACTGTCCCAGTGGGGACCAAGCCTCAAACACATTAAACTTTGGGGGGGTACAATTCAATCCATAACAACATGTTCTTTGGAATCTTGAAATTAAAAAAAAAAAAGAAACCATGAATCTGTTATGAAATGGAAATGCAACAATAGTGGGTTTATGTAAAGTAATGCTGCTGGGGCACTTTACTTGGAGGTGATGTATTTTGAACTCCTATCTACAACCCAACAACAGATTTTTAGATGTCATCATAGAGCATAACCAAAAGGCAGGTAAAACAAGCCAACACAAAACAAAAACAAGGTGTCTTTATTTTGACGCACGCTGGCAGAAGTAAAACTAAAGAGTAGCAATTGCAAGATTCCAATTTCATTTTATTGGAAAAAATAACTATCTGAAAATTCATGCTGTCTGGAAATGGATGGGGCTGCATGAGCGGATCAGATGTTTTCCATCAGTGACAACGCCGCGACAGAGGCGGGGCAGCCCTTGTGAGGATTCGGCATGAAGCGCTCTCATGCTTTTGTGGGACGGAATGAGCAGGGTCACCTCTGAGGGTTTTCATGGTTTACTTTTTTTTTTTTAATTTGAGATTTTTTCATGCTAATGACATTGACTTAGTAAAAAGCTTTGTGGAGAAACTGCTGGCATCATGAGAGAGAGGTAAACCAAACAGAAAATCCAGGAGCCTCATGCGAGCACAGGGCTTCGTGGCGATGGGGTAAGGCCCATGGGTGAGGAAATGGAGCACATGGACCAAGCGTGTCACAGCTGAGAAGCTATGCGGGACGGGTTTTGCTTTTTCTGAACTATTCCACCATAAGTTTTTTACATTTCCCTACAGTTCTCCAGGCTACTGATTCAGATATGTTCGCACAAGATGATAAACTTGCTTTTCACACTCGGGCAGCAGTTATTCTGTGGTTGCATATCTAACATGATGTGCAGCAGTCGGCTGCTCTCTACCCTCTAGGCCCACTGTTTTTGTAGCAGTAACACCTCAGTCATCAGTTCTCTTTATGGCATCCCGGTGTGGTTAGGGAATCTGTTTTCTCCAGTGGACTCAAGCTGAGTGGTAAATATAATTCCTTTGTGAGTAGCCATTGTGCAGTGATTGAACACCATCAACATCTCCTTTAAGATACTGGTTTTGTCCCTAATTTAGCTATTATGACTTTGATGTACTTTTATAATTCTCATTACTAAAAATGAATTGACAATATGATAAAAATTTATTCAAAAATTTCTTAATACTAAAGTAAAACAGCAGGATACTTTTGTAGTACTGAAGAATGTAAGGGATCTAGGTTGATAAAAATACTTTCAGATAGCAAGAGTGATGCGTAAAAGAGATTGATTTCACCAAGATTAAGGAATCTTCTTCTTTGGAATCTTAAAAATGAAAAATAACTTGATTTTTTTGAAAATCAAGGTTGGGAAGGTTTTTAGAAACATAGTATAAAACAAATTTTGAAGTAAAATAGGTATAAATTTGGCTACATGAAAACAACAAACAAGGTTAGGAAAAAATGAATAAACTAAAAAAAGTCTGTAAATGATTGACAAAACAATAATTTCCCAAAAGGCCAATGAATTCTTACAAAGCAAAAACAATTTGTGGGCCGAGCCCGTGGCGCACTCTGGAGAGTGCGGCGCTGGGAGCGCGGCGACGCTCCCGCCGCGGGTTTGGATCCTATATAGGAATGGCCGGTGCACTCACTGGCTGAGTGCCGGTCACGAAAAAGACAAAAAAAAAAAAAAAAACAATTTGTAATCCAATATAAAAATGGGCAAAAGTCATAAACAAGTTTACAGAAGAAATATAAAAATAGCCAATACATTTATGAAAAGCTGTTCAATCTCATTCATAATAAAGTGAAAATTAAAACACGATATAATTTTTTAAAATCAAATAAGATACCAATTTCATCAAACTGGCAAAACAAAATTTAAAGGTTGACTATACCCAGGATTGGTAAAATCAGGGAAGAATTTGTTCCCATACAATTTGTCAGTAGAAGCAAAATCAGTGCATGCTTTTTGAAAAGAAACTTGACAATATTTATTAAATTTTCAGCTACCCATATCCTTTTACCTAGAAATAACACCACTTGTTGTTATTAACCAAATGGAAATGGATATATATAAAAATATACACACAATATGGTAACAGAGATATGACTTCAAATGGCACAAAGCTAGAAACAACAACTGTTCATCCATAAGGGTCAGTTAAACAAATTATGATAAATCCTCAAGGTGAAGTAATATGCAATATTAAAAAGAAAGATATTGAATCTCTTTGTGATGATTTGCAAATATATCCAATATTACATAGTATTAATCCATAGATTATAGACTTACTTTCCTTTTATCCTTAGAGTTTGAAAACAATAATGCATGAGCATTTATTTTGAACACACACAAACTCAAGTAGATTCGCCTTGTGTCTGAGGTCTTTTCTTATGACAATGCTATTACAAGCAAATTCCTGCTGGGGACAGGGACTTCATATCCTTAGCACCTATTGGTGCAGGGCATGTCTCTCTTCCATTATTGTCAAGATCCTGGAGATAACAGTCAAAACTGTTTTCCCTCACTTATTTTCTTCTAAGTTGTTCTTTAACTAAACTGAAGCTTTTTCCTGACCCTTAATTCTAGTGAAACTGCTTTAAAGGAACCCTGCAATCTCCCAATCGTCAAATTAAATACACTTTTTCGGTTTTGATCTCACATTTCCTCTTTGTGGTATTTCTTCCAGTTGACCACTTGCTTCATTTTGAATCACTGCCTTCCTGATTCCCTGCCTCCTGCAGGTGGCCTTTTGCCTTTTGCTTTAAAAATTGGCATTCCCTTGGGTCTGCTGTGGCAACTTTCCTGTCCTCATGCTATAATTTTCCAAATCCAGATCTCTCCATAGACCTTTCTTCTGAACTCCAGAACCTCACATCCAACTGGATACTTGTCACCTCCTCTTATGGCCCCACAGGCACCTTATTACATTCGTCAAGTCCAAAGTTCATTCTATTACAGTTCAGTCCAATCACTGGTTGCTTATTAACTGTTTTGATGCTGAGCAGGGATTTGGAACTTGTTTATCTCCATAGCAAGGTTCAGAAACCAAATAAGGAGGTGATTGACTCTATAACCTATTGAAATTACTTGCAACATGTGCTTATGTGCTTATGCTCTCTTATGACCCTAAGAAAAGCTTTCCTGAGTTTATCTAATTTATTCTGACATTTCCATATGACTCTCCAGGTTGCAATGTGGTTTGACAAATATTTTGTATTTGGTTGTCTCAGCAATCCTCTTCATCTCACCCCTTGCTGCCTTTTTTTTAAACAAGAAATTCATCAAGTCAATAACATTCTCAGATTCACACATATAGAAATTGATAGAGCTAGACTTCAAACTTGTGTCTTTTGACTCCAGCTCCATATATTCTTTGCAGCACACCATGCTTTCTTACCATTGTGGCGACTGCAGACACTATTTAAGTTTCTCTGGTGGTGATTTCACCATCGTGCACAGGGAAACAATGTTTGCATACGCATTCATTTTTCTCTCAAATAAATTCTTACAGCACTTTGAAGAAGTCTTCTCATTTTATAATTGGAAAAACTAAATTATAATATTGAGTTGTCTTGCCCAAGACTACCTAGGTAAGAAATGACAAAGCTAGAACGAGAAATCAGGTATTAGAGTTCCTGGCTTAGTTTTCTTTCCTTACATTTGTGGTTGATAAAAGAATGCTTCCTTGGCACATCCTGTCTACTTCTATTGAGCTATAGAATCATCCCAAGTTGCATTAGTGTATTGGGAAACTAAATGATCCTTTTTTTGCCACATAATGATTATAAATGTAGCAGAACTATAGTTTTATAAACATACAAATTGGATTTTTGATAGGCTGTTAGTGAAAAGGCAAAAATTATCTCATCATCTTTTCTAGCAGTTATTAACATTGAGCATTTCCCTTTTACCAAAGGAACATAACAAGCTGACATAACATTTCTTGTATGAATCAGAATCTAGCCCTCAACATTTAGTCAAACTATTGAAAGGGGGAAGCAATTGACAAGAAGTGAGTTTTTTCTTACAGACAAGACATGAATATTGTCATCTGGTCAACAAGACCTTTTACATCAGAATACACTGATTCATGAATACCTTGACATGTGTCCTTGGTGTGATGGAATGGTATGGGAGGGAGAGTTGACACCCAACTGAAAGCCGAGTACAACACAGTACAGCGCGATGCGGTAAAACACAAACACATTCACTTCACAGCTGTCAGGGGACACTTAAGGGGTGAGAAATGTAGCCACGGGCAGCACTAAATACACTCTGGAAAATACATGGGGCATAAACTGGACATGCTGGTGGCAGCAGAGGGAAAGTAGGGCACTTGAAGATGGTCCACTACAATTTTAGTAAGTTTAATGGTAACCTGGCTTGTCATGCTTCAGGAAAACGTAAGGACAACTAAGTGTGGCAGATCTATTTCCTCCTATCAGTTCTGCCTCAGAGCATTTTGTAAATTCTTTTTTACAGTCATGGTGGTTGATCTAAAAAGGAAGATTTCTTTTCTTAGGCCTGCAACATCTGCAGAAAATCCATCTGGGCCATGACTCTCACCTCCCAGCAGTTGTGTCTAACCATGTGGCTTCTATTACACGTGCTGCGCTCCTCTTTGTCACTGTCACTTTCTTAGCTTGTTGGCTAAGAACGCAGGTTTGTAGTCAGACCGGTCTTTTATTCAAGGCTGGCTTTGTCACCTACTAGCTGTATGGGCTGGGGCAAGTGCCTCAAATTTTCTGAGCCTCTGTTTACTCTTCCATAAAATGCTAGCGATACTGTTGTAGAATTGCCATAAGGATGTAAGTGAGATAGTACAGGTGAAGCCCTTTATTCAGCACAGTGCCTGGCATATCATAACATGCAATCACTTGTAGCTATTACAATCTGATTACCTGATATGTAGCACATTTCAGCAAGTTCCTATTTGATAGCATGACTCAAGAATTCTACCTTGACCAATGCATTTTTCCACTGCTGCTGCATTCGCTTGCTAAAGTAATACTAGGACTATTACTCATGCAAAAACCATCAGTAGCTCCCTTTTATCAATCCAGTAAATTGAAAACTTAAAGTCATTCACAATCTAGTCTCAACATAACTTTCCAGCCTTATCTTCCAGTTAAACTCACCAGGAATCTATAAACTCTTTACCTAAATGCATTGTGTGTCTGTTGTGAACTAAAGGAATGCTACATTTGCACATGCAAACTTTGAAACATCAGTGGATGGTATCAAATTCCCTTAACTGCTAAAGAAGGGATACAAATTTGCCCACAAGAACCTTCAAACAAAGCTTAGGATTTGGGATATGTGAATTTCGAGTGTTTCCCAAGTGCCTACAAGGGAGATGAAAATTACCTAAGATGCCTGTGAAACTGAGTATAGGGAAAAGATCAAAGCCTCTTCACCAGTCGTTCTTGCTGACCGACTTTATCCACACTGAGGAATCTTCTCAATATGACGATGATGTTATTTATTTTGGCAAAACTCTTATTGGACTGTGCATGTCACAAATTATCCAAACTCTTTTTGTCCGTCCCTTTGCAAATACAGACTGTGTGTATCTCTTCAGAATCCCGTCCAAAGCCAGCACTGGTTGGCTGCCCCACCCATGCACTGGCTCCTGAGCTCTCCATCGCTAGTTCTTGCAATTTCTCCCCTGAGCCTTGCCCCCCCGCCCGCATCCAACTTCCATCTGCCCCTTCCTTTCCAGTTCTCTGCTACCGGCCACCCTAGCTCAATGTCTCGTCACTCATGCCCGTGGTCTACTGTCATAGACAACTTGTTTGTTCCCCTCCTTCCATGTTCTCTTACTGCCCCTGACCCCCAGGAAGGGTAGTCTCTGCTCAGAATGCCACTGCCTGAAACAACCTGTAACACAGGTAGAAATCACTCCTTCATCAGAGGAAACTTGTGAAGAAAGATTCCAAAACATATTTAATGGCCTTATCGAGAACCTCTAATTCCTGAGTTCAAAGTTCTGTGATTCACTCCCGAGTGGCATTTTATCACTTATTGCTCTTTAATGACTGTGTTTGGTTGGTTGTTAGTTGGTTGTTTCCATCTCTCCTCACCTGCTAGAGGCTAAAGAGAACCTGGAAAACATCTAGGAGAGCATCTTTATTTCACAGAAGACACGGAGGCTCAGAGAGGTTAAATTTCTTATTCGGCATATATTCATTCAAAACTAGAATTATCCTGTGTTGATTTCTACTGTATTCAGTTTATGTACTTGAAATCTCAGTCTGAAGTGCTTCGTTTTTATAGCAACAGACACGATATCAGAAACATGATATCAGAACAACAACAAAGCACACATTTAATGTGTGAGCCGGGTAATGACAGGTGTGGTATATTTCACAGCCCAGCTTGAATAGAGATGATTGCAAAGAACCAGGGAATGCAAACGTGCAGACTGCCTTACAGGATGTTAATATCCTCACACTTCCCCATCAGATCCTCTAGTTTTTTGTCACACATGAGGAAACTTGTAAAATTGTTTCCTTTCTTTTGAATACCATTGATGATGATGATGGGGGAAGGAGGGCGGGGTGGGGGGGAGCTGGCTCCTTGAACTTGGTTTACTTTACCTTTTTTCTGTAATCCTCACCACCACCACCATTCCATATCCTCAATCTATGAGGGCAAGTGTGTTATTTGCTTATTTTGACCTTTTTTACCTTAGATTTTTCCTTTTCCCCCAGGTACTGACTTTCCCATATATACAATTTTCACAATATAAGCAATTTTGGTATGATTATTGCTCTAGCAGAATATTTACTACACAGCCTTACCTATATGATACTGCCTTAAGGATCACCCAAAGTATGCTCAACAGTCGCCAAAACCAAAGTCTTCTCTTTCTTATTGTGCAATTCCTCTAGTAGCAAATAATAGTTGGATGGAGCGGCCCCTTGGTATTCGTCTAACTACTTTACAGACCCTCACATTTATAAGTAGTGGTGAAGATTATTACTCTATAAAATGATGTAGAGTATAATATATAATATTTTAAGTGCCTCCTCCAGAAATGAGGACAAATAACAAAACTGGCTGAGAAATGGAAATTAGGCTCCTTGCACTGTAGCCATCACTCTTAGACTGACCTCCACTGCCTCTCCCTTCTCATCCATGGGTGCAAGAGCAGGATGCTATTGACCCATCTTCAGGTTCCGCCACCCCTAATGCAGATCCCCACCTTCTGTAATTAATGCCACATTTGCTCCTTGGGAAATTTAGTACAGTGCATATGAAATGGAGTATCCCAATGCATCCTCTGTGCTCTTTCTTCCTACCCTTCCCAACCCCTCCTCCACGCACATCCCTGCTATAATGATCAGCTCATTCCCCACACCCTTCCACAAACAGCAGCTCCTAGATTAGGAAGGAGGCAGTGAAGCCTAATGGTCACAAGTACAGATTCTAAAGCCAGCCTCCATTTACTGGCTTCCTGGCCCCTACTACTTACAGGCTGTATTACTGGGTAAGTTACTTAGTTTCGCAGTGCCATATTTTCCTCCTTTGCAGGGGTGAAAATTAATAGTACCAACAACACAGAATTCTTAAAAGGATTTGATGAGTGGGGATATGTAAAGAACTTAAGTCATCTGAAACAAAAATTTATCCTTTCAGAGTATCCCGCTCAATAAATAAACCTTTGGCAAATACCTTGGAAGAATAACTCAGGAGTTTCAAAGTATATAGTGATTAGTTTGGACAAATTTTTAACAGAAATCATCATGCTAACCTCGTACAGCCACCTGCTGCTATTCCTTAACATGGGTAGTCATGTTAACTGTCTGTTTTGCATTGTTTCATTTGGTGGTGGTTTATAGATGTTGGTCCAAGTTAGAAGAAAATGTAAATTTTTCAGGGTGATAAAGGGGGATGCTAGAAAACTCAGAACTCAGTTTTTCTAGTAAAAATAATTCCCACTACAATTTTTATATCATGTTGGCTAGTATCACAAATAGAATGGAAAAAGAGTGATACATGGGTCTCAATCTCATTGATTAGGATATTACATTGTGCACGTTCTTAGAAGTTAAAGGGAAGAGTTACTGGGCAGCAGTTCAGTAAATGCCATAGTTGTTCACAATGATGATGATGGTAATGATATTCTACAGCATGTAAATGAATGTTTAAGCTCTGTACAAACTGAGCAGCAGGTAAGAATTTTCTTCCCTCAGAGTCATACAGGTTATAACTGAGAGCTCTGCGCATAGATGTCAGAGGAGTGGAATCGAGTTGTGTCTGTCATGTGGCTCCTCACAGTCCTCATTTGGGAGCTCTTCTTATCTGAGGCCAGCAAAGGCTGCTCTGTGGAAATCGTTATCTCCCAAGCACTGGTGCAGATTGGGATAGCACGCACTGTCCTGCCCACTCTTGACAGATGGCAAGGAGCCCAAACCTTCCATATGCTGCTCTGTTCTCCAGGAAGGCACGGGCACGTGAGCAGATTTGGCTGGTGCAACCGTGCCTGTGGGTGTCTCTGGAGCAGCGTCCCTGTCCTTGGGTTATTTAGCACCAGACAGTGTGTCAGCAATTTGAACATATTCTGTGGTGGACAGCACAGAGGGCAAATCCAACCCTTGGATGTTGGGGTGTAAGTCTACTGACATCTTTGGAGATTTTAATTTGCTCACTTGAGCAAGGGTGACCATGATGACTGTAGTATCATTTCTACACTATCCATTTCTGCTGTTGGGCATCTTGCTAGAGTAGACGGTAGGGCATTTTCTGTTTTCATTGACTTTCATTCTCATCTAAGGCCTAAAACTTGTCAGAACTCACTATTCTTTCCTAAAGGCAATAAAATGTTTTCAGAGGTGGCATCCTCCCTAAAGAGAAAACTTGCAAATTTTGCATCCAAATGGAACTGATATTTCAGAAATAGCTTGTTCCATGCTGATATTCTGTTTTCCTTGTTTTATTTTCTCTTTGTCCTTGTAATCATCATTTTCAAGAAACAAAGGCTTAATTGATTTAGAAACTCTGCCAGATTACAAAGAATTCTCAGGAACAGATCAGTCACATCTTATGTTTGGAATTTAGTTCTACGGCGCTCTTTTTCAGTTGGAATTAGCAGTTCCAATCTTTTTCCCTTTTAACTTCTCAATTACCTTGCTAAGCCGTGACTGTGCTACTCATTCCTTGAGCTGTACAGCAGTGAACTGTCACTTTATTTACCAGGTCACCCACTACTTTAAATCTCCATGAGTTTCACTTCAAAGGGACTTTGACTACAGCTCAGTTAGTGTGCTTTCTGTAAGTACACTCATATTCTCATGCATAATTGTCACAGCTGATCTTATTAAATTCAGCTTATAATAAAACTAATAAAATTCTGCTTTAAAAGAAGCCACAGTCTCAATAGCAAAAAACCAAATAACCTAGTTTAAAAAAATGGACAAAGGACCTGAATAGACATTTCTCAAAAAGAGGCATATAGATGGCCAACAGGTATGTGAAAAAATGCTCAACATCACTAATCATCAGGAAGTGCAAATTCAAACCACAAAGAGATATCACCTCACACCTGTTAGAGTGACTGTTACCAAAAAGACAAAAGGTAAGTGTTGGCAAGAATGTGGAGAAAAGGGAACACTTGCGCACTGTTGGTGGGAATGTAAATTAGTACAGCCATTATGGAAAACAGTATGGAGGTTCCTAAAAAAATTAAAATTACCATATGATCCAGTAATCCCACTTCTGGGTATATATCCAAAGGAAATGAAATTAGTATGTTAAAGAGATACCTGCACCCCCATGTTCATTGCTGCACTATTCACAATAGCTAAGATACGGAATCAACCCACGTGCCCATCAATGGATGAATGGATAAAGAAAACATGGTGTGTACGTATACAATACTGTTCAGCCTTAAGAAAGGAGGAAAGCCTGTCACTTGGGACAACATGGATGAACCTGGAAAACATTATGCTAAGTGAAATAAGCCAGGCATAAAAAGACAAACACATGATCTCACTTATATGTGGAATCTGAAAAATTTTAACTCACAGAAACAGAGTAAAATGGGTGTTGCCAGGATCTGGGCAATGGGAGGAGGGGGATGGGAAAATGTTAAAGGGTATGAAGTTTCAGTTAGACCAGAGGAATAAATTGTGGAAACGCACTGTACAGCATGGTGACTTAGTTAATAATGGACACTTGAAAATTACTAAAAGAATAGATGTTAAATGTTCTCACCACAAAAAAATAAAATAAAATAAAATAACCTATGGGGGGAAAAAAGAAGCCATAGTGATGATCGGAAGGGCTTTTAATTAAGGCTGAGTTGATGAGTTGTTATGAAAGCAAAATGTAATAATTTTCCAGTCCAAACTAGTAGTGGGTTTCCCATTTGTCATTTGACTACTGTTCTTTTGGTTTCTGTTTGGAAAAAGATGTATATTACCCTTATTGTAATGTTTTTAAGCTAGCAAGACATGTAGTAGTAGACTAGGGAGAGAACATAATTTCAATCACAGTGTATTTATAAACAGAAGGGTAAATGAAGAGAGAAATGTAGTTTAAGAGCAATCCTAATGAGAAGTTGAACTAAAAGGTATGTTTCTTCTTTCAGTTGACATATGATCCATTTTGAAATTTTGGTACAAGGCCAAAAGCATCTATATTTCCATCTAGCCATAGAAAGAGTAATTGTTCTCTCTATTTTTAAATCAGGATAGGAAATAGAAAATATAAACACATGCTTCTTAAGGAAAATTCAGAAAAAATTTATATCCTGTTTTGAGTGATAAATAAAAGCTGTGTTTAATAGGAATATTTATGATTTTACCTTGTAGTTCCATAACGACTTCCTGCTAATGAACCCCCACAGAACCTTAGGAAGAAGTAGAGACTACAGAGGCACAGATGGAACGAACCTGAGATTATCTGGTTCAGTGGTTTGTTTTTTCTTCAGCTGTGAAAACTTTTCTCAAACATACAGTCACACAGGGGCCTGATACATAAACAAGCTTTTATTCTAGGTGAAGCAGGAGGCCCAGAGTCCCCCAGTTGGCTCTCCCACGCCCCAACCCTTCGAAGTCAGGAAAGGACTTTTTAAATCACAATTCTAGCCCCACCTGAGACTATTTTACAAGCAAGACAACAAGAGCAAGCTCACTTGCCCAAGCTGACCCCCCAACCCTGGAGCTGAGGCCTCAGTGGGTCAGGACCCTGGGTTCCAACAACACACTGTGCTCCTATTTGAGGCACAAGCCCTATCCCATCCCTGGCTTTGCATTTCTCCAGAGCACGAATGACATGCTGTATATTTATCTTATGTACTTATATATTTAAGTATGTGTTTATTTATCTAACATGTGCTCATTCTGCTCATTTTCTGTGTCTCCCACTAGAATGTAGGCTCCATGAGGGCCTACACAGCACTTCATGCAGTGTTTTATACAGAGTAGGTGCTAAGGCAATAAATAGTTACTGACATGAATTGAAGTTGTCCCACCTAAAATGATTGAACATGTTAGGTAATAGCATTAGAGTTGTCGTGGACACATGAAATCTTATTTTGGTTTATTAAAGTTTAGATATTGTATTGGTCTGTTTCTGTTGCTTATAACAAAATACCTAGAACTGGCTAATTTGTAAGAAAATGAAATATATTCCTTACAGTTTCTCAAGCTGGGAAATTCAAAGTCCAAGGAACACATCTGGTGAGAGCCTTGGTGGTGGTGACAATGACAGCGGAGTATCACATTGAGAAATGGTGGAGCAGAAAGAGCAAGAGAGACTAACCTCCTCATTAACTCTCCTCTAAAAGCTCTCCGAACCACACCCCTGACCACCATTATTAATCCATTCACTACATCATGGTCCTGCAATCTAAACACCTCTTCAAGGCCCCACCTTTCAATCACCATAATAGGATTTCCCACCCTCTTCACAATGTCACAGTGGGGATCAAGTTTTGGGGGAACATTCAACCCAAGGCAGATATCCATACAGAACAGATTTATAGCAATCTTTTATTTTCCAAATATAAATGGACCAAGAAGAATAAATCCTTAGTTGTTAATTAGGGCATTAAATATCATCTCAGAGGTTTCAAAACTTTGGCACAAATCAGCCTGGAGTGCTTACTGACACACAGTTTCTGCTTCAGCAGGCCTGGGGTCTGAAATTTTAACAAGTTCCCAAGCAATGCTGATGCTGCAGGTCCAGGGACCTACTTTGAGAAATGTCATTGGCTTTTCATTGCGATACACTAATTTGACCTTAAGTAAACTATCAGCCTCTGGCATATGCTAAATCTATAGCAGCTAAATAGATGTTATCAATTTACCTCTTTGGCAGCCACGCTGCAATAGGAGAGGAAGGGGAAGTACTATGATTCTGTAAAAGGAATCAGGTCTTGTTTATTTCAGTTCCTCCTAAGTAGTTCTCAGAGGAGCCTTCCATCGGCTCATTAAGAAACTGACTTGGGTTGCCATTATAACTGCCTTGCTGGGCCAGTCTGCTAGCTGTAACATACGATGTCACTCACTGTATGCCCCACAATGAGCAATGTTCTTGTCACTGAACAACTTGAAAGAGAGCCAACAACTTCCTAGTTATTCTAAATGTTCTAATCCATCTACTGACAGAGTCTAGGGAATAGATTTTTCCTGATAACCATATAAAATGAAGATTCTAATTATGAGAGATAAAGGGGAAACTTGCTATTGATAAGGATCTAATCTTGACCTTCTTTGCATGATTTCTTCCTCTTATCCCCTTTCATCCACCTTCAGAAAATGGGTTTTGGGGGGGTTTGTTTAATGTGTATGACAAAATTTATGCAAAATCAATTCATTCAACAAATATTTACTGAGCACTGCTGATAAGCCAACCACTGTGCTAAGAATAATCAAATGTGTGTCAGATCCAGACTTCGTCCTGAAGGACTGCATAGTGTACATAAAACTGTGTCTCAAGTTTGGCTCAAAGTAGGTGTCCAGTCAACTTCGTCTTCAGAGAGAATACAATTTACCATCTAACATCCAAAACTTTGTAATAGCAGTTACATACTTGCTCTATTTGTACTCACTTAATTAAGCAAGGGGTTTTTTTAAAACTCACAGCTGGAGGAATTAAACTCTGGAGTGTTTAATGCCTTATCCTCAAGCGATTCGTGGGTGAAAACCAGGATTAGAACAATGACTCCTTCTCGTTCCCAGCAAGCAATGATCCTTGCAGGTTTTGTAGAAATCTTGTTCCACCTCCACCCAGCCTTCGTGGGTTTTTTTTAGACACTTTTGATGTCATAGGAAAGATTCCTATTCTCATTTTCTTCAATATTTTCATATATTTAGAAAGTGAGGTATCCCTTCCCAATCCGTTATTTCTATCCAGGAGAGGAGATGAGTCACTCCATTGAAGCTGGCTACAAATACAGCTGCATGGTCCATCCCCCGGATGCTGTGAAGGCAGGCGCTAGCAGATGGCAGTGATCCTAGTCACCAATTCTGTTCCTGTCCCAAGCAGCCATTTTTAGTTTTGATTGTTCTGGAGTCCACTACGAAGATGGTAAACTTTAGTCCATCTGAGGTCACTTACCCAAAAGTGTGTGTTTTGTTCTGTCTAAATGGTTATCCAGTTTGAATTTGGCCTATAGGAAGCAGCAGGTTTTAATGGACTTTGGTCTGAAACAACTTGATTTTTTTTTAAATATGGGGGGGTGGGGGAAAGTTTGGGTGGGGAACTCAGGGAATAATTACGATTTGTGGTGGTGGCCATGCTGATAGTATTGATCTGATCATCACATCTGGGGCATAGATGCTGATGGGCAGCTCTGTACCCCATGAATATGTATAATAAATAAAAAAATATTTAAAAACCTGGAGGTGTGGGGGAGAAAGCTATCCTCAGTATAACAAGATAGCATCTCCAAATCATTGTTTTTGTGACTATTTAGCACTTGAATAATGATGTGATAATGCACCTGCTCACTGGAAAGAATATATTTTAGTTATTCCCTAATATTTGCTAGGAATACTATATAGCTGACAGCAGGCATTCATTTTTATAGTCCAGCTATTGTTAAAGTTTTTAATCATGAAAAAAATGGCAAATGATTACTTCTTGTTCCTATACTACTAGAATGTACACTCCCAAGAACATCTCATTGAGCCCACCAGAAGTAACACTGGATAAAGAAAGCTGCAGTTCTGTGTATAAGCCCTGAATCTAAATTGGCTTAAAAATTGGGGGGGGGGGGACTGTATCTCTTGTAGAAAACTCAAAACTGGTTAAACATACCATAATTAGATAACTAGGCAATAGAAAAGTTGTGTGTGGAATATCTATTTCTAATACGGAGTTTTTCAGCATTTTAGGTAAATAGATGAAATTACATAGGTTTCTTCTAAGGCGGGCAATCAACAGCAATGGAACACTTTCTGGGTATAACACACTGAGAGATGTAAAAATGGAGCATATAAGACTATATGGCCTCTGCTTTTCCAGGAATGAGCCATCTGTTGACTATCACACTATTTCACACTGTACACTATTACACGATTACACAGTTACACTGAAAGAACCAAGAGAAAGAGAAATCTAAAAAGTTTAACAGTACCAAGTGTTTTTTTCTTCAATCACTATCTCAGTGAAATAAAAATAATCATCACTAATTACTAAAAATCAAAACCAGGAAAAGATTCACAGTCAATAATATCAACAAACTGATATCCAGTGTTCCTGGGTGTTACCCCTACCCAGTTGGTCCCTTTTAGACCACAGCCTGAGAATATTACAAGTTGCAGTTAATGGTTCATCAATGGTCAATTTATATGACCAATGACATTAATGTGATACAAAAGTGCAGATTAAATTTATTACTAGCCAAGGACTGACTCACCTTCCATCCAGTTGCTCAGTTGATGTGATCTTGGTCTTGAATAAGAGAATTTAGGTGCTGAACCTGTATGCCATGACTCTGATGAGTCTTTCTTGCTTGTGATCGAAATCTCACTTAGGAAAGGTCTTCGGCAATTGGTTTCAACTGCTTAGGACAGGAACTAGTTTTACTACCCTTTGCCTCCTGTAGCAAGAGGCTGTCATGGCAATAAATACCCAGATGGTTTCAACAGGGCTCAAACAGTACTCAGATTTTCCATGTAAAGTCCATTTCTGACTTGTGCTCCTAAATATCACCCCATATTTTTATACAGTGTGCTGTGTTCCTACTGATTTCAGTAACTCAGGCTGGGATTTCCTAAATACAAATTATGTCTTGCCACCAGAACTGTGAAGAACAAGATGAATGAGGCTTCCTATTACTATGGTTTCAGCATTTTAAAAACTGAAATATGCAAGCCTTTGCCCCTTAACTTTTATTATTCGAGATTTTAGGAGCATACTACTCAGCATGAGGCTTCAGACACATTTTTATAATAACTTATTGCTTTTCACATAGTTTATTAAAAGTGTGTTCTAATTAATGCAAAATTGGACATTACCTGCTAATCTTAATATGTTTGAAGAGAAAGGTATCAGCAAGAAAACATATTTGTGAGTTAGCCTAAATGGTTTATTTTTCTCTTCTTAAGAATATCAAATAAAAGTATAAGTGGGAAGAAATAGAGAATCTATAGAAAACACATATGATCTTCTAGGGCAGTGGCTACCAACGTGAGCTGCACGTCAGAATCATCAAGAAAACATATTGAAAAATACAGGTGGCCAGGCCAAACCACAGTTTTCAAGAACGAGGGCCAGAAATCAGTAATTTTTCAAGAGTGCCACTGAGGATCCTGAATTACAGCCAGCCAGAGTTAAGAACAAAATTCTATAGTTATGCACTATTTTAGAAATGTTTAACCAATAACTCAGGAGTGCATAGTTTTCATGCCATATAGCAATTACCTCCAGGTAATACGTCCTGAGCTTATTTATTTATACTTCCTAAATATGCCACATTCATGATGGTGTCTATGTCCCTCTCCCCTGTTACAGTCTTTGTATATTGTGTTCTTCTCATTTGCCCATCAGCCAAGTGAACAGGGAATTCTGTCTGATTCTGTGTTCAGCACAATGCCTAGAACATTGGCACTGAATAACTGTTAAAAATAACAGCAGGAACTGCCTGTTGCCTTCATACACCAAAAATTCTCTCAATGCAGGTACAGCAGGTTTAAAATATACAGTCACAAGTGATATGTGCAGAAACATAACTTTTTATTACTTTTTACAACTAAATTAAATTTAGCTCTTGGACCCCCGTTCCAGTCAAGACAGACAACTTGAAATACTGCTGCCACGAAGGTTAACAGTCATTCTGTGTAGGGTTCACTCTTTTAGATAAATGTTTTTAAATAAACGTTTGTCCACTGTTTTCTAAGCTGGGGGCCAAGAAATAATTTAGTGCTCATGGCTGGCATTTTTAAATGAATTAGGATAGGATAGGATTAAATAGGGTAGGATCAAACGGAATAGAACATATTTGCTCTGGTATGTTTTTGTATACTGGATCAGGAAGTAAATAACAGTATATATTTCTTATTTTACTCTCAGTTGGAAAAGGATCAGAAATTCTGGTCTCTTCTTCTGTCCCCTTTAAACTCTTCTGGTCTCCCAGTAAGAGTTTTCATCTCTGAATCTCTGCCTTTCCCTGTGAGAAAGCACTCCTGTGGGACATCTTTCAAGCTCTCTCTTCTCCAGTTAAGTTTGCACACTGTGCTCTGAGTCCTGCACACTTTGGTTCTCTCCTATGTCTGGCTTTTCTTTCTCCTGTGTCTGGTCCTCTCAGTTGAAAGTCAGGGTGTTCTTAATCACCCCGACCAACCTGAGGATGTCTTTATGCCTGCTTGCTCTGTGCTCCCTGCCCTGGGGCAATGAGCTTCACCCCCCCCCCAGTCTAGTTTTAATGACGAAAAGGACATAGGGAACCAAGAGAAGTAAAACATGACAGATAGGAATTCAAAATATACTGTCATACGGGAATGTGGCACTTTTAAATATGCTAAATAAGTATTTTTAAATGTTTAGACACATAGTAACAATTCCTCCAAACTCTTTGATTTGTTTATAATAGGAGTCAGTTTCTGTAAAGGTTAGTCAAAGCAGAAAGCCATTTAAAAATACTGTCTTTAAACATTTAGTTTTAACTTAAAACATAAATATATATTCATTCACTAATCTTTTCATGAGCAAACAAGGTTTTTGTTTTTAAGGAATCTATTAGTTGGAGTTTCAAGTTGTCTTTCTTGCTTATACCACATTCCTAGTGTGTTATCTATAAATTCTAGTTTCAGTTTCCTTAAATTTGGACATGCAAAGCAATCTGAATGCAGAATACTTCCAAATTTTTATTATTTTTTAAGTTATTTACATTTTTGTCTCACCCACAATGATTTTGCAGTAATTTTTAACAGCTCATGTTTACCAAATCTTTACAAAGCTTTCAAGTTAGTTTTTGGAGAAATGACTTTTCCACACTCATATTTTAACACATTTTGTAATATTTAACTAAGTTCTATAATTATTATAATTCGAAGTTAGACTAACATAAGTAGATTTGAGGAAAAGTCTAGAAAAGCTCTAGAGTTGCTTAATGCTGTGAGTGTCCCCATGCTTTGGGCAGCCTGACTGTGTTTTCAGAGAGAAAAAAGAGTGTCTCTTAAGCTGGTGAGTGGGTTAGCTGGAGTTTTCTTAAAAGGGCTTTTACTGTTCTGAGAGGGAAAGAAAAAAAAAAAAAAAGCTCGACATAAAATAAAGCAGAACACAAGCTATCATAGTTTCTGAAAAGCTTCCTCACATATTGGCCACAGCATTTTCTGGATCTGGGGAGAAGAAAGCAGAAGTGAAGACATTCTGGATTCCAGACCCTGGTTAAATGGTAACCTTGGGTAAATCAATTAAACTTCCCAAAGGGAATTAAGTTTTTTCTTTTATGAAGATAAACTAAGTTCCCTTCAGCTTCAAAAGCTGTACTTCCCCAAGGTTTTCATAGATAAATTATGGTTTAGGTGAAAGGAGAAAGAAACACACTCAGTTTTCTCAGCTGTAGAATGAGCAACTTGGCATAGATCGGTGGGTGATTCCTCGGGCACATTCTGCAGGTCAGTCATTCCAAGAAATGGCAAGAGATACTCTTCGAAAGGTTCAATGACGAGACAGTTTTGCAAAATGCTGGGTAAAAATGTTATAACACTTTCTTTACTATAAAATCTTAACACCTTTAGTAGGCTAAAGGGTGTTGTGCATCTCTACAGGAGGGAAATAATAGCCAGCTTCCTCCAAACAGACGAGTGATCCACAGAACACACTTTAGGGAAATTCTGGCCCAGCTATTTTTATGATCCTTCCTAGATCCAAATTCACTCTTTAGCTAGTTCCCACAGCACTGCCTCATTAAGATTTTTAAAAAACAAATTATTAGAAATTGCCAGGGAGGCAAGGGGGGGTTATTTTTAAAAGGCAAAACCTTGAACTAAGTCAGGAAGGGGGATAGAGAGTTACCAGAACCTTCTTTAGATATTTTCATTAGTACCAAGTAATGAATACCCATAAACTTGATAATTATAAAGAAATGTGTTTACCGTACTGGTTTTGATAAAGGTGACTTCCAAATTATCTTTATAATTTCTTTGGTTCCAACCTTTCTGCAGGTACATTTCAATTGTCCCGATTTATTTATTTATTTTTTTGTCAGTGAAAGAACTATATAGAGAAAAGGGAACAGATATTAAAGTAGTAATAATGAATAATAGGGTTGGAGCTTTCTATTAAGAAACCTTGCAAATCCATGCACATTCAGTAGTCCAGGAAATGTATCTATCTGTACCAAACAAGTGGAGACATGGTTATATTCCTTTTATATTCTATGTACAAACATAAGTGAGCAAGAACCAAAGTATGTCTTGAAAGGCTCAATGACCTTAAGGCTTCTTAAAGAAGTGAAGAACATTTTAGTACATTATCAGCTAAGAATTATATAAGTTACATTCCTTTGTAAAAATGAAATATTTAGTCTCGACAGCTTTGCTTTAATTATGAGGACTGTCTGCTCCTAAAACACTGATTCATTAAGTGGTTTAAGTACAAGACATCAAGTCCTTTTTCTCCTGGGCTGGAGTAGATTCTTTCATCATCACTGAAAACCTACCGATTGGCAACTACAAGAATGCTTTATGTTCGAAGCGATTACAGCCCAGCTCTGTAGATGGAGGTTCCAGGCAGGACAAGCTGAAGTTCACGGGCTCCATTTTGCCTTGGCTTACCCCCGGGGTTGAGGACCCGAAAAGAGTAAATAAAATTCTTTTTCCCTGAAGGGTTAGGTTATGCGAAAGCCACACCAGCATTGCTGCAGGGTTTGTGGACTTCACCAGTTCTAGTACCACCTACTGTGCTGCCCCTGTTGACCACAGAGCAACTAAACTTGCTCTAGAACACCCCAGGTGCAGCTTGCCCCATGGTGGGCCACAGGCAATGTTGCATGCCCTAGTTGGCCTCTGTCCAGGTAGTCCCCTGAAAAAGGAGACTGAGCTAATGTTATTCTTCACAGTCATTGCTTGCTTAAGTGATTTGTTCCCATGCAGTGTAAACGCTGCCGCTGAGAGTGCATCTCCTCAGTTCTGTTGGTGGTGTTGTAGGTTTGATTAATGGTCTTTCCTTGTTATTAATGATCTGAGAGATCATGCAAATAAAGGTTTACTCAGGCCAATATTCAGCCCTGGGATAGTCTCTTTTGTTTTGGGGGTAGTTTTTTGTGAATAGTTCTAGAAATGCTGGTGTTACTAACTTCACTGCCTTTGCCATTTCAGTACTGCTCTTTTTCTAATGAGGCATCTGATGTGAAACAAAACAGCAGATTAAAGGTTAGAGGAAGCTATCGCAGAAGGATCTTCTTTGAGATTTTTTTATGATAGTATCACTTCACCTTAAAAAGAATGGTCAACCTAGAGAGTCCACAAACATTTTAGCCTTCTCCACTGTTACCGTAAAATATTCAACAAATATTAGCCCTGGTGGAGTAGATTCCATACTACAAACATGGCTCTTTCTCTTTATGGTTGTTCCTAAGGTCGAGAGAATTTCATGGAGTGTGATCCATCTGAGGCTTGAAGCATATGCTGCCAAGAACCAGAGGACTGTTTATCTGCATATTTGCAGTGTGAATATTGTGCTAGTCCAAATCCATGTGTGTCCATACATCATATTTATAGTGTAATCGCAATTGTCTTGCCTCTAAAATGGAGGGATTTGGTCTAGATTATAAATAATATTCTTTTGAAAAATAAACTTCAAAATATTGTTACATATCCTTTACAAAGGGAGGTAGGTTCTCATAGTCAAATCGGATCAATTTCCGTGTTCAGGTTCCCAGGGAGCTTTGCTTTCTGCTGGGTTTGCTGCGTGTTCCTTCAGCTGAGGTAGCCTTAGCAAGCAGTGCACTGATCTTCCTTCCGCATCTCCTTCCCTCAGTATGTCTCCAAATATCTCAATTGGTTTCTTTAATTCAGTCAGTAAGGTGTTTAGTCAACAAAAATATAGTGGAGGTAGAAAGATGTATAAGAATTGGTGCTTGCCTTCCTAGAGCCTGCAATCTAAAAGAGCATATAGGCACTTAGGGGAATACTAAGGGACTATCTTATATATAATGCATACATGGTGAGTATTTCCCCATAGGCAAAGTGCTGCTGGAGTTCAGAGGAGAGGCAGATCACCCTCAGGTGAAATAAACAGAAGGCTTTGTGGAGGAAGGAGGATTTGAATGGGCCTTAAAGGAATCCGAGGGCTTTCCACTTAGAGGAAGGCTCAGGGTCAGGAAAACACCTGGTATAGTCTAGGAATCACAAATATCCACATGGCTTATGCACTTGGGCTGATATATTTGGAAAAACAGATTTGAGCTAGCTTTTGGAGGACCTTGAATGTCTGAAGTTAGTCCTTTACTGCTAAGTGAGAAGGAACCTGTCCCCTTTGTGTGTAGGTCATGCTAGCGCACTGCGGCAGCAGAAGACAGAGACAGGAATATAGTTCAAAAGATAAGTGCAGCAATACAAACCTGAGGCAGAGCCAGATCTATTGTGTGAGTTATAGAGGTTGAAAAAAGAGAATAGATACAAGAGGGAGATCCCTCTTGAAATTAACATTTCTTGAGCACCTGCTATATGCCAGTGTTTTCCGAACATCCATCATTTATACACCATTATGACTTTTGCCATATCCATTTCTACTGGTGTTATATTTTTAACTTAGTATTTTTCTACAAATAGATTCATTTTTAATTTAAATACATTTGTTTTTTTAAAAGAAACTTCATACCACTTCCATTTGCCTTGCCACTTGAGAAAGAAGTTAACTGTAAAAACAAGGACAAGGAAAATAAAACAGTTACTTAGTTTTAGACAGATATTGTGCCTGCTGAGGCCTGATTAAAAAGGAGGAAAAACATATGTTAAAGGAGTGTGAAAACTTACCATCAATTTTTCTGTTTTGCTTAAACTGGAAGTAGTGAAAGAGAATTGAAATGGGAATAACTTTGTTATTCGGCGAGGCAATGCTGGAACTCAGGTTCATGGCTCTAGGCAGCTGCTGTGCTGGGAGCTGGAACTGTAAAGATGAAATTCACATTGTTCTCGAGAACTCAGCTCAGTCGAGCAAGAGACAAGTGAGCACCCAAGTGAATACTAAACAGTGCAGGGGGATAATCTCAGTGCACTGCAGACACCTTAGGGTTCCATGGGCCGATTGAGAGGTTGAGGCATTCCTGTTAGTTTTCTCTCTCAGCTCATTTGTACTTAGGAATTAAATCCTAAGTTCCCACTGCATACATGTGGGCTGCTTCCCTCTCATTTCTGAGAACAGTCATAATAACCCACCTTTGTTTGCTGAGAATGGAAATCGAAGGGGGGGATTTCTTGGACTGAGCAGAAATGTGAAAATACCCCATGCAGGTGGTAAAATATTGCCACAGACTGGGGACCTAGGAGGCCATGGGCCCAGTGTCATATTCTTCTCCCCTGTCAGAGTGACACGCTGAGATGAATTAACCCCTTAGAACAGCCCGAGACTGTGTGTCTGACAGCCTGCAGCGTGGCAGTCTGCTGCGAAGTTCCTACACATGGGTCCATTTTCAGTGGTAGGAAATTTAAAGCTCATTATTGATGAGCAGTGGACTGGGTGTAAGGTAGGAAGTGTACTGGCCCTAAGTGTACACAGTGTGAGAAGAGGTGACTACAGGGAAGGCAGGTGGGTGTAGAAAACCAAGGCAGAGCCTTAATGGATCTGCACAGAGCTCGGTGGGAAGCGGGGCGGGTGGATTCTGAAGGATGAGGAGGAATTATGTAGGCAGGGAGAGGCATTGCCCAAACAGGAAGTAAGCACCTCTGCAAAGCCACAAAGAGCAGGAGAGCCATGGGTAAGGAGAACTGCAGGTCATTCAGTGGCTGTGGACCAGGACTGGAGAGAGCAGAGAGAGGGATGAGCCTGGAGGGACCCATGGCAAGGCGGTGAGGGGCTGTGCAGGCCATACAAGGTTCTAGTTTTTGTTTTCAAGCAAATAGAGACAGTTTTATGCAAGGGAGGGACACGATCAGATTTGAGGGTGCATCATATCTGATACAGATCATTCTAGAAGATGAGGTAGAGGGGGTGAGAGAAAGGGCAGCAGGCCTTGGGCGTAATATCTTTCATACCATTTCTAAATATCTTTCTCTTTTGCCTTTTTTGTTATCAGTACCCACAAACCAAATAAGGGATGTCCAGGGGCGGGGTTCTGTTACATCCAATGCCTACACTGGAGAAAATAGCTTTCTGAGCCTTTTTCTTCTAACCAACCCAGTCTAATCAAAGACAATCATGTGTGGTCCATGCTGCATCCCAAAGGCATAACGTCCCTCTTTTACAAGTCTTAGCGCATCCACTCATATTTGTTTATGGGACGTGTAAGAGAGCCAGCCAGTGATGGGGTTTCTTTTCTGCCTTTGTTCTATTCACTGCATGTTTATTGAGCCTTGCTCGTGCCTGACATTGGGCTACCTGCTGAGCAAACAAGTCTGTTGAGGAGTTTTCATTTGGAGTGGAGACAGAATAATGTGCAAACTACTCTTTAGCGAAGAAAGTGCTCAAAAAGTACTAAAATTTTTTGCCAAAGAGCCTGGTGCCCAGAGGTCCAGGAATATGTGATGGAGACAGGAGAGATAGTGGGGGTTCCTGAGGAGGGATTGGTAGGTTCTGATGAAGAATAGCAATGTCAGGTATTGGTAACAATTATTATAAGTTACTCAAACTTCCAGCAACTCACAGGACAGTCAATTGTATTGCTGGTAACAGATGCCCTCTTCATCCCCCATTCCAATTCTCCAATAAGCTAAGGAAGACAGAAGTAGTTCCTCATCCTGGACTACTCACGGGTCCAGTCCCACACTAGGATTGCTTGCCACTGGATCCCGATCTTTTTTGTAATGTTCACATTCGTTCTCATAAACACTTCTCTCCACCATTTTATTTTTTCAGGTCTTTTGCATTCATCAGTGACCCAGAGCAATTCTCACGGCTAAACAAAGATCAATTGTTTTGTTGTTGTGTTTTATTTAATTTTTTTTATTTTAACATTTACTTGTACATATTTGTGTGGTACAGTGTATTGTTTCAATACATGCTATTTACTGCAGAACAATTCGCTTAGGGTAGACAGTATGGTTTTGTATCTTGATAGAAAGCTTAAGTTACATAATTGTAATGACATTGCTTCATCTGAAGGACATAGAACGTGGACCACGTTTAAAGCAGGTGATGTCGCCACCAGCTATGTACAAAGACCTTAGCAGGAGAACTCTTGCAGTTTATAGAGCTGGTTTTTGTTTTTCCTAAATGAGCTTCCCGGGGCAGGGGACACTACATTTCTAAGCTCACTTGAGCAGAAAGTAGGAGAATAAGAGAAGGTGTCCTCACTCCAGTTAAAAGTGCTTAGCCCTGGAATGAAGCAAGACAGAAGCTCAGGGCAGTGGTGGTATATTTTCTGAAATCAGACCAAAGCTGGGCACTAGTGTAAAGAGAAAAAGAAGCAGGATAATGCAGCCCAAATTTTGAATCTCGTTTCCTAAGTAAGCATCCAAAAGTTTTCCTCAAGTCTGAAATTAACTATTTTCCTTCAAGTAGCATCCTTTTAACATTCCCATTGTCTGTCGAAGCTACTTCTCATCCGCTTTACATGCTTAGTTTGAAGCCACTTCTCCTCTGACTTACACACTCAGCTCTCACACCCGGCACAGGCACTCTGGTTTACAGAACTTTAGGCTGCCCATTGATCTGGCTGGGAGGTGACACTTATAATCCCACCTGAATGGAATTGGGTCTTGACACAGATTCAGGCAGAGGAAGCAATACCCTTCTTCCGTGATCAGAGGAAAAGCTGCCATGGGCAGTGGGTGCTGCAGGGACCACCAGCACAGACTGCACCTCAGAGGCCACCTGGTGAAGTACTTGTGGGCTCATTTCCTGTTTGTTTCCTCACTTGGCTTGCAGGTCTTTACTCATAACTGAAGCTAGGCTGCCTCCCTGCACGAAGGGAATTGCCCCCGTACCAGCATAAGCAGATTGTGAGAAGTGGCCACATGGAAGTTGGAAGCTCCAGGTTAAGCGTGGGGGTGTGTAGAGAAAAGAATCTTGTATGAAGTTCATACATTCTTCTAGGTTTCTAGCATTTTTACTTTGAATGGCCTGTCCAAAAGTGTACATAATGTATATATTCGGCACATGTATGTCTCTTGACTATGTATTTAGTCTCCATGGTTTCAGTTACTATTTTGTTGGATAATAATAATAGATGAATAATTCTGTTTTTATTTGATGCTGGAATGCATGATTTTTCTCTGGTGTCTTCTTTTATTATGCTTCTGTTAGAGTATATTTAAATTAAAGTACATTCCCTGACTGCACATCAGTGATAGCAAAGCAACGGGGCTGCTGCACCATACAGCATGAGCTCAGGCAATCTATGCAGCCAGTGCTACAGCCTTGGTGATATCCCTCACTGCTGAGTGACAAGGATGCAATTGGTCACTGACAGTGTAGTGTTTCATTGCACGAACTATGGGGTCTGACTTCCTGTACCTACTCTGAGTAAATTATTTAACTTCTCTGTACCTCATCTTCCTCCTCTGGGAAATAAAGATAATAACAGCACTCACTCATAGCGCTGCTATGATAATTAAGTGGAATAACACATAGAAACTGCCTGAGACAGGGTTCGGCACAAAGACGTATCTGTTTTCCTACTATTTGCTCGAATATACTAATGAGTGTAAACTTTATGAAACTTCCTCTTAATAAATAAGTCAATATTTTTGTCAAATTTTTAATGCCTCCAGGTCTGTGAAGAGTTTACAAAAGACTGCTTCCAGAAGGCACTTCATATGTCATCACCTGACATATTATATGATACAATTTTATACATGATATATTTGCTTACTGTCTCACACAAGAATGTAATTTCCAAATGAGTCATGTTTACTCCTGGGTCCCTGGTCCCTAGAACTGTACCTGTCATTCAGTAATATTATTTAGTTTTATTTATTTAGTAATAAATATTCGTTGGGGAAGAAAGGAATATGTGGATGTTAGCTCTTTTATTAGCTGTTGTAGATAACTAAGAAGTTGTTTTCTTCATTGGCTCACTTCTTTAGCAAAAGCTAAAAGCATTGTCCACACAGATTATGCAAGTCTTGGTGGTAGAGAAGGGGTATGAGTGGCTGTGGCCTTGGGCTTGCAGCATTCACAGGCCCACATCTTGGCTCGTATGAAGTTGCTGAGTTATGAACATGATCTCAGTGCCATCCATCATATCTGATCATACGCATTCCCAGGGAGCAGTTTGCTGGTTAGCTTCTTAAACTTTTAAGAAATGTTTAAGCTGGATGGGTCTTGTCATATCAAAGAGGAGCTATGATGAAATATGGTATTTTTTTTTCTTTATTTTTTCTTTTAGCAGCTAAACCTTTCTTCAAAGGAAAGTCCAAAAGATGGCAGAGATCCCCTGATTGGAAAGGGGTCCTTGCTGTGCTGCCTCTGGTGTCCTAAAGTCTCTTGGAGCTTAGCAGGAAAGCTCTGGATGGGGAAGGAGGAGTATTTACATCTCACAGACCTGGGTCCAGGTCTTAGCTTAGCTGCTCACTAGTTGTACTCCTTGGGTGGGCTATTTAACTTCTATGAACCACAGTTTCTTCATCTGTGGAAAGGGGAGAAATTATGCCAAGCCAGCAAGGTTGAGAAGTGATGGGTATCAGGTTCCTGGCACACAGTAAGCCTATATTGAAGCAAAGCTTGTGTTTCACTAGATTCAAAAATACCGGTTAGATAATTCTGTAGCTTATCGAGTAGCCTTGTAGCTCACTACAAAAAGAAAAAAGGCTTCCCTCATGGCATTAGTTGATTAACAGGCAGGCTCTTCAGGAGACATACAGAGAATGTGGCATGGAGTTTTCTACAACATTTTCTTGCCACTGTGGCTCAAGAGCCTCTGACTGCTGCAGCAGCTGAAGGAGGCTGGTGTGCTGTGGCCGAGACCACAAATCAGCTGTGACAATCCTCATTAGTCGCTGCTCAAATACTTGCCGATCAGCACAGCGCCTCAGCTTGGGGTAGCACCAATCCTAAAGACATATATTCCCAAGACAAGGATTGTCATTCTAATTGTAAATTTCCACATTTTTTTAAACATGAAACTATGTTGTTTCTCAAGCAGGAGACGTCCTATCTATATTTTTATTTGGCTAACATTTACTGAGTATACACTGTGTGTTGGGGACATTCTAGGAAATGGTGATATGAAATGAGTAAAACCCTCTGTGCCCACTGGAATTTCATGCTCTGCTGGGGTAGATGTGCACGTAGGGAAGTAAATTACAGCAGACATTTCCAGTGCCTGACAGAGATCTGAATAAAGTCCTGTGAGAGAGCGCACGAGGCAGTTGTTAACCCCGCCTTCTGGATTCAACAAAGGTGTCACCAAAAAAGTGGCAAGGGGCTTGAAGGAAATATATGAGTTGAGCCGATTGGAGAAAAGGAAGACGCGTATTCTAGGAAGAATTAAAATGTGAGAAACAGGGAATCTAGGTCAGTAGTTCTCCAAGTGTGGTTCCTGGACCAGCATCCACATGGCCAGGGGATTTTTTACAAATGCAAATTCTTGGGAACTGTCCAGAAACTCTGAGGGTGGGTCCTGCGATCTGTCTCTTTAACAAGCCTGCACCTAATTCCAATGCACACTCAAGTTTGAGAACCACTGTTATAGTCTATTGATGGTGTCCAGTGAAGGGAAAATACACATTAACAGAACACTTATATTTCACGTAATACAGAGATACCTGGATAGTGATACAGTCACCACCTCCACTGCAGCTTGTTTCCATGAAGGACTGAAGTGGTTTACAAGATTATCTATATCATGAAAAAGGATAAGGTAAGGGCTGACCCCGTGGCACACTCAGGAGAGTGAGGCGCTGGGAGTGCAGCGACGCTCCCGCCGCGGGTTCGGATCCTATATAGGGATGGCCGGTGCGCTCACTGGCTGAGCCCGGTGGGGCCAGTCACAAAAAAGACAAAAAAAAAGAAAAAAGAAAAAGGATAAGGTAAACAGCTAAATGAAATATAATGAAAGTGGAATAAAAGTAGAAAAGTAATAAAACCATTACTATTTTGCCATTAATTTCCCAATAAACTTCCTGGTATTCAAGCTGGTGGAACACAGTCTGTTTGATATGAAAACACACTCATCCTTGCAAGAGTACCTTCAAGATTAAAGGCAGCTGTTAAACACATGCCTTTGCTAACACTAAGCCCTACATGGGATTTCCCCATGACACCTTTGTTCAGAAGTCACTCTTTGCTGAAGTAGATGACATCCGAGTCAAAACCATGGCAAGTAGGTATAAATGCCTGTTTCGGGTAGCTCCTTTATGTAGGCCAGTGGCTTAATATCCAAGAGCAGTTCAGTAAAAAGAACTCAGCGAAAGGGCTAAACAATGAGGTCAAGCTTGTGGCTCTCAGACACTATCTGGCCAACATCTGGATAGTATCATCAAAGACCATGTCACAGTTAGAAATGGAAGCATTGAAAAAGCCAGAAGAGAGATGACATGGTTAGATTTGAACAAAATATAGAACAGGCATTGCACACTGGCCTAAGAGCCTCATCTTTGAAGAATGTGCTGTTCTGAACAATCTAAACCTCCTAAACTGAGATGTCTTAGCTTTATTTAACTTTTGTATCTTCCAGACTTCTTTTTTCAAAAGCTTTCTACTCGGTGCATTACATATGCAACATGTACCTTACGATCTAGCACTTGATTAGATTCTGACTTGTATTATTCTCTGATTGTTCATGTTTATGTAATTTAGTTTCTTAACTAGATTGTAAATTAGATAAGGCCTATTATTTCCATCTTTTCTTTAGCCAGGGAATATTTTAAGAGGAAGCTATACTTGTAGTTAGTTGTGAAGGAGGAATAAGAGTTTACTTGCAGAACAGAAGTGAGTATTTTATAGAGGACAAAGCACAGAGGCACTGGAGAGTGTGGCATATGAGGAAGGATACAAGGAGTCCAGTATTGCTGGAGCGTGAGGCAGAAAGGGTGAGGGGACAGGAGACAGGGCTGTCTGGTATGTGGATGCCAGATCATGAAGTTCCCTGCTTTGGTTAATATGCAAAGGCTTAGGTTATATCATAATGGTGTAGAGGGTCTGGGAAGACTTTAAAGCTAAAGAATGGCATGATCAGATAACAAAAGTCACATTATAAATTGTACTGTTAGCATTATGGAACAGACAGTGTGTTTTAGAGGTGATGACAACAGTCAATTATGGCCTAGTGATTAAGATCATTGTACATTGAAAATTTAGTGACTGTATGATCTCAGACAAGTTATTTAATCTTTACAAGTCTGTTTTCTTATCCAGGGAATAGTCTCTACCATTTATGGTTGTATGAGAATGCATTGAGATCTTGTGTTTAAAGTGGTCATGTACGTACTATACAGGTGCTTAAAAATGTTTGTGGTTATTACGATCACTAGAGGCAGGGAGACCATTTCTTTTTTATTCACTTAGTATTTATGGACCACAGTCTTCCTTTTCCAACCAAGTCCAGAGGAGAAATACTAGGTAGATTCAAGGCTTAGAATAGCTGGAACAGAAGCAGGAGACCCGTGATACTATTTCTAATCAGTTTTGGGAGTAGAGCCGAAATTGGACACAGGGAATTTGTCATGGTACCAGTTCCAGCCCAAGTGACACTCAGCAGCCCCTGTGCAGAAGGATAGAATGAGGTGGCATCTGTCCTTGGTTTATATTGTCCAGAATGGATGAGACATAAGGATCTCAGAGCAAGGGAGCTGGGGTTGGTAACGAAAGACTGTTTGGTTCACTGTGCCTCCTGGGCTGGCAAGGGAGGAAGTGAGACCACTAGGGACTGATAGAGCTGGAGAAGAGGGCGGAGCCGAGGGACCAGCAAGTGGAAGAAAGTATGAGTAATATGAGAAAGCAGTGCAAGAGGGAGTGAGGGAAGGAGGAAACTTGGGAGACAGGAAGTTCAAGGTGGAGTCTTAAGAATCCTCAATTCTTCCTACATGCCCCGTGCACTGCATGTAAATAATAGCTATTCAATAAATCGTTGTTGGGTTGAATTCACATGAATTGATTTGATTTGACCTCATGCCCAGTACATTGGAAAACTCTTTTGACTGACACCTTATGGGCTAACACCCTTATCTGTCAAAACTTTAATCTAGAAACAAGGAATGTTGTCATGTTTTCTTCTCTACCACAGCAAAAGTGTTTTCAGGAAGTTTGGTGGAGATGGATTTGTTTGTTTAAAATTTAAGATTGGTGTAGAATTCTTGAGGAGAATAAAGACTGATTCCAAAATAAATTTTTAAAAAAGTTACAAAGGAGTCAAATTACTACATACACAAAGAATAAGAATAAAGCACTTTAAAGATTATGTGAAGACAAAAGCAGAAGGGAGGAGCACTGTCTGAGGAATTACAGATCTAATGCCCATGAATAGCACCTACTGCAGAGGCCAGGGAAGGCCGAACTCACCCAAGGAAATGGATTCCTTGCACACTGAAGTAGCTGGTCACAGAGACCCCTTCTCCTCACCCCCCACATTGTATATGACTGCCTCTCCGTCATGCAGGCAGGCACTGGCAATACTTTTGAAAGGGTGAGTGTAAGATCTGAATGAGTGTGTAGAGTTTGACAGAGCCAATAAATATTTACACTGGTATAAAGCCCTGTAAAGATAACTTAGCCAATTCTGATGGGGCTGCTTCCAAGACTGGCTCACATTTGGCCCCACTGGGAAATAGACCATATGGCAGGGGTTCTGTTGTGCTTATAGTTATCCCAGGTGGGCAGGAGGGTACCTTTACTTGATGAGTAAGGTTTGTGAGCTGCCATGTTTCTGCCACAGATGACTACAGGGTCTCAGCACTCTGCGGTCATTGGGCAGCTTCTCTGTTTCTTTCCCTGGGACAACATGAATGCTGGATTGACTCCCCTCCTCTTTCCACACGTACTCCCTCTGCAGGGCCTTGGCTTATGCCACCCTGCAGTTTCAGTAGCATGCAGCTCTGGCTTCCTCTAGTGCCAACATGGGCCCTTCTTCTACTTGACCTTGTGGATGAACTCGCCAGGGTCCAGTGACTCTAGGAGCATTTCCATTTAAATTTCCCAGAGCGAGCATCTGATTAGCTCACTTAAGATGCTGCATGAATGCCCCTGAGTCCAGCCTTCAAAAACCCATTCAATCAGCTCAGAGAATGTGTCGATTGCCTGCAACAGTCCCAAGCAGGATGTTGTCAGCAGATGATGCAGGTAGGGAAGAAATTCTCAAAAGCAGATGTCAACTTTACAGCTACCACAGAAGGGCTCACTATAGACATTTTGGGGGCCTCAGCACTACTAAAGTAGATTTGCACAGCAATCTTGGTAAGAAAAGAAACAGCATTTAAAAGGAAGGAATTTATAAGAGAAAACTTGATTAAGGTAAAAAAAAAATATATATATATATATATATATAATGTGGCTGTGAAGCAAGCTGTCTAGCATGTGTCAGAGCATGTTCACAAGACTATTCAGCTAGTTATGAGAGATGTAGACAAATATAACTCAGTTTTTATTAGAGACTATTTCCAGTGCTTCTTTTCAAGTTGTTTTATTGTATTGTTTTGATTGTCATTGTTTTTGTGTTTTTCCATCTTCCATCATGGCTGCCTCTATATGCCATTAAACAGCTTTATTCTATCATCATTTTTTTATTCTCCTAGATTAATCAGTGGCTTGCAAGTTTTTCTAAAATTTTTTTTAGTAGACATTGATGGTTTTTGCTCTTTGTGAATATTCTGCAGATATCACTTGTACCCCCAGAAGGTGTCCCCTGCCCACAGCTGCCTCCTGAAAGACTGTTGGCCATAGGTGGTCAAGGTGACCCGATTCTCTTAGCTGACTCACAGGGGAATTCATCTGTAGGCTTAGCTGAGATAACCCTCTCCTGGAAATCAAAATAAGAACAATTTCACAGGGAACATGTTTCTAAGGTCCCATAGGGTCAAGACAGTCACTTGTTTACCTATGTCAATCCAAAATAATGTTGTGAGATTTTACAATTTACTGCCTGGATTATCTCCACATAATAATCCTCTCCTAAGTCCTATGACATTTTGCTCAGCCAGCAATAAGTGTACACCAGTATTAATGATGACATATAAACCATTTCTCAAGGAACAGCACACTCTGTACCTTTTACTCGCAAAGACTGTTATGAAACCACTTTTTTAAAAGCTTTCTATAGAGACAAAGGTGATTGTAATTGTGCTGCCTACTGTGACCAAATTGGAGAAGGTTCGAGTTGTTGTTTTGTTTTGTACAATACCATATCGTTTGAAAGGGAAATGTCTCCAAAGTTATTTATTTGTAGGAGCAGACTGATTGAAGGAGGTATTCATAAACAAAATCAAACTGCAGATGATTAGGATAACAATTAATGTTAGTGAAAAGCCAAAATACATTCTGCATTTATAAAATGGCTTAGCTTGTACTTTGAGTAATGTAACTGGTATATTTCAAACTGTGCTTATCCAAAGGTTCTCTAATAGTATTTGTCTGATTTTAAGTACACATGAAAATCGTCAAGTCAGGAAGCCTGAAAAAGTGAAAGAAATGATGTTCAGTTATCCTTTGCAGCTACAACTTAGGAAGGTGAGAAAATATCCAAAAAGTGGGCATTTGGACAATACAACTCACACTCTTACCTCTGTTACGTTTTCTGTTTACTTTTACTCGAAAATGCCATGGCTTCATTTTTTAATGGCATATTAATGAGAACCATTCCCTTATTTTTAAAGTTTTTATTTAAAATCATCAGTCTGTTGAGCATTCATATAGTTCATCATTCTCAATCTCCATAGAATTGGGATTTATTATAAATCGAGAGAAAAGTTACTAATAAAAAATCTTCATTCTCATTGCAGACAATTTTGTTCTATCTAGGAAGAGGGCCACGTGTTCAGATCATGGTAGGTGCGTATACGAGTGGGCAGGGAGGTCTGAAGTGGCAGACACTGCCCCAACTGGCCACAGCATGGTCACCTCTTTGGGGGAATGCCTTCCTCTCTTCAGTCTTCTTTCATGAACTGCCCAGCAAGAAATAATTGCTTCTTTTAGATCTTCTTGCTCCTCCCCACCCCAAAATCTATTCTCTAACCACAGCCAGAGAAATCCTTAGTTCACTATGACTATGCCACAGTCTTGTTTAAATCCCTCTAATGGAGTACCCCCGCCTGCAAAATACAGTCCTGTGGCCTAGCATAGCTCACCAAAGTTCTCTATGGTGTGGCCCTGGCTACCCTTCTCACTTAGGAATAGATGCAAATGTCAGAAAACAAAATGCCGGAAAGCAAAATAACAGTGGCATAGACAGGTAAAGGTCTGTTTTCTTATATAAACAAAATGCAGGGGTGCATGCCCAGGGCTGGTGTGGCACGCCACTGTGGCCAGGGCCTTTATCTTGTGCTTCTCCCATCCTCAGATGGTAACTTCCACCTCACGGTCCAAGGTCACTGCTCACTCAGCCCTCATGTCTGCATTCCATCCAGGGAAAGGGTAAGGAAGAGCATGTCTTTCACTTTAGAGATGTTTTCCAGAAACTGCACATGCCATTTCCAATCATATTTCATTAGCCAGAATGAGTCACCTATGCACTTCTAGGGAGACTGGGAAATGTAGTCATTAGTTGGGGACTACTTCACACTCTTGAACAAGAGAATTGTTTTTTTCTCTTCAGCTGAATATTTTAACCAGGCATGGACAGGTCGCAGACAGATAGAGGAAAGCCAAAAAGGTGACTTGACCATGAAAAGATTCATGGAGGTTTCCTCTACCCGATGTCTCCCCAAACCAGAACACGGTGCTTCCTGTTCTCAGGGCAGGTCCACCCTGGGTTCTTTCTAAAGCAAGTCATGACTGCCTGCCTGCCAGTCCTCATGCATAAGGCAGAGGAGGGCCTTCTGTGTTCCCTCTGCATACAAAGAAAAATCAAGAGCAGCAGCTCTAAATAAAGACATGCACAGGAATCAAAATGAAATAAGGGCTTGCCAGCTCTGCAAGACTATTTTCCCCTTGTCAGCATCTTCTCATATATGGCTTAGAAGATATTTTTTTCCTTGGGTCTAGTAAATTGCCTATCTTGAGAGCTGCCTTTACAGTGCGTGATTGTCCTTGCTTTCGTCACCATCTATACAGCAACACTTCTGCTCCAGGTGGGGGAACTCTGTAAAAACAGTGCATAATCTCACTCATCTCATGGTGGTCACCAGTAGAGTCAACAGATTTTTCACTCCAAAAATCAGGACATTTGGTCTGATGGTAAGATTGTACTTAGCAGGATAACAAAACATAGTCATGTGAACAAGAAAAAATTAGAGAGAATCATTGTAGCCATAGAAAACCTCATGAAGGCACGTTGATCACACTCCTCATCCTTGCTCAAAGAACAAGGCATGAAAGGATATTTCCCTTTCTATTTTCACAAACCAATACAGCCATTTAAAATCTAATTCAGGGGCTAGCCACTTCCTTCTCCAAGAATGCATAAAATAATGAGAATTGTTATTTATCTATTTTTATGGCTGGGTCATGTCTCTCGGAACATGTCACAAGGCCACTGTCCACTACGCATTCACCGTGTGCATGTGGTCATCCTTGCAGCAGCAGGCATGGGGCCGTGCACATACGGCATGCACTGTTCATGCTTCCTAGTGATGCTGTTGGTCACACCACGCATGGGAGTATGTTCCGCCCGTGGATGCCACTTATAAACATTAATTAGAAGAGGGAAAGAAGTGACAGAAAGAAATGGAAAGAGGGGTTAAGCATAAGGCAAGAGGAAAATGAAGAAAGAGAAGAGCAGGACCTCCATGGTGGGTGCCACCAGCAATGGTCCAGCCACTTCAATAGCTTTAGGATTTTAGATCATCTGCCCTGCTCACCAAGAAGTCACCAGATGTGTTGCTTTGTTTTGTAATCATGGATTGATCTACTTTGCTTTTTAAATGACAAAACAGTAGAAGAGAGTGTAAGATTTTCTATAGAAAGGGTCAGGGTATTAAGTCATTTATTTGGCCTTGACCAGATAGATTTAGCACTTAGAAATGTTTATGATTGTTTATTGCCATTTTTATGACCTTATCTGCCCACATCATAGAGAAAAAGGATCTAGATCTCAGCATCCCTGTACAACATTAAGTAAAGAAAGAGGAAAGTTAATTTATTTATCCCAGAGGCAATTTGTTACCCTCTAAGAAAACATAGATGCTGTCACTATGCTGAAAATAGCCCACTTACATTTTAGTAACTGGGTATGTTTAATTTACAGAAATTATCATTGGTTACATCATTGAATTTAATTCATCATTAGGGGCCTTAAAAATGCCATTTGCTCTGCTTGTCCTCAGGTGACATCATCTTACATGAAATGTTGCTCATATATGAAAGATAATTAAATATTGAACACCTGACTAAAATAATCTTGTACATTTTGGAGTAAATATGTATAATTCATGTTTTCAACTCTTGCCAGTTCCGTAATTTATTTAGCAGAAAATATCTACCCAAGAGCCAGCTGCTTCAGAAGGAAAGTTTAGAGCATTATGTCATATTATTTTACATATTGAGATTCTATTATGTGTAATCATAAGACTTATTATGTGACTATAATCCTACTCGGTTATTATTTTCTTTTTATATTTAAGTCCATATTCAAAAGGCAAAAATGTCTTCAATGATTCCTGGTTTATAGAGAGAGACTTCCTCAGGCAATGGGTTTTCCCATCTAAATTAGTTTGTGCCACAGTTTTGCTAAAAACGTGTATTTAACTCCCTTAAATCCTTCTTGCCATGGCCTGCTTTTAGTATTACAACTTCATACAAAGCAGTCCCAAGCCTTTCCTTTTTCATTAGTGTCTCTTCAGAGGGCAAGTTTTTATTTACAGGATCTCCTGATCCACAGATATGATGAGTCCAGAGCTCTTTTATGTCTCTTCGGGGGTCAGCTTCTGTCTCTCCCCCAGGCAGACCGTCCTTTGTTCTGCTATCCCGTAGTGAGCAGGCCAGGCAGACTCCCCAGATTTTAACTTCCAGGCAGGTGGAACTTCGAAAGGTGTGACACTCTTCAGTGGGTTGTGGAGAGTCAGAAGGAGCATGTGCCTGCCCACTTTCTGCCTTGCTCTGAAAACCACTGGTCCCCGGAATGCCTGGGAAGTGGTCTCTCCTGATTCTCGGGGATCCTTCCTTGGTCCAGCCCTTTTCTTGTCCACAGTCGTGTTTTCTCTAAACAGATGCTACTGGAATCACAGTATGGACCATTTTGGGAAATTTTGCATCAATGCTTTAAGTCACCGAGTAAATATTTTATTGACTTCCCACCATGGGCTGGAGTGGCATTTTGCTAGGCGCTGAATGGGTGAAACATAGTCCCTACCCTCAAGGAGCTCATGATTTAGTAGACTAAACAATTTCAAAAGAATCCAGTGATTGAAACCTCTCATCAGTTGCCCTGAATGATTAAGTCAGAAACTGAGACAGGAGGAAGAAGTTTCATTAAGCATGGACAGAGACTGTCACCATTGTCATAAGCTCTGATGCAGCATGTCCCATGAAATAGACAAGACCTGAGCTCTCGAAAGTTCGTGTCTTTCTTCATGAGGACAAGTTTGGGTGTTTTACTTTGCTTTGTTTTTTTAATTAAACCGTTTATCTCTTCCTCTCTGAATATCTGAAATGACATCTGTGATATTTTAAAAAGTCACATTGACTTTTCAGGATGACTCTTAATATGACAATTTTTGTATTGTAGAAACTTAAAGCTGTCGGTAAGAACTTGGTCAGGTACTGACTCTTAACACTGTGATAGAGTCACAAGAAAATACCGTGCCCTTGTGGAACAGCAGCCTCTGGTACTAGAGCTGGGGGGAGACCTGGGCTCAGAAATTGACAGTGTTATCCCCACCAGGGATCTGCAGGAGTGACTTCTCCCTGAGGCTGGACTGGCCATTAGGCCCTGGGTCCTTCCATTATGTTCTCAGGTCCTTCTCAAGGGCCTTTTCCATGGCCATTTTGCCATAGCTTATGAACATTTAACCAGAAGCCTTAAACCAGGAACAGGAGATGACATGATATTTAAATTAGCCAGTTCTAGCTTATTTGCTCTTCATCTGCTCTCAGTTTGTTTAGAGGAAGCTCTTGACCCTCTGATGACCGAAATACGTGAGCGAGTTTTCTCTACCACTCTGATTTCTTTGCCACATCTTTTCTCTTTTCAACTCTGATTAACCTGGGAGATTGTTTGTGTTCTGTAATTGTGCTATAATTGTTACTACAGAATTCTAAAAGGGACAAAGACAGGAAGGTACATCCTAAAGATACAAGGTGCCACTGGCTTCTTTTATTCCTTTTGTTTTTTCACTCGCCTTTTTATTCACATTTATTTAGTGCTTACTATTTGCTCACAAGGTTGGCTTGGTGCTAGGTAGTTGGGTTGGGACATAAAGGTGCCAGAGGTAGTCTGGCCTGCAAGGAACTTAAGCTAGAAGAGAGCCTGAAACGAACAATTGCCCAGGCTCTGTGGAAGCACAGGGGTGGAGCTCATTCCCTGTGCAGGGGGTATCAGCAGAGGCTTCCCAGAAAAACTGAGTCCTTCAGGTCCGCTGTCTGTACCAGGAACATGTGTAAGAATAAAACCAGAGAAGAAGGAAAAAAAACATCCAGTTATTGGTATCATAGAGGGAGGGGGTGTTACTCTTTCAAATAATTTTAAAACAATTTGACATTTTTATAGTTTCCTTTTGCAAGTTTACTAGCTATTTTTTACTTCTGTTAAATTTATTATTATCATTAATTGACGCATAATAATTGTACATAGTTATGAGGTACAGTGTGATATATGCGTGTGTGTATACGATGAGTAAGGATCAAGTCAGGGTCATGAGCGTAGCCATCACCTCAAACACTCGTCGTCTCTCTGTGCTGGGGCCGTTCTTTCACCCCTCCTTCGCTCCCTGCTGCCTTTGGAGTTGGCTGTCCCACCCTGCAGAGGTGACACAGCTTTTCCAACAATGCTTTAAAGCTGTTTTTAGGGACAGTGACAAGTTCTTCGGCCAGAAACCCTACACGGTGGCTGGCGGCACCCTCAGCAGAGAGCAGTGGTCGTGCCCTGTGTTGACCGGCAAGTGCTCACCTCTCCCTGTTCTTCATTCCCTCAGGTCTCTCTGCCCAGGACGGGTCTGGAACCTAACCGGGGCGTCCATGACCCCGGCGGTGGCTTCGCGTCAGCAATGAAAGGGTTATCGGGCAGCCGCAGCCATCACCACGGGGTCACCTGTGAGGCCGCCTGTGACCCGCTGTCGCACCCCTCGGACCGCAAGCCCTACCTGCTGAGCCCGGTGGAGACCCACCCGGCGGACCACCCGTACTACACGCAGCGGAACTCCTTCCAGGCCGAGTGCGGGGGCCCCTTCAGTGACCCGCTGGCCAGCAGCACCTTCCCGCGCCGCCACTACACGTCGCAGCAGGAGCTGAAGGACGAGTGCGCGCTGGTGCCCCGGCCCCTGGCCACCAAGGCCAACCGCATCCCCCCCAACCTGCTGGACCAGTTCGAGCGACAGCTGCCCCTCAGCCGGGATGGCTACCACACGCTGCAGTACAAGCGCACGGCCGTGGAGCACCGCAGCGACAGCCCCGGGCGCATCCGCCACCTGGTCCACTCGGTGCAGAAGCTCTTCACCAAGTCGCACTCCCTGGAGGGACCGGCCAAGGGCAGCCCCGATGAGACGCAGCCCGCCAGGTACGGCAAGCGCGGCAAGAGCAAGGAACGGCGCGCCGAGCCCAAGGCGCGAGCGGGCGCGTCCCCGGGCTGGTGGAGCTCCGACGACCACCTGGACGGCGACATGTGCATCTACCACGCCCCCTCGGGCGTCATGACCGTGGGCAGGTGCCCCGACCGCTCGGCCTCGCAGTACTTCGTGGAGGCCTACAACACCATCAGCGAGCAGGCGGTGAAGGCCTCCCGAAGCAACAACGACGTCAAGTGCTCCACCTGTGCCAACCTGCCGGTCACCCTGGACGCGCCGCTGCTGAAGAAGAGCGCCTGGGCCTCCACGCTCACCGTGAGCCGGGCCCGGGAGGTCTACCAGAAAGCCTCGGTGAACGTGGACCAGGCCGTGCTGAAGGCCGAGGCGTGTCAGCAGGAGCGCTCCTGCCAGTACCTGCAGGTACCTTTGATGTCACAGGAGGGCTGCTCAGGGTCGCACCTGGCGTAACTGGGGGCTGTCTCTTCCCGGGTTCTAGTCTTGCCTCTGCTCTCAGTTGTCTCAATCTGAGCAATTTATTTCGCATTTCTGTGGCTGAGTGCTCTTGTTGGGAAAATGCAAGGAAACAAAGGTGCCAACTTCGTCCAGTTATCTTAACCTACTAGATACACCAGGGCTTTGAAAAGCGCTCCTGCATAAGGCAAGAGCTGTGAATGCCTTGTGTTCCTCTGTTTGAGGACTCATGGGATGGGAGGGGAGGAAAGAGGAGTCTACATAGACTTAAAATAAAACCATTTTTTTCTACAGTAAACAATGATCTTTCAAGTTTTGGAGAGCTTAATTAGATCTATCCAGGATTTGGTGTTTGTTTGTTTATTTTTTTAATTGTAAAATTTGGCCCAAAGCTATGAGTTTGGGGAAATTGACCTGTGTCTTCACCATTGCAAGGGTTATCACCATCAGCAACACTAGCTACACCTCCACCCCAGCCCCCACCCCCCAGAGCACAGCAAATCAGAGTGACGCCCTGGGTCCCGAGGAGGTGGAGATGGAGCCTGTGTGAGGACCTGACAAGCACAGCTGCAGAGACCCAGGACAACAGAGAAGAGAAGGAAAAGAGGGAAGCAAAAGAGCAATAAAATGCAATTAGTGTCAGCATGTAAATCCCACACACAGACCCAAGGCAGGCTGCTCTGCCTCTTCCACAGTCTCCTGGTGTTTTTCCTCCTGCCCTCCAGTCCACTTAAGCCAGATTTCACCTGGGTGAAAATATCAGGCAGGGAGGTCCGTTTCTTCCCTACTTCCTCCCTCTAGTGTCATAGTTTTTCCCAAGATACGACCCTCTGCAAGAATGATCCTCCTTTTCAGAGTGCCATTTTTCTCTGTTCTCTCTTGCTATCTCCATCTTTAAAAACAAACAAACAAAAACTTTTTACTGTACTATACAAGTATGGCATAATTATTCTCACTCCCATCTTAAGAGCAAGAAAAATTCTGCTGAGAAGTGTATCTTTTTGCTCCCTTTGAACTCCTCCTGGCAAATCTGGCTCCCTTGGGAGTACCTCCCCCAAGCCCTGAGAATGCTCCTGGCTGGCAGTCCCTGGGCAAGGACGGTGCCTGAGCCATGCCTAGAGTTGAGAAGAAGCCACCATCATGTGGATAGTGTCACAAGCAACACACAATTGCATAGTACTTGCCACTGATGCTGGTATTGCCTAATTTACTGTAAGGTTGCTACACAAGTCGTTAAGAACTATTTATAATTTTAGAGCTAAAGAGACCAGGTAATCCACTTAACATATGAAAAAGTAGACTCAAAGAAAGGTCAAGTCTCAGTCGCCTGTGGCCTAGGTGGGACTAGCACCCAAGTCTCTTCACTTGTGGAAAAGACCATTATGAGAGTTATAATGTAAGGCTCTAGAAATTCATGAAGCACGTAAATCTCATCCACCACTGAAAATGTCTTGATAAGGGTACCTGTCTTGAAGAAAGAATGCGCAAGAAGATAGAAGCCCTAGAATAGGACACATTTTGTCTGTGAAGGTTCCATGAGCAGTGGCAAAAACAAAACTGAATTTTTAAAAATATCCTGGACTTCAGTAAGTAGTGGTGAAATAAGTATGAGATGAGAGAAGAATGCTACCCATGCATCTAGCTCCAGCCTTTGTTAGTAATGAAACTTTTCATTGTGCTTGCATGATTGCCTCCGTTCTTCCTACCTTAAATTCATTTTTATTACCTTTTGAAGTCAAAATCTCAAGTAGTGGTGAGAAGTGAAAGGATAAGGAAAGAAGGAAACTGATATTAATTTAAAATCTACCATGTACCAGATGCAGTACAAACATTTTTACATTGTTATTTCATTTAATGTTTGTAATAATCCTGAGAACGAGATATAGTAATACTCTGTTTTTACAAGAGAGGAAAGTGAGATGTAGATTTAGCTTTATTTGATGCCAAAGCCAAGCCATTTCTAATGTGCCCCAGCACAATCCTGGAATCAAGGGCATGAAAAATGGTGAGCAAGGAGAAAATAAAATCTTTAAAATAAATAAAACCTTTAAAATACACATTGTTATTAAAGTGTTTCAGTAAAATGAGAATGAAATCTTAAAGATTTAAGTATGGGATTTAGAACAGTAGCATCATTGGATCTCATATTATAAAGATTCGAAATTTTTATTTTCAAATTATTTTCCTTCATTAAGCCAGTTCTTTTTTAATGAAAAACATGAGGCTTACAAAAGGTATAAAGAAAAAAATAAAATAAAACAAACACCCGTTTATACATCACCCAACTAGAGAAATAAAACATTCATTACAATGAACCACACATGTACCTTTCTCAGTCCCATTTTCCTTCCCTTCCTCCCCAGAGTAATAGCTAATCTGTCTTTCATACACATAGCACCTTTACCGTTAACTCGAAAATTATTGAAAGGTTGAAAAAAGTTTAATATCTCATATCCTACATTGAGAAATAACCCTGAACCAAGCTAGTTCAACCCTTTAAACAGAAACTGGCCTCTTAGGCACACCTTATTTAATACATAGTGACATTTATTGAGTTCCTATTCTATGCAAGGCTTTCAACTGAAAAAAGAATAATTCTATGTTTCCATGTGGGGAGGTAGTATGTTAGTAAGCAAACTAAGAGTGGAACAGTGTGCTCTTCCCAGCCGGTGTGCTGAGGCTGAAGAGTTCCTGTAAAGAAAGGGCAGGAGGTTACATTCACAGGGGGAGGGAGGAAAACAGGAAACGCCTCCTGAGAACTGGGCTTCTGCTCTCCTCTTGATTCTGGGAAATGGTGAGAGAATCTGACATCCTGTGGAAGCTCTTTTCGGGAAGATAAGGTTAGCCAGCCCCAACCAGCTCCCATGGAATAATTTTATTTATAAGGTCATTCTTAGAAGCAAATTTGGAAAGATATGGGGTTTTTTGTTTTGTTTTCAGTTGTATTGCCTTAATTGCCAACTAATATGAAGCTGGATTTATAAACGTGTTTAACTTCAGCATCAAAAAGTTTAGTCATCATTCTACTAGTTCACTAGTGTTCTCTAGTCCCTATTTGCCACTAACCAGTGACATGACCTGGAGCCATCCTTTCAGCTGTCTGGGATCCTTTCCTCTGCTAGAAAACGAGGCAGTTGGTCCAAAAGGCCTGTGATCTCAGTCCACATTTTTAAACTCATAACTTAGATATGTCAGAACACTAATTAGAACAATATTCAAGAGTTCAAGGTCTGGGACTCTCATTTCATAAATGCCTACTAAACATAGATGTTTTTCAGATGTTATCTGATTTGCTTTTTAAAACTCCAGAAGTATTTTACAGTTGAAGAAACTGAGATTTAGTAAATTAGGTTAAGTAAGTTGCCCAAGGACATCTAATATGTGGCCACATTATGGGTCAAAATTGATTCGTCTGCCTTCAAAGTCTGTATTCCTTCAATTTACCATGCCCAACCCCCACCCCCACCAGATGCAAAGCAAGGGGAGGAAGCAGCACACACCAAAGATCTAGTATGTGCCAGAAACCATATATGTCTCATTTAGTATTTGAAACAACTTTGTAAATTATTACTTCTTACTGTATTTAGTTTTATAGATGAGGAAACTGAGGCACAAAAGATGAAATCATTTACCTGGGAATGAATAGATAGCAGGTGGAAAAGCTAATACTTGACCTCAGATCTGTCCTGCTCTATAATATGTTTTAGAAATAGAAATAAATGAATGTCTTTTTCATTTTAAAACTTGCTTTATTCTGTAGCAAATGTATGTGCTTATGAGTTCATATGTGTACATGCAGTTAAGAGGGCATGGATATAAAATTAGATTAGCAATGGCATGACTGATTATGTCCCTAATGTCATTCAAGATTAAAGTTTAAATTAATATTTACCAATAATAGAATCCTAGCAAATTAATACTAGCAAATTTCTGATTCTCTCTTTGTGGATTTATCACTTAGCATTAACTTAATTTAGGCCATTTCCATGATTTTATAGAAAATGAGAGATCTATAGGTATTTAGCCTCCACCTAACATTGACTTAGAAATCAAATACTGTAGCTTGAAATAATTGCAAGTCCCAGTTAATACAGTCAATTGGTGATATGGGCTCACTCACAGGCTGTAGTTAATTTTTTTTAAAAACTCTCTTTTTTTCCCAGTATTGTTATTTTTAAATGTCAAGAATCAGATGTCTGCTGTTTAGAGCTATTGTACCGCTGCCAGTGACTGTCTGTATTAGGGTTTGGAGCAGGAACATGGATTTGAAGACACTAAAATTGTTTAATTCTCAGTTGAGATGTGGTTGGCTTTTATACATTTGGAATAAAGCATTTATGGCACACCTCAGGGTAAGTGCTAATAGTTAAGTAAATAAAATAGGAAGGGGTTCAATGGAGTAGAAGGTGGGTTTTGTTGTTTTGTTTTTGCTTTAAAAATGAAGAATTCTTGGTTCTGTATAAGCCTCTTTATGTAAATGTTATGTGTTAAATGACTGGCATATAAAGCCATTCAGAAGAGCAAGATTTTAGATTTCTAACTGTTAACCTAAAAAAAAAAAACAATCCCTTTAAATCATGTATTTTGCATTCATCCAGCAGCAGTAACAGGAAAAGGGAAACAAAACGCTCTCCGGTAGAAGTAGAGAGAGAGAGACACAGAGCGAGCAAGCGAGAGAGAGCAAGACCGAGACCGGGAAAGAAAGCACTCCCAGAGATGAAATTTTAGGAGAGCAAAATGATCGACCTTTTTAAGGCTGAGTGGGTTTCTTCAGTTTGTGTGCAAGTTTCAAGAAATGGAAGGACTGACCAGGTTTGGGTATATAACTCATTACTTTGTATTTGATGATAGTGTGGTGTTGGTTTGGGTAGGTTTGGGGGGCAGTCAGGGGAAGAAGTGTAGTTTTTATTTCTTTTCTGAATAATGGCTAGTAAGACTGAAAGAGCTAACTAACATACGTACAGATGGTAAGAAAACAGACTGAGACATCAGGTACCTACAAATCTGTGTCTGCACAGAGGTTTCAAAAAATCTTTAACTGGCACATGATCTGGGGTGCTAGGTGCTAGTAGAGGACATTATGTAGCTAGTGATTGGAATGTGATCGGTTGTTTTCCAAGACAAAAATCCTGAATACTTATTGCTCCTTTGCAAAATTAAAATTGCTGTGTGATTGATTTTGTTGTTTTTCTGATTTTTGTTTGATTTGGTTTGGTATGTTGTTTAAATAAGGCTTCACAAAGACCACTCACAAAACATTCATAGCAAGCATGAGCCCAGGATTTTTTTTATTGAAGGAATAATTATTTTTCAAAATTCTGTTCAAGATTATTTCCATCTTTGTCCAGTGGAAGTTTTCTTTCCCTAGCTGAGTTTCTCCTTCCTTTTGTCATAGATCAATTTAAATTCTGCTAATTCAGTTAAAACTACTTTACATGAAATTTATAACAGTGTTGAACAATTCTGCTAATGACTTTGGCTACTGCCATGTTTCCTTGCTGTCTTTTCCTAAAACCCCATCAACCACATTAATTGATGATTTTCTTTCTCTTTAATTTAAATTGCCTTAATACTCCAGCAAGTGAATACCAAGTTCTTGAATGTATTTCCTATTTGGCTTGTACAATCTCCTCCGTATTTTTCACTGATCTTAGTACAGCTGCCGTTTTCATTCATAGAAAGATGAGGTTACTCCTACCTGGTGCTAACTTTGAATATGGAGTCAGTGATCAGCAGCAGAATCCTGGTAATTCTCCTTCTCTCTCTCTCTCTCTACTCTCTGGAATTTTCATTATTGCCCATACCCAATTAATAGAGGGAAAATGACAATTGGCAAAACACTATGAGAAAGCAGGGGTCTAGAAAGACTCAGCAGTAGTAAAGGGAAGATCAAAAATAAATAGGAAAGCCCTCATGGAAGTTGTTAAAGAAACTTTATTATTCTTGGTCTGCAATTTCATTATTCTAATGACATTTTCAGCAACACCAAAAGCACTTGGTTAGCCACAGGGGTTTCTGCATGTAACATGTACTTTCTGATCCCACAGAATTCCAATCTACTAGTTGAAGGTATTGCATTGGTAGCAAGTAGTAAAAGAGAAAGACTAGCCTTGGATCTGTCAGTGGCTGGTGGAATTTATTTCCCCTTTCTCCATTCTCCTTAGAGGACAGTTTGTTTGATTACAAATTAAAGACAGTAATTCAAGGTATTCATTCACCATCCTTTAAGAGAAAGATTCATTCATAATCTATGGCCCATTTGAGATCATGGCACTACACAACTTTGTGAGTTGTGAATGGCAGAACACATTGGTCTTTTGTTTCAGGTTTTGTAGGGGCCACTAAAAATATATATGTAATATTGCTAAGCTGACTTTGATTTGTAATTAGATTATGTTTTAGATTCAAAGGCAACAATCTCTTAGGGGATCATTGTAAATTTAGAGTTCAATGGGATACAACTTTTACTTAATTAAGCTTAGTATCATTTTTCTCATTTTGGAAGAGCATGCATTGTGAGGGTCCATGACCATACAGCTCATTAATACAGAGTTGAGTTATGTAGAATTGCCATTTTTATGGGTCTAAAAAGTTGAAATCTGAAACTTCTTATGGTTCAAACTAAGGACCTGGTACGATCAGACATTTTCCATCATTTGCCAGGGAAGCTTGATAGAGGAAAAAAATCTTCCTTTTCAGGTAAAACCAGGTTACTATTTTAAAAATCCATGAAGAGTTATGTTACTTGACTATGATTTGTATTACTCATCTGAAAACTTTAGCCAATAACTTTTACCCTTAGATAAAAATAATGTGCATGTCTAAACACATGTAGGGCTCATTTACCTGCTTCTCAAGACCATCCTGCCTAGTCTCCTATCAGCTGGCTTTGTCCCTAGTAACTGCCATTTGGAACACATTATAGCACAAGGAGACCTTTCTTTTACCTTATTTTGGTAAATGCATATTTAAGTGCTGTTCTAAATTCTTAGACTGCAACCACAGTAGGAAAGTGCATTAATTTTTTCAATGAATCATTGATTCTCTTCCAACCCAGTCCTCTCTGCTTGTAACTAAAAGGTAATGGTATAAAAAATTAATGAATTACTGTTACACAGTCAACAGAAGTAAAGGAGAGAATGTCGTGTAAGGAAAGACATTTCATTCTACTCCTCCTGATACTTTTGACCAATTTCTTATTTCTACTGTTTTTTAATTCTTTTTGTGTCTTGGAGATCACTCATGTGACCAAGAAAAGACCTCTTCTGATTCTCTGATCTGTTAAATGTGAGTATATATAGGGCTATCATTAAAAAGTAGATTTTTTCATTTGCTAAAGTTTAGCGATTTGCCCTGATTTGTCTTCATTTCTAAGATAAAGAGACCTAATTACATTTGCAAAAAGAGTTTTCTACTTTTCTTTCGTATATATGTTAGGTCATTGCTCTCTATTGATTGGCGTTTCTACTCATTGTTCTTACAGAATTAGGAAACTTCCCACAAAAATCAGGCTTGTGATATCACAGAACTGTGTATGTAGCAGAATGATGTGGTCTGGGGTTACCGTATGCCGTATGCATGTGGACAGGTCCATACACACACCTTCCAGCTGTGTGGCACTTCCTGCACCCATACTTCTAAAGTATGCATTGATGCATATGCTGTCTTTGATCTCTGATTAATGAAATCAGATCCATTTTAAATGTACCACTTTACAAAGTCAATGGAAGAGAAATGACTATGAAGTACAGAAATGGATTATTTAAAGATCCCAGCAGAAAGTTTTTTCCCTTACTTTTCCAGTGATTGCATTAAACTTTGCTTCAGACCATTGCTGTGGACTAATTAGGGATGTCCTGCTACTCTGGTGTGAGGATAGAGCAGGTTTTAGTCTCTTAAATACAAAGAGACATCCAACAATCATGAAAGGAAATGACTTCTGCTCTCTTTTTTTAAAAACACAGTTTAATATACACCTGCAGGATTGTCTAACTCCTCCCTGATTTAACTCTCCAAGACTCTAAAGTCTTAAGGTGTGTAATTAAATAACCAGAAAAGGTTTTTTGGGTTTTTTTCCAAAAATGACAAAAATGGAAGATCATTGGAAGGCCCCATTCACAATCTTCTCCCTTCAATGTGGACACTGTAACTTCCTATCTACCTATTTTTCACCTAAAAATCACCTCATAAAAGAAGCCTTTGAAATTACTTAGTGTAACCCATTCTTCTTAAAAATGAGAAAAATAAACCCTAAGGAAATACCTTGACGTGATCTGTCATCTTGCTAATAGAGACTGGCACTAGCAGGCTCACTGCTCAACTACCAGAGTTGTTCTGGTCCCATCGTGCCCTACACATTGTGTGAAGACCTCTGAGGCTCTTTCCAAAGACCTGTTTATCCATTCTTACCACATCCTTTTAAGGCAATGGGGACAAGGCACAAAAGGAGGAAAGAACTGGTCTGAAAGTTAGATTTGGAGCATGTCTGTGGCTTAATGGGTTCATAAGAGATGAAGACAGTTGTTAACTCAATAATCACTTGCAATTTGTAATTCTATGGTTACAAGGGGCAGGGTAGTATTTTTAACTTCTAAAAAAAAGAAAAGAAATGGGTATGTTTCTCCTTCCTGCATCCCAATGGTTTCATTATGAGTAAACCCTCACTTTTCTAGGATAAAAATTAACATAATTGTAACTATATTTTCAAAGACCAAACTTCACGTGTGTATGTACATATATACATACACACACATATACATATGTATACATGTAGTGTGACATGTTGGAGAATATTTATTGGAATATTGCGGCTAAATAAATTGGGGCTACTCCAGAGAATCTGTGTGTAATAGTGCACAGGAGACACCAAAGGCTACAGGATGATCTTTTGGTCTTTGCATCCAGAAAAGTAAGTGATGGGGAAGAAGATCTACCTCTGAAGTTAGAAATGCTACACAAAACGTTATAAAGTGGCATCATTATGGGTAAACATGAGCATAATTATATCACATGCATGCCTGTATAGAATCATATATGTGTATGGCTACTTGCTCTGTCATTGAGTATTTAGGGGGTCAAAGGGTCCTTAACTTTATGTGCACAAGAATCACCTGAGAGTGTCTATAATGTGAGGATTTCTGGCATCAACCCAAGAGATTCTGATTTCATAGGTATGGGTGATTCTGATAGAGACCAATCCAAGAACCACATTTTAAATCACCCAATTCTTGAAAATATAAGGGGAAATGGAAGGCTTACTTTCTCATTTTACTTACTGAAGGGGGCAGTAGAGTCTAACAGATAGAAACATGGCTTCAGCTGGTCCGACTAGAGCTTTAATACTAACGCGGACTTCCTCCATGACTGTGGGCTCTCTCTACTCTCTGTCTGTAAAATGGGCACGATAATATGACCATGTTTGCTTCAGGTCTCAGGAAAAAAGTTTAATTTCTAATTGGGGAAATAAATGAAAAATACAGTGTGAAGAGGTTTCGAGTCTGTACATCCTCCAGTGTTAACATGCTTGATCTCTTTTCCATGTGAACCATACCACATCTTCTTTACATTTTGCTTGATCTAATTTTCATTAAACCACGGTTAGGATGAACATATCTGATTCTGTGGTAAAGGAAAGCCCTCTCTCAATTAGGATGACAGAGGTCTTAATCGCAGTGTGGATGGGAAGCCTTTTCACTGCATGTGTCCACAAAACACAAACGGCTTGTGTCTGCAGGTGGAAGGATCACAAAGGGTCAATCTTCTGATAGCCTCCGTGGGTCAGGTTTTCCCACACCTAGATATTTGCTGATGGAACACAGTTCTTCCGGCCTCTTCAGGCTTTAGTTAGTTCACACAAATCCCACTTTTGTTTTCATACCTTAAGTCTGTCAAGACCCTGCTGCCTGATTCCAGGCAGTTTTGCTAAGTCCACAGGACAAGTTTAATGAACAGCAACAGCTATGGGACTTGTCTACAGGGAACTCTATCCACCCTTCATCGCCTCCTTTTTTGGCTTAACCAGGTTCTCTGAGGAGCATGTCCACCGTGGCAATTTGACAGGTCTGAGTTCTTCCTCCACTGACAGAAGATGACAATAGGCCCTTGACCGTCCCTCTTCTTTGCTCATGCCCAGAGTCCCTAACTAATCCTCTCCATTCTCTGAAGCCAGGAGCATCATCCCTATAAGTCTGTAGAAACTCAGAAGAAGAGTAAAGGAACACAGGCCAGATCTCTCTCAGGGCCCCTTTTCCACAGAACCTTCGGAAGTTACACTCTCTCTGTCAGCCACCTGGACTTTGGCAGTCTAAAGACTTCTGACCTCAACTGCTTCCCCCTTGCCGCTAAAACAATGAAAACAAAATCCATTGGAATTCACAGGCAGAGTGGTCTACATTGATGAAATGATGCCTCTTAATTATGAAAACTTGAAAACGGTCTTGCCATTTTTAGTTATCAAAGTGGAAGTTAGTGATGATCAAGACCCTCCTATGGGTACAGTAGGACTCTGTTGGGTCACCCAGGACCTGCAGTCCACACTTAGGAGGCCACCTGGTAGCCCAAGTTGTTCTCTGGGCATCCGTCTGGATGGCAACACAATCAGCAGTAAATACGTATGAGAGAGGTCTTCCTACAGGACTTTTCCCTTTAAAGTCCCTTTAAAAATCCCAACTACTTGTAATCCTTAGAGAATTCATGTCATTTTTTCCTCCTCTCCTTAACTAGTAGAAGTTTAGGTGGATTATCTGTAACTCAGTGTCAGTGAAAGTAACTGTCATTTGTTTGCAAATGAAACCTGAGCTTTCTGAAAATGACTCCTCTGCAAAATCATTCCCCCATAACACTCCTCCAGCCTTCTAGTTGATTTTAGATAGTTTCCTGTTCTCCCACCTCTTGGAAGGATTCCATGGCACGCTGAGCAGACACTTTTAGTCAAAAACACCTATAAATAGCTGATTTTCCTGCTTGCTGCCTTCTCTCCAAGGCTTTCACAAAGGAGGTGAAATAAATCCACCAGGAACAAGAGCTCTCTATGACGAGTGTGTGTGAGGCTTATGAAAAATTAGATCCATTGTCCGAAAATTGTCGTGTGGGTCGCTTTGCGATATTTGAATTACGCAATCACTGCATGAAAACAAAAAACAAAAAACCATTTTATTTCATGCCAGATGATCTCATGAACTGAACAATCAATCAAAAATGTCTCATATGAACTTTAATGCTTCTTGAAAAATATGTACTTTGACTTTGGAATTTTGCCACTGTTACGTATCAGATTCCATTTGTAAGTCTAGATAACCGATTCCAGTAGCTATTCCATGATAATAAATTTGAAACTATTTTCTCGCTTCTCCTCTAACCGATCTTGCTCACAGACAGCTTTTACTGACTGGTCCGCCTTCTCTCCTGTCTCCTACGCCCACCCTCATCAGCACCACCAAATCTACAGCAGGATAGGGACCTCCCTAGAAGACTGTGCATGCTCGGCAAGACCTGAAACTGTCTTCTTTCACTGATCTAACTGAAATGAACCTTAGAAATCAGATACGTGAGGTTAATTATATTCCCTCCTACTTCTGCCTCCCCAACCCCCTACACCCTCCTTAGCAAAAGAGCAGGGCTCGACGGTACCTTCCCTGTTCTTTGTTCCCCCTCTCTCTTCTTTTCCCTTGCTTTTGAGGTTGCTATTTTATGACATCACTTGGACTGGTCGCAAACCATGGGTTAACAGATGGGGAAACTGAGGTCTGAGTGGTTAGCTGGCACTCCCATGGCCCCTCAGTTGCAGGTTGGGTAGAGGCAATGGCCATCAGGAAGCCTTCCTCAGTCCTCAGCCGTGTAGCAAGGGGCGTCCACCTACCTTGCTGCAGGCTCAGGAAATTCCGTTCCATCCCCACCCTCTGCTTTTCCAACTCTAGTCACGGGGTCTAAGTTGGTGGTGGCCCATGCCCAGTCTGGTGCTAAGGTTTCTAGAGCGTGTGTCTCGTTAAGCCTTTCTTCCTTATTAATGCCCAGAGAACATGCAGGTAGCTGGGAAAACTCAAAACGTCACTTAGACCAGTGCATTTTACACTTTTTAACCATAGACTGCTGTGTTTAAATAAAGCGACACATGTAAAATGATTTAAAACAGCTGCTCTCATTGATGCAAGAATAGAAGGCTTCAAATCTAAACCCCCTTCTCCCCCACCGGGCCTGTTTCCAAGTTTTCCACCATTTAAAAACTACTGCCCATGCCTTCCCCATTAAGCAATCTAAGCTGTCAAAGAAAGAGTTTAATGTTGGGGGATGAGGGTAGATTTTTGTATCCACTCTTGATGCATCAGATAAATCAAAAAAAAAACCCTGATAAAGTCCAAAAACTGTTGGATAACTATACCAAGCTTGGTAAATTTACTCAGCAGTAGCAGCGATCTCAGGCTGCAGTCCTGGTGCCCCGCCCTTCACTAAAAAGACAATTGATCATGGGGCTCCAGGAGTTCCTGATTGACTCAGGCTATAAAGTCGCTTTGGGGCTTTAAGCTCTTTAACAGACATATTCTCATGTCACCTGCATGCCTTATCCTCAGTTGTGATCCAAAAAGAGGAATCGACTTTTCTTAAGCCCCTCGATTCCCAGTCTGGTACCCGCACGACAGCACCACAATGACCATCTTTTCATCTCTGACCCTTGCTGGGTTCACTTCGTGTGATAATGACTAACGACAGGATGAAGATGAGGAGGAGGAGGAAAAGAAGAAAGAGAGGAAGAGGAACTGCAACACTGAAAAAGTTCTATGAGCCTATGCTTGACACATATTATTCTGACATTGTCCTTATGCTAGAAGTTTCAGGGGTAGCTGTTTTATACAAAACGGAGGCTAATACATTTTCTCAAGATTATACTGCTAGTAAGTGACAGAAATAAGACTTAAACCCTGGTCTGTCTGATTCCAAAATCTGTTTACTCTCAACCATATCATGCTGCCTCTGCTTTGTAAATATTTCCATTGGTCTTTTCCTGGAAAAAAAATTTTTTTTGAGAAAATGTACTTTAATAACAAAAAATGATTAACTATGGTTAAAAAACAAGTTCTACCTCTATGATTAGATGTAAACCTAAATCTAATTTGAAAAGAGGCCACATTTGAAAAAAAGTAATATTCATTTGCAAAGTCAGGTATATAGTTAAATTCTAGTAGAATAATATTGTTTCACGTAAATGGAAAAACATCCCAAACTATGACAGAACCATGCTCAAGCCTCTTTGTGCTTGTTTGTTTGTTTGTTTCAATAAGAAGTAATACCATTGCCTCTGTGAGACTGCCAATGTGATTGTACTTAATGTTAATGATACTGTAGGATTCTTTCATCCAAAGCGCTGTCTGCCCGTTTAATATCCCTTGCTTGGTTTAATTTGGGGATGTTTACTTCTGTAAGAAGTAGTTTCACTGAAATGATGAGGAAGTAAAGCAGAAATCTCCAAACCCAATTCCTCTATAAGTCAGTGTGACTTTATCTTTTGTCTGCCCTTCCCTTTTAGGAGACCAGATAGTTATCTCTCGGGCATATTGGGAACCAGAATTCTGCTGTGCAAGAGCTCCATATACCCCAGAATGTTAATGAAATATTTGGGAAGTTTACCAGTTTTACTATTTGTTAGATTACTACTCACTACGGGTCTGAAGGAAAAGATATGTTTCTCTAAAAGTCTACCTTTAGAATGCCTCTTAATTACCTATAAAAGGATAACTAAATTAGTGATCATATAATATTCTATGTCTGCCAGCTTAGAGGGGGCTGCAGGTATTCATTGTATAAATAATGCTGTTAGGGAATGTCAATAGAGTTTAGACTAGATCCCTATAATAGATAACAATATAAAAGGGTCAGACTGAAATCCATCAGGATAAAGGTGCCATTCTGTTATGAACTTGCAAATCAATGTAATCTTTATTATCCCATTTCTCAGCTTCTTTAATGCTCTCCCCCTTTGTTTAAGCCCAGATGAGGTTAATTTAAAATAATGGATACAGACTTAATATGTTCCACAGCCTCCACTTTCTCTCCATTCAATATTTTATAAAATATGCCCATGCATAAGAATCAAATGTTAATAATTCACTTAGCAGGGACTTGTAAAGAACTAAGAAATGGAAGAATTCACTAAAATTAAGCCATGCCAAATTGATATTAGTTATGTTTTTGAAGGTGTTGTTAGATTAATGGATGAAGAGAATGCAGTATTCCATTTCTTTGCTTCACCCAGTGGTGAATCCACCTATTATAATACTCAGTCCCTCTGCATTATCTGGTCCACAAGGGTCTAATGGAAAATCTTGTTAAGTGATTTAATAATACTGCCATTCTCAACATTTCACTCAGCCAAGATTTACTTAGCACCTGTTTGACCCAGATGGAACTCTGGGGAGGTGAGTAGATCAAAGTGGGAAAGGGGAAGACCGGTTTTGGGAAAGGAAAAGAACCGGTGGGAAGCTGACTCTTAGCAGGTGAGAACACGTCAACAGAGGACAGGATTTATTCTCTGGTTGGTAAGATGCTGTGGAATTTTTTTCTCTAAAATATTCAAATTTCCCAAAGAGAATATGGTCTAAGCTGGAGGGCAAGCCCAGGCAAATTAATCTCTGGGCAGCATTTTTAAAGACCATCAGTGGTGTGGGGAAAAGAAAAGAGCAGGGAAAGTCTCCCCAGAGGGGCATGGGAAGCAGCAGGCTCCTGAGCCCATCACCACCTGCTGGCCCCAGAGGCTGTGGGGCTTCCCAGGCCCTAGAGAAGAAATCCAGGCAGACAGCACAGGGAAGACATCCTCAGGTTCACGTGGCATCGCTGTGCTCAGCAGCAGCACCAGCCAGCGGGATGAAACCACATGGAGTCTGAAGATAGCAGGAGCAACACTGCACCCAGAGAACTTAGATGCAACTGGGGCTGCCCTTGGAGACCTGAAAGTTCACAGTCATGAGAAGAGCAGAGACGACTGGTGAGGAGACAACCCCAGGGAATAATGAATGGGTTTGTTATTGCACCAAAACCTAACTTTATCCCCAGATCGTAACACCTGAGCATGTAGCCAGAGTTAGATTAGACAGTTTTCTAACAAAGGCATCAGACCCCAAGTAAGGTGAAGAGCTTCTTGTTATTAAAAATGTGTAATGAGTGGCTGGATGAATATGTCAGGGGTAGAACAAGGGATAGAACAAAGGACATTTCCCTATTTGGTGAAATGAAGGCAGATGACCCTATTCCTTTTAAATCAGATAGTCTGATTCTGTGCTGTCCAATCTGGTAGCTACTGGCCACATTTGGCTATTTAAATTTCAGTGAATTACAGTTATTTATTTTTTAAATTGACATGTATTGTTTGTACATATTTATGGGGTACAGAGTTAGATTTTAATACATGTATACAGTAAGTGATGATTGGATCAGAGTAATCAGCATATTCATCATTGCAAAAATTTATCATTTCTTTGTGATGAAGGCATTTGAGCTCCTCTCTTCTAGCCATTTGAGAACATACAATAAGTTATTGTTAATTATAGATGCCTTGCACTACCATAAGCTACTAGAATTTATTTTTCCTATCTAGCTTTGATTTTGTATCCATTAATCAACTTCTCCTTATTCCCCTCCCCACCCCCATCCTAGCCTCTAGTAACCACAATTCTACTCTCTACTTCTATAAGCTCAACTTTTTTTTTTTTTAGCTCCCACATATGAGTGAGAGAACATGAGGTATCATCTTTCTGTGCCTGACTTATTTCACTTAACATAATGTCTTCCAGGCTCATCCATATTGCTGCAAATGACAGAATTTCATTCTTTTTTGTGGCTGAGTAGTAGTATATTGTGTATATATACCAAATTTTCTTTATCTATTCATCTGTCAGTGGACACCTAGGTTGATTCCATATCTTGGCTATTATGAATAGTGCTGCAATAAACATGGGGTGCAGGTATCTCTTTGGTATGCTAATTTCTTTTCCTTTGAATGAATACCCAGCAATGGGATTGCTGGATACTCTGGTACTTCTATTTTTAATTTTTTGAGGACTCTCCATACTGTTTTCTGTAATGGCTGCACTAATTTACATTCCCACCAACGGTGTATAAGAAACATTATTTTCTTTGCATCCTAGCCAGCATTTGTTATTTTCTATCTTTTGATAGTGGCCAATCTAACTGAGATGAGGTGATATCCCATTGTGGTTTTGATTTGCATTTCCCTGATGATTGGTGATGTTGAGCATTTTTCATATACCTGTGGCCATTTGTATGTCTTCTTTTGAGAAATGTCTATTCAGGTTCATTTGCCCCTTATTAATTGGAGCATTTGGGTTTTTGCTGTTGTGTTGTTCAAGTTCCTTGTATATTCTGGATATTAATCCCTTGTCAGGTGAATAGTTTACAAATATTTTTTCCCATTCTGCTGGTTGCCTCTTTCGGTCTGTTGATTATTTCCTTTACTGTGCAGAGGTTTTTAGTTTTTGCCATTAAATGGTAATATCCTGTTGTGATATCACAATGGTGGGAGGTGTCCTAATTGGCCAGCCATTTTCTGCATGCCCACACGGGACCAGGGAGGTACAGAGGGGAGGACTGCCTGTTAGAATGCCTGCTCCTCATTTACTCACATGTGGCATTAAATAAATCACTCACCCACTCTTGACTTCTCTTTCTTTGTTTGAAAAATAGTTACATGTGGAGTTGTTTTGAGGAGTCAACTATTTAAAGTACCTAGTTTTCAACCAGTACAACCAAGTTTTCACTAGAAATGTGAGGACTAGCCTGGGATTTTGCAGCAATTCTCACCCACCATTTGTTGGTCACACATCATGGCTGGTCATCGTGCTGGGCACGTGGTGCACGTTGTCTCCCACAATCTTCCCATTTGTCCTGGTGTCATCCCTTCCAGGTGGCCTGCACTGCTCCCACTCTGCCTCTTGTTTCTGAAAGGCCAGTAGGCCACTAGGCCACCAGGCAGTACACAGTATAATATTTCCATTTACACCCTTGGGGATTTGGGCAGTAGTTGCTGAAGTTCTCTCTTGAACAGTAACCCTCATCTGTGATTCTCATCCTCATTTAAGAAACAAGTCTGCAAAACTTTTCTCCTCCTCACATTTAGTTGTAAACTACAATGTTTCGGCATCTCCCGGAGCTGCACATGGGTGCAAATGGATTTGGAAGTTGGTAATGCAGAGTGAAATCTGCCATAGCCAGTGACACAGCTGGTGGGCCACCCCACCCCCCACCTACAGGTAGGGTTTGCGTGTTACCTGAGACACTTCTATCTACCTCACATGTCTCTGCCTTTGACCAAAGGAAAGAACTTTCTAGAAAGGCCCTTGGAGTATTATTATGGGTTAACCATGGCCGTGTTTAACTTTAACCCTATTCACTGAGATGAGTGTCGAACTTTTCCATGCATGCTGAAAAGTGAATGATACCGATTCATGGGTGTTGATGAGAGACTGGAGAACATCATCCTGGATTGTAAATATAGTTATCTATTTAGATAGTAGGCAGTAGTCTCATGCAGTAATAGCCGGGATGTACTTCTTCAAGTCGCCTTCTGTTGCAGGGGACCGGGATTACCAAAAACAGGGTATCTGGCCTCATTTGTTTACTCGCCAGACTTCAAAAGCTGTATTTTCACCTAGTGCTCTCTGAAACCAAGTGCTCTTTGGCCAGGTTTCAGGCCTGGAAAATGAGAGATTTCTTCAGCCAAGCAAACTAGAAAAATAATCTTGGTGGCAGGCCCATTGGAGAAGCTCATGGAGGCATGATCCACTGACGTGGCCCCTCAGAGGAAGAGGGTTTCCAGGACCAGAGCATCTGTGGGGACGTCACTCATCAGGCCGAGGCAGTCAGAAGCAGAGCTGAGAGATGGCATATTTGACTGACTTCTGAAATAATCCTACCTTGAAAAGACACTTTGCAGGGGGTAGAGGGCAAGGTGGAGGGTTTGGGGAGAAAGTCAAATGCAGAAGGGTATGGCATACCCAGCCACATAATTCAAGCGTTTTCAGCCCCCGGCTGTGAACTCTTTAGGTGTGCAAGAGTGGATTCCACAGGATCCACTCCTGAAATTATATGAAAATGGGGGAGGGGGTATTTATGTTCATCATCCTGCAAGAAAAGCCCTTAGCTTTTATCGTGTCCCCCCAAAAAATAGTCTTAAGTTTTAGTTATGATATTTTAAAAATTAGGTAGCTTTTCCCTTAAAAACATAAAATTGATGACTTTTCTTCCTCCTTGTGAGAACTTCATTAGAAAAGCCTTTAGAATAATTTCAGGAATGTGAAGTTTTTAAAGAATTATTATTGTGGGTGAATATCACCTGAAATAAGTAGATCCTCTGTTGGAATTTGTAAAATTGAAAGTAAACCTTGTAATAGGATTTGTTGTAAAGGAGCTTTTCTTGAATGACCAATTCAACTCAAGTAACAAAAAATGAGGCTCTGCTCTATACAAAAATTTGCAAAACAATCTCTGCTCTCAGAGAGTTTATAGTCTACTGGGACATTGCCTAGAAACACTTAATTACATCTGCAATGTCGCTTTTGCCATGAAACATAACAAATTCGCAGGTGTGACACCAGGGGGCAGATATCATGGGAATGAAAATTCTGTCCGCCACAATAATTATTAACAGAGTCAGTACAGATGGTAAATTGCATTCATTGAAAGCCGTACAGTTCAAAGGCCATAAAGTTAGTTCTGGGTAAAGCAAGTATAGCTTTGGTGCCAAAAAGCTGTGTTTAAATCATGTGTTTTACTAATTATGTAACTTTGAGTTATTTAATCTCTCTCTGGCTTAGTCTCCTCCTCTGTAATGTGGAGATAATAAAAGTACCTATCACATGGAGTTGTTGAAAACATTAGATGAGTTATAATAGGCACAGAACAATGCTTGGAAAGGGGGCATTACATAATCCCTCAATAAATGTTATTATTATTAAAGCTGAAAACATGGAGGTAGCAGTGTGAACAGGAACAAGAGAACAGATTTAAAAAACATTTGCAGAAGTTACTGTTAGAGATCACAATTTCATCTAGTCAGGCTATTGAGCAAATGAAATCTTACAGCATCTGTATTAGTTTCCTACTGCTGCTGTAACAAATTACCACAAATTTAGTGCTGTAAAACAACACAAATGTATTATCATACAGTTCTGGAGGTCAGAAGTCTGAAATGGGTCTCACCGAGCTAAAATCAAGATGTCCACTGAGCTGCAGCAAGAACGGCCCCGGTATCCCGAGCTGGGGAGGTGGGAGGCGAGGGCTTTTGCCACACACCCCTGACAGCTGCACCCAGCCCGGCAATGACCAAGCCACCCCTGGAAGCCCCCCACACACACACCTCCCGTGTGGGAATGTGCCACAGGCCTCTCAATCCCACCCCTCCTCCTTCCTCCTTTTTCCATCCCATTTCCTTCCCCTTTCCTCTCTCCCCTTCCCTCCCAACTGCTCTGCAACAACATCATAGAATGTAAAAAAATAATATCAATAAAATAAAATAAAAAGATATCACCAGTGGTCTAGGGGAGCACTGGGGAAGACTGGAAGCTCTAGGGGAGAATCCATTTACTTGCTTTTTTGAGCTTCTAAAGGCTGCGCACATTCCCTACCTCCTGTCCCCTTCCTTCATCCCAGAGCCAGCAGTCACATCACTCTGATCTCTGCTTCTGTGGTCACGTCTCCTCTCTGACTCTTTTGCCTCATTCTTTCACTTACAAAGACCCTTGTGATTATATTGGGCCCACCCGATAATACAGGACAATCTCCCCATCTCAAGATCACGAAGTGAGTCACATCTGCTAAGTCCCTTTGCCATATAAGGTAACATATTCACTGGTTCCATGGATTAAGATTAGGCATCTTTGGAGAGCCATTATTCTGCCTACCACAGAATCTACTACCTAATACATTATATATTTTTTAAACCTAATACAACTTTTTGAAGCTTGGTATAAAAGGTATGTGAAATCATGCATCCAGTGCTTATTAGCTTAATTAGATCATTGTATATGCAGTGGTCCCTGAATTCTTCATTTATGTAGAAATGGAGTGAAAAGGCCATCAATTTCTGTGTTTGTTAGATTATTTTAAAAGGATTCCAAAATAGATTGGGCACATGTCCATTCAAATCACTATTTCAAGTCAGAGCTGTTGTAGAATGTATAGTCATTTGTATACTGTAGTCATTCATTCCTAGATATCATTAATTTTTGACTTGCAATTAACTTTGTAGCTCGTGTTAAATATTGCCACCTCCTCTAACTTCTCTTCCCACTTAGAATACACCTGTAACCTTGATGCATGGAAAAACCTCTAAGGCACATGTTTTGTTGGTCTCTCTTCTTGAAATATATGCATCTGATAGCTTCACCCAACTCTTTTCTTCTTATAACGAAAATGCTAACTCTTCGTGTCATCTGAAAGTAGTGTTCCTTTCTTGTGAGATGATATACCCCCCAATGTTTGCCATGTGAAAACTCATTTAGTGAGCTTTTTAGAGCAGAGGAATCTTACTGTAGATAATGTTGCCTTTATTAGGTCTCGATTACTCATTGCCTGTGAGTTCTTGCCCTTTGTTGTGCATAATATAATTTTTAATTCAAACACTTGTAAGCGCTAAGTATGTATCAAGCACTCTGTTAAAGGCTGGGAATATACAAAGTGGAATAGACATGACTTGTGCCTTCAAGGAGCTCTCACTATTCGGAGCAGAGAGGGGTAACAATGGTGAGAATTTTTAAATAGGAGAAATCATGTTTAAAATATAGGATTGCCTGAGCTGGGAGATCGAATGACTGAGGTGTCAGGAAAGGGAAGAGTAGGAATGATGACTGACTTCTGGTTTAAAAAATTGGGTGCACATCGGTACCACCAACTGAGATAAATAATGTGGGAGAAAAACTAAATTTGGATGGAGAAGATGGTTTCGTTCTAGACATGCTGAATCTGATGTGCCTGTAGCACATCCGGTTGAAGATGTCCCACAGGCAAGCATTCATTTATTGACATACTATTCAGGATGTTATTACAGTAAAGTAGACAAGAAACTATTGTAGTTCATACTAGGGTAGAAGTACTGGAGATGGAGAAAAGCAAAGGTATCTTTCTACTCTATCTTAAATGTGTCAAGCTGGTCCAGAACTGGTTGGGATGGATGAGAGAGAGGGAGAGCAGGCAGCTGAATTTATGATTCCGGAGCTGGGCGAGCTCTCAGGACTGGAGAAAGGTGTTCAGGAGTTATCACCCAGGAGGCAGAGAAGAGTTTCAGAGGAATGAGATCGCACTGGAACATGGGTCAAGTCAGAAGCGGAGGCAGCATGGGCCAGTTTGGGGGCTGCACAAATAGGAAGCCAAGGGAGAGCAATAATAAAGTCACAAAAATAGGAAGAAACCAGAAAAGCATGGAAGCAAAGGAAGAAGAGGTTTCAAGAAACAGAGAAAGTTCAGCAAGGTAGACTACCAAAGAGTGGCTCAATCAGACAAAATTAAAATGTCTATCAATGAACTTAGTAACTAGGAAGTGACTCCAGAATGTGCCAGTAGTTTCCCTAAAGTGATGGGGTAAAATCATTTTGTATCATTTTAATAAATGCTTATTATTTTTAATAATAGCCTACCATTTTAATGAAAATATATATAGCTATTAAAGTATGCAAATACATCATGACTACAATATTTATTTCTCAGTTATTTGGCATTTGAATTTTTTATAAGTTTTCACCATTTTAAACAATGTCTTTTCCAGTCAAAGGCTAAAACTTTTTTTCTGGTTAGTATTCCCGAATATTATGTACCACCCTTTCATTTGAAGAAAGAAGTACAAGTAAATCTAAGAATCTTCAAATAACTTAAGCATTCCAATTTTGAATAATTATTCTTCAGAGACTTTTTTTTTTTTTTTTTTTTTTTGCTCTTTCTGCTGTTTTTGGGTGGAGACATCACAAATGTCTGGGCTGTTGTCTAATCTGGAGTCTTCTAAAGCAAGCCTTTTCTTCATAGTGTATACAGAAGTCCTTTATTGATGCAGCACTATAGTATATAATAATGTGCACATGAAAAAGTTTCCTTTCTTCCTATTATAAATAACTTAATACCCATTAGTTAGTGATAGGTTTCTTCGGTTTCAAATGACTAAAGTAGTTTCTCACCGCTTAGCTATTTTTGTTGACCTCACTTTTCTGCAGTTCCTCAATCTAAGTTTAATTTTGGCAATCACAATTCTCTCATCTAATTAACAAAAAAACTGGGCCATTGCCTCAGTCGCCTGCATTCAACCTTATTTTGACTGGCAATTTTCTAATAATGTCCCACTCTCTTTTCCACCTTTGTACTTGTCATAGTAGTTTCTGTTCCATTGAGTTCATTCTCTTTCCCCAGTTCTCTTTGCTCTCATTGTGTTTTTGCAATTTCTTTTTCTTTACCTCTTATTTACTCAGTAACCCACCCAAATCCTTTACTGTTACAAATGCCTCAGTAAGCATCCAGTTGTTTATTCAGGAAAAATTCCTGAAAGTAGACAAGCCAGACCAGTGGGCATACAATATGCAAAGGTTTTCTGCATTTTCACCCCATTGTTGATATCCCCTTTAGAAGATTCTTCTGCGTTGTGAATCCGAATCTGCCTCCTTTTTACTTGACTGTAGAATTACGTGAAATTAATCTAATTACTTTTCCATGTGGCAGTCCTTCAAATGTTTAATGAAAACCATTATTTGCCCCCTAAGTCTTCATTGCTCCACCTTCAGCAGACTAGTTCCTTCCACAATTCATTAAGAGCAGGACATTTTTTAAAATTAATTTTTTAAATTTTAATTTCTCAATATACATTGTAGTTGATTTTCATGTCCCTTCACCCGTTCATCTTTCCCCCTTTCTTCCCCCCCCCATCTATATCATATTTGTTCTAAGAGCAGGACTTTAAGCACTGTAAGCACCCACCTGACACTCTGCATCTTGTCCCAAGAAAATACCATCGCTCTTAGCTTATTGTCTGATTCGTGAAGGGCCACTGGTTACTGTTGAGCAGATTGTGCGCTACCTAACTCTAGGGAACACCAGTTATATAGTGGTTATCCTAGTCCTGCTTATTTATTACTATAATTTACCAGCAAATGGCAGTAGAATCTTGAGGAAGGGACATCATGTTTATAAATTACCCACCTAAAAGTGCCATTTGAACTACCAAAAAGAATGTTTTCGCCTTCAAAGTTGGAGAATACTAAATCTGAAATCCAGTATTTTAAATATCTTCCCAAGATGTGTGATATTATAGATCTCCTAATTGTGTCTAATATATCATCACTGAAATCGATGATAAAAAGAAGCTCAGAATAGGGCCAAAAAGAAAGGCTTATGCCTACTGCTAGAGACAGTTCTATATTTTTCATAAAATTATTTGTATGCCATTTAGGAAAAATCATTCCACCAGTTTTGAACCTCCTATTCAGTTCACATTTCCTTATTTTGTTTGAAAATGTATCATTTTATCACAGGTATTATTGGGTTGGGGAGTTCATAAAGTTAATATACATTTGGGGGGGAAATCTTGTAAAATACATAAGAAGATGTATATTAAGGAGATGATAAAAAATCACTCAGAGATAATCATTATTAACAATTTTGTGTTATTGCTGTTCTTTGAAAAGACTGATAATATTGACAAACCTTTGAATAAACTCACCCAGGAGGGAAAAAAAGAAAGCACAATATAAACACTATTAGAAATGAAAAAAGGGACATGGATATATGTACGTTATTTAATAAATCAATTATACAAAAAGAGCAGAAACAAACTTCATACCAATACATTGAAAACTTAAGTGTTCGATTTTCTGAAAAAATAAATTGTTCAAAAGTCAGTAAAAACAGAAACCTTGAGCATATTCATAACAATTTAAGAAATTTAAAGTTTAAAATTTACTGAAGAAAAAAAGAGAAAAAAGACCATACCCAGTTAGTTTTATGAAACCTGCAAGGGAAAAGGTAACACAATACGTGTCATACAAAATTCTTCTGGAGATTAGAACAACAACAACAAAATGTCCAGTTCACTTTAGAATTTAGCATAGTCTTAAACCAGACCAGGGCAATTTGAGAAAGGAAAATTTTGATATAATTTCTTTCATGAGACTGATGTAAAAGTTCCTAACAAATTTAGGGATAAGATGAAATAATTAAAAATAGTATAAAATAACATGACTAGATGGCAATCACTTAGTAACAAAAGAAAGGCTTAACCTTAGAAAAAATATTCACATAATTCACAGCACTGAGAGATGAAAAGAGAAAAAGCACATGACTATCTCATATTTGCAGAAAAGGTATTTCAAAATATTCAACTGAATTAATGGTTTAACAAACAAAAAAATTATAACAAATTAGGAGTAGAAAAAAATTCTTAAAATGTATTTATATATAGCCAACAGGAACTTCATGTTATGTTGGATCACTATGGTATTCCTTTTTAAGCTCAGGAATCAGACGATAAACCCTTCCTAACGTGTATCGAACTAGGTTTGGGCCACTGGTTTGGTTTTTTGGCTGAGATTTTTTTTGTTGAATTCACATTTGTCTACAGCTTCTCCTCTAGTATTTTCCTCTAGAAAGGCTCATTTGAGCATTATTGTCCAAATTCTGGCATGTTCAAAGCTGTCTTTTTACTTGAGTCCTGATTCTTGAAGGAGACCTTGACTGGATAGATAATATCTTATAGATATCTATAGATATTCTTCTGTCTTACACATGTTGCCCCCCTATGTGCTGAGGTTAAATGTTTCCATAGATAAGTCTGATATCAATATCATTTTCTTTCTTAAATGGATCTTGTCTTTTTTGCCTGACTGCCTAAAGTATTATTTCCAGAACTTTTTCTGGGATATGTCTTTGTGTTGACCATTGTGGATGACTTTTCACTAATGCAATTGATACCTTTTTAATAAATAGATTTAAGCTTTTTTTATTTCAAAAAGTTCCCTTGAATTATATTTTAAGATAATTATTTTATTCCATTGTTTTGGCTTTCTTCTTTGGGGATTACAGCTATGCATATGTTGGATCTTTTTTGCCTAGATTCAATATATTTTCTTTTCTCTGTACTCCTTATCTTTTTTAATCTTTGTGTCATTTATTTGCTTTTTTCACTTTTACCTTTTATGTACCTTCATTGACCTTCCTTTTCTTCAATTCTGCCAGTTACTATTTCAAATCCTCCAGCAGCCATCTGCCAGTAACCTCTTCATGTCTCTTCATCTCTTCCCTGAGTTCTTATAATTTTGCTTTGTGATCTTCCTTTATAACTATAATTGCTTCATTAATTGTTGTTTTAATTAATAATGGGATTTGGGGTTATGCTTTTAATCTTATTTGTGAAAACACATTTTTCAGGTGTGTTTTCATTATTTACGAGAAATCATTGGCTGCTCTTTTATTTCTTATAGTATCTGCATGTGTGTTACTTTTACATTTCTCCTCTCTGAATGAGTTGGAATTTCCTAGAAAATCAGAAGGTTCCTGTGGAGGGAGTGGCAGGCAGTAGTTTTCCAAGCATCAAGTCTTCCTTTCCTGCTGCTACAATTATAAATTGTTTCTTTAGAGTATGATGCGTCTATGTAGTCACCATCCTCTGACTCTCAAACCCAAACCTAGTTCTGTTCTTCCTCAATTACTTCACGGGTCACCTCCCGGGCTGCCTGTCACATGGGTACACACAGTCATTTTCAGAAACACTTAGAATTTTCCTGGACCTTTATAAGATTGGCCATTAACCCTCCACCATCTACAGTAATCCCAGTCTTTTCCACGGCACTTTCCTTTATGATTAAGGCCCTCACTTTTGGTGCATGACTATTCAGTGAAGATTACTGAGTTCTGCTGTATCTAGGTCCCCTTCACACCCCCCACTTATGTACTACATTTCTATGACTTCTCTCTTTGGCTTTCTGCCTGACTCTGACCTTGGAATTTGTGGATTTTTTGCTGGTTTTGCTAAAAATGTATTTGTGGGTATTTCTTTTCATTTTGTTGTATTGGGTTTTTTTTGTCATGTGGAATGGATTGCAGGAGAAGTGAGAAAATTCAGTTTCTATGAAAACCAGTCCTGTTAACATTTAGAAATATTTTCCTCCTGGTTTTGTTTTTGGTTTGTTGTTGTTGTTGTTATAAAGATGATTTTGCATAAGGAAGCCCAGTATATGTGTTTACTTATCAACCAAGTTAATCTTCAAAAATAAAAAATAAAACACAGTCAGTTTAGCATACTTTTTTTAGTAAACCCTGCTTCTCTTAGTGCTCAGAGACCTTCTATTTAGCAATGTTCTAGAATGATGCTGAGTTGTAAAATCAATCCTATCTAGTGATTATATACAGAACAGGTCTTTTTTAAGATTTAAAATTCTTCAGTCTTTTGCCACCACCATTTCTTTTAATGATCTTTAGGATTACCCATGTTGACTGTGGGGTTCTACCAAAAGTTCTTTGAATTATAATTTGTCTGGGTACAAAAACTCAAGCTTAATGTGTTTAGGTGTGCTCTCTTTTTTAAAAGAAAAACAAAAATGTCTTAACTGAGAAAATTAAATTACTAATCTAATAGGTCTTACAATATTTTAAATCAGTATCCCACACATAGTGACATCACAGCCATACTGACCAGGGAAAAATACAGAATGGTCACATTTATAAACAAGAACACTAGTGCTGACACCCTACATAGAACACATGCTTTAAATTATTTTGCTAGTAGCAGTTATGCTATCATTACCCTCTCAACACAGCCTACTAATTAAGAGCTCTGTCATTCATTCATTCAAAAAATATTTATTAAACACCCACTATTGCTGGGCCCTGTGTCGATGCCAAGGATACAGTGATAATAAAGAACAGACATGATTCCCACTCTTATGCTCCCTATTGTCCAGTGGTGCGATAAACAATACTCAAATCAATCACACAATGAATGTAAATTTACTACTATGGTAAGGGCTATTGTTGAATTATTCTGGGAGCTCTTCCCTGTTTATGAACTGTCTATAATCAGGAGGAACTGTGGCTGAACTCAGCTTCCTACAGGACTAACTAGGGCCCCATGGATTCCAGGGTGTGAGCAACTGGAATTTCTTAGCACTCCCCTAAATATCTCATACCTAAGATTGGACCGCTGGGCTCCTGACCCAAAATGTTCATTCCCTGTCTTCCTTCCATGCAATGCACCTCTCATATTTGCCCGATTAGAAGGGAGTCATGTTTCTCCATAGCGAGTATAACTCAACTCAAGCAAGTCTTTTCAAAGGTGCTGAGAGGGCAGTGGCCCATGCACCTTTTGAACCGTCTGCTTGTAAGAAAAAATCCATCCAAAGTGATGACTGTGCTCAACACCTGCAAAGGAGATTGTCACAGCATATTGATTTGAGAAGTTCAGTGAAGTATGCCCTAGGAAGTAATGATTGGGATGAGGTCTGAAGGGAGAGCTAGAGTAAATTAGAGAGCCAAGGGAGTCAAGTCTCAAGGAGAGGGAAGAGCACATGCAAAGGCAAGAAGAAACAAAAGGGCCACTAATAAGGTGGCTGGACCACCAAGATGGTACAAGAGGAGTCTGGAAAGATATGCAGGACTGTAGCATTCAGGGCCCTGGAGGTCGTGCTCTTTATATCCTTGTTTGTGTCAGGGGGAGGAGTGGGAAAAACTGGTATCCACTTTGCCTTCTTGAAAACATCCCTTCAGATAGAATCACAAGAGAAGAGCAATGCAAAAGGAGAACCAGTGAATACAGTATTCCAGGAGAAAGAGAATGGTGAGTGGGACTAGGATGGTGACAATGATATTGAGACAAGTGGATAGTTTCCAGAGACTTCAAATCTACAGGACTTGGTGATGTGGAGGGAGAAGAGAGGGAAGCTTCCAGAAGGGACCTGCATTTCTGACTTGCATAAAAGATGGTGGGTCCATTCACTGAAGTGGGAAACTCTAGAGGAGCCCCAGTATGTCCACTGCAGGGTGGGAGGTGGGTGGGAGAGTTTGATTTTGCAGGTGCTGTGTATGCAATACTTGAAGTGTCTAAGTGAAGCTGTCAAGTACCTGAGTCTTACACCAGAGTTCTGGAAGGAAAATATAAATTCATGAGTCGTCTGCGTAGAAGGGCTTTCCTGGGGTTCTAATTTCTCTTCCCAATTTGAAGATCACGTCCTTTGGTAGAGAAAATCGGAGGAAAATAAAAGTTTGAGAGTTTGATATTTTGTCCTTCTCCTCCCTCCTTCCCTCCGCTCCACCCCCTCTTCCTCCTCCTTCCTCGTCATCTGTTCACATTACACCATCTGGACCAAGCCTGGGATTTGCCTTGTTCTTCTATTTGTTCCAAACCATATCTTTTAAAAGTCCTTTTTTTTTTTTTAACTGTCCTTGGCTTTTTGTTTTTCTTTTTTGATTCACAAACCTCATTTCCTTCTGGGCTTTAGCCCGTTCCGTACAATTCTTGTAGATGCTCATCAAGAAACAAGTTTCTTTCATTTGAACACTTCAAAGCCTTCGTTGTGCAATTCTTTTGATTCTTTTACAGCCTTTCTTCTTTTATGCTCATCTGGATCATTGGACATTTTATCCTTATAATCAAGTCTTGTGACCCTGGCTCTTGAACTGTCAGCCCTTCGTGTTATCTAATCAAAAGTCTCCCTCTTCTCCTCCTTCCTTCCTCTCCTCCTCCTCTTCTTCTTCTTGCTCTCACTTTCTGTGATTTGTTTCTTTTTGAAAATTAGCCACAATAAAACACCAGCACGGAAGGAATTTCGGGTATGTCCACAGCCCTCTCTCATCCTAAAGAGTTTCCCACTTTGGGGTCATCCTTTCTCTTCCCCCCACCTCTCCCTATCTGCCTTTTACAGAATTTATTACATGTAACTAATTCATATAACTATAAACATTATATGACAATGTTTCTGTGACAAATTAATAATTGTATTAACATCTTCATTGAGACGTCATTCACAAACCATAAAATCTACCCATTTAAAGTGTACAATTCAATGATTATAGTATGTTCACAGAGTTGTGCAACCATCATCAAAATCTAAGACAAGAACACTTGCATCACTTTTGTAAGAAACCCTGCCTATTCTGGGCATTTCATATAAGTAGAATCATACAATATGTGATGTTTTGTGACTGGCTTCTTTCAATTAGCCTACTGTTTTAAAGATTCCTCCATGTTATAGCATGAATCATCACCTTATTTCTTTTTAGTGCTAAATAATATGCCATTGTATGGAAGTACCACATTTTTTTATCCATTCATCAGTTGATGGGAATTAAGACTGTTTCCACTTTTTGGCTATTGTGAATAATGATGCTCTGAACATTTGTGTACGAGTTTTTGTGTGGAGATTTGTTTTCATTTCTTCTGATATACGAGAATGCCAAAGAGTATAATTGCTGGATCATGTGGTAACACTATGCTTAACATTTTGAGGCAAAATCAACCATTTAATTATGCCTTTTCTTTATCATTTCTCATTAAAGGCAGCTTTGCTCTTATTAATTCAGGAGAGGAGAGTTTGGGGGTTTGGTTTTGCATGGCGACAAAAACAAGAAAGGTTTAAAAGTCTTTGAGTTGAAATTGTTTTGCTCAGTCATATGGCCCTTGTCTATGGAAAACCTAAAACTGGTCTTATTGTTGTGGTTGCAGACTTCACTTGGTAAAGCAAGATTTTAATAAAAGCTGCCTACTCATATTGTATGAACTAAAATGCCTGGAAAAGGAAGTTGCAGCAGTTCCATTGCCCCATCTAGAAATGAGACACACACATACTTTAAACAAGTTTTTTCTGAAATGTTTCTTTACAATTAATGTCAATTTTTTAAAAAAGTGTTTGTCAAGAGATTTCTAAAACTTTTAATTCTTCTGAGCAAAATGAATGAATTATTAAGGAATATTATTTTTGTCTAAAAGAAAATTTGATGTCCAAAGGACAGAGTCTATTGTTATTTTACTCTGACATCCCTAAAGTCTCTCTATTAGCTACCTGAATGTTGTATCCAATTTGTGTACCTCTACACACTTATCTTCAAAACTGTAAAATGCATCTGTCTTTCCATCACTAGTCAGACAATCAAGCATTCTTCTTTCTAGCAAATTGCAGGGATCGCTCCCCCATGTGGATTCCTCCTTGACATAAAATACGTTACCCCTGTATGTGCTGCAAAGTGATCAGTAGCCCAAGAATCCAATGAGATGGTGAAAGATAGCAATGTGATTTTGCTGGGACAGTTAGCGTGCCAGACACTACAATCACAACTGCTATGCAAGGTTGCACAGGCTTAAAAATCTGCACTAAATATTCACTTAAGTATAAGAGTTGATTCAGTTATAAGATTAGATTTCATGAAGTATCATCATATGAATGAAAATGTTAAGTTGCAAGTCTGGAGTTCTAAGCCATGGCCAGCCACTCTCCCCCACCCCCAAGTTCTGTGTTTACTGCCTTACTCACCCACTTTGCATCGGCAAATCATAGAGAGAAGCTAAATGCTCTCAGCTGCACTATACCAAATCAAAGCTGAGATGAATAATGAACTTAATTTTCCATAAAGACATTCTGTTTGGCATTTCAGCTAATAAGGTAAGCTAATAGCAATCCTGGGCTATGGAAAGAAAAAGAAATAGTTTCTTTGTGCTTGATTTCTGACCTAATCTATATTTTTCTTTTAACATGCTGAAGTTAATTTCATGTTTCACGATGTCTGTGAATCTGGGATGAGCAATTTTATAAAAAGTACCCCCAACGTACCCTTTTTCTTTGATTAGGTTGCTTATGGTGCTAGAGGGGCTAAGGGAGAAATCCAGCTTTTTACTAAGAATAACATTTGTGCGTTAATATTTTTATCATCTATAGTGCACAGTGAATTTAGTCAAACAGCAGAATATTTAGATGCAGCAAAGACAGACTAAATTATTTAAGCACCGATTGTTGGATATATTGAGCATGATATAGTGTAAATTGATATTGATTTCACTCTAAAGAAAGCAGAATACATACATCATGTTGGTTTCTGAATCATTTCATTACTAAGTACCTGTTATTCTAGAGAAGGTAGTGATTTTCAACTGCTAAAATCATTCCACAGCTTCAGTTTATGTGGGTTTTATTTTGTAAGATTGTATTTTTAAAATAGCAGTATATTGATAATGTGAATTTTTGTTATTACTTTCTTGATTTACCATGGCTGCAATGATGTCAGTTCATATGGAAAATGTACTTGTCCACTAAGTTCATGGAATTGGAAACTATCCGATCTCTCTGAGACCTTTATTGCTACCTTAGCTACTATATCTCAGAAACAAGGAGCGATGAAACAGTTACTAGGTTGGCTTTGCTTTTTGTGATATATCTTTTCAGTGTTTAACATGAGGGGATTTTGATTCTCGATCGTAGTGAAAATCACTGAAACTAGCAAAGGCTTAGCAAGATGGTAAAAAAATATGTATATAATCTTTTCTGTAAGAGTGACAAGAAAGGAAAATGTAATTAAGGTTTATGTTTTCAGGCATACTGGGCTCACTGTCGTGTCACCTGAAAATCAGAGACTCTATTCTCTCAAAGTAGGTGACCTCAAAAGATATTTCAGGTCTATTCAAAAACAACCAAATATGTGGGAAATTTTGGAGAAATGGAAAGGATATGTTTCCCCTTTTCCTACTGTCTCATCTTCATATTCTGTTTCTATGCATGGAAAATGAGCTTGGGGCTCCTGGTGTTTTTGCTTCACGGAGGTCTTTAAACATCACAATCAGACTTTTATAGACAAGAAAGAACTTTTATTTCCTGTCTTTAAATTGTTCACAATGTCTGTTTTCCCTAGAAGAATAAACAGATGCTAAAAGTTTGGGCACAGCTATGTAGCTACCACTAATGACTTACTTCCACCTAAAATATGATCCATTGTCCACCTAGAAATTTTAGGCATTTCTCTTGAAACATCCATAATTTAGTAAACCTACAAGAAGTAGGAGTGTGGAAGTTTAGTCTATCACAATTGATTCTTAAGAACAAGACAGACATATGTTACTTATTCATACTTCAAAGTTTTAAAATATGTTCCATTTCATGGCTATTGTCTGTTTGTAGAACTGTGTTGGAAGCTCAAACATGGTGGGTTGTTTTGGATTTGAAAAGTGTTCATTTTATTTTCCTCTTTTCCCCCCTTTTCTCTCTCACATTTGATCACTCCAGACTGTTCTTGGCTGCCCCATGAACTTTTTTACTTATTTGATTCTGATATTTTTCCTATTTCCCTTCTCCCTGGTATCACTAATCCAAACCTATGGATTGCTCTATGTCCACTTTAAAACTGGCAGAAACAAATTAGAAAACAAACCTTTGTAACCACCAAGTTGTCTTCTCTTTCCCGCCATTTGCACAATAAGAAGGCTTTTATACTAGCATGACTTTTTATCCACGATCGCCACCTAAAACCAACTTGATGATGAAAATGTGCAAGGCTATTTGCCCAGCATCATTTTCGTGATCCTTTTTCTGCAGTGGTCAACCCATGCATGCTTTGAGATGAGATGCAAGGTTGTTAGTCCTTTAAAGTATTCTCAGCAATGCCAAATGCAAGGCATGTGTTATTTACAGACTCTCACATTAACTCTCTGTGTTAGTTAATTAATGGAGAGACTCTAGAGAAAGCAGCACCATCACCTTCTGCACATAAACACACACACACACACACACACTCTCTCTCTCTCTCTCTCTCTCTCTCTCTCTCTTAGCAAAGGCCACAGAGTAGCCCCCAACTGAGGCTGCAGCATTGTTACAGATGGCCCACCATCCTAAGAAGTTCCTGGCACCAGACAAGGAGGCCTGACAGAAGGCAGCAAACAGATTTGTTCCCAAATACATGTGAAACCCATTCTTGAGGACAATCAGAATTAAGTGGAGGAGGTTATTATTGTTAAAATGACCTCATTGATGCTCACAGGCTGGGGGACCCAAAGATATCTGGCTTACAAAATTAAAGGTGTTACTAAAATATCATCATGTCTAAAACTGCATTGGTGCCCTCCCCATGAGCCTCCTTACCCTGTGTTTCCTACCCCGTAAATGGCACCACTGTCTACCGTACTTTTCAACCCAGAAACATGGGAGACAATCTTGATACCTCCCTCTACCTCACCCTCATATCACATCTCCAGGGCAGACCCATAAAAGTTGATTGAATGAATAAATGAGTGGGAAAACCACCAAGTCCTGTAAATATTATTTCTATCCACTTGTCTCCATTCCCTCTGCCACTATCCCAGTTAAATCTCCATCATTTCTCATGTGTGTTATTGAAAGTAGGTCCTAAGCGGTCTTCCTGCCTCTAGTTTTCCCTCACTGCAGTGCATTCTGCCTAAGATGACACTTCCTCTAGGAAGCCCTCTCTGACTGAGCAAGGCTGAGTCAGGTACCCTCTCCCAGTATGTTCTCATAGCAACTGCTGCTTCCTCCTCGTGCCTCTTCTACTTTATGCAGGATTGCCTGTTTATTTGTTTGACTCTCCCACAACCTACCGGTTTCATGAAGGTAGGTGTTCGGTCTTTTATTTCTAGCTGTGACCCATGACCAGGCACACTGTCTGGCGCAGAGTAAATTCTTATCTGAATGCACGAATAGCGAGTTAGACTGCTTCACAAGCTTTGTTACCTTTTGTCCTGATGAGGTTGCAGAAACTGAACACAGTGATTCTTTGTGTTTCTCATGCCTGCAAAGTACTGTGCTCAGGGGGTTCACATAAATTTTTGATCTTCACATTCTCCTTCCCATTTTGTTAACGAGAGAACTGAGGCTCAAGTTACCATAAGAGACACTGATACTAAGGAATGGACGCTTTGGTCTGTTTGATTTTAGGGTCTAGCTCTTTCTATTGTCACATGACATGGCCCACTGCCTCTTTAGAATGAGAGAAAAAGTTTATTCTTAAAAATTACAGCGATCATAGAAAGATCCCTAATGTTCCACTGCCTGCAGTGTTCATTTGCTTCCTGACCTCCAGTGGTCTGCCCTGCGTGTGATTTCCCCTTCTTGTTAATCTGTAAGTACTTTCCTTTGTGCTATATTCTTTATTCTCAAGCTTTCTTGGAGCTCTTATGTCTACGGGAGTTTCCAGCCTTTCTCACTTTCTCTGCAGTGAGAGTAGCTGGGCCTTACATTTCTGTTCCATCTCCATTGTCCTTTTCAACAGGGACTGTTTTCCTGGTCCTGCTCTATGATTACTCTTTCCACAGTGCTTTCGCCTGGACTCAGTTGGTCCTTACTGTTCCTTAGCCTTCGCCTGATGTCAGACGCCTTAGGGGGCTTCCACTCGTCTTTCACTGGGGAAACAAATTGCTGCTTGTTACCACCCAACCACTTAAGCACCAGGCTCTCTGTGGAAGAAATATCTAGAAGTACAGTGGGAGAAGGGACATGTAAAAGGAAAATTTCCACTTTGTGTTGATCACTATAGCTTTTAGAGTCCTTTGATCCAAACCAACACACATGTCCCAAAATGTGGGGGACAAGACAGTGCCATGTGAATGAGTGAAAGATTTCAAGTTGGATGGACCTAGGGTTGAATCCTCTTTCTACCATTTCTATATGACTGGCCAAGTTACTTAACCTTTCTGTGCCTCAATTTCTTTATCTGCAAATGGAGATAACAATGGTGCCTACCTCATAATATGCTGCCTGGCACAGAGGAAGTACTCAGTTAATGATGGTGATATTGGGGAGGGTTGTAGTCAGTGGAATACTGGCTCCAAATGTGGCCACCCTCTAATCCCAGGAAACTGTGACTGTTAAATTACATGGCAAACATGACTTTGCAGATGTGATTACATTGAGGATCTTGAAATGGGAGATTATCCTGGGTTATCCGGCTGGGCCCAAGTGCAGTCACAAGTGTTCTTACTAGAAGGAGGTGGAGGGAGACTTGACCACAGAGGAAGGCCACATGACCACAGAAGCAGAGATGCTCCTGGTCTTGAAGATGAAGGATGGGGCCATGGGCCAAGGGACGTGAGGAATGCAGCTCTAGAAGGTGGAAAAGGCAAGGAAATGAATGGATTTTCCCCTAGAGTCTCCAGAGGGAGCTCAGCCCTGCCAATGAATGCCTTGGTATCAGCTCAGTGAAACTATTTTGGACTTCTGGCCTCCAGAACTGTAAGAGAATAAATGTGACTTGTTAAGCCACTGAGCTTGTGGTAATTTGATACAGAAGTCAAAGGAAACCAATACTAATTGTGGTGATATTTTGGGAAACAAAAAATGACTCCAAATGAGCTGATAAAGAGGAATAAAACATTATCAGAAGAAAGACGATAGCATAAAGGCCGACAGTGTGGGTTGGAGAGGCCATCTGAGTATGCAGTGTGTGCCTGAATATGTGGTTGGAGTTATTGCGGTACCTAGGTTAGAGGAAGTCCAAAAGGAGAAGGTCAAAGGGTTGAAGCCATCTGTGGGGCTTTTGGAGATAAGCAGAAGTGAATCTTGCAGAGAAGGGAGGTGCTGGGTGGTGGCTGAGGGTGGGACATGGCAGTGTGAGATGGCTGAGCAGACAGTGGAATGTCCTGCTCAGAAGAGAGTGGTCCATTCTCAAGAAAGCCTGGTTTGGGAATTCCCCTGGCAACCAGGCATGGGTCTTAGAAAAGACGACCTGCATCCCAGAAACCAAAGGAATCCTTTTCTGTTGAACCTTCAGTGTAATCTACTTCTAGCATTATTCTGAGAGGCCCGGGTGCGAAATGCAGTGTGTCTTGTTTGGGCTCTCCGTGCAGTGTACGTAATTTGGTGTTTCCCACAGTACATGCTGCACCTCTTCATATGTCCAGGCTGCCACGTGCTCTGTTTCTGCCACTGTAACATCCTATTCTTCTCCCATTGCCCAGCTGCCAAAGGCTTGACCATCGTTCAAGTCTCAAGTACAACCTCCTTGAACTAGCCTCTATGCTAGTACTGTACACATATGTTTTTCTAGCAGTTTCCACACTTGACTGTAACTGAATTTGAGCACTGTTGTTTCCTCCGCTCCAGCAACTTCTCCTCTCCCTCCAGGAGGCAGAGAGATCCCTGATACAGGTCTGTTGATACTTTCATCTGCTTTCACAGTGCTTGGCATCCCATATAGGAGGCATTCAATAAATGTGAATAAGTAGATGGATGAATTCATTCATTAATTGTATCCTGTGAGCACAGTTATCATAAGATAAAGAAAATAATAAAGTTCATGAATCCCAAGGTCAGTGTCTAAAGAAAATAAGGCCTTCCACCCTAACCTCTCAAAAGCAATAAATTATAAAAAGAAGTAACACCAGAACTGCTTCATGCATGGAACAGATATTAATTCCATTATCATCTATTTTATAGTCAAACTCCTACTTAATATCTGAGCAAAAATTTAAGAAGTTTTCTTCACTCCCAGATCTAATTTACTATCTCTTTTATGACATGATTTTTTGAACAAAGCAGGCTACAAAAGGAGAATAACAAAAACCACGTTAAAAGCACACTAATTTATTTTCAGGTACCACAATGAAACCACGGGTCGTTTTTTACCTGTTGTATTGCACATTTGAGAAAATTTTCTAAGATTAACAATTTTTTTCTTAGGAAAGATAAATTTGTCATGTTCAAGGCAAAATTTATAAATGGATGCAACTATTATCTTTTTATTACAAAAATAAATAATGAGAGCAGTAGCAAAAGACATCATGTTCCCGTTTTGAATGCAAATGATGTTATATGAACTAAATATATCACTGATAACTTACCATGTGATTGAATATCTACAGCATCTACCCACAACAAGAAAGCAGCTCAAAAGGCCCACTTGGTATGTCCGAGTCTCAGGAACAAATTATGAACTACTTCATCCTCATTCTACATCCATTTGAAGTATTTAGTAAATGTAGAATTACACAGGTAACAACCTGGCTCTAAGAGTTTACCTGTTATTGTGAACAGAAAATGTGCAGTCCTCTACAAAATAGAGTAATTGTGGCAGACAGTGAAATCCTGCATTTCTGTCATACATCAAACAGGTAGTTGTGACACTTTCTGTGTGCGCAAGGCACTGTGGGTGGCACTGTCGGCAATCCCAATGTGTGTGCCAACCATGCCCAGATACCTGTACTTTGCATTTGTTGAGACTTTCTAGTCACACCTGTTCATAAATCACACAATGGAGTATCTCTCAACAACTGAAGGAAGCTGATTAGAGTGATTAAAACTGTTGAATTGCTAACAAAAAGTTGCCCTGAGAAAAGAACAATTAGCATTTCAATATTTCCTTACCTCAGGTAGACTAGTTACATTTTTATGAACTTTGATTACTGTGTAATCAAGAGCTGTGCAAGTGGTAGGAGAGTAATCTTACTGGGCTAAAACACCAGGAAAACTCAGTTCTTTTACCCACTAACTGAAGCTCTCTTTCTACCACAGATGGCTGGCTATTTTTCTAAAATTGTTTCTGCCTTCTACCTCTCTCTTCTCCCCACCATTTTAATTCTATGGCTCCATCTCAATCTACATTTTTAAAAAATTACCAAGAAATTAAATATCATCAATTAGCAATATACTGATTTTTTAAAAATGTCTCTTTTCCAAACTACCATGGAATCTAGAGAGAGAAAAAAATGTTTAGAATTTGCGTTTATCACTGTCTGTGATTTTTAAAATCTGAGTATTTTGCTTTCTCAAAATATAATTGTCAATTATGTCTAATTTTTTTTAATTATGTATTTTTACAAGTTTTGTTTATGAAAAAAAGAGGATACATCTGTATGAAGTATAAGATTAATAATGTCCATCGCTTGCCAAAATTAATGTATTCACAGCTGAGTCAAAAACCACATGCAAATAGAGCTGGAAAGAGTTATAAGAGGAAAATATACCTAAATATCACCTCATTTCTAAATGCTTTATTTTTATAGAAAACAGATAAATACTCGAAGTTATTGAGGAGAAAGAATTAATTCATCATAATGAAGGTTTAAAGATAAAAGGAAAAGCAGAAAGAAAATAACATATGCCTGGAATCCAAAATCCTGTTGTATCATAATACCCCAAATTGGAAGGAAGATGGAAAACACATCTTAAAAGCCTATTCCGCACACTTGGCTCCACCTCACAAAATCCCAGTGCCATTTTATTAACAAACTTTTTCACATGCAGCAGTTGGATCTAATGAGAGGCTAAATCTTGACTTTGTGTTGGAAACTGATTCATTTTTCCCTCATTCTGAGTTCTCCTGTAGCCAGCCCCAGGGCCTCAAGAGCCTTCTATGTTGTTCACCATTAGCATTTATCACTTTTACAGAATGCCACAGGGTGCTCAGAACTATACCGTGTGCTATTCAAAAGAAAACACAAAATCCCTGCTCTTTGTGGGGGTGCCCAGACCACGAAAAGCATTCACAGAATCTAAGGAAAGAAAATGCAGTCGTGGTGAAACAATGTGTCTGTCCTGTAGGGAGCCACTTTGGCTACCTCTGAGAGGTGGATTCCGAGAAGAAAAGGGAGCACGTGGCTGAGAACCCTTCCTCCCTCTTAACCTGACCACCCACAGCGATGGCTTCAGTTCAGTGGCCACCTCAGAGCAGGAGCAGGTGGCAAACCCGATTTGGAAGAAGCCAGGTATTCAAGTCACGTATCAGGAGGGGCAGCGAGAAGTGCAATTCCTGCTGTGTAGGCAAATCCCATTCAGCTGCATGCTGTGTGACAGCTCTCAGGGACAAGACACTTGAGGAAGGAAGAGAAAGAACCTAATCCCATTACCTTTTATGAGTACTCAGAGAAAACGCCTATAAAAACTGAAGATAAAAATGCTGTGTCAATTAAAATGAATTTAAAAAATAATGTTGTATAGTGATGAGGTACACCCCTGCCCTCATCCAGACCCAATTTCCTCTTCCATATTACCCAATAGATGCAATTTCCTCCTAAAGTGTATTTCTTAAATAAATAAAATCGGTAAGATTCTAAGATAGGCATATTATTCCAGGTGGGAAAGGGATACATTTGGTTTCATTTCCTTCTGGTGTCATAATCTTTTGCCATCAGCAATGCTACCAAGATTGGAACACTGGTTTTAATATTTCATACTTTAATTGACTATAGCTCTCCTGTATATCTACTCAGTTTGAAATTTCAGGTGTCAGTATATTTCCAGCTCAACCTATTTTAATTCTGATCCTAGACTCTGTGGAATTGTATGACAGCAGGTTTAAGGCTAATATTAACCACGTCTTATTTTTGGCAGGTTGGTATAAACATTATTAAATAGGTCTATAAAGTCATGTAAAATATACTCAACATCATCTTTATATTAATTTCTGTAATGACAGTGCCTACCACATAGCAGACAATAAATAGTTGTTAAAAGAGTGATAGGGGAGAGTACAAAATTAGGAGGGTGCTGGAAGAGAAAAATCTTCATATGCAATTATTAGAAACTCTTTCCAACCATAGTTAGGTTTCCATTAAATTGATTATAATCTCCAAATAATAAAACTCATGTGGGATGCCCTTATACATCCAATGACTGTGACTGCTTCCAGAAGAGCTGCAGTTTATGTTAGAAAGGAGAATATTTTCTATGAAGTCCTCATTCCATAAAAACGTGTCATTCTTATATAACATAAATGGTAAATGTGGTATTAGAGTTCTGCTGCTTTCTCCAAAGGATATTTTTTTAAAAGCACTCACAAATGTCATCCCATCTATTTTTAAGCAATGTGCTGCTGGATAAACAGCTGACTCGTCTAAACCCAAAATGAAAATTCAAAGTTTAAATAAGCTATTTCATCTCATTGAAAATAAGTGGTACAGACTGACACAGAACATATGGGTTTTTGCATACAGTTACATGTAAATTTTTTTAACTTTGAATATGAAATTCTAGCCGAAGCTGAAAAAAGAGGAAAGCAAAACGCATTCTGTAACGATGATTCTTTGGAGAAACTAATTGCTGATTCTCCAGCCCAGATTTCATCAATTTCCAGTTAAAATCTGTTCCTTAGGTTTTCCTTGTTCGTAACTGAGTTGTATCTTTAGACTGAGGTAATGTAAAGACAACACAAAATCTAAAGCACAGATCTACAGTGGTTGTAGGTTTAGGGCTCTTCCACAAAATTTTTGAAAAAATGCCAACAGTACAGAATGGTATAGGGTTAAAAATAAAAGCCCCCTCTGCCCCTCCATGTCCCATTTCTAATTCCCAAATACAACCACCACTGTTACTATTTTAACATTTTCCTCCTGATATTTTCTACATACAACAAACACACAGATAAATATATATATAAATGTGTACATATCATTCATCTATGTACATATATAAGGATGTATGTGTATATATACATATGTATACATTTTCTTTTTTAACAAACTGGTCTCATACTATAAATGCTGTTTAGCTCTTGGCCTTTTTTTACTTAATAATATATATAGGCTGTCTTTCCACATCAGTACGTATAGATCCACCTCATTCTTTTCAGTGGCTATGAACTGCTTCATTGTATGGGAGTGTTCATTCATTAAATGGTTAATGCTCATCTACCATGGGCCAAGCACACCCAGACACTGGGACCACAGGATTGAACAAAAACAAAATCCCTGCACTCATGAAGACTACATTCTACTATGTTAATAGCACATATTAAAGAACTAGTATATTAGCAGTACATATTAAGGAATATCATTCACTATCATAATTTTTGTATTTATAAACAATGCTGCGATGAAACATCTAGTAAATAAACTTATACCAATTTATCAGTTGGATAAAGTGCAGAAGTTATTTTTATATATTCAGCCTTTCAATGTTTTCTTTATATCATCAACTTCTTTAGAAATGGATTGCGAATTTTCGTTGTTAACTATTTAATGCAATAATAGAATTTTTACACTGAGGTACTCTATCTTTTGTAAATCTGCATCTTCAAGTATCTTAATAAAGTTATTAAAATTTTATCTAAATTGAATCCTCCTAAATTAGTCTATGATAATGCTCCACAAAAAATCAGGTCAGATGTTCCAGTTTCCCCCCACTTTTATTGATCACATGTGCTAGAAACCTCTGAATTAAATATTTCATGATACCCAAAAGCCTCCCAGACAAAATTTTTATATATCTTTTTGGTTTCTCTGTATTATAAATACAAAAGAAAAGGTGTTTAGTAGATCAAAATAAAACAAATGTATCCATTTATTCATAGAAAATTCCAGAAAATTATGCCTCCAACATAACTGGGCAGAAAAATATCAATTGTTAATTATGAGATTCTCCTTCAGGAAGCCATCTGAGCTTCTCTTGCCACTACGCTCCATGTATTTATTATAACTGAAATCAGGTCACAATTTACATCTAGGAGCTGGCTTCAATGGAAAAGAGACGCTGCCAGATCAGTGGGTGTACAGGGAGAAAGGTGGTCTGACTCCCTCTGCCTCGGTGACTGGGGTGGAGGCCACACTAGCTGCCTCCTGTCACCTCCACTTCTCAGTGGCCTCCCCACATGCACTACGTGTGCTCTGTGTTTCAGACTTCTAGTAATATTGGGAACATTTGACCAGTTTGGGCAGAAACTAGGAAGCCACATACATTTTTTTTCTGATTTAGAAATATCCCCTCCAAAAAAAACCCCAAAAGTTTTCTTTGGACATTTCAACACAAAGCCAATTTTTTTTCCTGGATGTTTGTCAGAGAAAAAGGAAGTAATTCCTTTTGTCAAGTGGGATATCATAAGTGGAGCTTAATTTAACACTTTTCTATTAATTCAGAATTTCCACGCTAAATGAACAATTGCTAAGGTGAGTTAGGAGTCTGAGTGCGGTTCATCCGCTGGCTGCAGGGAGGTGCATGGAGTGCAGGTGAGCAGGGCAGTTACCAGGAGGGAGTGTGAGTGTTGGAAGAAAGCGCACCAGGCCAGCTGACTCATTACCACAAAGGCAAAGAAAAACAATGACAAAAGGAAGCTTTTCTCAAATGCATTGGTACTGTCTGTAGGTAGTTCACAACTTCAGTAAAGTAGGAAAAACATCATCACTGAGTATGAAGTGTGTTCATATGCATGAGAGAGAGAATACTAAAGCCTGAATTTTGTCAGTATTTGGAGACAGAAGGAAGAACGGGGTGTGCATGCCATTAGCAAGGGTTCTAGTTACTTCTACATCCAAAGATAATTATTTATTAATCAATAATTAATAAGCCACTTTTCCTATTACAGTTTTTACTATCCAAAGGTTGGCATGGTCTAGGTTCCTGGTCTAAAATGCCAGTCCATGTGACACATACCTATTTTTACAGACCAACACCCCTCATGTGTCTCTATGGCTACATTTCATTTGCACTGTTACCTTGAGCGAAACAAATACAGGCACGGGTGTGACACGAAGTGTAAGTTCCCAAAGGCTGCTTTGTCTTGGTTCTTCCCTTCTGTTCATAGTAGCCCTTCTGTATTTTTGTCTTCTACATATCTGTATACAGAGATCAAAACAGTTTCACAAATTGTTGAAAGGAACTCGTATAGATTGTTTCTTTTTTTCACTTTGTAGAGGTTAGTGGTTTGTTAGATAGTTGCAGTGTGATGAAGTGGAAAGTATGCTGGACCTAGAGGAAATCTGAATTCTAAGCCAAATTCTGTCACTTAGCCATATAAACGGTAATTTACATTCTCGGTGTCAGTTTCTTTATTTGTAAATGAGGAAGTTGACATTTACCAAAGTATGATGTGAGTAGATGTTCATGTGAAGAAAAAGAACTTAATTTGAGAAGCTGAGTAATTAGTCAGGTTTCTATGTTGGCAGACATCCTAGAATCTTTAAGATGCTAACATGGATGGCCAGTTTCTAAGAGCGATACAACACAAAGCATCTCCTAAACCACCTTGGAACCCTTTTCCACAGCTTGGTGATCCATAACATGTGCTTTGGAGTACACTGGGTGAGATGACAGTTTTAGGATTCTGGTTGACTGGTCCTGCCACCATTTGTGGTAGAGTTCAGCTGACCCTGCTGTGAGATGTGGCTGCGGTTCCCTGAAGAGCTCCACAACATCCAGCTGCAGCTCCCAGAGGCCACCAAAGCCTCTCCTCTGGATGCCGCTGTGCGTCTCCTCCACGCCCACCCCACCCCCACCTCCACACACAAGCACCTTCATGCACAGGAGCACGTTCTGCTGAGGTCCCTCCTACTTGCCCACACCTGATGCCTGTTTTCTTCCCTACCGTTGGTGGAGGAAAATCCAGGACTAAAGGTCCCCACACTCTGCTTCTCAGTTGATTAATAAACCAGTTAAATAACCCAGGCGGTGTAATTTAAAATTTCATGAGCACTTTTATTTTATTTTATTTACTACTCTGCTTAGAACTTGGATTCCAAGGAATGAATTATAGTCTCTGCCACATGAATGGCTTGGAACTTGGATTCCAAGGAATGAATTATAGTCTCTGCCACATGAATGACATCAACTCTCCTCTCAAGTTGCTTATAGATCGGGGGGTGAGACAGATTTGTAAACAAATAGTTTTAAAACAGTGTGATAAGTGTTACATTAGTAGTATGTGCAGATTGTTAGAGTAAATCTTTATTTTGGGGGGGTATTAGTTCTATATTTGTTTTATTAAGACAGGGCATTATGAAATACTGTCTTTTAGAATATAGGGGAGCTTAAATAAAAGATTGGTCTCTAAAATTCCTATTTATTTCATGTGGTATGATGTTTCATGTAACTGTAGATCTCCCTGTTCATTTGGCAACAAGAAATTAAAATTCAGTGAATGACTCCCTTGCTCTTAAAAAAAAAAAATTGTCAGTGAAATGGACATCCCAGACACTTGGGGTGCAAAGGCATTACAGCAGAGGCCCTCTCTGCTTGGATGGCCTTTGTGGGCCAGCCTCCCAAGCAGCTAGTTAGGGAGTTGGTATTTACACTTAGGTCTTTGACCCAAACTATAACTCCTCAGAAGATGAACAGAGCACATACAAGTCACAACTGAAGAGCGCCTGGATGTCAGTAAGTGCTGTGGTGGCCCTGTCTGCTCCTGGACTCTTCCTCCCACTGGCCTAGAAGCTGCCACTGAGTTCCCATGCCTGATGGTTATTTCTATGTGGCCACCTGACTAGGCTAGAGTACCCAGTTATTTGATCAAACCTTCATTTAGACGTCACTGTGAGGGAATTTTACAGATGTGATTAAAATCTACAATTAGTGACTTTACATAAAGGAAATTCCCTCAATAATGTGGACAGGCCTTGTCCAATCAGTTGAAAGCCATTAAGAGCAAAACGGAGGTTTTCCTGACAAGATTCTTCCTCAAGGCTGTATCATCATCTCCTTCCCGCCTGAGTTTGCAGGCTGTCAACCTACCCTACGGATTTCAGACTCGTTACCCACCACAGGTATGTCAGCCAATTCCTTAAAATAAATCTGTTTTTTTCTGTTCCGTTCTGAGAACCCTGACAGATCCACCATCCACTACACACAGCCCTCTGGAGATTCCCCCAAGTGCACTGAACTTCCCCACTCCAGTCCCCTCCCACCCCCAGACTCAAAGAGTCTTGGATCTATTGCATATTCCATTATGGCTCTAGCTCTGTATGAATTAAATAGGTTTTAGAAGGATGTACCACATAGGGACTTACTCATCACTTACAACATGATTTTTACATGAAAATACCCTTTGAATTCCAAAAAGCCAACCTGCAAACCAAACTTTTATTTAATAGGCATGTCCTATATGTTATTTTGTATCATCTTTATCCTTATAGTCAGTCCCTGAAGTAGGTGTTACTGTTCTCATTTTATGTTTGAAAAACTGAAGTTAAAAGATACTCAGGTAACAAGGCCAAAAATCACATATCTGGTGTAAGGAGAGTCACATTTGAACTCAAGCTGACCTGATTCTAAAATCTATACTGTATTCATTGTACATGCTCCTCCCCATAAGTGAAAAACTACCCGAGTAATAATTAGATGGTGAAAAAATATTCTATTTTCTTCGGTGCCACTATTGTAGGTATGCTGTATGGAGAAAAATTTAAACAGTAGGTAACATTTATTGAGGATTTACTATGTGTCAGGCACTTGTTTTAAAGATTCCTTACATGAAATGTCTAGGTTAAATTATACATCATTTCTGTACTTGGACATTTCAGAATTCTACGTTATTTCTAATGATTGTGTCCTAGCTCTATCTATTTCAGGTCATGGATATTTAATGAGGCTTTTCTTTCTTCAGTTCCTAATTGATAGATGTTTCATATTGACATCAAATACCATGTAAATTAGAATAAAAGACAGGATTGTTCAAAGATCAATTAAAGCTTTCTTAAGGTTTGGTTTGGTTTTGTTCTTAAAAATGTTTTGAATCCCATTGCCCCAGGCCCTGGATTTTGATATTTAAGAACATGCAAATGCATTCAAACACCAGGCTGCCTGCTCTGGCTTTGCACATGCAGCAATGACCCACCTGATGGACTCCCTTCATCTGGGCGGACATGTCCAACCATGGCCAGTGTTTTCTCTGACTCTTGGCCACACAGAGATAGATTCAGAAAGACACTCAGGTCTGTCTTCATCCTGAAGACAGAGCTTTTAAGAAATATTCTTCTACACAAATACAACCAGTAAAAGGAAAGGTAACTAAGGGTCAAAGAGCTCAAAACTATTTGTTCAACCAGCACCTAGTAAGCATTTACTTTACAGAAGGCACGTTGGGAGAAACAGACAAATAACATTGTCTGATTAATGATGAAAGTGGCAGAGCTCTGTGACAGATGCTCTGAAAGCAGTGTTTTTCAAACCAGTGGTCCCAACCAATCAGTGGTTAGTGGAATCAATTTAGAGGGTCACAAACAACAGTATTTTTCATTAAATAGAATACAATAGAAGAGAATAGAAAAGAAGATAGAGGGCACACATGTCAAATGGCTCAGTATTTCTTCCAGTTGTGTGTGTGTCTATACTGGTTTTCAAAGTAAAATGTATTTCTTACTCTGAGGCCTAGTCAAAAATTGTTTAAAAGCCACTGCTGTAGAGAGAAAAAAAGAAAACAAAAGCTTTGCTCTCAAGAAATTTGCATCTTGCTGGGAAGATAAAGCTAGCTAAGGAACAGCAGAACTCTCTGTATAAAGCAGCCAATGACTAAGATGCGAAAAGAACGTTGCCAATAGCATGTCCCATGGGATCAAGACCAGGGGGAAAAAACTCCCTCTGACAGTTCATCAGTCCTTCCTCCTTGAAAGAATTTCTTCCCTCAGCTTCCAGGACGACACACCTTACTGAGCCTTCTCAGACTGCCTTGCTGGCTGCTCCTGAGCTCCCGTCTCCCAGGGTTGGAGCGACACTGAAGGGACGCAGTTCTCAGACCACATCTTCTCTTTCTAACAACATTCATTCCTCAGGTCACCTCATTCATTCTCAGAGCTTTAAATGCCATGTGTGTGCCCACATGGATTTTTCCAGCCCACATCACCAAAACTCCCAGACTCATGTATCCAGCTCCCTATTTAACATCTCTGCTTGGATGACCCACGGGCATCTCAAACTTACTGTGCCCCAGATGGAACTTTTAATCATCATCCCACAAATCTGCTCCTCCCTTAAACCTCCTCCTCTCAGCCAATGGGAATTCAATCCTTCCAGTTGGTCAGGCACACACCTGGAGTCATCCTTCCTCTCAACCCGCACATCCAAATCACTGTTGAGAAACCTATAGGCCCTATGTTCTCCCCACCCTCAGCACCATGACCTGGTTCCTCCCCTTGAACTCTAGTCTGGATCATTGCATGAGCCTCCTACCTCATCTCTGATTCTACTCTAGCTCCCCTTTAGTCATCCTCAACTTGGCCATGTAAGTGATTCATTTCAAGTAGAATATGTCTGTCCCTCATCAAAACCTCCATTCTACTCCCACCTCACCCCAAGTAAAAGCCAGTCCTTACAACAGTCTGCAAAGCATACCTGAAATGGACTCCCTGTTACCACGGCCTTCATCTTCCAGCTCCTCTCACTCCACCCCACCCACCGGTCAGCATGCAGGCCTGCCTTCCCCTCAGACCTGCTCACCTGCCTGTCTTTCTGCCTCAAGCACTCTCCTTCCAGATCTCAAAGCTAACTGCCTCACCCCATTCAATCTTTGCTCAGAGGTCACTTCTCCAACGAGGCCTTCGATGACCGCACTATTAATGTTGCATATCCCACCCCGTTTCCACATACACTCTCTTTCCCCTTCCTTGGCTTTCTTTTTCTCCATAATACATATCACCATCTGACATACATTTTACTTATTTTACTGATGCCTGTCTTCTTTCTTCCCCAAGAGGGCAGAGATTTTTTTTTTTTTTCTGTTTATACAATGCTGTATCTCCAGTACATAAAGCAGCACCTATTTCATAGTACATGCTCAATAAATACATGTTGAACAAATTAATGGGTGTTTTTAAAGCATTTTGATAAAGTCACAGAAGAAATAATACTGTTAACTCCAGCTTAACCACTACCTGATCAGTTAAAGTGAAGGAAGAGAATACCAAAATACTTACATCAAACCCTTAAGAAAACTTACATCAAACCCTTAAGAAAACTTACATCAAACCCTTATAATGGATGCTGCAGTTGGGACATTTCCTTTCAATAGATCTCCAGCTAGCTTGGAAATATGGATTCAGACAGCTATTGAGAGCATTGTGCATGTCTATTACATATGTTTATGTGGCAACTCCTGTTAGTTACAGATGTCTTGCTGCCTACAGAAAGTGGGTTGAAACACAGCTTAAAGTACAAATTCTCAAGAAATACTTCCCCGTGTGATGATTATTAAAGTAGAATTTTGTACCACACATGTGCATACTCCAAAATATTATCCAGTACTTTACAGATATCAAGAGCTAGATTCACATAGTTGGATGCTTTCATTGAACTAGAATGGACAGGATTCAGGAAGAAAAGATTCTATCTTGGTCTATTTAATTGGGTGTTTTGAATGTAACTTGCAATAAAACCGTCTAAACAGCACCAAGATGCAGTAGTAATCAGATGACAGTGATGAAGAGCAGAAAATTTTGAGTTTTATCTCTTCTAAAATCTTTTGGATTTGTTTGTTTATAGATGTCAAATTGTTGAGTTAATGATTCATGAGTACAATCATTTACAGCTTTATTTGAGAAATGCAGTATTCCAAAATTAATGATAGAGAAACTGAAGGAAAATATTTGCTGAAATTTATTTCAAAATTCATAATTTTTAAATTAAGGATTAACACTTGAGATGATTGGCTTGATATTTTATAGGCTCTGAACAAGCTGTACCATTTGTTAATAAGATTATAAGACTTTAAGTTCTAAGGGGAAAGATCCACATTCATAAGTGTGGAAAAATAGCTGTACTATTTATTATATGATTATCAGACTTTAAGTTCTAAGGAAATATATTCATTCTCATACAAATTTGACAAGTAGTGGAGGTGTGTCTCAGCATAGACAGATGTACTGAGAGATTTAGAAGATTTCAGCCAACACAAAAGTTTAGTTTTGATAAATGATACTTCTACACCTGGGCTTTTATTGCCCCAGAAGGAAGATCACCAACCTTCTGCCCACATCTCTCCTTCTGAACACAAGACACAGAATTCTAGTTTGTCTTAGGGAATCTGATTTTTGGAGCTAGGAATTATAGCTATTAACCACATGGGATGTGGTACACGGACACCAGCACACTATCAACTAGAACAATAATGGAAAAACACAATGACTCTGCTAACCATTCCAAGCCAACAGATATGTTCCAATATGCCAGAAAATGAACAGTTGCATTAAAAACCAAGAACAGGCTGTAAACTAGCTTGTCTCCTATGTAGTCAGTGGAAATAAATATTTTTTTACTGTAGACCTAAATCTTTATTGTTTTTATCTTGTACTTTGTTAAGATGTTTTTACTCTTCCTTCTATTTCACTAAAACTTGTAGTCAACTATAACTGCCTGGTGATGGGTGCTTTGCGTCCATTACTTTAAGGTCTTTTGGTTCTTCCAAGCATCTAATGCTCAGTACTTGTTACAATTTTCAAAATGTTGTAGCAATGTATCTCCCAGCAACTTAACACTTGAGTTTTATGTTTAATGGAAAATTATTGTAACTAAGTTTTGAAACTTATAGACAGCAGCATGGTATGATAAAAAGAGCATAGACATTTGAGAGACAAACCTGGTTTGCAAATCTGTCATGTGCTAGCTGTAACACAATGTAACTTATTTAACACTGCTGTCTCAATTTTCTCATCTTTGCAATGGGATTAATAACAACATAGGGCCTTTGTATTATGTAAAATAATGTTTGTGTATTAGGGGCTATAAAATGGCCACCAGCAGATCCTAAGGCTATATGATTCTCTGTTAATGTAGATAATGAGAAAGGAAATAACTTTGTCTCAGCATTTTAAGCAAAGGTCCAGAGATCCTTAATGATTGATCAGGCTTAGATCACAAGCTCAGCCCTAAGCCAAGCAATGAAGCTGAGGGATGTGATGTGATGATTGGCTTAGCCCAACTCCTGTGCTGCTCTTGAAACACCTGGACTTCAAGGTGTTTCCCCAAAGCAAAATCAGGGCGATGTGACTACAAAAATGGAAAGTGGAACTGGGGTAGCAAAACCCAGAAATGTCCTCCACAGTCAAAACACAGGGTGAACAATTAATAAAATTTATTTCCCTCTTGTCCCTACCTCATACTGGAGTCTAGTATGTTAGTTACTGTCTCTTGATGTGGTGTCACAGGGCATCTTCCCAACAGATAGTCAGTCACCCTTTGATGTCAGCCAGTACCAAAAGCCTGCAGATTCTGCCCCTCCTTTGGGGACCAGAGACCTAGCTCCCAGTGATTCTCCTGCAGGGCTAATTCTCAGTGGCACATACGTTCCACTCCTAAGGAGCAGTTTCACCACTGGGGAAGAAGATTTATGGAAACAAATTCCAAAGCCAGTAGGTAATTCAGAGGTACTGAGATTGAGTACTCAGCTCAGCCTGACTTGCTTTAAACCTATTTTTGATGCTTTTCCTTTATCCATCCTCCGGATTTCCTGATCCACTTAAAATTTGTAAACTCCTTTGAGACCAGAGATTGTGTTTTATAAAATGCTTTTTGTGTATTTACCCAGCACTTGCTATGGTGCTAGGTAGCCTGTAGATAACTATAAATGTTCATGGGTAAAAATAATTCCATAAGGTCAAGATGAGCAACTCACCATTACAAAACAATGACTGTTTACCAAGTTCTATTCTTTCAAGACTATTGAACAACGTTATTTGGAGGCAGCTGTGGCAAAGGGTATAGGCCCTATTTTAAAAGAGGTGGGTATTTACTCTTGTTCCTAAAAGGCAATTGTAAGCAATCTGAAGCAAATTAAGTTCTACATGAGCTTCAGGCTTCCAGGAGAGTTAGAATGGGTGGTTGCCAGGGAGATCTTCTCTTGATTGGGAGATGACAATCATGCTTAGGGATTTGCACATTGCAAAATTGTAATTTTCCTATTCTTGCTCTTTTTTTTTCTGCTTTTGCTGTGAGAAGAGCAAGCTAAAAAGGCTACAGGGACATTTAAGACAAGTCGCATTTGTCAAGGTGAAAGCTGTGTGGAGAAGGAAAGCAGTTCTCCCAGCTGCAAAGAAGATGGAAAGGAGCAGAGTGAGTAGGGAATCTGAGAGCCCACTAAAAGTGCTTAGAAGGCCACTGCATTGCAGCCATTTCTGTAAAAAGTTGTAGGCATGAACTTGAAATCTAGAATGCTTGCTGAGATGCTTGGAGGCCCCCAAAGCCACCATTAAAGGTGTGGCTGTCCTGCAAGTTTTCTAAATCTCTCCCTCCTCCCCACACCCCAACTGTCCATCTTGGTTTTAGCAGAAACTGCAAACAGCAGCTGCTAAAGAAGCCATGAAACTGTTTCACTTCATAATTATTTATTTTTATTATTCATATTTGTATTTATCATTTTAAACCCTTGTTTAGCAGTGCTAGCAAATTAGTGACAAGATAACAGTTATGCTTATTTTGATAGTTACATTTTGGAAAAAAAAGACAGTTGAGTGGGAGCATGTACTCCATTCTTTTTTCTTTTTCTTTAGTTTATTTGTTCATTCGCCCAATCATTATAGATTTATCAGAAGCAGGGCGATATTATTAAAAGATTTGGGGAAGAAAAAGATTTTGTGTCAGACAAATGCAGGTCCTACTAGTTATTATGACCTTGGGCAAGTCATTTTACCTTTTTGAGTCTCAGTTTTTCAGCAGCAAAATGGAAATAGTAATGCCAACTTCATAGACTGCTGAAAGGATTAAAGTAACAAGGTTCTGTGCCCAGCCCTTTGAGGTTATTGCACAATTGTCAGATTATTCCATAAATTTGAAGTCCCCATCTGCTTTCATAAATACAGCTTTCTCTCCTATTTACCCTTCCTCATCAAGCTCAGGACGGGCCAGGTAGGTTGACCCCCTCAGCCAGATCCAAGCCCCCTCATTTACCTCGTCATTTTCATTGAAGTCCCCTGTGCTGGAGAAAGAATCAACAGCTGCTGAGGGGCATCCTTGCAAACAGCAACCTGTTACTGATACCATTTTAGTCACTGCTCCTCCTTAATATATTGTCTTTATTCCTATCTGACCAACCGAATGCCGAAGTTATTTCTCCCCACTTCTTCAGTTCCCGATGAAATAGAACTTGCTTTATATGCCACCTCAGCCTTAGATTCACCAGTTTTCCTCTGAGATCTCTGCAATCCAGACCTGCTCACAGAAGTGCACTGGCCTGCCCTTGCATGTCTTCAGGACATATGCTCCATTCCAGCTATCCTGGCTTTCTAAGTGTCTGCATTCCTTTTGTGGCTCTCAGATTTCCCAAAATCTCACACATTTCATTACTCCAAGCCTCATCATTCAACTTCCCATCCTGAAATAATCTACTCTGGAGGAGTCACACACGCATGGCTTCATCTCTCCACGATTGCCTCTCAGACCATCAGCAGCACAGAATGTCTGACTATATCTTCTATTTAGTTACACTTAAATAACTGCAGTGCAGCCAAAATGGGAGACTCAAACTATGTGTGCTTAGGAAGAGCCTTTTTTAAAAAGCCTATCTGTCTATCTGTGTACTATCTGAAATAGCAGTTCTTGTAACTTTTATTTCAAGGCATGCAACCCATCATTTGTTTATTAGTTTTTTTCCTCCAGACAGACCTTAAAACCCCATGAAGTTGTTTTCTTATCTGAAATACGTGTTCAGTAGATTACCATAAAATAACAATTGTTACCCAAAAGTCATATGAATATGGTGGTGGGGAAAGATCCTTGGACTGTGAATGACAGACCCCAGCTTGGGCACGATGTCACCCTGCATTAGCTACTAACCTCTCTGGACTTTGTTTTCTTTAGTTGACAAGCTGAGATTATAATATTTACTCTTCTTATCTTTCAAGATAGTTGTGAGGATCATGAGACATTATGTACTTATGTTTTCTTGCAAAAGCATGAAAGATGAATGCTAATTGTTTTTATTAATTTGGTCACTACTAAATATAACCATTAAGTTCTACAATTACTGTCCCAGAATACATCTATTTCTTGTTCTAATTTTCATAGATATTTTTTAAAAGGATCTTTAATTGATTCTAAAACCCATATTTTTCACATTTTAGCATCTCTGATACTGGGATGCATCACATAAACTATGGAGTGTCAGAATTTAATTGATGGCATTATTTCTTTCTTAGTGGTACAAAAACATTGGGAGGTTTTTATTGGTATCTTAGATTCAGTAAAATGTACTATTTTATCTTACAGGAAAGTTGATGAAGAGTAAAAGATGTCTATTCTGAATGGGAACTTTATTAACTTAGTAAGGATAGAACCCCCCAAAATCTGCAAAGTGTTTGAGACATTCAGAACAGGAGTTATTACCTTGAATCATGTAACCTTTCAAGGTTCCCTATGAGAAAGATTTTTAAGGATCCCCAGTCTAATATAGCTTTAGCTCACAGACCTTCCAGAATGAGTGTGAGCCTCTTTAACTGAGTTTGGGGTAATCTAAAAGGGAAGAAATGTCAGCATTAAAAGATAGTCCCCTTCCAAAGGTCCTAGAAGAAAGATAAATACCTTTCTGTGCTTAGGGGCCAATTTAGGAGAACCATTTTCTTACCATGAAAGAAATATTTATATTGTACATACAATTACATATAAAGTCTATTTTCATTTATATTCTTATACTAAAATATCTAGTGAATAGAAGGATGACAGCCATCTAAAATGCCACTGCTTTTTAATCCCCAAGGTATTTAGGCTGGTCATACTTAACAATTATGGTTTTAAAAAGACAGGTTTTTCTAACCTTTATGCTCACATTTTTATGGTGCTTTGAAGTTCACAAACTGTATTCCCACACATTATGTTAATTATACATTTATCATCAGTCCCATTTTACAGATAGAAAAACTAAGTCTCACTGCCAAGATAATGTCTTCAGCAAACAGTTTATCTGCTTCACCCTTGCATTTTTCTCCTGCTCTCCGCTTCTCTACCTCATGGCCAGGCTGCAAATTTTCCAAATCATTACACTCTGCTTCCCTTTTAAATTCTGGCTTAGTAGGCTGTTAAAAGTAACCATGCAGCTTCCTTAATGCTTTGCTGCTTGGAACTTTCTTCTGCCAAAAATTCTGGTTCACAACTCTTAAGTCCCACATTCCACAAAGTCCAAGTGCATGGACACAGAGCAGCAAAATTCCTTGCTATGGTGTAGTAAAGGTTATCTTTTGTCCAATTCCCAATAAGTTCCTCATTTCTATCTGAGACCTCATCATCTGCATTGCTTTTACTGTCCACATTTCTATCAGCATTCTGGTCACAATCATTTAACCAATCTCTAAAATCTTCCAAACTTTCCCTCATCTTTTTCTCTTCTTCTAAGTCCTCCAAATTCCTCCACCCTTTGCCTAATACCCAATTCCAAAGCTGCATCCACATTTTCAGGTATCTGTATAGCAACACCCCACTCCTCAGTACCAATTTTCTGTATTAGTTCATTTTGTGTTGCTATTACAGATCTGCCTGAGACTGGATGATTTATAAAGAACAGAGGGGACAGCTGCAACTGGCACAGGTCTTAAGCTGCTTCTACCCATGGTGGAAAGCAGCAGGCAGCTGGTAGGAGGTACAGGCAGATCACGTAGTGAAAGGAAGCAAGAGAGAGAGAGGAGGTGCCAGGGTCCTATAAACAACAAGCTCCGGCGGGAACTAATAGAGTGAGAACTCACTCATTACTCCCTCCTCTCCCAGGGAGAGCATTAATCCATTCATGAGGGATCTGCCCCCGTGACTCAATCAGTTTCCAACACTGCCACACTGGGGATCAGATTTTCAGATGAGTTTTGGGGGGCCAGGGACAGAATGATGGAGTTTGGATGTGTTGTCCCCTGCAAAACTCATGTGGAAATATCCTCAATGTGGCAGTGCTGGAAACCGATTGAGTCATGGGGGTGGATCCCTCATGAATGGATTAATGCTTGGGGGGGGTTATATTAATGGGTGAGATCTCACTCTATTAGTTCTCACCAGAGCTGGTGGTTTATAGGACTCTGGCACCTTCTCTCTCTCTCTCTCTCTCTCTCTCTCTCGCTTCCTCTTGCCATGTGATCTGCTTGTACCCACCAGCTGGCTGCCACTTTCTGCCATGAGTAGAAGCAGCCTGAGGCCTATGCCAGATGTAACTGTTCCAGAATTATAAACCAAATAAACCTCTCTTCTTTATAAATCATCCAGTCTCAGGTATTTCTGTTATAGCAACACAAAACGGACTAATACAGAGTGTAAATGCTTATACATAAGCATTAAAAAGCAAATAATCCCTTTTTCCTCTCCATAACTACTGTAAAACCTAATCTGAATTAGATTGCTTTTATTATTTTTCTGTAACGTTTGTTGGGTCCAACCACCCTCTAAGCTGGTGCAGGTGAGGAGGACATCCCACTAGCCTGATATCAACAAGTACCTGGGCTTTTTTCTTTCTGCTCCAGCTTCTCTTTCTTACTAAGACCTCCAATCCCTTAAACTGCCATCACTAGTAATAATGCAGGCTTTCTCAGACAGCTGCAAAGTTCACCTTTCCTTTGACTTTCCCTAAATCACTTATTTCTGTGCAACGGAAGTGGAAAGACACAGCAACCTTTGACTGGATCACAGTAACAGCTGCAGCCACATACTTGTCCTGTCTTTCCCATCAAAGGGGAGTAACATTTCACTTTTTGAGCCCCTTACAAACTGGTATGCTTTCTTCTAAAACCGTGTACCTAAGCAAGGTCTCTCTTTTGCATTAAAATTTAAGGAACTAAACATAAACACCGGCTCAATTATGGCAATTTTGCTGACCCTTACAGTTCAGCAAGGGTGTTCTTTCTTTTTTTTTTTTTTTCTTTTCTCCAAGGTCTTGCTTTTCTGTGTCTTTATATTTTTTTCGAACTGATTTCTGTATTATTTTATATGTAATCTTGTATGTTACCTTAAGCTATATGAATATGTATTAATATTCAAATTCCACCCCAATGAATGTCACTGTCACGCAACTTCTTAGCTGCTACCATTTGAAAAGTATGTTTAATGGAAAGGCATACAGGTTAAATACTTCTTAGCTGGTTCCCTTAACAACAATTACAGACTGTCTAGTACATGCCCAAGTTTCTACCATAAATTAACTTTGAAAAAAAACACCTAACCGGAAATTTGTCATGTTTTGTCTCACAAGTGATATGAGCTAATCAGTTTATCAGATTAGACAATATATCTCTGACATATTCCAGAGAGCAATGCTTATGAATTTAGGAATCAGTACTGAGAAGGTGCAAGTGTTATGGCTCTGAGCTGTACTGAGATCATTTTTAAAATGTAGTTGCTAAGCCAATGAGGTTCTAAACATGATCATATCTAGGCAGTGAGTAACCTGCTAACTGAAGGAAAACAAGACTGTTGTCAGCATTTATAATTTTCTAAGAAACCTTTGTTGCTGTGGTGATTTTGAAGCTCTTTAGCTAAAAAAAAAAAGTAAAAACTCTACATTGTTACTAGCACAGATAATAAATGGCAAGTGTGTAGAAGGCAATGGATTAAGAAGGTGTCATGGACAATAGTTGTTCAGTTCTGCAGGTGCCACAAAGCAGAGCCTAAAAAGAGAGGCAGCATCAGACAGTGGGCCAACAGTGAGGCCCCAGGGGCTGCCCCATCGAACTGCACCTCTTCATGGCTGTAACTTTGCGCAAGCTACATAACCTTAGTTTTCCCATTTGTAAGATGAGGGTAATATTAATACCACCCCACAGCTGTATGGATCAAGTGAGTTGACATTTATGAAGCATTTAGAAAAGTGCCTGCACACAGGAAGCAAAATATAAGAATTTGTTAAGCAAACTAAACATATTTCCTAGTGATGCTTAAGCTTCGTTAGTACTTTTCAGAATTAGAACTGCAAACTACTATTATCAAGTCCACAAATAGTAGCTTCTCTTCACTCTGATGTTTCTAGATATAAACTTTCAAATTATACGATAGATTTATAATTTAAAGAGGAAAGAATAGTGCTTTTTTTAGTAAAACATCTCTTCTCACTGCCTAGAATCTAAAGTATTTAGAATGTCATGTCTAACCATGTGTATGTGTCATTGTGGACACTTTTCACTTTAGATTTCAAATTCATATATTATTAATCATAACATTTAGATTAATTAAATTCTGGCCTTGGGAATTAAACCAAAAATACTTCGAGTCCCAGTGTTGCCATCTCCTAGCTATGTGTCCTTCGGGGAGTTAGCTAAGCTCTCTGAGCACCTACTTCTCATTTGAGAAATACAGAGAAAATGCACAGCGTTGTTGTATTGATGAAATAAGACCCTGTAAATAAATTGCTTAGCATAGTTAAATGTTAATAATGAAATACTGTATTATTTTAATAGATAACCAGTAAAGAGTTAGCATCAAAATGTTAAATACCTGTTTTATCTTGTCATGGCAAACCTGGCCAGTTCCAGGAAGCCTCCTGGATAACCCCTCCCTGTCACTGATAACTCCTGTATCTAGTGTCTCTTTAGTACACATTCCATTTATAGCACCACATCTTAGACTTGCTAACATGTTGATCTGGAATTGTTCCCAAATTCATTTACACTTTGTCTCTCCTCTCTGTTAAAGCATATTGAGGGCAAGAACCAGCCTCCCCTTCCTCTTGTCTTTTTAAGTTAAGCCTTGTGCAGTGTTCTGGGCACTGTAGGCTGTTTGTACTTCCTGATGGATAAAAAGGGCATTATGCATTTCTTTCACCAAAGTGAGAAGAATGAGATCCAGGTTGAATTCATGTAGTGGAAAATGTAAGAGGAACTGCAGAGAAAGCCATAAAGAAACCTTCTAAAGCATAGTGCAATGCCCTCCTGAACTCAAAGAAGGATTGTGGAAACAAAAAACGGCAGTGCTCTGACAACATTCCCCTCATTAAGGACTTAGTGTAGCATCCAGCATAGCAAGAGGAAAAGAGCTATTCAGATAAGTAGTAGCTCTACCAGGTAAGTGCAGCAGTCAGAGCCAAAAGGAGAGAAGCTCTCACGAGGTGTTACTTGTGTGTATGTGTGTGCAATGTGTGTGTAGAAGCTGACAAAAAAGAAAATTAAGAAAATGCCATTAGCATTCATGAGGAGATCATTGGAAACCTTCAAAGAGTGCTTTAAGCAGATCTGTGGAGGCTGAACACAAATTAGGGAGTGTTCAGAAAGAATAGGCAATTGGGAAGTGAATGTAGCCAGTGTAGACCACTGGTTTAGGAAAAAGATAGACTGGATATGACAAGGTAAAGATGAAGGTTCAGGGAAAGCCTAGATAAACCAGAAAACATTTTTGAATTTTAAGTGACAATAGAAAACAAATCACTGAAAAGCTCAAATAAAACGGCTCTCCTTTTCCATGGCATTCTTATGCCTGACGACTGTTATCAGGGTGAGAAAACTGAAGAGTATACACGAATCAGAACTGATGGTTTTAATTTTTTCTAATACACAGGTTGTTTTAAAGATTGAGACATGGTGTTGCACATATTCAAGACATTCTTAAACATATTCCCATAAAACACTATTACTGAAATGTTAATGTCTAAAGTTTTAGGTAATTATGTACATTACTAATATGCAGGGTCATACAAAAGAAAAGGAAAGAAAAGAAAAAGGTAGGATTTTATAAAAAGCAAATTATCTGTTTTGTATTGGAATAGGTTCCTCAAGATGAATGGACGGGGTACACCCCTCGAGGTAAAGACGATGAAATTCCATGCCGAAGAATGCGGAGTGGCAGCTATATCAAGGCCATGGGTGATGAAGACAGTGGCGACTCAGACACGAGTCCCAAGCCCTCTCCCAAAGTTGCTGCACGAAGAGAAAGCTATCTCAAGGCTACTCAGCCATCCCTCACGGAACTCACCACACTCAAGTAAGTAGACCTAGCACTATATTTCTTAGGAGAAGTATAGTACTTCTTAATCCAACTTCTTGTGTTAGCATCTAGGATCAGATCGTGTGACTCCTAGCAGAAGGGGGGCCAAAAATGTCCTACAGATGGAGCATTGTAATACATGAATGGTTTACTGATTTTGACATTGGATCTGACTTGTATATCCCACTGCCTTCAAAGACAGGGGCACTCAGGTGTGCTCTACATAGACCATAAGCTGAACTCTTCACCTCTAATAAGAAGGGTTTGAAACAATCCAGAATGGTTTCTGAGAAGAATTAATATATCAGTCAATGAGAAGATAGATCCATGTGTCCCAATTCTTGGACATTCGTTCAGCCACTAAATATGCAGGGGAACTCTTTCTTAAAAGACCCTTGAATTGTTCAAATATGAGAGTCCTTCAGGAAGTTCATGGAAAAATAAAATGAGAAGATAATAGGAATCTTTCCATGAACTTTTTGAAGTACCCTTGTATAATAGAGAAGACTTGCCTTGGAGAAGCTTATAGAATGTAGCCATACTTAATTGGGTGACATGTGAAGATTCTTGATATACATTTTTAAATTTGGGCACTCAGCATATATTACAATTTGTAAGACCTTAAAATTCTTTTTTGTTGTTGTTTTGAAAACTGTGATTATAAGTCGTCTTTACCTCCATTTGTGCTATTTGTAAACAGAGAACTGCATTACAAAGGAAACTACTGAAATTGGTTATTTTAAGCAAGACCTGATTTAATTTTTAATACTATTTATAGAGGGTAAATCAGAGCCATGGAACATGGATCTCGAGATAGAATTCCATTTAAATCTGAAAAGCATATTACAGATATTTAGTATTTTTAAAGTGCCTTTCATTCCGTATTTTGATAAAATACATCCATGTATATTATGCTACAAAATAAAATCTAACAACATAAAATAAATAAAACAAAAAATACCAAAGCAATTGGGTTAAGGAAAACAAATTAGATTATTAATCAAACACACTGAAAAATAGCTGACTATTCTATGAAAAGAATTTATTTAAATAGCAAAATATATTATATTTTACAGAACTGGACAGACAGAGTCCCCTCATGAATTCTTTTTCAAATGGTCATGTGGCATCACTCTGGATCATTTTAATCAAAACTTAATTCCAATTCATTAGTAAACCATCCCAAGAGAAGAAATTCCTCTTCCTTTCCTTCTTTCAGCGTCCAGTCGCCCTTCCTCTTAGCCTTTTTTACTTCATGACTCGTATTCATTTCCTAGGGCTGTCATAACAATGTACCACAAACTTGGTGGCTTGAAAAATAGAAATGTATTGTTTCACAGTTCACAAGCTACACACCTGAAATCAAGGTGTCAGCAGGGCCGTGCTCACTCTGAAACCTTCAGAGGACAGTCCTTTCTTGCCTCTTCCTAGATTCTGGTTGTGGCCTGCGATGCTTGGCATTCCTTGGCTTGCAGCTGCAGCACTTCAATCTCTGCCTCTGTTGTCCCACAGTGCTCTCCCTTCTGTGATTCACAAGGCTGTCTTCTTATGGCACCAGTCATATTAGATGAGGACCCCCCCTTAATGACCTCATCTTAACTTGCTTAAGTCTGCAAAGACTCTATTTCCAAATGAGGTCATATTCCCAGATACTGGGAGTTAGGACTTCAACATATCTATTTGGGAACACAATTCAACCTATAACACCGCCACACATGGTAAAAGTTGATCACTGAAAGAAAGGAGTAGAAACATGTCTTCATTGCACTTTGGCACACCTAGCAGAGGCTCAGAAAATTAAATATACCCAGTCTGAAAAGAACTGAATTTGTAATAAAGGCAGTGGGCCCAGCTGGTCTGAAATGAGAGTGGCCAAAGACCCTTCTGACGAATATCTTCTTTGGACCTTAAAATAGCTCCACTAGAGACAATAACAGGTAGTCACAGTCATGGTGTTAATTGACATCTTCCAGAAGATACAAAAGAGGGCATGGAATGGGCAAGAGAGTCTCTTAGATTTTCCAGGTCTTAGCTTTCTCACTGGTAAACCAAGTAGCACGATGCTGCCGCCTCCAGAGTCCCTTCCACCTCCTGAGTATCCTGGTAGGTTATCATCAAGATGCATTTGTCACATAAACTCAATGACACTTGGGTCTTGGGTGATAAGATACAGCAACTGCTGCTGCTCAAGCAGAGCCATGATAAAGAGAAGGAGAGTGTTCTGGGGAGGCTGAAGGCCGAACAGCTGCTGGGCTCAGCATTCACACTTGTGCCTGTGGCCACTCTCCTCAGGGCTTCCAGACGTGGAGACTCCACTCTGAAGTCACTGGAACTCTTTCTTTCCTATTTGCCTTCTACACAATATTACCTTCCTCCAGTGTCCTGGGCCATAGTTTTATAACCATCTATATTTCTTTTGCTACTCAGGAGTTTTAAGAGCAGAAAGAAACAAACACACAGCTAGTGGCTAGGCTGGTGGTAGAGGGTCAGCTACTGTAGACAGTGAAATCATTCAGGTGACTTCTGGTTAGTGACTTCTCCTTCCTCCAAATCTATGGAAATCCAAAATGGTAACCAATGGACTACGGGACACCTAGTAAACTGAAAACATTTTTCTATACTTAGGGTGGAGTTTTGCCAAACCGTCTCTGTTGTTCCCTGCTCTTCAGCAGGCAAGAGAACATCCGGCCACCATTCAGACATGTCCTTCTTCTCTGTGCTCCCATCGCATTCCCATAATTGTTTCTCATAGTTCTACTTTTCTCCATTCATTTCTCCCTCGCCTATTTTGTGAGTTCCATTTATCACTATAATCTACATGTTAAGCTTCCATCATATTCAACTACACGTGATTATGAGTGATTTCTAGTTTAACTAGATTTAGGATGTACACAGGAGAAAAGGAAAATGCACTATGGAGGCAAAAATTCAGACATGACATGACTCAGAATCAATTCTTGCTTTTATTCCTTGATGATGTTTTGACTGGAGATCATTATTTTTCTAGAAGTTTGAAGCATTCAGTCCCTCATGAGAAAAAAAAAGATTCCCATATCCTGGAATTCTAGTTCCTCAAAAAAGAAAACTATATTTATGTTCCTACTTCTTTGACATTTAAGTCAATTTTTTTTCCTCCTTCCCCCTCAGCAATTCACAGCTTTAGGGATGAATCATAGCCATGAAACAAGATAACTAAAATTAGTAGAGTGAGATTGGGGCAACATTTTGTTTGAGGTTTTCAGCTCCCATCTTCTCTCAGAAATGTTGGAGAGAAGGCTCTCCTACACTCTCTTACACTGTTTTTCTTTTTTCTTTTCCCTTTTCTATTTTCCAAAGGCATCTTAAGTGTTTATATACATGGGGCGGTTTTCATTAGCCACATAATGTTAGTGATTGGGCCTTCAGATAAATAAGGCTGAAACAACCTGGAGTTAAGAGTAGTCTTGAGACAATGAAGTCTACTTTTGAGCCTCCCAAATGCCTCCTGTAGCTGCTCTCTGAAAACTATGTTTTCTCTCTTTCTCTTGTCTTATTCCACAGCTATTGACAAATCCATCCACCTCATCACTAGCTTTTCCTTCTTCCTTAATTATTAGCTAACAATGAACTTGAAATGGCATATCACCCAGGAATATTAGCATTTTCAAAAAGAGCTTCTGAATATTTCATAGTAAATTTTCAGGCAAGTTGGGGAGAGATTTGGGGCCTAGAGTTCCCTCAAAACATGTTGCCACAGTTTGGCTCTGATGAAGAACTTAAGTCTTCTACTTGGATTTGCTATAATATGCAGTTTATTCTGGAACTGAGACTAATGCCTGCTACCATTACTTAAAACCATGTCCAAATCCCATCTTGGACTCTTATTTGATAAAATATAGAAGGAACTTTTTAAAAATGATACTAAATGAGCTGTCATTTAAGAGATTCTAGAGTTCAATTCAGATATACGTTAATCTTATACAAATGACACTTTAAAATATCTTCATACTTCTTTATCCCTTCATCCAGGCACTAAGAAAAATTTTCCCCAGAAGAAATAGCCAGTCTTTAATATTATAGACTTTGAAATTCCTTAGTGAGAAGGGCTTCAGGCTTTTGTGAGAGGGCCAGTTAGACCTCCTACCAGTTTCGATAAAGTGTCTAACAAATTCTGGAAGGTTTATTTTCAGTCCTAAGTGCCTTGAAGGCAGTATGTTCTTTTTTCAGGGTGATAAATCCTCTTAATCTTCATTTTTTTCCCTAGCCCGAACGTTTTTTTGTTTGTTTTGTTTTGTTTTGGATAAATTGGCTAACTACTGAATAGCTCTGTGACTTTGGCAACTGGTTTAATGTCTCTGAACCTCCCCAATTAAAATAGAGTCTGGGGCTCTTTGCACGGGTGGCATCATTTGGGTGTCTCCCACCATGACTCTCCCACCCCCAATTCGAGGGACGGCCTTAGTGGATCCCAGCACTGATGGACCTCTTCACCCTTCCCGCTGAGCACAGACTGGCCTTGGAACCAGTTTCAATGCAGTGCTGCAGCCATCATGACTCGCTGATCCGTGACGCCCACAGGTGCTATTCCTGTCTACGTGGAAGGTCTCTGAGGAACCTTTCAGAGCTAATTGTGTAATTGTAAGAATGAGGCACAGAAGAACTGGCAGGTCACAGTATAAAGACGAAAGGAAGAAGTATTGGTAAATAATTTGAGAAGAGGTAGATGGGGTGTTCAACTTTAATTTTGGAGATTTAAAATGAATCAGGAAGCCCAAACCGCAGCTCCTGGAGGGAGCCTCTTTTTTTGTTTACCTTTGTATGATTTTCTTTCTCTCTTTTTTCTCTCCAGACGCACTGTGTCCTCTGCCTGTTCCTCACGTTCTGCACGCCCCTCCTACCCACCCACTGTTCCTCATGTTTCTTCTCTCCCCAAAGAAAGAGGGAAAGTGCGTGGGGGAGATGGGAGCATTGCAATTTTTTTCCCAGACAGTGAGCCATATTTAAGAACGTGGCAATGTGTATCATCCCCCCTCTGTCCTAATGGTAGGAAATGTCTCTGTTTTCCTTGTTTGTCTGTTTCCCCCAAATGCTTTTCTGTTCCTCTCCTACCTGTCCCTTGGTATAATTGTAACATATAATAGTAAATGCTCCATACAATGGTATTAAAAACAGAATAACACAACCTGATGCTACAAAATTGTGAGTTCACATCCTCAGTGATATAAACTCAGGGTAATTTTCCATCCTTCCCTGACCATAATGCTTTCTTTTATTGTCCTCTGTCATTTCAATTCTATAAGAAATGGAAAAAGTTTAAAACAGGGAAACTCATTCTTGCTCAAGGACAAATTATCACTTGTTACAGACAAATTTTCTGAATACCTCTCCAAAATAAGCTTGATTATATAAAAAAGAAAATAACTAGTACAAGAAATTGCCTATTATATTCAGTCCCCCTTCACCATGCCCAGCTTAAAAAAAAAATCCGTCCTTCATTCAGGTGTGAATACCCTCCTTGTGTGAGTACCGTGGTCTGTACCACATCCCAGTCCCTTGCTATGGAATTACTTTTAGAAAAGTCTATTTGGAGGGAATCCTGAATAGATTGAACTGTTCCTACAATGATCAAGACCACAGAGAGGAGAGAAGTATTTGGTGTCTTTAAGGGAAGCGAAAGAATCAAAAGAGTCCAGAGACTTTTAGCAGGAGGGATACTTAATGTTTTAATGAGGCTCTGAGTGCTGGCCGAGTGCTGTAGGCTTTACTTGCGTGTGTTCACTTGATCACAGCTCCATGCATATGATTTCACCCATTTTACAAGTGAGAAATCTGCGTCTCAGAGAGATTATTTAACTTGTTCAAGATTACCTATCCCTAAATGTCTGAGCTAAGATTTGAGGCCAGATGCTGAAAGCAGAAAAGATGAAGAGCTGTGCAGAATGGTGAACTTACTCAGATTGCAGTGATGAACTATTTAAAAGAGGTTTTAAAATGGAGGGAAAAGGAAGATCAACTGAGTGTGGACAACTGAAAAGTGGCACCAAGAAAAAGAGACATTCACAGCAGATCGTGAGAATGGATTTCAGAAGGCTGCAGGCGACATGAGCTCTGGCCTGCAAGTGTAAGCAGCAGACAAGCATCTAAAACAGGAAGGACCTGAGAACTTCTGACTCAAGCTCGGCCTGGGGTGAAGGAAGGAAGGATCACAGGACCAAAGAGCCAGAGCTACAGAAGGTGCTGGCTAATGCAGAACACAGGGAGAAGCGATAGCCTCTTAGAAGCCTGGTCCAGCTTTGTGGGGACTAGTGCGATAACACATCCTGGACCCTTATCTGCTCCATGGCTTACAATGTGGAACCTGAGCCTTCTTCATGTGACCACAGACCAGGTTTACACTTTTGACAGCTGGCTACACAAGGCTGTGAAGACAAGGCCCTGGAACAGGGAAGAGATGTGAGCAACAGGAGACCCCAGGTGAAGGTTCTGGAAACAAAGATTCTCCATTTCCCTTAGGTAGTACCAATCAGAGATGCCTCCCACTGTCCTGCCAGAAAGACTTAGGTTTGCAAAAACATGTAAAATTCCCTCATCTTGCCTATCTGCTAGGTTCCTTGTTAAAGTGCAGACAACCAGGTAAAGACAACACCCTAATTACAATCAGAAATTGTATTCATGTAATCACTTGCTCATATATTCATGAAACAAACATTTATTCCATATCTTTAATATTTAAGTACTGTGTGAGTCATTTATACATTGGTTTCAATAAATTTATTTAATGCTTTACTAAAATCTCATTTTCCAGAGTCAAGTGTGAGGGAAAAAAATATATATGTATATACATGCCCACACCCACCCACATACACATACACACACACAAACACACACTAGAGTCTAAGAAGGCAAAAGCAGGCACTACAGGGAGAAAAAGACCTTAAAGTTCAGAGGCTGGAGATATTAAAGTTGGTAGTTTTGTTCAGAAATTTTTTGTAGTCAGAAAAATCCACTTTACCTGGCTTGGGGTTTTTTCCCTTTCTTTTTTTTATTGTAGGTTACTATTTTGTCAGCATAGTTCAAGTTATTAGCTGTGCTTTCATTTTATATGGTTAAAGAAATCTTCATCTTGCACCCAGATGGCAGGACATTATGCAGAAATGAGAAAAGCTTCTTTAAAAGGAAGCTTAGGCAGACATATTAGGAGCTGCCTCTAATCCTTTTTGGAAGCAGGCTGGGTACAAGTCCCAAATAAATGTACCTTTACAGAGGATGCATATGGAATAGCAAAACCGTCAGCATCCCTATATATCACACAGGAGGAAAGGAGATCAAAACTGCAGCCAGAGGAATTTAGGTTAGCTGCAAGGAGGAACTTCTAACTGCAAAGTTATTTATCGAATAAATTAATTTGGAAATATTTAGAGAAACTTTTCTAGACATCTTTTAAAACAACCTGAATTATATTTCTCTTAGAGCTTTGATATCTGCTTGGACACTTGAGTTAGATGGACCAAATATCTATATAAGACATGCCAGCCTGAGGAGTCTAAGGCTTCACCATAAGATCAGCTGATCCTATATTTTCAAGCTCAGCATGCAGGAAGATGAGATTTCAAGGCACCCAAATAATCCAGTACTCCCTAAATACACTCCTTCTCTTCCTGACTGCCCTTTCTGTCAACAGAATTACCATTTTCCTAAATGCAGTGGAAACTTCGTGGCTCACCTCGCATGTCTTCCAGCTTTAGGGCTCCACTATTTCTCACTTGAATGATGACAGTGGGCTGATTGGTGTGGCTGCCACCAGCGTCTCTCTGCTGCAGATCCTTCTATAGATTCTCTACCAGGTTACTGAATAATTGTCTCTGAATCCCATTTTGTCAGTGCACAAAGTCCTCAACATAGCATTCAAAAGTTTCACAGTAAGACTCCATTCTCCTTTGATATCTTCTTTCCTGCTGTTTTCTCTCAAGTATTCATGCTTCAGTCAAATGCAACTACTAATTGTTCTGAAGATCTATTCTGCTATCTTCAGGCCTGTACTCCTCAGGACAGGCTAGATTATGATGGGGGTTAAAAAGCAACCCCCAGATCATAGATTCTTCTAACAAAAATGTATTTCTTGCTCATGTGACACGTCTATCTTAGGTCAGTAGGGAACTCTGCTCACTGTCGTCACCCAGGGGCCAGCTTGTGGATGCTCCATATCAATAGACACTTCCAAAGTCACTAAGGCAGGGAAGAGCCAGGGTGAATTGAGCCTCGGGTCTTAAAGTCTGCACTAGCAAGTTGAACAGTCACCTCCAGTTCCATTTCACTGGCAAAAGCTCATGACAGCGATGTCTAACTTCACAGAGGGCAGGGAAGGTAGTCTTACCATGTGTCCAGAACGCAGACACACAAAACAATATTTCTCAAGCAGCACTAATGACTACTGAAGTCCATCTTTTTGGACACTAAATATTTGAATTAGTCTCTCTCTTGCATGCAAAATATATTTATGCTGCACTATCACCACCAAAGGGGGAAAACTCAAAAACCCTATCCTGGCACAATATCACCCTCAAAGGTTATGGCCCATGGGTGCTGGTTGATAGTCTGTACAGCAGGGAATGATACATAGTAATATCTCTGGTCCAGGTGTGTCTTTGAGACACGCAAACTCAAAAAGACAAATCATCAGCCTCCACATACCCAACATATAATGCTAGAACAAGAACAAAATACCCACGATAAATATTCCCATTCAGAAGGAAGAAGATGGGGGCCGAGCCCGTGGCGCACTTGGTAGAGTGCGGCGCTGGGAGCGCTGCGACGCTCCCGCCGCGGGTTCGGATCCTATATAGGACTGGCCGGTGCACTCACTGGCTGAGTGCCGGTCACGAAAAGGACAAAAAAAAACGAAAAAACAAACAGAAGGAAGAAGATGGGAGATAACAGTAGCCATGGGTCCAGAGCGATTCTGTAATGCCCGTGGGTAAGATGTTTCAGGCTCACTACCCTGGGGGCGGGAATGTTTCTTTTTTTTTTTTTTTTTTTTTTAAGAGGGAAGAATGACTTTCCTCATTTTCTTTTTTTATATTTATTTATTTTATTTATTTATTTATTTATTTGTCTTTTTCGTGACCGGCACTCAGCCAGTGAGTGCACCGGCCATTCCTATATAGGATCCGAACCCGCGGCGGGAGCATCGCTGCGCTCCGAGTGCCGCACTCTCCCGAGTGCGCCACAGGCTCGGCCAGGAATGTTTCTTGATTAGGCTGCAGTTCTGCTTTCTGGATGCAACTTCCGGGTCCATTGTTCTCCATGTTTCCTAGCTCCCCGCTCTGAGAGAGTCTTCCATTTCTATTGTCTTCCTTGACCACGTCCATAGCATACATCATGGAGCAGGAACACATGTTCCTTAGGAGCCTGAGAGACATTTTAAGATTCCTCCAGTTACCACGTCTTTTGGTCAAGGCTTGTGGTTCTTCTGGCAGTGTAGCACTCTCAAAACTGTGGTCAGCTTCTCCTCCACTGGCTCCAGCGAGCTCCATTTACCAGTTGTCACACTCACAGCTGCCTTCCAGACACAGCAGTCATTTTTGCTCAGTTTGTTTGCCCTACCACCCCCATGCCTCCCTCTCTCTCAGGTGCTCTCAGCTTATCAGACTAATTGGGAGAACCAATCTTATGAGCTACTTTCCTCTGAATCATGTTGTCTAATCAAAAGAATTTACTTGTATCTTCATCTCAAATCATCTGAATCCACTCAGAGCCTTGAATGATGAGGTGAGGTGCCCCTATCCTCGATGTGAACTTTGCCACAAAGGTTTGTTTTCATCGTGTCTTCATTGCTCAAAGGCCTCCTTAGGTTCACCTTTCACAAGTTAGGCTGAAATCAGTTGCTTCTTCCGATCCTTCAAGTCCACAAACGTCTAGACTCTCCTTATTCCCTTTCATTGCTATTTGCAATATAACCTGTTCTTTTCTGAGCTCATTTCCGATTGTTTAAAACCCTATCAAAAGTTGTCAACAGCAACCAACACATGCTATTGACATTGTGTTTTGCAACTGCTTCCTCTAGAGTTACCCAAGTTCATCTGTTACATCATCTACCTTCTAGGTTGTTTAGACAACAGTTTACCAAATGATTCACCACTGCATAACATGGATCAACATTTTTCTAGCTTTGGATAACAATCACCTCGCTGCCTGCTACCAAATCCTGAAACCACAGCCACATATGCTAGGGAGTTTTATTGTTCTTGTTGTTATATGAGCACCCCACTTCTGTTACCAATTCATGTCCTAGGTAGCATAGGCTAGGTTATGCTCCGCTAACAACCCCCAAATCTCAGCAGTTAATTTTTTGCTCACCATATGTGTCCATGACGAGTTAACAGGAGGCTCTGCTCATTGGAGTCACTCAGAGACCCAGAATGACAGAGGCTCCCTTTCAACAGGTGCTTGTGTGATCACCAAACCAAAGAAAGGGGATGTGGTGGATTAAGCACTATTTCCTGGAGTGATACACATCACTTTCACTTGCATTTCATTGCTAAAGCCATCTACATGACCACTCCTAGTTTCAAAGAGCCAGAAGAGTGCAATACTACCATATGCCCAGAAAATGGAGACTGGTGAACAGTAGTCCTTTGTTTATACTGATCCTCATCCTATACCTCTGGAATGTCATCCTTACTCATTTATTCATTCCAAAAAAACCTACAGTAGCATACTGGTCAAGAACACAGGTTCTGAGGCCAGATTACCTGAGTTCAAAATCATAGCTCTGTCACATCTTGATGTGTTACTGTGGGAAAATCATTTAACCATTCTGTGCCTCAATTTCCGTATCAGTCATATAAGGATGATAGTATTTTCTACCTCAAGAGTAATTGTGAAGAGTCAAGAAGGTAATGCATGTGAAGCACTCAGCAAAGGGCCCAGCACAGAGTAAGTGTTCCGTACATGTTAGTTATTATCATCATTATTATTATTTTTGGCTACCTACTATGTGCTAAGCATTAAGATATCTTAGTAGTCAGGATTCCTAATATAATAGAACTTATAATACAATGAGGAAGAAGACTAAAAGAAAGTCTCCATTCTTTTAAATATTCCTCTGGAGCAAAGAAAGAAACAACAAACACAGTTACAGGTCAAACTTGCAGAAGGAGAGAACAGAACTGTGGTTATTAGAGGAAGGGGAGGAGGAGGTGGGTTAGGGAGAAATTGGTTAATGGACACAAAGAATGAGTACATTTTATAGTGACAAATATGCCAACGATCCTTATGTGATAATCCTATTTGATTATCACATATTGTGCATAAACACTGATAGTCAGCTCTGTACCCCACAAATATGTATAATCAATTATGTTTCAATTAAAAAATAAAATACTAGCAAATATAAAATTTTTTTAAAAATTTTTAATTAAAAAATAAATAAATCTTCCTCTCAAATTTAACCTCTCCCTATTGGCTGTGATTTCTTCCTCCTAAGAACTCCCGAGGCACTGTGTCAAAACATTTCCCAAGATAGTTATAACCTTCCACACTTTTCTGTTTTCTCTATCCCTCACAAAGAGGAGGGTTCAAACGCTATCTGAAGTAACATGTGTGTGAAGCTCTTGGCACAGGATCAGCCCCGAAAAGATGCTGAACAAATGCTAACTACACCATCACGCAGTCCCTCTGTGCCTCAGGCGCCATCAGCAGTGGCTTCCCAGAGTAGCTTTAACCCGCAGTTGTTGAGTTGAATTGTCACCTAACATCTGCCCGGTGTCCTTTGGCTGTGTCTGTGCTCTCTCAGACTCCTCCCCTCCCTCTGCTTCTCAATGTGTGGTTCTGAAAAGCTTCCTGTTCCTTCCCAACCCTACTTAGCATTGCCAGGCCCCCTGCAGGCTGGGAGCGCAGTCTGGCAGGTACACATTAGCATGTTAAAAATATCTACGCGGCCATCCCTAGGATCGTCAACCACTTTGAACATAGCATATTTGTCTCAGTTCATCTGGGGAATCCCTGTTGTTTCTAGTTCTTTGAGGAGGAGGTGGGGGCTATGAGAGACCAACATTAACTAGTCCTTCTAGAATTGGGAAGGGTCTACTTCAGTGATCACAGTAACAAGTCACCACTCTTTAAAAATTGTTTGTGAACCCAAGTAAACCAATGAGGAAATATATTTAATCGTCATCCTTATAACTAGTAATATTTTAATTTTCTCCCAAGCCTATATTTTCAAGATGAATAATTCTGCCCTGATTTGATCATTACAAATTGTATACATGTCTTAAAATATAACTCTGTACCCCATAAATATGTACAATCGATGAGTTTCAATTTTAAAAAAAATTCTGAATAGCAACTTACCAAGTGTTTTTAGTATGTCTCATTTGATCCTCTCAGTGGTCTCAGAAGGAATTTAGAGTTGATTTTAACCAACACTTACACATAAACCAAGGGTTTCTCTAGGTTAGGAGCCTCCTGGGTAGAGCCCAGGCTTGGTCCTGGGTCTTAAGCTCCAGCCCTCTGCTTTCACTCCAACTTCCTTGCTCCTGCTGACTCATGGAACTCTGAGGAATTTTCCCTGAACAGTCTGAGGACTGTCTTCACCATCTGGACATTGTTCTTGACTTTCAGCTTAGAACCTTCTTTTAGCACTTCTCTTTCCCAGAAAAAGCTGAGCTGAGAGGCCTTGGCATAGATCCAGGTTACCAGCTGCATATAAAATTGCCACCACCTTGATGGCAACATCCCTGTGCCAGATTTCAATACAGGTGGACACTCTGCTGTGAGTACACACACCTGAGAAGATCAGGCTGGTCCTGGAGCCCACGTCTTCAGAGCCCGGAAGTAAAAAGCCAAGCCAGGACCACATTCCCTTGTTGCAGACCTTCCCCACTCAGTGAAGAAAGGTTACATTGGACTTTTAGAGTGAGAGAAGCTAGAGGTCAAAATAGCTGGCCATGTTTATTAAACCTGAGACTGTGTTTCATCATTGGAAGGAACCACTCTGCCATGTTGGGCTGGGTCCAGTTAGCCCATGAGAACCAATGGTGGGGATCTCTTCCCATTGCCACATTCGATTTTGTCACCCTGGTTGCTTCACATTGGCCATGATGTGACTATTTACACCACGGAAATTAACATACCCTACAAGTCAAAGCTTCATCCTCCTGGAGAATTCATTTTCAAATATTCACCAGTGTGGTACTGTGCATTATCTTCGTGTAGCCTTTCTTCAGAGATAGGATGAAAGAAGAAAAATCTTAGAAGCAAAACTGGAGGGAGCCTCAGAGATTATTCCAACCCAGTCATATTACAATGAGGAGATGGAGGCCCAGAAGAAAGCAGTGCCTTGCTTAAACTGTCCAGCAAATTTGGAGATCCAGGTCTTCTCGCTCTCAACTGAGAATTCCTTTGTGAGGAATCAAAGTTTTCAAGCTGCTGCACTCCCCAAGAGAGACAAGAAAGGGACAAGGCTCCATCTCAAGTGCACATATATGATTAGGCGCCACCAAGAGTGATGAGCACAATTTTGTATAATTATTTGCAAGTTTCATAACTACATTAGTTACATTACCTCAGACTAAACGTGCTATAATTGTTGAAAAAAGGGAAAAACTAATATGAAATGGAAATAGCAGGGATGGCTTCATGAAAGAGAAAGGATTCGACCTGGAGTTTGAATCATCACTTGGAAGCAGCAGACTGGTGGGGAGGCTTGTGGCTGCATGCAAACAGGCCAAGCCGACTGCTGTGTAGAAGAGTGTTTAAAGGCAGGAAACCGTCTTTGGCTAGACGATGAGGACTTTTATAAGCATGATCCTTAAATATCCAGAGAATTCATTTGTTTTAATCCAGTTGGTGAAAGAGAACCATTGAGGGCAGAGCCAGGCAATGAAATGATGTAATTGTTATTTTGGAAACATGGCCCGTATGGCGTGGACGAAAAAGCCAGTTGCAGGAGAGGTTTTGGGGTTTTTTGGAGGGGGGGGGCGTTCCTCATTTAGGTGCAAGTGATTTTATTTTACTTACATGAGTATATATGTATGGAAGGATGTTTTCTAACATCTCAGTGGTCCTTCCTTCTGTGGCAAGGCCTTATGGGTGATTTTTGCTTTATTTCTTATGTTCGCTCTTTCTTTTTTCTTCTTTTCTATTTGTTTTTCTTCTTGTTAAAATGTATCTAATTTTAACCAAAAATTTTTTTTAAATCATGTCGAAGAATAATGGTGACTAACACTTAGAAGTACTCCCTATATGCCAGGCACAGAACATAAATTAACTCTAATGGTATCTGTAAGACAGGAATCGTTATTATCCTGAATTTTACGAGGACACTGGTGCATGGGAGGCTAGTCAACTTTTCAAAGGTCGTAGAGCTACAAGTGCTGCAATCAGGATTTGAATCCAGAGCCCACAGTGTGAACCAGTATCCTGTTGCTGGATGTGATAGAAATAAATTAGGGGCAGAGAGTTTGAAATCAAGTAGAAGAGTCAAGAGAAAGTTGACTGATCAGGGGAGGAAATGGTAGAAGCACAGACTAGGATGATAACAAAAAAGGCTGGAACACAAAGTTACACATAAGTAAAGACACCAGCATCAAAGTCAGCCAACAACATAGTATAATTCCCTCTTGCTGCTGCTGCCCCCACTGTCTTGTGTGTTATGGGAAGATTTTCTTTTATATTATTATAAAAAATAACACATACAAATTTCAGTAGCACCAAAGAATATTTTAATAATCTATAAAAATCTTCCTCCCCTCTCCAATCCCATCTTACCCCTCCTAGAGGTAAAAATTCTATGTATTTCTGTTACCAAACTCAGTCCATCTGCCCTGCCTGTCCTTGAGAAGAAAAGAAAAAAAAGGCTTAGAAGTCAAGTGGTTGGTGTTAGAAAAACAGATGTATTCAGCTGAAGGAGATGGCAGGCTATCCCATCTCAAAGATTTACATTTACTGAGGGGTTAAGGGAATGGAATGTGGGAGGTGAAAAGCAGGAGAGCAGGAGATGTGAGTTAGGAGGGGTCTGTTTCTGTGGGTCAGGTACAAGGTCTTGCCAAGGCCTCATCTGGTTTCTGTTCTTATCTTTGCTGTCATCTCAGGACCCTGCAAGATTTTGGTTTGCGCCAGTGTACTTGGCTGGTGCCCAAGGTCAGCTTCAGTCATTTGGCCTTGATCATTTCTCAAAACTGCAAGTCTCAAAGAAAGAACTGTTAGCTTTGCAAAGTGCTAATTAGCTTCTCTGCCTTGTTTACCTACTTAGCGAGTGAGATAAGAAAGTCAGGAGATGGGAAGCAAGAATGGAAAGAAAAAAACTGTCCTTTTATAAATCCACCCCCTCCACAGCCCAGGCAGCTTTAGGCCCCAAGATGGCTTCAGCCCTGCTCACGCCAACATTTCTTTATGAATCCTTTCAGAAATGTTGTATGCATATATTATGTATATACATGTCTAAACTTCCTTTACACATACCATACTACAATTTGCTCTTTTCACTTAAAATTATATCTTAAACGTTGATTTATATAAGTGCACATAGATTAACTGCATTCTTTTTAACAACTGTTAAGTATTCCATTGAATGCAATGTACCTATATAATTTATATGGGCACTTCCCTCTTTGAATGGGGAATATTCTTTATGCAGAGCTATGGAAGGCAAAAAGGCCTAGTTATAAGAAAAAGAGATACATCATGTCAAAATTGACATAGGATTAAAATCATTGGGTAAGAGTGCAAGAATGAACTAAGAGTTTAAAAGTAATTTCAGTGAACATGAATGCTTAGGATCCCAAAGTACTTGATCATTCAAAAAACATGAAAATGAATCAAAAAGCATGTTATAAAGTGAAATAATAGCCAGCCACCAACATAGTATAATCATAAAATCCTGCCTTTTCAATTTCCTGTGAGCAGTACTGCATTCTAAAGACTATGCCATTCAGGGGTTGAATATAAACAATCTGCCATTGGAAAAGCAACTCAGGGGGCCATTAAAAATAGGTGGATATTCTTGTTTGCTTTTTTTGTTTTTTGACTTACAGTCATGGTGATATTTGATCAACAGCTAGGAATTTTTAGCTTCTTTTCCTTTTTTAGTATTTTGATACTGACTGAGCCATTTAGAAGACAGGTTATGATCCTCTTTCCCATGCCTGTTTCCTTGACTGTCTTGAAAGAAAACAGCCATCTCAGGCAGAGGAAATTCCTGGCATTAATGGAGGGTGGAGTGACCCTTGGGGAGAAAATTTTAGGCTTTTTGTTTTGTTTTGTTTTCCTAAAATCCATTAAATGCCCGTGCTATTCAGCCCTCCCTCCCCCCACCTTCCCTGAGTGCATTTAAGTAGTTACCCATAGCAACCACCCACACTTTAAGTAGCTGAGCTTATTGTGGAAAACAGCTTGGCAAGCCTCTGTCTTGCTCCCATGATCATTCACGGTGCCCTGGAGATAACTACATAAAATCTAAATGATAATTTAAATATATTAACAATGGTTTTTGATCTCCTTAATTTAAAAAAAAAAAAAGCACTACTTTTTAAGTGACATAATAAAATACTGAAAACAGAACTGTTGTCATTAGGGTCTGCTGGTCACCCTCAATACTGTTAGAGATGGAATAATTTCAGGAACGAGAGCAAGGCTGTGGAGAAACCTCAGCAGAAGGAAGGAACAGCATGCTTGGCCCCGCTCCTTTCTCCCTCTCCCTTTAGGGCAGCACCCACACCTCAGGGCCCACCTGTGAGCCTCAGGCCACCATCCTGCCGATGCAGAGGCAGCTGCAAATCATGACAAAAAGCAGAACTGGATACAAATGTGACCTTGACCACTATGCAACCTTAAGCAAGTTAACTTCTCTGAGTGTGATTTTTTTTATTTTGAAAATAGATCTAATTATCTATCATTAAATAAATATTGTGAGAATTAAATGAGCTAACTTATGTTAAGCACCTAATCTAAAATAGTTTACTCAGCGACATATATGTAGTGTCTTCAGTGTGCAAGATACAAATTTTACTTTGAAATAAATTCATTAATTAATAACCAATCAACCTTACAGGAAAAAAGACAACTGGAAAACCATAGAAACAGATGGAACTGGAATCTTACTCTTTCTCTAATCCGACCCCCAGGCCTGGGCCTCAGCTGTCTTCTACTTTGTGGCTGCTCTGGGCTTTTGATTCCTGTAGGTTCATCCCTGGTCCCTGTCCCCAGAAAGAAGGCACTTCCCTGGCTGACCCAAAAGCTCTGTGGTTGAACATGAAGCAATCTGCTTCTACCAAGCCCTCCCCAATTTTGCCATCTGACAGCGGATCTCTACGGCTGCTTTTGAGTCCCTTGGAAGTCCTGTCTCTCTCCTTTTTCCGTCTCTCACTGGATCCTCTCCTCTGTTGGAAGTGTTTCACTGGCAAGTTGCTAAGCATGATCTATGGTTTGGTGAAGCTAAGTGTTTTACTTATTGTTTTAAACTCATATCTTTGCCTGTGTTTATAGGAACTCAATGATTGCAGAAGTGGGGCTTGCAATGTACCGGCTCCTTTTTCCTAGTACATTGTGATACACTGATTTCTTGTCTCATTTGACCAATTTGGGTGAAACACACCCGTCTGATGGTGTAAGGTGTGACCTACTTGATTCTCCCACTAGAAAGGTTAAGAATATCCTGTTTTCATCCTCCTTATAAGGGTTTAATGATAGAAAGCTTTCTCTCTCCTCTTTTTGTTCATATTTTCCATCCTTTGCACTAAACCTGGTAGTCTGCTCGGGCTGCTGTAACAGATACCACAGACTGAGTGGCTTAAACACAGAAATTTACTTTTTCACAGTTTTGAAGGCTGAAAGTCTGAGATTAGGGTGCCAATATGGTCAGGGACCGGTGAGCACTCTTCTCCTGGCTTGCGATGGCCACCTTCTTACTGCATCCTCACATGGTAGAGAGGGAGACAGAGCAAGCTCTGGTGTGTCTTCTTGTGAGGGCACTAATCCCATCGTGAAAACCCCACCTCATGACCTCATCTAAACCTAATCACCTCCCAAAGGCCCCACCTCCAAATGCCATCACACCAGGTGTTCGGGCTTCAACATCTGAATTTGGGGGGACACAATTCAGTTTATAGCACTTGACATTTATTTTATCTTGAGTACAATAGTTTAAGAAAGGGTGGTGAAGCACCATAGAAAGAAAAAACTATTGCAATATGCATTTTTAAGTTATTAAAATATGAATTCTGGTCATTATTTTTACCAGCTGCAGCTGGAATGTGCTTTGATAGCATGGCGGGGATCCAACAGTTCCGTCTCATGCCAACCTCAGCTCTTAGCTCAGTGGCTGAGAGTTTGTGACTGACAGTTCTACAGCACACTTATGGATCAAGCACAGGTTTCGCATTTCTGCTTCCTCCTAGGATCTTTTTGACAAGCTGTCACTTAATGCATGTTCCCTCTCTTCCGGGCTTCTTAAAGAACACACAGTAGTTTTGAGATTATTACATTTTTATATAGTTTTTACAGTTGTAAAATGCAGTTTGTCATTTATATCTTGTTTGATCTTTAAACAACCCCCCTTCTGTGTGGGACAATCTGTTCCACTAACAACACATCATGAGCAGAACTGGGGTGTAGCCCAGGGCTTTTCACTTCATAACCAGGATATTTTTCATAATACTAAATATCAGTGAAAAATGGGTAAAGAACATAATTTTTAAGAAGAGAAGAGTTGTTTCTTCCAGATTTTCAAGATGGAAGACTTCCCCAGACAACCTTGGGTCTAGAGTTCTAAGTGCTGTGCCTACCTTAATCACAAATTAATTTCTCTCTCTATTTCTGCATTAAAACTCAGGACAGATACAGAGGAGCGATGTCAGTAGTCAGCTCAGTGTTAACATTTGCCTGGGGTTGCTGGAGAAACCTGGCTGCTAATTGGCGATAACCCAGTGGGAGGTGTTGATTCTTAGCTCCTTTGTCACATTGACCTTTTGCCATCAGATGATCACCAAATCTCTAGCTTCCTATCACCAAATCCTCTAGCTCTGCTATTGCACTTGTTCAGCCTCAGCATTGCCAGATGTCTAATGAGACCACACAGTAAAAAGATAATAAATTGCGTTGTGGGTTTTGGTGTGTATGTACAAGGAGAACATTTGTGTTTAATTTGGGTGATTTGTATTCAAGGAGCCATGTAACCGTGCTGGTGGTATAGTGGTGAGCACAGCTGCCTTCCGAGCCATGCAACCCTAAAAAAACAGGTGAGGATAATGGAGAAAATAGTTATTTCTAGTGAATGTCTAGTTTAGCCCCACCCTATAAGAATATCCCTTTATCTGTTTCAAAGGATTTGGGGGTCTTTGTCCTGACTTTTCATGACATCCAACTTCCCTGTCACTTAGGACACTCAGCAGGTGGTTCCATGATCCTCCTCATCCTGGCTGGAATGAGTTATATATATCCACAGAGTGTTAGGATCATGCCAATTTGGAAATAAGTGGGCAACTCACAAGGGAAATTGCCTGAAGTTACTTTTTCCCATAACAATAAATACGTTTTCGTTGGCTCATCTGCAATCTCTAAGATGCTCTGTCTTCCTCGAGATGCTGATCCCATCACCTTGGAATGAAGGCACAAGGCATCATTCTGGGAGATGAGGGACAGCAACTTTGCAGAAGTCAGTGTGGTGGCAGAGGAAATCAATGACACACTTTTTCCCCACCATATGTTACCAAATTAGCCAGATCCTGTGTGCTGAGGATTGGCAGAGTTTCCTCTGCTGCTGGAGACTTTGGACAGTAACTCACAGCCACCTTGATAATTAGGTGGAGTCCCCTGCCAACTTCGGCAATCTGCACTCCAGCAGGCAGCAAGCCAAGTCACACCTTTTTGGCCATGTGTGATCTCCTGTGGACGGTTGAACCCCATTGTTTTTTGTCAGCCTCTCCTGCCCCACACAAAACCCCCAAGTGCAAGAAGCTCTCTTTATGCAGAGAAGAATCCTCTACACTCAACATAATTTAAGTGTCAAACTGGGCCATCCTGGGTTGGTGCTCACGGGCCCTCCCTGGACACCACTTCCCATTGGCACAGTCATGCTCAGCATGGTTGTAGGAGCAAGGCTTTTAATGCAGAGACTTCTGAAGTCAGAAAAAATGAACAAGTGCCCATAATTGAGATAAGCTTTGAACATGTATCACAATCATGCATGTTGTCAACTACAGAGTCCCTTATTTATACGTTATGTTGCAGCAGTCAAGTTTCCTTCCTCATCACTGACCCCTGAGCTGTCACCGTCCACACTGTCATGGTTAAAGGAGGACTAAGGGAGGAAGTGCACCCAGACAGGGAGCATGAGGCAGGCAGTACAAACAGACAAACAGACAGCCAGCCTGGCCAGCCACACCTACCTGACAAAAGTGACAGGAGGAGATGCGCCTCATTAGAAATGAGGTGTTTAAATGTATGCAAGGTCTGTTCATTCGTGTATTCATTTGTTCAACAAGTACTTAATCCTTGCTGGGTACCAGGCACTGTTCTAGGCACTGGAGATACCACAGTGGACAAAACAGACAGTAAGTAGCCCCTGACCTCTAGGAGCTTGCATTCTAGTAGACAAAAACGAGCAAAAGAGGAAAGTGAAATATAGAAGAGGTCAGATGGGGATAACTGAAGGAAAAATTGAAGCAGCAGGAGGTTCCCTTCCGAGAGAGTGACCCCAGAAGGCCACACCGAGAAGGAGATATTTGGGTGAAGACCTGCAGGAGGTAAGGGAGAGGGCGGGCAGCTGTCTGAGGGCAGAGTGATTCGGGCAGGGAGCAGTACACGCAGAGTCCCTGAGGTGCCCCTGGGGTGTCTGGCTCAGCAGGGGAGCCAGGGTGGCCAGAGCAGAGAGGGTAAGGGAGAGCAGAAGGAAGGGTCCGAGAGGGGCGGAAGCCACACTGAACAGAGCCTGTAGGCACCGGGAGCACCTGGACTATTCTGAGATGAGTGGCATTTTGAGGGAATCATGCTGGCTGCTTTGTTGAGGAGGAACCTTCAGGCACAGGGGTGAAAGCAGCGAAAGCTGCACAGGACTCCAGCAGAGCGACAACGGGGGCAGGTGGGGCAGTGGTCAGACTGTGTCACTTCTGTGGCAGCACCGATGGGTGCTGTGAAGGACAGAGCCGAGGCACGGGCTTCGGCCGAGGTTGGAGGGGGGTTGAGGGTGAGAGAGATTTGGGAGGAACGGGATATTGAAATGCAAAAGGAAGTTTACTCCAAATCCTTGTTAAAGTCACCCGTGTCTTTGCCCTGACTGAAAGGAGCAGGGATGAGCATAGCAACTGTCCCCTATCAAGAGATCTAAATGTTTTAGGTTCCTCTTTTTTATATCAAGTCAATTTAAAAGATTTATTAGGCCCAAGGTTGCAGCATTAAGTATTTATTTAGGTCCTGCCCCCCCCCCTTTTTGGCATTTTAATCTTTTTAATATTTTTATTTCTATTTTTTAAATATTTTCACCTTCACTTGTACGTATTTGTAGGGTACAGAGTGTTGTGTCAATACTTGCATATACTGCAGAAGGATTCACTTAGGGTAGAGAGTAAAGAGAGTAAAGTTTTGTGTCTGTTCGAGGAGCTGCTGAAAGCTGTGGACACTCCCCCAGATCAGCACACATCCGCACACGCACGCACGCTGCCCGAAGTATGAGGGGGTCCCCTGACCCCCAAAACCCACATGTAGCCTGCAGAGGCAAAGAAATCTCCACCATTACCAAAGAATAGGGATGTTCGCAAAAGTCTGATCTCTGATTTTGTTTATGTCACAAAATTGCCCTTGTAATAAGAGGAAAAATATAACAACTTTTAAAAACAGGAGCTGATACTAATTTAAGAGGAAATAAGCACTGCAAATGATTCTCCACAAAATTGGCCCTCATGTAGAATCAGGCCCACATACCAGCGCTTCTTAACATCTTCACCACGTAGTCACCTAGCCCCAGGTCCTCTAGGAGGGGGCCCCTCCTGAGAGAGCCTGTTCCATTTGGGACTGCTAAAAATTAAAAATATTAAGCCCGAACCTCTCCTCCTTAGTCAGAGACCCAAAACACATGACCACATAAAATGATTACCAAAATATCCAACTATTTGCCCATTTTTACCATAACCTACATGGCCACAGATGTGAGACAGGCTTGAACCTCAACAGCGCACCAGCGGGGACCAGAGAAGAAGTTAACGAGCAGGTAGGATGGAGCCTAGGAGGGCTGGCCGATCAGTGGACCCCACTTCTGCAAGGGGGCATCTTGCCATCCAGAGCACATTGTCTGTCTTAACCCAGCTCCCCAGAAATGAAACAAGAGGCAGAGCATTCACCCTCTTTCCCAAGGAGAGGAGGAAAGACAGGAGGGGGGAGGGGAGGCCAGGAAGCAGGCAAAGCACATGCAGGAGGGGACATGACCAGGCTGGCCAGAGCTTTGTAGAAGACACAGGTGGTTACTTGATCACATGGGATGTCTCTGGAGAGGCCATATGGAACCCCTGCATGCCGAAACAGTCCATGGGAGAGAAAAGACAAGGAATTTATCAGCTAATTCCTTCCAGGCTCCTGTCTCTCACTGGTCAGGATTGCTCCACGGGGTATGAAATATGCCATAGTTCTGTGTTGCCATAGATGGCCCCGAGGCCCCCAGTAAGGAAGGCTGAGCCTCCATGGGCCCAGCAGCTTACTAACGGCTGGGCAAAGCCCAGCCCTTATCCTCGTCCCTGAGGAAGGCTGAGGCATGGCAGCACTGCAAATGGAGGAAGATACACAGTGCCAGTTATTACAGGTGACAGCAGCACCAGCTGTCCTGAGGCTGCCCCGTCCAGGAAGCAAGGCAGGGGCCCAAGGCCAAGGGGTCAGGTGGGACAAAAAAAAGTCTGAGAGATGCATAAGCTAGACCCAGGACATTATCCTAGCAGTTTAGTCAACTCAAGCTCAATCTGGGCTGACACCAGCGTACAAGGAATCTAACCTATGTGATGAGGTGTGGCAAGAGCAACTACAAGAGGTGGTGATACGCCTGTCATGCAAGCACAGTCATCTGATTCCTTCTGGTTGCAGGGGATGCTGAGCCAGCAAGCGGAACTGCAGTGCTCAGGGTCCCACCTCCAGGGTGGGAAGGGCTGAGAGGAGGGGAGTGAGAGGTCAGGGTCCCATCAAAGAGATCGGTATGACACCAAGGCAGAATGTCTTTAGTACCCACAGCTGGGATAGGGAAGAAGGCTGCCACCTCACAGGCCCAAGGCTGGGGCATGGGCTCCTGAGGAAAGATCCCACCCACCCAGTTAGATATGGATCTGGAGAGAGCTCCAGCCAGCAGTGGTAGGTGAAGAGTCCTCAATGTGGAGGTGGGAGCAGACAGGGATGGACACATTACTTTGCTGTTAAAAATGATAAATTGCCCTTTTGCCTGTTTTAACTGTGCTTCATTTCAGTAATTCACCTTGAGTAACAGGATCTAAAATTCTGAGACTATTATACTTTGTCAGAAAATATATTTTAATTCATATAAAATACATGGCTATCTATGTATAATACTATATATAACAATGAATATCACTGACTCCTAAGTAAATATTCTTAGAGTTTTTGTCTGAATAAGGTATTTATCAATCTCACTCTCCCTTTCTCTCTCTCTCTCTCACAAACATACACACACGCACACACGCACATGCACACACACACACCTTGCTTCAGTAAATGGCATCATGTGACATGGACAATGCTTTGACAGCTTGACAGCTCTGGATTCAAGCCAGCTTTGTGAATCCACAGCCCACTGTCCTTATAAGCCACTTGGAGTTTTCTGACCCCATTGTAGTAGCAAACGTGTATGAAATTCTGAGGGAGAAGAATGCCATTTTCCACAATTTTCCCATCTACGCTGATTTCTGGTGAGCACTGCTATGCTATTGTGAGCCAATTTTGATTAGTAATTATCATCATGCCTTGAGAAGACAAGGGGCTTGTCGAGCATACTGTTACAGTGCCTGTACCTCCTTCTGGGGGACATCATTTTTCATATCCTGATGAGTTGCCAGATATTCCCCACCGTTCTGCAGAAACATCACCATTGTTGACAGGTCTTTATTGCCTCAGCCCCAAAGCTGTGCCCACTGCATCCCATCGAGGTGAACCTGCTCTAATTGATTCTGTCATTTCTAAGAGGCAGAAACCACATGTGCGGGAGCCTGGTTGGTTCTTTTGTTTTAATGAAGCAAAAGTAGCTCCCATGTTTGTCTGTGCCTGTCTGTAAAGTGACAGTGATTTATTTTATGCTCAAAGCAAGTTCAGGGCCCTCCTGGAGAAGCACATAAATCTACCAACCCCCTTATGACAGGTGCTGAAGCCCTGCCAAACCCCCACAATGACTCCTTCAAAGGAAACCTTCCCGACTTCCTCCTGCCAAAAGCATAGTATCCAGTCCCCCAGTTGGGAAACCACAAGTCCTTCCCTTTTTCCCAAAGTCTGTTGTGGACACAACACATTTAAAAGAAACGCAAGCAAATACTCTTCCTTCAGCTAAATCTAGTGTCTGTTTCCTGCTTTTCATGAATAAATGAGACAATGGAAGTGATGACCTAACCCAACTTCTTCATTTTAGAGATCAAAGAAACACAGACCCAGGGGGACTTGGAAACTATCCATATAAAGCAGTGGCAAAGTTCACCACTCACCAGGCATCTGCTTGTTTTACAACTAAACAAACAGAAAAACGTTCATTCTAAAATCTTCTTGGAGACTTAGAATTTTATAAATTTTCACTGATTCTGACATATCAACTGGAGGCCAACAGGCATCTCCCCAAACTAAAAGTCAACCATACTCAGATGTTATTTGAACACTAAGAACTTATCAACATTTGCCCACATTTAAGCTAAAAGAGTTTTCTTTGATTCTGAAATAATCTACTACTGCTTATAATAGTTTCCAAAACACAGCTTCTGATCATTAAAAATGTCATTGCCGGTTACATTATTATGGTGTCTAAATTCTGATATTTCCTTTTTATCTTTGTTTTCTCCTTCCAAACCTACTTTTTTAAAAAAACGTAACACAATCTGTCATCTCTTTTGTATTTTTCATTAACCCTTTGATGCTCATCACTCTTAAGATCACTCGTGCCCTCCCAAATGCCACAGCCAAAGGACATTTCTAAGTTCTCATCTTTTTTTGATATTTCTGTAATATTTCCCACTGTTTGCCACTATTTTCTTGAAACTCTTCTGTTAGCTTAAGTGATGTCGCTTCCTCTTTGCTCTCCTCCTAAATATCAGACCGCTCTCTCCTGGCGTCTTTTAGGGGTCCCCTTCCTTCACTGACCGTTTACATATTGATACAACCTATGGTCCTACCTTGGTCTTTGTCTCTTCTCATTCAATACTGTCCCTTCGGGCAATCTCATCCATCCTTGCACATTCATCTGTTATCTGTCTGTCTTTAAATCTCAAATCCACCTCTTCAGCCCAGGCCTTTCACCTGACCTGCACATCTTCTAGAAGTTTCCAGCCACCTCTGAATGACTTGCCAGCACCTCACTATTGAAAGTTGTAACAACAGGGCTGTTCGCTCTCACAGCTCCCACCCCATTCCTGCTTTTCTGCCGCTTTCCTTCCCTCAGCCTCCATTTCAGTAGGTTACTAAAGTCTGTTAATGATGTCTTCTAAATATCTCTCTAATAAATTTTCTTCTTCATCAAATTCTTTTTGAAGGCCATTGACATAGAATATATCTGATTGTGTCATAACTATTTGGCTGCATGTTACTCTCTCCTACTAGACTAGGAGCTAGGGCTAGAGGACTAGGACTGTCATATCTATTTGTGATTTTTCAATGACCAGCACTGTAGGTGTTGGCACATAGTAGGTGCTAATTGTGTGAATGGATGAAACAATAAATGTTTAAGTAACCTATAATATTAAAAGAATGTTTGGGCTGGCCAGTTAGCTCAGCTGGTTAGAGCTCAGTGTTGGTAATACCAAGGTCGAGAATTTGGATCCCTGCTGGCCAGCTGCCAAAAAAATTAATTAATTCAATTAAAATAAAAAATAAAAGAATGCTTGAAAATGGAAAGATTAGCTGTAATAAAACCACATGTTGGGAAAATATAGGAAAATGGTCAGGGACCCTCAGATGTTCAGAATCTTGCCAAGCATTTGCTGTGAATAGGCTGTGTGTGGGCGGAGTTAGTGCGCTTGTGCGGTGCTGCCACCTTGGCTGGAGTTCACTTCCTCCACGGCAGCCACCTCCTGAGCAACCATTCCTTTCCAACCTGCGGCTTCCAAGGATCTGTTTGCCGGTTACCTAGCTCATAGACCTGCATGTAAAGGGTCTGGTGACCCAGCCAGGCATGTGAGGGGTCTGGTGACTCAGCCTGGCATGTGAGGGGTCTGGTGACCCAGCCTGGTGTATGAAGATTTTGTGACCCAGTCTGGAACGGGCTTGAGGGGTCTGTGAGCTCCAGATCCAGCCCTAGCTCGACAATTGGCCCAGTCGGGGCAGGATTACGGGCAGTTAAATGAGCAAGACAACTGGCGTGGTCCTGTAGCTTTACAATTGGCATCACGAACAGGATTAGTAGCTCTACAATTGGCTGTGTCGATAGGATTCTGACATTAGCCAGAGCCAGAGCACCATACAGCACGTAACAGGGGCGCTTTTGTTGTTCTTTGTTTTTACCACATGTTTTCAATACTGTGCTCGTAGGCGCACTTGTGTTTAGGTAGTTGTAATGATAATAGACATATAATTTTCTGTTCTGGTTTTTATATCGATACACAAAGGTGAGTGCCAGAGGAACCTGTCAAAGTGCAATGACCTTGAAAAGCTACTTAACTTAAAGAGCATGTTTTCCCATTTGCCAAATGAACCTAATTATAGTTGTTGGTAATCCTCAGACAAAGGGTGTTGTACAAGTAGAAATTTATTTTTAGTATCTTATAGGTTTAAAATATGTTTGTAGGATAGAAATAACTCACTTTCCTTTGTCTCTTCTTCAGAAGGCAAAGCAGGGTAAGGATAACCTACCTTTTCCAAGCAGCAAGGATTTAAAGGATTAAGCAGGAAAGGTGAGGCAAAAATATTTAGCCTCCTTTGTTGTTTTGGAGTCATTTATCTTTCTCTTTTAAAAGTTTTCTCTCTGCCATTCTCCTGTGACATGATCATCTTGGCTTGAAATGATCAGATATTAGCACCAGAATTATCCCTAGTCCAACACTCATGATTCAGATGAAGAAAGAGAGTTAGAAGAACGCAAAGCAACTTAAAAGTCCTGGGTCTGTCCATGTCCCTTCTAGAGTGATGCATGCCTGAAAGGATTCTGCAGTCAAAAGGAAGCCCAAACTTTGGGTGGTTTTCTGGTAATTTTTCAGAAGAAATTAATACCAGCAAGAATAAAAAAAAAAAAAACTTCTAGAAAAATAATGAAGTCCCTGTTGTCCTCATGGTAATAGTACATTCATATGAGTTATAGTGAAATATGAACCACAGTGAAATCATGAGGAGAGCCATGTTTACATAAGCTCATTTTCCTCTCGATTACTTTAATGTGACAATATATCTAAGCCAAAAAAAGACAAAGCCATTTTGTGATGTTCCTATTTTGCTAATCATTAACATTCTTTTCTAAACTTGCTTTTGGAATCATTACCTCTGTTTTTTGTACACACAACCACCACTAACACTCCCATTATTGGTTTCAGAATTTACCATTTGATAATAGTCACCATTTTCATCTATGCCAATATGAAAATGCAAACAATATGCTCCATGAAATTTAAGTTGCTCTCCCTGTTGAAGTACAGTCATCTGCCACTATTCTTTGACCTTGAGCTACAAGCCAAAGTGTATCATTAATTTCAAACTTTGGGTAGCTGTACAAGACATCATCTAAAAACTTCTTGAGCTGATATGCTTTGTTTTACACAACAGAGTCACTGCTTGAAAGTGATTTGCAAATGAAAATTGCATTCATTTACTCCTATTTTTCATTAACTTAGCTTGTTTTTGAGGTACACTTAAAAGGCTTGGTCTTTGCTCAGCGAGGGCCCACATGTTCTCACCTGTGACTACAGATGATCACCCATAAGCTAAGACTTCCTTGTTAGGATTAAGGGCTGCGAAAGTTTGAGGAGTCCCTGTAGGCATGTAGTACACCAGAGCAAATCTGAGGGTACGCACACCACTGACAACACCTTCTCTTCATCAGAAGGATATTTATTCGCTGAACTCACATCTACCTCTTTGTAATTTTTAGTCATTTTTCTCACTAGGTATTTTAACATAGTCACACACACAAAAACTTCTAGAAAATGTGAGTAACCTTCATACTCTGCTTTTCTGTAAGATCAAGTTTTGTGCAACATATCAAACCTTAGTAATATGAGCTCTCATTCTTTGCATAAAACCTACCAAATAAGCATAAATCGGTTTTCTATATCTAGGAATAAGCACCAAAGTGCGTTCTTCACATTTCTCTGGGTCCGTTTCTATTATCTGTAACCACTTTTGCTTTTCTAGTAGCAGGAATGTGACCATCCAGTCATCATCATCATAAGAGTGGAATGGAAGCATTTGGCTCAAAGTAATGCATTTGCATCATCTCAGCCTCCACCTCTGTGGAAGGTGGAAAAACAGCCCCCAACCATGGCCCTATCCTGATCCCCAGAACCTGTGAATGTGATACTATGCATGGCAAAAGGGAATTTGCAGATGTGATTAAGTTAAGAATCTTGAGATAGAAAGATTATCCTGGTGGGACCAATGTAATCACAAGAGATCTTGTAACAGGGAGGAGGCAGGGTCTGAGTTAGAGAAGGAAATGACAGCAGATGTGGAGGTCCGTGAAAGATTGGAGGACCACTGCAGTGCTGCCTTTGAAGTAGAGGAAGGGGCCACATCCAAGGAACGCAGGCTGCCTCTGGAAGGAGACAAAGGCAAGGGAGCAGATTATCCCCGAGAGCCTCCAGAAGCGACTTAGCCCTGCTGAGAACGTGCCAGCAGCTTGTAAGACCCACTCCAGACTTCCAACCTCCAGCACTATCAGATCATAAACTAGTGGGGGTTTTAAGCATCAGAGTTTGTGGTAATTTGTTACAGCAGCAATAGCAAACTAATACAGCCTCTCATTCAGAACTACTCCCATCAGTGACAGCATATTTATAGATGCAAACTGAATACACAAATGCTAAACAGATCATATAAAGACTCATGAGAAGGGAAGCAGTCGTTACTTTCTCAGTCCATCAAGCAAGGTGCATACTTTTAAAAAGAGAGACCTGAGTTTCCATCTTACAAATCCGGAAGAAGGCTCGAGGCAGGAGTGTGGGTGTCCGCTACAGCAGCAAGATGGCAAGTGGCTAGCAGTGAGCGCACAGGGCAGGAGAAGAGACCAGGGAGGTGGCCAGAGCCCTGTCAACGTGTAGTTTTACAGGTTCATGGAGAACTATGAACTTTAGAATCCTTCTAGAGCTCATGTGTGTTTTCTGGATACAGTTTTTAACAAAATAGAATGTGAGCAGTGCCCTTTCCCCACAGCTCCAGCTCATGGTGCTAGCCTGCAACTTTTCCTTGTCACAGCAGCTCCATGTGGGCGCACAGCGCACAGCACACAGGCGGCGGGGCAGGCAGAGAGCCGGCTGTCATTAGGAAGCCTAGTCAGAGAACACACTGACATTGTGGGTGGGTGGCTGCTGATTGGGAGAAAATGTCCTCATCGTTTGGACACCTGAACCGATGAGTAAAAATAGATTCCTCAGGATTTTTAAAAGATAAAACACGCACACACAGAGCAGACCCAAATCTCTCCTGAGACTGTAACAGCTTGAGAAAAAAGAAGAAACTGGAGAACAAAATTAGAAAAAGAAAATTAGGAAAAAAGACTGTGTAAGGCCAGGTTGTTGCCACCAATTGGGGGAACTCAAGGAGGAAGCAGCCCAGGTGAGGCATCTAGCTCACCTGTACCAGGTACAAACACGTACCAGGCTCTCTCCAGGAACCCCAGGGCATGGGTGCCCAACAACACACTGTGGTTTGGGGGCTGGTACTTCTTCCTTAATTGATTAGCCTCCTTCTCATACATGGGCGTGCAAACACACACAAACATCCTAGTCTTTGAAATGATTCCTGTTGTTGATGAAAGAAAACACTCAAAATCTTGAAATTAGGCTTTTATTGGACAGACAAGAACTGCATACAGGAAGAAAAGAGCCTGCCAGGCAGGGGCCAAGAATGATTTTACCTCAGTGCTCAAACCATCAATTTTATATATGAGGACACATGAGATTCCCATCACCACCACCACCATCACCCTTTCCAGAAATTTCTTTGTCATGCACAGGAATGGGAAAGCCTTACATTCACAAGTAAGCAACTTCAAAAGGACATCACTTTTTTTACATAACAGCTTTATTGAGATATAACACACATTCCAGACAACTCACCCATCTAAAGTGTATAACACTATGGTTTTTAGTATATTCACAGTTTTGCAAACACCAAATCAATTATAGAACATTTCCAACACCCGCAAATCCCCAAGCCTAGAAATAGTCATGCCCTCTTTTGCCCGACCCTCCCTCCAGCCCTAGAAAACCTCCAATCTACTTTCTGTCTCTATGGATTTGCCTGTTCTGTACATTTCATATATGTGACTGTGTGTGTCTTTCTGATCGGCTTGCTACGTTTAGTATAATGTTTTCAAGGTTAATCTATGTTGTAGCTTGTACCAGTATTTCATTTCTTTTTACAGCTGCTTAATATTTCATTGTATGAATATACCAGATTTTATCTGTTCATCAGTTGATGGACATTTGGGTTGTTTCCACTTTTTAGCTATTATCAATAATGTGGCTATGATCGTATGTGTACAAGTTTTTATGTAGTCATGGGTTTTCATTCTCCTATGTATATAGCTAGGAGTGGGGTTGTTGGATCATGTAGTAACTTTATGTTTATCCTTTTTAGGAACTTCCAAACTGTTTCTCAAAGTGGCTGCACCCTTTTTCCTTCCCACTAGCTGTGTATAAGGGTTCCAGTTTTTCTACTTCCTTGCCAACACTATTCTTATCTTTTTGATTGTAGCCATCCTAGTTGGTGTGAAGTAGTACGCCATTGTTGTTTTGATTCACATTTCCCAAATGACTAACGATCTTGAGCATCTTTTCATGTGCTTATTGGTGGTTACTTGTATATCTTCTTTGGAGAAATATGTATTCAGATCCTGTACCCATTTTTGATGGGGTTATTATGGAGTTGTAGGAGTTGTTTACATATTCTAGATACAGTCCCTTATCAAAGATATGGTTTGCAAAAATTTTCTCCCATTCCGTGGGTTGTCTTTTCACTTTCTTTATGTTGTTCTTTGAATCACAAAAGTTTTAATTTTGGTGAAGTCCAATATTTAAAAAACAAAAAAAGTCACAGTACATAAGGTCAACTACATTTTAAAAAGAAATTCAAATGTAAGTTTGAAAAGAAGGGAAATCAAGTTTATGTTCAGAGGAACAAAGAGCAGGAGCACACTGAAGGTCTGTGAGGAGTTTATGACAGTTTTATGGAGTGAAAACACTGAAGATGTTCTTGTTAGTTGAGATTTTAACTTTAAGCATATTTGACATAAAGTTCTCTTGGTTTTGAAGAGGCTCGTTTCCTTATAGCCTCAACACTCATACTTAGCATAAGCCACGTTTCCGGTCTCGCTCAGCAGGCACAGATGAGACCATCATACTGTGGTCAACTCATTGCACAAATAATTTAACAAGCACAGAGGAGCAAGTGTTGGTGGACTGTGGTGAGTCATTGCCAGTACTTTCTTCTTTTCCAGAAATAAACTGGGCCATTCTGGAAGGATTTGGGGTCTTTGCCCACATGCCCCTTGAGCTAGTCTGACTCATGGCCATAAGTACCTGCAAAGTCCCTCTTTGTGTGATGAGTCTGGTGCAATTGCTTTGTACCTAATGTTTCTCACTTTAGATCTTGGAGCCAAAGTAAACTTTAATGACCACTGAGGCGTCATCTGTGCCTCCAGACCAAGATGGCTATTGGAAATACTTTGGAATACGCAGAATCTCCTTTAGAGTTTTTAAATAAGCAAACAACAGTGACAACAACAAGGACAGCTGTGTTTTAATCAATTCAGGTATACTGATGTGTGTCTTGCACACAGTTGCATAGAAGTTGCATCAATTAGTCAAAAAAGTGAATGTTGTTGAAGAATTTGAACAGCAAACAATATTATGTTTTTCAAAGTTCTACTTTATTTAATGGTACGTAATATGTATGTTTAGTTTAAAACTTTAAAATGCCCTTTGAAAATATAAATATATACTTTGCTCCCAGCAGGTCCATTCATGGACCATCTATACTGTGGAATGTCTTATCTACAAACAAAAGAGCACAAACATACACACACATGTGTAAAAAATTGAAAGCTGCTGAAATGTCCATTAGTAGGAAAATATTAAATAAACTATGAAACATCTATTCCATGAGATACTATGCAACCATTAAAAATATGAACTGACCAAAAATGTACAACTAAGTTATTTATTTTTTTAAAAAATTACAAAATATATAATGTCATATGTATGGTATCTCACAGCTGTAAAAATCACATTTTTAAAAATTAATATCTCTCTTTCCATATTGATATTGTGATATGGATATAAAATAGGAAAAATACATGGAAGGATCCTGTGATGGGCAGAAAAATAGATGTACGCATCTTAATCCTGGAACCTGTGACTATGTTATACTATATGGCAAGGAGGAATTAAGGTTGTAGAAGTAATTAGGTTACTAATCAGGTGATTTTAAAATAGAGGGATTATTCTGAATTATCTGGATGGGCTCAATGTGATCACAAGGGGCCTTATAAGCTAAAGAAGGTAGAAATGTAGGTGTCAGAGTCACGTACCCTGATAAAGACTCAACCAGCCACTGCCACAAGCCAAGGAACACAGGCAGCCTCTAGAAGCTTTAATTCCCCTTGCAAAAGGCAAGGAAACAGCTTCCCCCATCGAGCTCCAGAAAGGAGTACCACATGTTAACACCCTGATTCCAGCCCAATGAGATCTATTTTGCACTTCTGACCTCCAGAACGAAAACATAATAAATTTGCATTGTTTCAATCTACTAAGCTTGTGGTAACTTATTGCAACAGCAATAGGAAATGAATATAGATGCATAATAAGTAATAATAAAGTTGTCTTTAAAGGACTGGAATTAAAGTGTGGAGAGAGTACCTTTGTTTTTTTCCACTTTACAGTTCTCAGTATATATTCATGAGCATATATCCCTCTTGTGATTTAAAAGATTTTTTTTAAACCTGTGGAGTTGCCTATTAAAAAAGAATAATAGGCAATTATAATAAAGAAAATGTGCACTAGCCTCTAAAACTAACATCCCAGTAAGGACATTGAAAAGGGAAAGAGGTAGCTTCCTTCTGGTTGCATCAGAGCAAACTTTCTGGAGGAGGTGGGATCTAAATTGGATCCTAAAGGATGAACAGAATATTGGCATGCGGTGTTACATGGGAGTTAAAGGAAGGAGGCTGGGCTGTTAGAAGACCATCAGTGTCGTTTACAAGGCACGTAAGCAGTGCGCGTGACTTACAGCCTTGAGAGAGTGTTTAGGTCTAAACTCAGAGGGCTTGGATGGATTACTGTGGGTTTGGGCATGATCTGGTAGGCAATGGAAACCAACGAGTTGTGGGAAAAACTGATTGCATTGCATTTTAAGAATAATCCTTCAGTGCAGAGAGATTAAGGGAGAGAGGACAGGAGAACGCCACCGGTGTGTAGATGAGGACAGAAGGAGGGAGGGCCATGCAGATAGAAATTTGGGAGACACTGTGGAAGCCAGCTCAGGACCGCCTGATCACTCCCCAGCTGTGCGCGGGCAAGAGAAGGAGAGGGATCTTTGGGCCTGGGTTGTAAGGAAGACAGTCCACTCAGAGGAATACAAAATGTGAGGGTGAGATCAGGTTGAAAAATATATACTGAGTTTTAGATGCCACTGGGGTCTGCTGTGTAGATGCCATGTGAGCAGTGGGGCAAGCATGCCTCACAAGGCTTTAGGCCTTGGCAGAATGGTGGAGAGAGGGCCCAGAGCCACACCAGTCTCTGCAGCAGGAGCTCCCTTCCTGCCAGGCCCTCATCCCCTCCATTTACCCATGGCTTCCCTGCCTGCTCTCCCAGTGAGTTTTCTCGCCTAGTATAGTGATCACTTGTTATTCTTTCCCTTTTTCATGCTTAGCCTTTCTACTTCATAAACGTGTGGTCTGCCTCCGAGGTCTTCCACTCTGGCACATTCAGAGGGCCGCGTGTCTCTCTGCACACGCGCTGCAGTGCATGCCTCTCTCTCTGCCTGAGCAGTCTAGTGGGAGATCCCAGCAGCCCTGAGAACCCGTGCTTACAGGCCACGCTGTCGAGAAAACTTTATTGTTAACTAGATGCTTGCATCAAATACATCTTTTCTTCCCCACATCAGTAAAATGAGAGGCATCACTGGCTTTTTATGTGCACCGTAAAAGTAATTAGTTTAAGACTCTGAAGTGCACAGTTAAATTTTCTCTTATATATACAATGTCTTTAATCAGAAGTTCTTCTAGAGTAAGTCTCACTGAGGCTAGTGCAGAGTAAGGACTGGTAAAAAGCAAGAATAAAAGAATGGATGAGAGAAGCTGCTTACTTTGGGAGGATTCATTCCATTTGGGTTCCAGAAACACACACACACCGACATGTCCCCCCAGTCTCAGAAGAGGACCACCCTTCCCAGGACTCGTACACTAGATCTGAAGAACTTGTTTCTGAAGATCAGCCTTTTCCTCTTAATACCAAGGGGGCCAAAGGACCAATTATTATTGGTTTAATTGTTTTATTGTACAGGAAGAAGTAGTATTTAATAATATCAAAATGCAAAATATTTTTCTGACCAGGTCCTGCTGACCCATTCAAATTTATCACTGATTTGGAACACCTTTCAGAATCAAAACATACTTCCTCTCTAGCCCAAACGTCGTAGGAATGACGTTGACATCTCCTTTTTTTCAAGAGGAGATGACCTTAACAATATTATATGGAAAATTCCAAGTAAAAAGCCTTAGAATTGCTTTACTTTTCTTACTTTCAATATGAAATAATAACCCACAGGACTTTAAGAAATTTATTTTGAGAGAGAAACTTGAGTAACCCACCTATCCCTTCTCTCCATCCACGTAGGCATATTCCTCCACCACCTCCACTTTTACAAAATTATCTACACTTTTTTTTTGTCCTCAACATATTCCCTTCTGTTAATTCCTTAAAACAGTCACTTTGGATCACGTGGGCTAGTATTGGCATGGCCCCACCCTGTTGAGGATGAGTTTTATTGTGGAGGTCCTGGTGACCGGGGAATATTTCTGAATTTCCCTCTGAATATCCATCCATCTAAGCCCTTTTCCCCACTCTGTCATAACATCCCAGCCACATTTATGAACAGGTATTTAAAGAGAAACTTTGAACTATCACTTAAATACAGGTTTTTTTCAAATTTATAAGGCCTTGAAAATTATTTTATAAACACACATATAAAACAATTTTCCCAAGGATCTCTTTGAATTGGTTTTTTGAAATGGCAACTGAGCAAATGTTACATAATTTCCCTTTTATCACATTCAGAGTTAGAGAAATAGTGTGATGTCTCCAAAGAAACATGCTGGCTCTGACACAGGGGAGCCAAGAGGAGTGGAGAAAGCATTTCCACTGTTAGGTTGTGGTGGAGCCTCAGCACAGCCCCCAGAGCAGCCAAGGTCCTCATGTGAAGACGCCAAGAATTGGATCGATATGTAAGTTAATCATGGATTTGTTCCTCCCAGGGGCCAGTCTCTTATATCTAGGTTTAGGCCAGTTTAGCATGGGAGATGAAAAAGCATGAGAGACTGCTTAATTTCTGAGGGTTCATTTCATCTGGGTTCTACAAACACACAAATACACCCCTCCTGACTTTCTAGGTCTCCTTTTCCTATAGACAGAGGGCTCCAGATGATGGCTATCAGACTGGTAGCCTTTAAAAGCCAAAATCAACGTTTCCTTTAAAATTAGCCACATATTCTCTTCTGGATTTCTGAGGATTTATATTCCCCTTCTGAATGCTGTTCTATATTTTGTGCACACAACCTGTTTCTCGGAGGCTGATGGTCCGGTATAAGGATTGTGCGAACCTTCCATTCTCCGCCCTTCCTCTCTCTCTGCCTGACCGCTGGCCATTTTGCTGCTGATTGATCATGTGCCAAACGGGGGTGGAGGAACTCACAGAAGTTTATTGCTGTTGGGGGTTGAGGTGTCTTGTGAAACGTACAGTAAAATGAGCATTCGTTCTGGATTCCAAGGACAAGTGTTCAAGCTGTGCCTCTACCACTTACCAGACCTAGAAAAGGAATATGATGAATGGCAGGTATGTGTGTGGACTTGGAGGTCAGTTGTGATGGACGGCAGTTGTGTGTTTGGACTTGGAGGTCAGTTGTGATGGACGGCAGTTGTGTGTTTGGACTTGGAGGTCAGCTGATAGGAGATGGAATTAAATCTCAGCTCTGTCACTTGCTATTCATGTGACTATGGGCAGGTTAATTAACTTTAATGGACCTCTATTTATTGATATATTCATTGGGAACGATAATAATACCTATCTCACAGCACTGTAGTGAAACAATTCATGTAGAAAACACCAACTACAGGGTCTGAAATGTTGTAGGTAACTATTGTTATATGTAATGGAAACCATTGTTATTTTAGTTGTATAAAATTAAATGTGTCCCTTAACCTTCTGACTTCAGTACTGTAACCTATAAAATAATACCTACCTCACGTGGTTGTTAGAAGAATTATCAGATTTGATATTATGAAAGTATCATGCATATAATAGGCTATAAAATATTAATTATAGCAAATTATTTAAAAGTTGAGTCAGAGAAGCAGTGAGAAACCTCATATACTGCTTTGAGAAAGTATTAGCCTTACCTACTCGAGCTGAATAAGTACCATCAGGAGAGACACCCAGGCTCCTAGAGGAGAGGGGGTAGTAAGAGGAGCCCCCAGGAGTTGCCTGGGTAGACAGCGGGGTGGATTGCCACCTCTCTACATGGGCTAAAGTGCACTATGAGATGGAATAAATCAGAGCAAGACGGGTTTTTACTCGCAGTGCAGCAGAGAGCGGGACATTAGGTTGGTTGTGCTGGTCTCCCTCTGCTTCCCAGACCCACTGGGCAACATGATGGGCCCACATGGAAGCCACTCACACAGCGGGTCATGCCGCAGTGAGGAACACAGGCCCGTGGACTCAGCACCTTCTGCAACAAGCAGCCAGCAAGCCAGTCCCCATCCCCTGAGGTATGGCGGTTGCCTTGACCTACTTAGTTTCTGCATGACCGGCTAGCTACAATAGCAGCTCAGCATCAGGGGCTGGATGTGGCTCAAAGTTTGGCACACCCAGGGAGGACATGCAGGGACACCTGGGGCCCATGTATAGCCATAAGCCAGGAATTCCCCTCCTAGGTATATGCACAACTGAAATGCGTGCACGTGAGCACCCAAAGACGTACAAAATGTTCACCGCAGCATTATTTTTAACAGTTCCAAACTGGAAATGACCAAAATGTCCATCAGCGATAGAATGGGTAAATAAATTATGGTGTATGCATGCAACGGAATACTTATAACAGTAAATAACCTATTATTAGGTAACAGTAAATAACCTATTATTAAATAACCTACATGAAACAAAACCAAAAAAAACCCTGGATGAATCTCCTCAGCATCATGTTGAGGGAATGGAGCCAAGACGCAAAAGAACGCAGACTTTATGATTTCACTTACCTGAAGTTCACAAGCAGGCCAAAAAAATCTGATGTGTTAGACGTCAGGACAGTGCTTATGTTTGGGGGGGAGGGAGGAGTTAGGGACCAGCAGGGAGCCTCGGAGATACTACTAATGTTCTCTGTCTTGACTGAAAATTGGTTCCGTGGGTATATTCACTTTGTGACAATTCATCAGCTGTAAATTTATGACTTTATAATTTTTAGCATACATGTCATATTTCGGTAAAACAGTTTTTGAAGAAGTTAGCCAAATAGGAAGAATGGAATGCCTGGGTCCCCCTGCCACCATCCCCCTTAATGCTCAGCATCTCCTCCCAGCAGCAAGAGACAATGTGGCAGTCAGCAAGCCAGGCCCCTCTGGCATGACAAGTCTGTCTCCTTCCCGGTACCCAGCTGCCACCATGTGATGTGGAACCCCCTCCCTAGCACAGACACTCTCCTGAATGTCAGCATCACTGACATCCCACCCATCCGGAGCATTCCATGTGATAATCATTCCATAAGTGACTTCTCAGAACTTTTGCTTGTTCTTGCTTGTGGTGATCCCCGACCATCCCTGGCACTGACCATTTCATAGTCTTCCTAAAGGACTACCTGGTTACTATGGAGAAACGGCTTTTGGTACCTGGCAGACTTTAGCTATTGACCAGGTGTCTGCTAAGGCTTAAACAAGAAACCTGAGGAAAATTCTGGCACTGAGTTACTTGAACAGCTTAAGGATGCTACCAAAACCCAGAAATTAGCAATTGCTGCAGAACTTTCCTCAGACAGATGCTGGAAATTATTTTTAGCCAATGGGAGATGGTTGGGGACATGAACGGCCTGATGGAGTACAAGAGGAGGCAAAGAAGTCTCATTTCTCAGCTTGGATTCCCCATCACAGAAAAATATATGTTTGGTTCTTTCTGTTACTTTTTAACTTGGCAATTTATAACTTCTAACATCTGACTGTCAGACTACACAGAAATATTAGCAGAGAGTCTGAGTCTATTTCCCTCTTCAATCTGCTTGAGTCAATGCAATAGCAGTCTTTGCTGCTCCCAGACCGGAGTAGAATGTACTTACTAATATATGTCATATAAAATCATTTAAAAATAAGTAACATTTAGTAATCAGTTAAAAATGAATTTGGCTAGATTTTTGTTCAAGAAAACTGTATTTAATTCCACCAAAACCTGGTCTTCCAGTTCTAGCCTTCAGCTCTAGGGGATCAACAGTCATCTTATCCAAAAGCCAACTGGACAACTGATGTCATCAATCCAAAATACTCAGTTCTTTCATTGATAACAATAAAATATTAACTATATTAACTACTTAGAAAAACATTTTGTTCCAGGATGGCACTTCGCACATAGTAGGTACTCAGTAAATGTTTACTGTTGCCAAGGATAGTTAGGCACCTGCTATAAACTCATACAAAACACTTTCATACTTGGTGGTAGAATGAAACAGAAATAATTAGAAAAGTTCTTTGCTAATATTGGTTTATTGCCAAGTTTCCTTATGTCCTGGGAGCCTGACAGAGTTTATGTGCATATTAGGGTGCCTTGCTTATTCTCAATGAGAGTCAAGTACTGGAATAGAGCCCACCAAGAAACTGGTTTGCTTTTTTCAGCTCCCATGAGTTTTGTAGAACTTCCAAAACTTCCCTGTACAATATCAACATAGTGCCCTTTCACATTAAAAAAAAAACCAAAAAGTCCCATCTAAGAATACACAGGGAGTTATAGGATTCTTTTCAAACTTTAATGCACGTAAGAATCACCTGGGAATCCTATTACAATGCAGAGTGTTCTTAAATATATTAAAAGACAACAGGCAGATACAGCTAGGCAAAACAAAAAAACAAACAAAAAACCCTAGCTTATTAGCTGTTATTTCTATCATCAGAATATATGGTTGTTATAAAACAGGCAAAACTGATTGCAATATATTCATAATTCTATCTTATTTCAAATTTGTACTTATGTTCCCCTGATGACCTTTACCACTTTCAATTTAAATCATAGAAATACTAACTCAGAAGGGGGAGGTGGGGGTCAGGGAGTATTCTTTTAACATTAGATATTTATCTTGTAAATAAACAGTAAACAGGCAGTGGCTACTTGGGCTTTTTTTTTTAAGAGCTGGGGCAGGCTGTTAGAAGACCTCAGTTCTAGCGTCCGCTCTAACTAGCTGACTCGCTAGTTAAACCCAGAGCTGCTCAGAGCCTTAATTCCTTATTTGTAAAATGAGAGCTTTAGAAGGATGATGACAGAAATCCAGCCCCCTAACATCCTTTGATTCTTTTATTGTCACCAATGGCAAACATTGAAAAATCTGAATGAGCAAATTACCCTGAATGCCCTAGAAGACACTGTTTCTTGGCGATGTGCACTGTGCATGTCCTACAATAGATAGGGCCCGTCCCGCCCCGCCCCGGGGGGCGCCTTGCACAGCCCTCGCCGCTGCTCGTTCCTCAGTGTCGACCGCCCCCTGCAGGCGCTCCCCGGGACTGACTCCCCGCCCACCGCCTGGTGGCTGGAGCGCGTCGCCTCGGAAACACAGACGCACCGTTTCCTTCCCTTAGACCCACACACGGTCGTCCCCCCACCATCCTTCCACTGGGCACAGGAAGGAGTAGGACAGAGCATAAGCGTCTTTTTCATCAGAAGAGAGACAAAGGCCAATTAATAAAAACCCCGAGAAAAGGAAGGGCCCTGAGGGGTTCGAAGAGGAAAGACAAGGGGCGTCTGAGCTGGCCCCGCAGCAGCGTGTGAAAGGGGAGCTTTGTCTATCTGTCGTGTCTAATACCCCAGCTCCGCTGCGCTCACACGTTACTTAGCGGACTCTCGGGATTTCCACAGCGGAACGTGTGTAGTCTATTGTGCTGCTGCCATAATAGAGTACGTTTTGACTGGGAAGCTTTTATCCCTCTTTATGTGTCAGTGGATGATAGCTCCGTGCGTCCCTGTAGAAAAGTTAAACCATCCTCGATAGGGTAAATATTATCTTTCCAGTCCCTCTCACTCAAGGCATAAGAAATGACTATAATTTACCACCGTGCGAAGGGAATAAAAGTGGGAAGAAGTCATCTTTCCAACACCTGAGCACATATCTGGAAAGGCTTTTGACTGCCAGCAGTACTGACTGTTGCTGTCTTTGCACCTAATTGATTTAGTCAGAGTCCATGTGGTCATCTAAATGCTATTTGGTTCTGGAGAGAATGGATTGGTGGGGCATGTTTCTGTTTTGCACACAAATGCTTTAAAATATGTTTCTGCCTTATATGACGGCAATTATACTTTCTGTTCAGAATCTGTGAAGTTAATGACTTTTCACATTTCCTGGAAAACCTTTTTATTTTCCATTTTTGTTCAGATGAATGAGTAGTTATTTTCTCTCAGTATAAGTTTCAGAAGTGTTGCATTTCTACAGCTAAAGCTGATGTAAAACAGCCAATGTCTGTGCATTCATCTGTGTGTCATAGCACATCAGAATTGAATCTTAAATGCCTTTTCTATGGCCACCTTCAGACTTTCCATGCCTTAATTAAGGCAGCTGTAGTAGCCAGTGATGTCTTGGGAGGGCAGGGGGCAACATTCAGGAGACTTGTCTTGTCATTAGGAACTACCTGCATTTCCAGAGATTCAGAGAAGAGGCAGAGGAGAGCCCCACACTTCCCTTCTCAAGCCTTCCTTTCCTCTCCAACCACGACAGCACTGACCTATCAGGCAGGGGAAATGGAACACACAGGCTTCATACAGTGTCCCTAACCAGGTCTGCAAGTCAGCCCATGAGTATGTTCTTAAAGTGTGTGTGACTCACTGACACACACAGAGACCCTGGTTCATCATGGCAGAGCTTTAAAAATTTGGAGACTAACTTGGTTCTGCCTATTCTTAGGTACAAACTCAGTTCCAAAGTCCAGCTTTGGATTAGGTGATGGACAACATTATTAGTTTTTTTCTACATTCATCTTCATTGTCTGAAGGTGAAATTATTATTTTTTTACTTAAATTTTTATTTTGAGATAAGTGTAGACTTACATGTAGTTGCAGGAATAATACAGAGAGATCCCATTTACCCTTTACCCAGTTTCTTGTGTCCCATGGTAACATCTTGAAAACTGTAGAATAATATGATGAGTATTGACATTGAATATGACAGAATATTGAGATTGACAGTCAAGATACAAAACATTTGCATCACCACAAGGATCCCTCATGTTGCCCTTTTATAACCACACCCATTTTCCTCCCAACCCCACCCTTTTATTTACCCCTGGCAACCACTAATCTGTCCTGCATTTCTGTAAATTTGCCATTTCATATACATAGAATCATACAGTCTGTGAACTTTTAGGATAAATGGAATCATACAGTGAACTTCTGAGACTGGCTTTTTTCACTTAGCACAGTTCTCCGGAGATTCGTCCAGGCTGATGCTGAGTAGAATTCCACGGTAAAGATTCACCACAGTGTGTGTAACCATTCACTTGTTGAGGGATATATGGGTTGCTTCCAATTTAGGGCTATTACTAATAAAGCTGCTATTAATGTTCTTGTAAAGGTTTTTAAGAGAACAATGTTGGGTAATACTCGAATAGCAGTTGCATGTTTAGTTTTTTAAGAAACTGTCAAACTGTCTTACAGAGTGGTTGAACCATTTTACATTCCCACCAGCAATGTATGACTGATCCTGTTTCTTTGACTCCTCACCAACATTTGTGGTTGTCATTATTTTTTCTTTTAGCCATTCTGATAGGTACTGCTGTCTCACTGTGGATTTCTTCTTAGTTTCCCTAATGGCTACTGATGTTGAACATCTCATGTGCTTACCTGTGAAATGTCTCTGTGACTTTTGCCCATTTTCTAATTGAATTGTTTTGTTTTGTTACTCTTTGGCTTTGAGAATATTTCACATATACCAGATACTAGTCTTTTGTCAGATATATGATTTTCCAATATCTTCTATCAGTTTCTAGCTTATCTTTTCATTTTCTTGATAGGGTCTTTCACAGAGGTAAAGTTTTTAATTTTGATTAAGTCCAATTTATCAAATTTTCCTTTTATGGGTCACTCTTTTAGGGTCAAGTCTAAGAACTCTTTGCCTAGCTTAGAATCCCAAAGATTTTCTTCAATGTTTTTCCAAAAGCTTTATAGTTTTCTATTTTATATTTCACATTTAAGCCCATGATTCATTTTGTATTAATTTTTGTATGAGTTGTGAGACTTAACTCAAAGCTCTTTTTTTTTTCTTTGCGTATGGAGATACAATTACTCCAGCACCATTTATTGAAAAAACTGCATTTTCTCCATTGAATTGCTTTTGTACTTTTGTCAGTAGTCAGTTGGGGATATTTATATGGGTCTATGAGTATTTCTGGATTCTCCATTCCATTCCATTGATTTATGTGTCTGTCCTTCCATCAATACCACAAAGCTTATGTTACTGTAACTATATAGTAAGTCTTTAAATTAAATAGAGAGAATCCTCCTGCTATATTCTTCTTTTTCAAAATTGCCTCAGATATTCTTGTTCCTTTGACTTTCTATACAAATTTTAGAAGAATCCTATCTATATCTACAAACATGTTTATGGGATTTTAATACAAATTCATTAAGCCCACATCTGAATTTGGGGAGAATTGTCATTTCTACTGTGTTGAGTATTCCAACCTGTAACATGGTATGCAACTCCATTTATTTAAATCTTTGTTTTCGTTCATCAGTGCTGTGTAGTTTTTGGCACATAGGCCCTGAACATATTTTGTTAGATTTACAGCTAAGTGTTTCATTTTTTAAGTAATTGTAAATGGTATTGTACTTTTAATTCTGTGCCAATGTATTTATGGCTAGATAGAGATATACAATTGATTTTCGTATGTTGGTCAGACATCTGTGACTTTTTGAATTTGCTTATTAGTTCAAGGAATTTTTTTTTTTTTTTTTTTTTTTTGTAGAGTTCTTGAAATTCCCTATGTAGGTAATCTTGTCATCTGCAAACAGGGAAAGTTTTATTTTTTCCTTTCCAAACTTTATGCCTTTTATTTTCTTGCTGCACTGGCTAAAACTTCTAGCACTTTTGAATAAGAATAATGAATGCAGACACCCTTGTTTTGTTTGTGACCTTAGGGGGAAACATTCAGTCTTTCTCCATTAAGTATAGCATTAGCTGTAGATGTTTTTAGATGTTCATTATTGAATTGAGGAAATTCCTTCTATTTCTACCTTTCTGAGAGTTTTCATCATGAATGAGTGATGAACTTTGTCAAATGTATTTGCTGCACCAATTCATATGGTAATAAGATTTTTTTCTTGATCCTATTAATATAGTAGATTACACTAATTTTCAAATATTGAATAAGCCTCGCATCCCTGCAAGTGGAATATCCCATGCAAGTGGAATAAACCCCACTTGGTTATAGTGTATAATTCTTTATATATATATTACTGAATTCTATTTTCCAGTGTTTTGTTAAAGACTTTTATGTTTTTATTCATGAGGTCTGTAGTTTTCTTTTTTAGTACAGTCTTTTTCTCCTTTTAGTATTAGGTTAATATTAGCTTCATAAAATGAATTGGGAAGTATTCACTCCTCATCTATTTTCTGGAAAAGATTGTGTGTAACTGGTTTTAACTTTTCTTTAAAACTTTGGTGGAATTCTCCTGTGAAACCATCTGGACCTGGAGATTTCATCTTTGGAAGCTTTTAAATGAAAAATTTAATATTCTAAAAAAAGAATAAAAAAATTAAAAAATAAAAAATAAAAAAAAATTTTTTTAAAATTTAATATTCTTAAGGATTATCGATCTGTTTTAAATTCAGTGACTTGTGGTAATCTGTGCTTTTCAAGGAATTGGTTTATTTCTTTTAATCTGTCATATTTATGTGTATAGTATCCCTCATAGTATCCCTTGGTTTCTGTAGAATCTGTAGTGATAATCCCTGTTTCATTCCTGATATTCATAATTTGTGTCTTCTGTCTTTTATTTTTGTCAGGCTTCCAAGAAGTTTGTCAGTTTTATTGATCTTCTCAAAGAACCAAATCTTTGTTTCATTGATTTTTTTCCATTGTTTTTCCCTTTTCAATTTCACTGATTTCTGTTCTTATCTCTATTATTTTTATTATTTTCTTCCTTCTGCTAGTTTTGTTGTTGTTGTTTTGTTTTGTTTTGTTTCTTTGTTTGTTTGTTTGTTTGTTTGTTTGGACCAATAAGGGGATCACAACCCTTGGCACAGTGTTGTCTGCAGCACGCTCAGCCAGGGAGCTCACCGGCCATCCCTACATAGGATCCAAACCCGCAGCCTCAGCACTACCAGCGCTGCACTCTCCTGAGTGAGCCATGGAGCCGGCTCCTCCTTCTGCTAGTTTTGACTTTACTGTAGCCTTTGTCTAGGTTCAGGAGAAAAAAAGCTTAATATTGATTTGAAACTTTTCTTTTTTTCTAACATATGCACTACTGTTATACATTTCCACGTCAGTACTGCTTTAGCTGTCCCACAAACTTTAATATGTTGTATTCTAATTTCTCTTCAGCACAATGTATTTGTTTATTTCCCTGAGACTTCCTCTTTGATCTGTGGTTTACTTAGTTTTGTGTTGTTTAACTTCTGCATGTTTAGAGACGTTTTTGTTATTTTTGGGTGTTGATTTCTCATTTGATTCCATTGTGGTTGAAGAACACACTGTATATGATTTTAATTCTTTTAAATTTGCTGAGGCTTTTTTTATGGCCCTGATTGTGGTCAATCTTGGTCTGTGTTCCATGAGCACTTGGAAAGAATGACTATTCTGCTGTTCTTGGGTACAGTGTTCTCCAATGCCTATTTGACTCTACTAGTTAATGGAGTTGTTGAATTCTTCTGTATCCTTCTGATTTTTGTCTAGTTGTTGTATCAATTGTTGAGAGATGATTGTTGAAGTCTCCAACTATATTTGTGAATGTTTCTACTTGTCATTTCCGTTTTATTTGTTTTTGCATCAAATATTTTACAGCATAAACATGCTGTTGTTTGCTGCATAGACATTTATGATTGCTCTGTCTTCTTGATGGATTGACTCATGATATGTCATTATATAATGTACCTCTCTGTCTCTGATAATTTTCTTTACTCTGAAGTGTACTTTGTCTGATATCAACAGAGCCTCTCCTGGTTTCCTTTAAGTAATGTTTGCATGATATATCTTTTCCATTCTTTTACTTTTAACTTGCTTACATTGTTATATTTGAAGTGAGTTTCTCACAGACAGCATGTTTTTTAATCCACTCTGGAAACCTCTGTCTTTTAATTAGTGTATTTAGATCATTTACATTTAATGTAATTATTGATATGTTAGGGCTTAAGTGTGCCATTTTGTATTTTGTTTTCTGTTTGTTCTCTTTGTTTTTTGTTTCCCTGTTTCCTTTTTCCTGCCTTCCTATGGGATACTTGAATTTTTTAGGGTACTATTTTTTTTTAATTTTTTTTTTTTTTACATGTTTTATTGCCATACAAAGAGAACTTTTTTTCTTTAGGTTCATAATGCTGAAAAAGGAGGAGAATAACATGAACAAACCTCACAAGGAATGCACTCAATAGATGAGGTATATTAACCATATAGTGAGTGAATTCCAAAGTTATTAAAGTTTAGTTGTTGAGCAACAACTAGATGGAAACAGGCCTTTGTGAAAAATAAACTCTAATTAAAGTTTGAAGTGTACCCTTTGTACCAGCAGTGCTCAGGAAAGATGGCCTCCAATATAGCGGAGATCTGCAGTGACACTTCAGGTCCCTTGATGCCAGAGGGTAGTGTGAGTGTTGACGGGCAAACCTTTGGAGAGAAGCTCTAAGCTTAACAGGATATGGTCCTGTTGCATCCTGAGCTATTGGTCTGAGAAGAAGTGGCTGACAGTGCATTCTGTCACAGGATATGCTACCACTCTTCCCAGAAGCAGCTGACAGAGTGCAGAATGTCATAGCCTAAGGTCTCAAAGTGTCTATCAAACTCTCAGGCTAATGTGTATCTTAAAGTCCAGTAGTTGAGGGGAGGGGAATACACTCCAAGTTCTTTTTTTTTTTTTTTTTTGGCCACAAAACAAGTCTTAATAACTTTAAAAGGACTAAGATAATAGAAAATATGTTCTCTGACCATGATAACAGAAGGAAATTTAGAAAATTCACAAATGTGTGGAAATCAAACAACACTCTCCTAAATAAACAATGGGCAAAAAGAAAAATCACATGGAAATTAGAGAGTACTTTGAGATAAAAATCAAAGTGCAACATATCAAAATTTATAGGATGCAGGGCTTGTGCATTGCTTAGAGGAAAATTTATACTTGTATGTTGCTTTGCCTCCCATGGATTTGTCACTCCTTTTCCCCTGGGTGATGGAGCCACCAAAAATTACTCAAAGCCCATCTCTGCTGAGCAGTGAGAAGCCCCAAAAAGGGGTTAATCTCCCAGAACCCTCAAGAGTGAGGCATTCCTTCCATTTGGGAAACTAACCATGAATTGGGGTTCTCTTCCCGCATCTATTCTCCAGACAAGGAAGTTACAGGAAGAGAACATAGGTGGGGTTTTTTGCTAACTATAGTTTAAAAGTTTAACAATAGAAGCTGATAACATTCAGTAAGACAAGCAAGGTGACCTTCCATAATGTGATTTGCAACAAAAGCTTGATTTTAGCAAACATTCTCTTCTTACAGCAATTTCCCTGTATCTTTACATATCAATCAGTAACCTGTCTGTCTTTGAGCCAGTAACCTTGCTGTGTTACAATTATTTATCTTACAACAGAGACTATAGCCTGCAGACAATTTCCTGTCCTTTGCAAGGTCAATATTTGAAACTGCAAGGCTTTGGAAAACCAGGTGCTGTGAAGTACATTTGCTTTATGCATACTCCACAATTGTCAGCACCTATATTAAAAATAAGAAAAATCTCAAATCAGTAATGTAAACTTCTACCTTAAGAAAGTAGAAAAAGAAGAGCAAACTAAACCTAAAGCAAATAGAAGTAGAGAATAACAAAGATTACAACAGAAATATGTGAAAAAGGAAATTAAAAAGCAATAGAAAAAATTTTTTTAAAGTTGATTCCTTAAAAAGATCAACAAAATTTGAAAAACTTTATCTAGACTGATCAAGAAAAAAAGAGAGAAGACCAAAATTACCAAAATCGGAAATAAAGCAGGGGCATTACTACATTGTCATGGTTTTTTGTGGTGGTAAGACTCAGTTTCATTCTCTTTTTTGTTTGCATTTTTGTTCTACCAGTGGGCTTTGTTCCTTCTTGTGTATTTGTAGTAATGATTATCATTTTTCAGATTTCAGATGGAGGACTTCCTTGAGGATTTCTTGTAGGGCTAGCCATAAGGTGATACACTCCTGTAGTTTTGGAGGGGGTTTTTTGGTATGGAAAATACAGTATTTTCTCCTCATTTCTGAAGGACAACTTTGCTGGGTCTTGGCTGGCAGTTTTTTCTTTCAGTATTTTGAATATATCACCCCATTTTCTTCTGGCCTTTAGAGTTTCTGTTGAGAAGTCTGCAGTTAGTCCCATAGGGGCTCCCTCATAGGTCACTTGACACTTTTCTTTTGCTTCTTTCAAGATTCTGTCTTTGTCTTTGAGTTTGCCAGTTTGAATGTTATGTGTCTTAGAGAGGATCTTTTGGGGTTGAATCTGTTTGGGGATATTTGAGCCTCTTGGATCTGAAGGCCTGTGTCTCTCCCTATACCCAGGAAGTGTTCCATTATTATTTCATTGAATAGATTTTCAATGCCTTTTCTTTTCTCCTCCCCTTCTGGAACACCCAGGATTCAAATATTTGTGCATTTAACGTTGTCTGTTAGCTCTCTTAGATTTTCTTCATTTTTTTAAATTCTTTTTTCCTTTTTTTTTTTTTTTTTTTTTTTTTGTCTGCCTGGATTACTTCAAAAAGACTACCTTCAAGATCAGAAATTCTTTCTTCTGCTTCTTCTAGCCTGCTGTTTAAGTTGGGTTTTTTTATTTTGTTCTGTTTTTCTATCAGTTGCATTTTTATTTCATTGAATAAATCTTTCAGTTCCATGAGTTCTGTTACATTCTTTTTTAAGATATTAGTCTCTTTGTAAATTTCCTCCTTCATATACTGGGTTTTCTTTTCTTATTTCATTATGTTATCTAACTGTGTCTTCTTATATCTCAGTGAGTTTCTTAAGATTGTTGCTCAGAATTCCTTTTCAGTCATTTCAGGGGTTTCATGCTCTACAGGGTCTGGTACTTGAGAATTACTATATTCTTTTGGTGGTGTCATATTTCCTTAGGTTTTCTTATTTCTAGTATCTCTACTTTGATGTCTGGTCATCTGGTATAGCAGTTGCTTCTTCTATTACTCTGAGTGGGCTTTGAGGAGAAAGACATCCTCTTCTTTTTCTGGTCTCTGCTGTTGACTTTCCTTGTATCAGTGCAGTCAAGTGTCTGGTGGGCCACCTGCACAGTGGTTGTGGCTATTGCTGTGGCATCAAGCCACTTTTGCAGCAGCTGTGGCTGTGGCAGTGGCTGTGATGGGCCACCCATGCAGAATTGGTGTGTTTGGCGTGCTCTCTTGCCTGCTTCCGGGCAGAGGGTCTGCCCTCAGCTCCTGCCTAGGACCCCAGCTTTCTATTTTTATGTATTGATAGTGTTTGTGAGTGTGCCCCTTTGCATAGCTTTTTTAGTGGTAACTTTAGGTATTATAACTTATCACAGTCTAAAATGACATCATCATTTTACCAGTTAAAGTGAAGTATAGAAACCTTACAAGTGTGCAGGCATTCATAAAGACTGAGTCTCCCAAAGCAACAAGGGAATTCCCACCCACCTATATAAACAGACATAACACACACAGCCATGCACACAAACAAATGTGAAGCTATGCCCAGGCTCAACCACACTCCCAGCATCTGCTGAGGTGGCTTCTCTTACCTGCCATCTGCCCTGAGAGGCATGATTCTCATCTCCTGCCCAACTTTAAAGCTGACAAAGTAAAAAAAGAAGACAAAACAATCACAACAATTCCTTGAACAAGTGAACAGATATGATGTTGATGTGGAGTGGAGGAGGGAGGGAGGAAAAGGAGGAATTGGTAAAGGGACACAAAAATCAACTACATTGTATGTTGATAAATTAAAAAATAATAATAAAAAAAATAAAGCTGTACAAAGTAGACTCCACTTATATAAACCAACATAGAACCAAAAGCAGGTAACTGCCAGAAATACAAAAGTACTTCAAAAAGTTCATGAAAAGATTTGTATTTTCTTTTAATCCTATTTTTCCATGAACTTTTTAAAGTGTCCTCATAAGAAGAAATTATATAAAGCTATGAAAATTTTATTTCCATCTGATTTAATTCAGATATGATTGTAGGTCATTACTGGTGACATTTTAGGAATCCTGGGGACAATATGAGAAAAAAAGTGAATGTTATCTCAGTTTCCCAAAAAGAAGATTTTAAAAGCTGTAAATAGTTAACCCAATATGAGTCTTGGAAAATTCTAAAATGAATTTTTAAGCATATGGTATGTGATGACTTAGAAAATAGGAAGGCAGCACAGGTTCACTAACAAGGAGTCTATGGAACTACACATATTTCCCTTTTTGACATTGTTGAGAAAGACACCTCAGAGGAATGTAACTGCATTTAGGATAGCATTTGAAGTAGTGGATCACAATAGGCTTGCAAAAAAACATTAAAAGAAAACAATGAGGGCTGGCTAATAGAGACATTGGTAGTCATTTAAACAGCCCCCAGTAAAGACTGAATTATTAACAGACTGAGGTGACTCAGAAGATCACTGATTTGCCCAATCCTAGTCAATAATTTACCAATGGTTGGGTAAGAAAATAGATGGCATGCTTATGGGAAGGTACAAGGTAATTAAGACTACAGAAGTTAGAAAGAACTAGCTTTCAATTCTGAGTTTATAAACTTGTCAGCCTTAGTTCCCTCATCTGTAAAATATGGATAATAATACTTCATAATTCTTATAATAATAATATTGGTGTAATGACTAAATAAGACACTGTAGGTAAAATACCTAAGTGCATGGGAACTTGTAACGTTCACCAAATTGGGGTGTTGTTATTTTTGCTTTTGTCATCCCATTTGTTGGTGACACATAACTGACAATAATAGGTGACATTGCATGTATTGCATGAGGGTGGCAGGATTAGCCTTTTGTTTCAATTTAATAGGAGCAAAGGGTCAAAAAGTGGAATGACTTAACATCATTTGATATGAAGAAGATTTAAAAGTTGTCCAAAGGGAGCTTACCGGAATCTAATAAAGTCATCAAGTTACAGAAAGCCTGCCTATTCACCTGCACAAGGGAAGGCTTGACAGAGACGAGAGAGCTATGTTCAGAACAACTGAAAACCATTGCATGGAAGAGATGTCTTTTTGTGAATTCCTGGTGTGCCAGTGCTGGGTTTAGACACAGCATTTGACAACGGGAATTAGAAGAAAACTAACATTAAAAGAATTATTTAAGCATCTGTCTTTACTTTCTTTTTTCCTAAAGTGAAGTCAGAATATGAAGCAATTTGTGAAAAATCTTTTACTTTTCTACTTTTACACAGGTTTTAACTATTCCAATTTGTCAATGTCACCTTACATCTGCATAAGCACATCTACTCTTCCTGACAATTTTACAACTGAAACTTTGTATTCAGCTCAAAATAGCATTTAGGTCACTGTTTCCACCCCCTCCTAAGAAGTACCATTGTAGGCTCTTCACTACCTAGTACACCAGAATTATCATCACATCTTTCTTGGTGATGAAATTATTTCTTTTATTACTGGTTCATAAACTGACAATGTTGTCAATAGTCTTTCTACAATCTCTACCTGTTTATGGAATTATTTTTCTGGATGTCTTAATCATGGCAATACAATTTATTCTCGATAATATCGTATTGCATTTTAATTATATTAACTGTTTTCTATCAACTAAAAGAAGCATTATTTTTCTATTTTCATCCATGGCAATAATAGTTAGTCCCTGAAATACTACTATATTATTTAGTGTCTTAAAACTTACAATGAAAAATCGATAGAGTGCATTCTCAGAGAGGAAAAAGTGATTGTTTGTTTTTATTAGGTTGATTCCCAAATTTGTTGGTAACTAAATTGCTAATAAATAAAATAGAAAAGAAAAAGTACTTCTATTAAAGAGAGAATCTTACTTTGGGGTATATACTCAAAAGAACTGAAAGCAGGGACTCGAACAGGTACTTGTATACTCATGTTCATAGCAGCATTATGAGAGTACTTCAAAAGGTTCATGAAAAGATTCATATTATTTTTTAATTTTATTTTTGCACAGACTTTTTGAAGCACTCTTGTATTCACAATAGCCAAAAGTTGGAAGCAACTCAAGTGTCCACTGATGGCTGAATGGATAAACCAAATGTGGTGTATACATTCAATAGAATATTATTCAGTATTGAAGGAAGGAAATCCTATCACATGCTGCAGTGTGTATGAACCTTGAAGACATTATGCTTAAGGAAAATAACCAGTTACAAAAGGACTAATCTTTTATGATTTCACCTATACAAGTACCTAGAGTGGTCAAATTCATAAAGACAGAAAGTAGGATGGTGGTTGCCAGGGTGGGGGAGGGGAAATGGTGAGTATTATTTAATGGGCACAGAGTTTCAGTTTGGGATGATGAAAAAGTTCTGGAGAAGGATGTTCTGGACGATGGTGACGGTTGTACTTAATGCCACTGAACGGTATGCTTAAAATGGTTAAAAGGGTGGATTTTATGTTGTTTATTTTGCCACAGTGAGAGAGACAGAGAGAGAGAGAGAGAGACAGAGAGAGAGAGAGATGTTTATTATACAGTAACTCTCACAATCCTGTAAGGTGGGTATTGTTATCTCTATTTTAAAGAAGAGGAAAATATGGCTTTTCCAATGCCATGGACCCAACCGGGACTTGAACAAATGATCCAAGGTTCATCAAACTGCAGAGCTAAGTTCACCAGAACAAACTGCCCCCTGTGAAGTTCCTCATGTTAAAGGCAACAACCTTCAACCCACAGCAAATCTCATTTCTCTCTGGATTATTTTAATTGATTTGGTGGCCAATTTGGTCCCAAGAAAACTAAAGCAATTGCCAGAGATCTTCTGAAGCAATATGTAAGTATCGTTTTTATAAAATTGTTAATCCTGGAGCAAAAGAAAGACAGGGAAGGAGACCCCACTCTGCTTTAGTTCAGTTCTGGGTAGTGATTTGCCCAAATGTGGACATACTGTGTATTCAAACAGACCCCCCCGATGATGAAAGCAGACTGAAGCCCAGAAACTCCTGTGTAGGTTTCTTTGGAAACAATTCTTTATGTACTGCCTGCTGTATCCTCAGCCAGCCGGCGATAAAACTCTGCTGAGCACATTTAAGTATCAAGAAAGGTTATTTCCTTAATGCTCCCAAAGAAACAAATTCCCCAGGCCTAACTACAATCTATATATTGGGTAAAAGGTGTCACCACCTGCCTCCCATCAGCCAGAAAACAGAGCTCTGCAGGTCTCACCAGCGGCTGCCACGTTCTTCAAGTCTGCCCAGCCCCTCTCCGGTCTTTGCCTTCCACGATTCTCTGATTCTTTTCAGGCCCTCATCAAGGTCTCGCTGGACCTCTTGACACAATGTCTTAGTGGGTCCTCACACCCTACCACCCCTGCCCTCTCACACTTGTACAACAAATATTGAAGGAGGCCCGATATATGTCAGACACTGTGCTGAGCTTCAGGAATACAGTGGTGTATTCCTGTGTATCCCCAGGACCCCGCTGGTCACTGCCCTCGAGAAGCCCCCAGTGACCAGCAGACAATTACAGCACACTTCAATAGGCCTCCAACCAGAGCAGGCTCGTTCCTGTACACCCTGGTGAATTATAAAGTTTGGTTAATTATTGTGGAAGGGCTGCACCTTCATCTTGAACAATGCCCACTTTATAACTGAAATGGTTTATCCCAGCTTCGGGCATATGGCTTTGTGCATAGTGAGCCTGTGGCTCTCCAGTCTTGTCCTCAGTGGAACAGTCAGAAATTCCCAACCAAATCCATCTTTTTCTATTTTTCTGCAGAGCAAAGTTGATAGAGCAAGTAGAAGGTTACAGCATCAAAGGATCCCCAACATCATTCCCTTAATTCCCTTTCACCCCACCCTGAACCCTGGGCCTCTGGGAGACAACATGATCTACAGCACTTGATAAATGCAATGTCTCCCAGAAATAATGCTGACATTTATCCACCATGTCAAACATTTATGGAGCAAGAACAACAAAGAGTATAGCAGGGAATCTATAGGCGTTTGTTCCTAGGGTTTGTATCTTAAACTGTAGAAGCTGCCCCTTGTATAAGCTGTGCTCTTCTGATGGAGCTGACCAGTGGGTGAGATGGAGCCCTTCATGAAGTTACACTCCTAAGGAATGGAAGGAAAATTAATGTTTACGAAACAATGTGGTATTGCAAAATAAGTAAAGGTTAAAAGAAAAAAACAGAAAAAACCTCCATGTGGCTGGCAATGTGATTATCTGGAATAAAGGAAGGAAGGTCAGGCACCTGCTACCCTACTGTGTTCTGTAAATATTTGTTGGCCAATAACTGTCACTATCATCAAGAAAATTACTGTAAGCTGAAGCCACCACCACTATCGCATCACAGTGATTGAGAGCTCTCTCATTTTACAGATTAGAAGACTATAGCCCAAGGATTTCAAGTCATCTTTTTTCAGTCATTCAAATAGTTAATGACAAAGCCAAGACTTATGTCCAGTGTGTAGATTCCATCGGTCAGGTATTTACTTGTACAAAGTTCTTTTTATTTCCTTTTCTTTTTTTTTTTTTTCCTCCTGATTGCACCGGCTAGAAACTCCAGAAATAATGTTGAAATGAAGTGGCAGGAATTGTTGCTTTGTGCTCAGTCTTATGGGGAAGGCCTCCAGTCTTCCACCATTAAGTGTGCTGTTCCCTGGAGGTCTTTAATAGACGCCTTTTATCAGACTGAAGAAGTTCCCTGCTATTCCAAGTTTATTCAGAGTCTTTATCCCGAATTGCTATTAGATTTTTGTTAAATGCTTCTATTAAGATGATCATGTGGTTTTTGTCCTTTATTCTATTAATATGCTATATTACATTAATTGATTTCCAGGTGTTAAACTAACCTTGCGTTCCTGAAATAAATCTGACTATATGTCGTTAGATTTGGTTTGCTACTGTCTTGTTGAGAATTGCTGTGCCTCTGTTAATGAGGGCTATTAGTCTGTAGTTTTCTTTCCTTGCAGTGTCTTTGTCTGGCTTTTTTATCGGGGTAATACTAGACTTATGGCTTGAATTTGGAAGTATTCCTTTCTCCCTTATTTTCTGGAAGAGTTTGTGGAGTATTAGTATTATTTCTTCTTTAAATTTTTTATGTAATCCACCAGTTAAACCACCTAGGCCTGAGCTTTTATTGTGTGGGAAGATTTTTAATTACAAATTCAACTTTTTTACCTGTTGTAGATCTATTCAGATTTTCTATTTTCTCGAGTCAATTTCGGTAATTTTGTTTTCCTAGAAATTTGTTCATTTTATATAAATTGTTAGATTAGATTTAGTATTCTCATATAATCCTTTTAATTTCTGACAAGTTAGTCACAGTGTTTCCTCTTTCATTTCTAATTTTAATCATGTTTCTTCTCTCTTTTCTTCCTGTTTAATCTAGATAAAGTGTTGCTTTTTTTAAAGTACCAACCTCTGTTTTGTTCAAAAACAACTAATTTGGTTTTGCTTTGCTTTATATTTCATTCATTTCCACTCTAATATCTATTGTATTCTTCCTTCTGCTTGCATTGGGTTTAAATTGCTCTTCTTTTTAAAGTTCATAAACATGAAAGCTTAGATTATTGACTTGAGATCATTTCTTTTTTTCAAATATAGATATTAAAAGCTATTAATTTCCTTGTCATTGTTGGTTTAACTGCATTCTGTGAACTATTCTATGTTGGATATCTTCTTTATTCAATTGAAAATATTTTCTAATTTTTCTTGTAACCTCTTTGAGCCATGGCCTTTTTAAAATGCATTGTTTAATTTCCAAATAATTGTGGGTTTCCAAAATTTCCTTTTGTTACCGATTTCCAATTTAGATCTATCGTAATTAGAGAATATGCTATGTATAATTTCAATCCTTTTAAATTTATTTAGACTTGTTTTATGGCTTAGTATGTGGTCTATCCTAGAGATGTTCCATGTGTACTTGAAAAGGATGTGTATTCTGATTTTGCTCGGTGGAGTGTTCTATAGATGTCTGTTAGATCTAGGTGGTTGATGTGTTGTTCAGGTCTTTTATATTCTTGCTGATTTTCTGTCTAATTGTGTTATCTATTATTGAGAATCAAGTATTAAAGTTTCCAGCTACTGTTGTTGAATCATCTGTTTCTCCCTTCAATTCTGTCAATTTTTGCTTTGTGTATTTCATTTGCTTAATATGTTTCCATTGTTAGGTGCATATATGTTTACAATTGTAAAATTTTTCGTGATGGATTGACACTTTTTGTCATGGTAAAATGTCCCTTGTATCTCTGGTAAAAAAATTTTTTCTCCTAAAGTATATTTTGTTTGATGTTGGTATAGCCACTCCAGTTCTCTTTTGGTTTTTGTTTGCATGCTGTATCTTTTGCAGTCCTTTCACTTATGTTGACTTAAAAGAAAATAAGGCCAAACATATAAGATTGGGGTTTATTTAGCCAACATGACAAGTACAGCTAGGAAATGTATAGGTCAGGTCACCCTAAGAAATGCACTCTGAAGAGGGCCAGCAGAACTCAACAGTTTATGATCATGTGAAAGGGAAGAATCAAAGGAGAGAGAGAGAGAGAAGAGAACAGCCCCTCTAATCATTAAATCAGTTTTTCTCTTAGCTAGTACGTGTATATAGATAGATAGATAGATTTTGGATTTTTACTAGGTTACATTCTACATGCAGGAATCTAGAGTAAGGGTTACAAAAAGCATTCTACGTCATTTTATTACTTCTTTTGGTGGCTGCATGTCCAGTTTCTGAGCTGAAACAGCCTTATACTAACATTTTCCAGGACATGTGCATGTGACTGCTAGTCTATCCTAAGCTTCCCAAGGCACTATAACTTAGCTGATCTGTTCAGAGCAGATTTTTTAGTTATCATTTTCACCCTATTGGATATAATTGGATCCTGTTTTTTAACCAGTCTGACAATTGCTGCCTTTCAATTTTTATTTGCATTTAATGTAATTATCTATATGATAGGATTTAGATTTGCCATTTTTCTATTTATTTTCTGTATGTCTTATGTCTCTTTTGCTCCTCTGTTTCTCCATTATTGCTTTCTTTTGTGCTATGTAGAAAGATACTTCAAAACATTCATGGAAAGATTCATATTATCTTTTAATTCTATTTTTCACAAACTTTTTGAAATACCCATATATATTTTTTCTAGTATACCATTCAAATTCCTTTGTTGGTTTGTTGGTTTGTTTGTTTAACTACATATTTTTAAGTTATTTTCATAGTGGTTGCTCTGGAGATTAGAATATGAATATTAACTTAAAATAATCTAGTTCAGATTAATATTAATGTAATTCCAATAGCATAGAGAAACTTTGCTCCAATAAACCTCCCTTCACTCCCCCTCCTTTGTGCTCTTATTGTCATACAAATTGCGTCTTTACATTTATAAAGATCATTACAGTTTTGAAATTATTGTTTATGAATTTGTAATTTAAACAAGTTAAGGGAAGAAAAGAGTTTCAAAAATATGTTTGTACTGTTTTTTCAGTTTACCTGTAGGATCCTCTCTACCAGTGCTCTTAATTTCTTTGTGTGGATCCAAGCTGCTGTCTAATGTTCATTCTTTCGATCCTGATGAATCACTTTAGCATTTGTGGTAGGCAGATCTGCTGGTAATGAGTTATCCCAGTCTTTATTTATCTGAAAATATCTTAACTTCTTTTTTGAACAGAATGTTTTGCTGGATATAGATTTATTAGTTGACAGTCTTTTTCTTTCAGAACTTTGAATATTTTATCTCAGTGCCTTCTTGCTTCCATGATTTATGATGAGAAGGCAGCTGTTCACATTATTAGGATCCCTTGTATGTGATGAGTCATTTCTCTCTTTCTGCTTTTAAGATCTCCTCTTTCTTTTTGACTTTTGACACTTGACTTGAATATGGCTAGATGTGTTCTCACTGAATTTATCATCCTTGGAGTTTGTTAAGTTTCTTGGATATGTAGATTTTCACCAAATTTGGGGAGTTTTTAACCATTATTTCTTCAAACACATTCTATTCTCTTTTCTCTTTCTCCTCTTCTTCTTGCACGCCTATTACATGTATGTTGGTGTATTTGATGGTGTCCCGCAAGCCTTTGAGGCTCTATTCATTTTTCTTCACTCTTTTTCTTTCTGTTGTTCAAACTGCTCTACAAGTTTATAGGTTCTTTTGCCAGCTCAAACCTGCTGTTGAGCCCCTCAAGTGAATTTTTGATTTTTGTTATTATTATGTAGTTATTACTTAGTAACAGGAGTTTATTAGGACTGTGGGGACCTCAGGAGCCAAGGACAGTCCCCACCTACAGCCAGCAGGAACATGGGGACCTCAAGAGCTGAGGGCGGCCCCAACCAGCACATGGCAAGAGCACAGGGCACTGTCTCATGGCAGCCCACTACAGCCACAGACACTACTGCCATGAAGGTGATCCACCACAGCCACTGCTACAGCTACGACCATTGCAAGGGTGGCCCACTGCCTCAGCAGCAGCTCGCACTGTCACAGCAGCCACCACCGCCATGCAGGTGACCCACTGACAACTCAACTGCATTGACAATGAGGAGGTCACCAGTGAAGCCCAGGGAAACATGTGGGTGAGCAGATCCATGACCCTGTGACCCAACCCATAGGGCAAATTATGTTGTCCCCCAAGGTAGCACACCAGAGGGCAGGAGGTACATGCACAGTCCATGCAACTGCCTTGATTGGGGGAGAGACACACATGGAAACCCCAGAGAATGCAGAAACCCAGAATAGCAAAGTAGAGTAAGGAAGACAATTCCCAACCACGACCAACCCATCCCCCAACCAGGAGAAGCAAGGACCCAAGAGGAGCCTCTGCCTGTAGGAAAGAGGAAAGAGAAATCCCACCAAAGGTCACCCATTGAATCTGAGAAGCTCCAATATACCCACACTGCACCCATTAGGGTCACAGAACACTAGCCAGGGTGCCAACAAGCCAGACTAGGGTCACCTATCTCAGCTACAGAGCAACAGAGCACCCAGGCACTTCTACTAAGAAGTTGAGAGCTAGCCCACATTCCTGATGAACCTACACAGTGTCACTAGCCTCAGCAAGGAATCATTAAGTACCCCAGTGCCTAGGTCATGGAGGCACTCACATGCAACTCCAATATTAAATATGGCCAAAGTACCCACACAGAGACTACACTACTGTGTCTACCTGGAACCAATACTAAAACACATCTACAGGAGGAAGTGTCTCTCCTCAAAGCCCACTCCAGAGTAATAGAAGAAGCACCTGCTCTACCAGATAACCAGATATCAACATAGAGATACTAGAAATATGAAAAAATAAGAAAATGTGATACCACTAAAGGAATACAATAATTCTCAAATACCAGACCCAATAGAGCAGGAAACTCTTGAAATGACTGAAAAGGAATTTTGAGCAACAGTCTTAAGGAAACTAAATGAGATACAAGAAGACTCAGTTAGATGACACAACAAAATGAAAAAAACTATCCAGAGTATGAAGGGGGAAATTTACAAAGACCTTAAAAAGTAATGTAGCAAAGAATTCCCAGAACTGAACGATTCATTCAACAAAGTAAAAAACACAACTGAGAACTTAAGCAGCAGACTAGAGCAAGCAGAAAAGCAAGACTGATCTTGAAGACACTCTTTTCAAAATAAGCCAGGAGGACAAAAAAGAAGAACAAATAATTTTTTAAAATGAAGAAAATCTAAGAGAGCTAACAAATGACCTTAAATGCACAATCATCTGAATCATAGGTGTTCCAGAAGAGGGGAGAAGGAAAAAGGCATTGAAAACATATTTTTAAAAATAATAGTGAAAAACTTCCCAGGTATAAGGGAGAGACATGGACATTCAGATCCAGGAGACTCAAAGATCCCCAAACAGATTCAATTCAAAAAGGTCCTCTCCAAGACACATTATAGTCAAACTGGCAAAACTCAAAAGACAAAAACAGAATTCTAAGAACAGCAAGAAAAAAGCATCAAGTCACCTATAAGGGAGTCCCCATCAGACTAATGGCAGACTTCTCAATAGAAACTCTACAGACCAGAAGAGAATGGGATGATATATTCAAAACAGTAAAAGAAAAAAATGGCCAGTCAAGTATACTATACCCAGCAAGGCTATCCCTCAGAAATGAAGGAGAATTCATATATTTCCCAGACAAATAAAAACTGCAGGAGTTCACCACCACATGAACAGCCCAACAAGAAATTCTTGAGGGAGTCCTACATCTGGAATCCAAAAACATTAATCACTGCCATGAATACACAAGAAAGAACAAAACCCACTGGTAGAATAAAAATGCAAACTAGAAAGCAAAAGAAGCTATCTCTTACCACATCAAAAAACCAACAAACACCAAAGACAAACAATAAAAGGGCAAGAAAGGAGCAAAAGATATTTAAAACATCCAAATGAAAATTGATAAAATGCCAGGAGCAAGACAATACCTTTCATTAACAACCCTAAATGTAAATGGGTTAAATTTCCCACTCAAAAGACCCAGACTGATTGACTGGATTAAAAAGCTAGAGTAGCAATTCTTATAACAGATAAAATAGACTTTAAATGAAAAACCATAAAAAGAGACAACGAAGGCTACTATATAGTGATAAATGTATCTATCCAGCAAGAAGACATAACAATTACAAATATACATATACACAATACCGGTGCACACAGATATATAAAGCAAACACCGTTAGACCAAAAGAAAGAGATAGACCCCAATATGGTAATATTTGGGGACCTAAACACCCCTCTCTCAGCATTAGACAGATCATCTAGGCGATAAAGCAACAGAGAAACACAGGATTTAAACTCCACTTTAGACTAACTGGACTTGGAAATGTCTATGAAACATTTCATCCAACAACTTAAGAATGTACATTCTTCTCATCAGCACATGGAACATTCACCAGGATAGACCACATGTTAGGTCACAAATAAAGACTCAACAAATTTTAAAATACTGAAGTCATTTCAAGTATCTTTTCAGACCACAACAGATTAAAACTGGAAATCAATAAGAAGTGATACTCTGGAAACTATACAAATACATGGAAATTCACAACAAGCTCCTTAATGACCTATGGGTCCAAGAAGAAATTCAATTGGAAATTTAAAAATTTCTTGAAACTAATGAAAATAAAAACACATCATATCAAAACCTATGGGATTCTATGCCTCTCAGTTTAAGTCATGAATGTTTATGAGAATAATTTGATGGAAGTGTCATGACCAAGGCCAAAAACTTTCATTTTTGAAATAGAGCAAAGTTGGATTAACCCCCAGAGGCAATACAATGTTTCCTCTGGGTCTTATGGAATAACCTTATATGTTAATACTTTTATAAGTCAGAGTCAAGACAAAGTGAAAACGAACAAAAATTAGAGTGCAGGTAAATGAGCAAGATGGCCCTTCACCCCCAGAGAGTCTCCCTTTACACTCAGTGGTCTGAGATAATGAAGCACCTCCTTCTTTGGGACAAAAAAGTCCCAACCATCTGAAGTTATATTTGTAGTAATATATTACAAAGTTAATAGATTTTTCTCTTTGGAGACATTGGCTTAAAACTTTGTGGTCTGAGTATTATTGCATTTTCTCCTCTTTGTAAGGGTGCACTTACTGACCAAGCGCCAAGCTCGTGTGTGTAGCTGCCTCACAATCATCTAAGGGCTTCCTGTCTTTGGGTGCACTTCAAGCACACGACAATGAATGGGACTCACCAACCCAATGAGGCCAAAATCTCATTTCACTTCCAATAAGCTAGGAAAAGTTAACTTAGCATAAGTAATTTAGGGCGAAGAGTGGAAAAAGGCAGATATTGAAAAATAATTCATCTAACATGAGTGCTAACATTTCTGAGTATGCACACTCCCTTTCTTCTGAGCAGATCTACTTTCTTTTGAGGTGAAGATAAAGTAATCAGTGCACTGTTATTTGGTGTTTCTCTAAGGAATGCTTCTGCATCAGGAACACATGTCTATACTGTACGCTTTACGTTGATAGCTGTGGCCTCTGCTCTCTAAATGGACAAGATAAAAGAGTTCATTTCCTTATATTTAGTGTGTTACTAAAGTATGCATTGTTTTATCAGGAATGACTCACCAAAGTAGAACTACTTAATTCCTTCTAAATGATTTTGCACTTTGAAATTTTGGAATTATGCCTTAATTCATAACAAGTGGCCGTGGTGAATGGTTGTTGTAGTGATGCCTCATTTCCCCATCTCAGCCAGCAGACACTCATTTTTCAAAACACTGGACTTCCATTTCTTTTAAATATACACCATTTATGAAACAGCCACCCCCATTGCTGCCTTGATAACCATTTGGAATAGCAGCATCATTTATGCTGGCAATATCATTGCTCTGGGTCAGGTTGCAAAAGGGCCAAAGAAAACTTCTTGTCATCTAATTCTCAAATTCTAAAGGGAAGTGAACTTTAGGTTATAAATGCTTCAAGCTAGCTCTCTCTTTTTCTAAAAAAGGGAAAATGAAATCTTCAGTTTGTGGTTTGGAATTTTTGGCATGGATATTTATAAAGTGACCCCGTATGAATCACCATAATAACACTTAACACATGGAAAGTATGTACTTGACCAGGTGGACGTATAAATTGGGCACTCTTCTAGAACAATCAGTTTCTCTTTTGTAATAGTAAAATACATAACAGCTTTACTTTTGATGTTATATTCTATGTCTGTTTTAATTTGGTTCCTCTGTCGGTGCATTTACAAAAAATGGCTACTAATCATATTCTCAGGTTTTAGTATTATTGAGACCATCTTTTTCAGCTATTATATTTAAGTAATTCCATTACAAGCTTTAAGAATGGGTGCGCCCTTATACACAGCTATTAAGAGGACATTTGGAATATGGAAAATATCTTTACCATCTGAGGACATTGACATGGATATGAATGAATGTGATGTGTAAATGTATGTTATTTTTTGTCAATATTTCTCTAATGACTAGTAAGATTGAGCATCTTGTCATATGTTTGGTGGCATATAAATTTATTTTTCTGTGAATTTATGTATTTATTTTGCTGTGATAACCTCTTTATAGCCTTTGCCTATTTTTTTCAAGTTGGTTGCATTATTTTTTATTCATTTTAAGTCCACTTTAGATATCATGGATGTCGACCCTTTTTGTTATGCTATGTAGTATTCCAAATGTGTTCTGCTCAACAACTATGTTTTTTACATTTTATCTACTCAGCAACCATATTTTAACAAATATGTCCTACTCAATAACTATTTTTCTTAATTTATTAATTGCTTAGTTTGTTGACCTTGTCTTTAGCTGAACAAATTTTTTAAATTTTTATGTACTTCTACTTGTCAGTCTTTTTCTTAATGGCTTCTAGGTTTAACATCATGTTTCTAAAATCTTTCTCCACCAAATTCCTTTGCATTTCTTTAGGTCTTCTTTTCTTTCTTGCCTTTCATAAAGTTTTACAGGTGGCTTTTTTTTTCATAAAATTCTGGTAAATTTCTTTCTTTTAATTTTTAGGTATAGAAATTAAGATTATAAAATATAATTATCTATATCATATTAGAGAACTTTGAATTTTTTAAATATTATTATTCTTAATCTGCATAGTAGGAATCCACTTCTTCCCCAAAGGGATGTACAACTGGTCCAACTCCACCACGAAACAGGTGATTTCTTCCCTCACATATTTGAACTGCCACCTTTGCAATATACTAAATTCCAATACAGTCCTCGTTTTATTCCACTAATTTGTTATTCCTTCACTGAAACTGTACTGTTTTCATCATTGTGCTATGGAGCATGGTTGAGATCTGATAAAGGGCATTTCTCCCTTTGTTTTTTATTTATTTTTGTTTCCTGGCTTTCTTAGACCCCACTTTCTTACTCACCTTCCATATTTAATTGTCATGTGGATTTTCAAATCTATCTGTTTCTCTAAGGACCACTGATACTTAACTCAGTCTTTATAATTCGTTGTTTAGATTAATGAAATTTTGCAACCACATAGACTGGTTTTCCTTCTTTAGTTTTGCCCACTTTAATTCAACCTCTAAACTTTCTTCATCAGAAGTCTGATTATTTCAAGGCCTCGTGTAATTTTTTATAATAGCTTTATTGAAATGTAATATACATACTATACAATTCTCTCAAGTGTACAGTTTTTTAAATATATTTGCAAAGTTGTGAAACCACTGCCACAATCAATTTTAGAACATCTTCATCACCCCCAAAAGAAACTCCATACCCTTTGGATATCAGTCCCTGACGCCACCATCTGCCCTGTCCCTTTCCCTCCCAGATCTAGGCAACAACGAATGTACTTTCTGTCTTTATAGGTTTGCCTATTCTGGACATTTCATATATGTGGAATCATATAATATGTGTTGTTTTGTGACTGGCTTCTTTCACATAGCATGATGTTTTAAAAGCTCATCATTCTGTAGCATTCCTTTTTATGGCCAAATAATGTGCCATTATATGAATATTCCACATTTTGTTTATATATTCATCAGTCGATGAACATTTAGGTTGTTTCCACCTTTTGTCTATTATGAATAATACTGCTGTGAACCTCATACAAATATTAAAATGACTTTGTTACAATATAATAAAAAATTCTATGAGGAATTGGTTGCAACTGCATTAAGTTTATAGATTAATTTAGGGGAGTTTGCAGTTTTTTACAAAATTGAGTATTTCCATCCAGGAAAATTGTTGTGGGGTATTGTTGTTTGTTTGGGAGTTTTTTTCATTTTTTTGCACATAATTAGGCCTTGTTTATTACCTTCCATAAAGTTTTATTGTTTTCTTCACAAAATTCTGGTGCATTTCTTTTTTGTAATCTCTATTCACTTTATGTTTTGCCATTTTGAATTGAATTTTTAAATAAAAATTTCTACTTGGTGGTGGAAACATAAAGAAAAGCTGTTCATTTCTGTAGTTTACCTCGCATCTAATTACCTTGAAAATCACTCATTAGTTCTCACGGTTTCAGTTGATTTTTTTTTTTTTTATCTTACAGATAATTATATATTCTCTAAATGCTCAAAACTTATTTCTTCCTTTGCAATACTTATATTCCCAATTTCCTTTTATATTTTCTAATTTCGTTGGCTAGGGCCTCCAGAATAATGATAAATTATAGTAGCTATGGGCATACATCTTTTTCCCTATCAACTTTAATAGTTTTTTAATTTGTTTATTTATTAATATTATTATTTTTTACATGCTAAGACATTGTTGCAGAGCAGTTGGGAGGGAGAGGGGGAGAGGAAGGGGTAGGGAAACAGAGTGGGAGGAGGAGGAAGAGGGGATGCGGTCAAGGCCCATGGCACCCCCCTCATTCTGGCATGGGAAACCAGGGATCTTCCAGTGGCCGTTCAGTCATTGCTGGGCTGGATGCAGATGTCAGAAGAGTGTGGCTGAAGCCCTCAGCTCCCCACCTCCTGGGCTCGGCAGCCCAGACTGTTTCCAGTGGCAGCCTGGTGGTCATCGCTGGGCTGGGTGTTGTCATTGTTGGGGGAAGTGGCTGAGGCCCTCCGTGGATCTCTCCTGCTCTTCCCCTGAGCTCTAACGGCCCTAGCTTGGCTGTCATTGCTTTTTAATAGTTGTATATTGGTTGATTTGTGGGGGAGAGAGGATGATACTGGGTACCCATCTATTCCACCACCTTGACCAGAAATCCTTTAATTTTTTAATTGCAAGCATGTTACAGTCAAAATTAAATAAATTTAATAAAGAAAAATCACTCTCATCCATATGAAGACAAACTTTAAAAGCTACAAACTTTTTAAAAATTACTAAAATTAAATTGTTTGTATATGTATAGATAGAGTAAGGAAGAAAATATACCAGACTTCTGCGAGGAGGTCTTTTAGCGAAATTCTGGAGCAGGAACAGGGGCAAAAGGGAGTCCCACTTTCTGCTTTGTACACTTCTGTATAGCTTGGCTTTTTGCAAAATGCATTTTCTACTTTTATAGTTTTACAGTGCATCTTGGAGTAAATCCAAAGAGTATAAAATGTGTAAAGACTTACCTTTACATATTAAGATTCATGGATGTGTGCATTTTTAATGATTAATATTTAAGTTTTATTCACTAAGTTCAGTCACAACTATATCAGGCAGCTAAAAATTAGATAGATAGGTAGGTACGTAGGTAGATGATAGATGAAGAAGGAAGGAAGGAAGGTTGGTAAATGGATAGACAGAAATACAGATATAGAAATAGATACAGATATAGATATAGATCCTCCTGCTGTTACTAGAGAGTCCAAAAACAAAAAGATGGCAACAGGAAAGAAACAGGTACAAAGGAAAATCTTATAAAATACACCAGTCAGAATTCTAGGGCAGGACAATTACTATTATCTCCCTCCCTCGGATGCCTAGGAAAACTTGAATTGGGGAATTATTTCATGGTTGAAGAGCATTTTAATTTCTCTGTAATGTCACCTGTTAGTGATTTCCTGTTGAAAGTTCTTCCTTCTGTGACATCACGGGGGAGTTTAGCAATCATAGGAGGGCATCTATATTATTTGCCCCAGTATTTAGGGCACTGCATAAATGACAGTAGTACTACTTTTTATTACTGCCTGCATTTTGGAATATGACTAAATGCACTTCTTCCATTTTCTTTTCCAGGATCTCCAATGAACATTCACCCAAACTCCAGATCCGGAGTCACAGTTACCTGAGGGCAGTAAGTGAAGTCTCCATCAACCGAAGCCTGGACAGCCTTGACCCTGCAGGCTTGCTCACATCACCGAAGTTCCGCTCCAGGAACGAGAGCTACATGCGAGCCATGAGCACCATCAGCCAGGTGAGCGCCGTCACATCAGCAGTGGCCATGAGCTGTTAACCCCAGGAGGATTAGCGAAAACTGAGAGCGCACGAGTGGAGAGCCAGTTGCTCCCCAAGTAGACCACTGATGAATCAGACAGGGAGTCCAGTCAAATGCCAGTGTACAGCCGCAGCAAGTACCTGCTATCAGTGGTCTACCAGGAGGGGTGGGACCCTCTGCAGGTGAAGAAAGAAGGAGGGGTTCTGTAGAAATGCATCAGCAGTCAGTCGGCACCAGCAAATCCGTCAGTAAGGAGTTGATGGATGAGGCTCCAGTTGTAAAGATGTTTGAAGGGTAGGAGCATAGGATGGATGGCACTGGCAAAACCAAGACAATGTCTAATCATGAAAGTACTAAAGTATTAAGCATGTCATCGAGACAGGGACCCAGGCACAGGAAGCAAGATAGGATCTATTTACCTCATCTAGGTCCTAGACAAATATTGCATCTTGGAAATGAAATAGAATCCCACTTTTAGAACTGGTACACAGGACTGGGAATGAAGACTCAAGAAGGCTGGCTGAATGCTATATTCAAAATATTCAAATAAAACTCTGCAGTCTCTCCCATCGAGTCTCAAGAGAGTATCTGAGAAGGCTGAGCTCCTAAGCTCAGGGGCAGAGAGAGCCTGGAACTCTTTGAGGAACTGACCTGGCATCTTTCAGGAGCCAATAGCAGAGCAGAAGTGCCTTGGGGGCTTCCTCTGGGAGGACATAAAGAAGGGTGTATTTTGAAATGACGTTAGAGACTGGATTTAAATTTATATCATAATTTTAAAAAATAAGTACAATGCCATTAATTTAGCTAACATTTATTGAGTAAAACACTGGGCCAAATTCTGCAAGTTATTCAATGATGAGTGATATATGTATCACTGCCCCCAGAGGTTTACAGTCTAATGGAGGGCATGCAAGAAGCATAAAAGTTCTATCACAAACATTATTTACTTGAACATCACAAAACCACTCTGAGGTAGGTGAGTATTTTAGTTTATTTCTGTTGCTTCTAACAAAATACACAGAACTGGGTATTTTATAAAGAAAACAAAATTTATTGCTTATAGTTTCTGAGGCTGGGAAGTCCAAAGTCCACAGAACACAGCTCGGGAAGGTCTTAGTGGTGGCAATAGTGTGGCAGGGTATCACATTGTGAAATGGTGGAGCACAGACAGCAAGAGGGAGACTAACCTCCTCATTCACTGTCTTTTTAAAGCCCTCAGAACTACACCATGACTGCCATTTTTAATCCATTCACTACATCATGGTCCTGCAATCTCATCACCTCTCAAGACCTCACCTTTAAATTACCATAATAGGATTTCCCACCCTCTTAACACTGTCACGGTGGGGGTCAGGTTTCAGGGGGACACTTAATCCAATGCAGAGGGCAAGAATGAACAGTAAGAGCCACCTTTTGTTAGGCACTTACTGGGTCAGGCACTGTGCTAATTGCTTTATATTTTCTTAATTTAGTCCTTATAAACACCCTGTAAGATATGTAAGTAATAAGATGTTAAATGGGACTTTCCCTGTTGATGGAGTTTGGATGTGTTGTCCCCTCCAAAACTCATGCGGAAATTTGATCTCCAATGTGGCAGTGTTGGAAACTGATTGAGTCATGGGGGTGGATCCCTCATGAATGGATTAATGCTCTCCCTGGAGGAGGGGGGATTAATGAGTGAGTTCTCACTCTATTAGTTCCCGCGAGAGCTCGTTGCTTAAAAAGACCCTGGCACCTTCTCTGTCTCTCTTGCTTCCTCTCTCTTGCTTCCTCTCTCTTGCTTCCTCTCTCGCCATGTGATCTGCTTGTACCTGCCGGCTGCCTGCCGCTTTTCCACCATGAGTAGAAGCAGCCTGAGGCCCATGCCAGATGCAGCTGTCCCAGAATCGTAACCCACAAAAAACCTCTGTTCTTTATAAATTACCCAGTCTCAGGTATTTCTGTTATAGCAACACAAAATGGACTAAAACACCTGTGGTCACAAAACAGTCAACAAGATCACAAAGCTAAGAATAAAATTATGTTAAGTACCCAGAATTCTAAAGAGAGAGTGTCTAGGAATGGGGTCCAGAAATATGCTTTTAACAAATATTCCAAGTGGTTCTAATAATGTAGTATTTGATCTGAACTTTCAGAAATGCTAGCCTAAAGTATATTCAAGGAATACTGAATGCTCTAGTTTGGTTGGAGCTTAGGACACTGGTAGAGGCAGCATTGGGATATTCACTGTGATTGTCCTGCAGATTATTTTTATGAATGGCCTTTGCATGCTGAGCCCAGGAAACTGTACACTATTCATTAGGAATGGGATTAAGTAAAGATTAATTAAAACTTCAGCTTTTAAGCAGGCAAGGGATATGATCAGAATTTTGATGTAGGATAATTAATCTGGTAACAAGGTAGGTGGGAACGAGAGGCTGAAGCAGAGAGGCTAGTCTGGAAGACATTGTAATCATCAAAGTGACAATGCTGTTGGTAGGGGCACTGATGCTGATGGCAGTGATGGTGGTAGTGACAGTGGTGGTGGTGATGTGGTGGTCACAGTGATGGTGGTGGTCATGGTGGTGGTAATGGTAGTGATGGTTACAGTGGTGGTGGTGACAGTGACAGTGGGGTGGTAATGGTAGTAGTGACAGTGGTGGTGGTGGTGGTGGTGGTGGTGATGGTGATGGTCGCAGTGATGGTAGTGGTGGTGACGATGGGGGTGACGATGGTAGCAGTGATGGTGGTGATGATGGTGGTGGTGATGGGGGTGATGGTGGTGGTGGTGATGGGGTGATGATGGTGTGGGGTGGTGATGGTGATTGGGTGGTGGCAGTGGCAGTGACAATGGAGGTGATCGTAGCAGTGATGGTGGTGGTGGTGGTGGGATGTGGTGGTTGTAGTGACATTGGTGATGGAGGTGGTGGTAGTGATGGTAATAGTGGTGATGGTGGTGATGATGGTAAAGGAGTGATGGTGGTGATGGTGGTAGTGACGGTATTGGTGATGGTGGTCTTGGTGGTGGGTGGTGGTGATGGTCACAATGGTTACAGTGATGGTGGTGATGGCAGTGGTGGTGACGGGGGATGGTGATGGTGATTGTGGTGGTGGTGATGGTTGTGATGGTTACAGTGGGGATGGTGACAGTGACAGTGGTAGTAGTAATGGTGGTGGTGATGGAGGTGGTGGTAGTAGTGCTGGTGTGGATGAAATGAATAATGTATTTGAGAAAAAACTGATGAAATTATAGGCTGATCACTGAAGACTGTCAGAATGAGACCCTGAAATAGGACAAAGTGAGACCCATTGTTCTCACTTTGTCCCCGCCATCAAAATAGAGCTCCCTTCTCTAAATGGAATCTTAAAGAGCAAAGTCAGGGGCCGCAGCCAGGCCCCGAGGGCAGAGCGGGGAAGGAGCTGGGGAAAGCTGGCATGTGGGATTCCAATTCTGACCCATCCTGCATTTCTTTACTTTAAAGAAATCTCTGAGAGCATGCGTGCCTATTCACGCCAGTCAGTGCTTATCCAATGTGACGCACTATCCCAACTCTCAGAAAAATAGTGGAGCCTCATTTTAGTATACTCTGGACTTGCTTTGTCCTTTCTTTTTCACAATAAATAATATAATATTTAAAACATCTTGAAGCATATTTTTATTCTACACAGCCGGATGATCACATAGTCTCTAGGAATTGTAAAATAGTCTATAAATCCAGCTGTCATACATGCAGAATACATCAGTGGGTTTAAAAACTTAGTGAAAAAATATTTACACACATTTGTGACTTTCATAACCTTAACAGGTTTAAAACAAGGAAACATGTCATTTTCCCCAGCAGGACATTTTGCCTATGCAGCTGACTGCTTTTAGTCCCTATGCTGAAGGTCTGACCTTCCTTGGGACAACATCACTTTCCAATGACAGCTTAGTAAGGTATCAACAAATCACCACCCAGGCAAATGAGATCCTCAGTGCTCTGTCAGGTCAACCACTGCAAATCCATGTTATAATGACTTGGCCTTAGGTAAGATACTGAAAGAATGGCCATCCTAAATGGATTCCTAATGGTACCTCATTTTTCTAGCTCTATATTCAATTTTCAAGTAGCACAGTATCTTTAAGGATAATTTTATATTTCCTAATACAGTTGCAACATTGTCATTATTCAAAGGAGTACAGTTTTCTCTTCAAAGCATTACTGCCATGTACTCGAAACTTTTCACAAAGGGGTTGCCTTTTCTGATATTAGCTGGTCTCTGGAATAGATCATTAGTAGAAGCTACAACATTAAGTGCATTCTATCCTAGTCTCCTTTTAAACCTGACATATTACTCATCAGAAACTCTTAGAAAGATCAAAGTAAAATTTTGTACAGCAAGAAATTATTCTAGAATAACTGAATTGTTTGTTTGTTTCAATCTTTCAAAACCCATAGAAATAAAAGACCCCTACTTAGATGACAGAGAAAAACCGAGCATCTTTTCGTATGTTTATTCTTTCTGTATATATTTACTATCTATACATCTAGTAAAAATGGGGCTTTTTAAAGTAATCCTTGAGAAGAAAGAATTATAGAAAGTCAAATATTTTTTAAATATTTCATGTAATAACTATGATTTCCAAATTAATTTATGTCTTAATTTATTTCAAGTCCAAATCCTAAGTATTTTCATCTGGAATGGCAAACTAGGAGCCCATAAACATGTCTGGCAACATGTTAGGTTTCTACATTATTTTTAAAAATTAATGTAACTAGGCAGCTGGTGTGCTCAGTGGAACACAAACAGCTTAGCTGTGACTTTGACTTAGGCTGTCCCCTCACTGTGTGTGTGCATATGTGTATATACTCACGTACAGATAGACAGAGAGAGACAGAGACAGAGACAGAGAAATGGAAACACAGATGAATTAAGTGTCTGTGGGTAACAGCTAGTCAGTGACAGAACCTAGAAAGTGCAAGTTACTTCAACACCTGCCGTTACTGGTGGCAATAATATTTCTAATAATAGTAGTATTAGCTATGGAAATGATAACAATAGAATAGTTACCATTTACTGGTCACCTGATACATGCAAGCAGCTTTGCATATTATCTCGTTAATTTCACATCAACTCTGTAAGAAAGATCATTTTTTAATTTACAATACTCAGTCTCAAAGAGTTGGAAGTAACTTGTCTATCTCATTCTTCCCACTACACTGTCTCACAAAATAATATCCACTATTTATGAAGTGTCTGCCATGAGTCTAAAAATGAAATATGCATTTTTTACATTATTTTATTTTTATCCTTAAAGCACGCCTGTGAGGTAGTATTATTGTACTCATTTTACAGATGAGGAAAGTGAAGCTCAAATAATTCAAATGAATTGTCCACTATATTGTTGAAAGAGCATTAAACTCTTCCTTCATCCCATATAAAAATGAATCCAACTGGATTTAAAATCTAAGCAGTAACACAAAATAACAAAAAATGGTAAAATAAAATTTAGGCAAAAATGTGTATGGTATTATGATGAGAATTATTACTTACAATAAAACAAGAATTCTGTAAAACATAAAGTAAAAGATTAACATCTATTCTAAATAAAATTAAATATTTCTGTGTGGCAAAGACATCATATAGTTAAAATACAATTGGTGAGGGGAGTATTTAAATGCATTAAGAAAAACGGTTAATGTTTCAGTTGCTTAAAGTGTTCCTACCAATTTGTAAGAAAAGATAAACGGCTCAAAAGAATCTTGGACAAAGCTAATGAATTAGTAATCAATGAAAAAGAAATACAAAAGGCAATCAGTATAGGAACATGTGTTCATACATACAAGAAGGCTGGCAAATGCAAATCTAAACCACACAATATCATTTTTAACTCATCAGAGTGGCAAAAATGGCTCATATTCAGTTCTGGTAACCATGCTGAGAAACATACTCTGTCTTACTTGCTGATTGTAGTGTAAATTGCTATTATTTTAGAAAGTAAGTTAGTAAAATCTACAAAGAGGTAAAAATACACTAAGAAAAACAGAAGCTCAAACAGAGGGAAATTTTTAGAATCAAAAAGAAAAGAGGAGATAGAAAGGATTCAAGAGAAATGAATATCAAAGGTAGTCAAGGGAAATTGAATCTATAGATAATAGAAGTCCCAGAAGAAGAAAATCAAAGAAAAGGAACAGAACAAATAATAAAAGCAATAATTTATTTTTAAAAATAACTTTCCTGGAATTAAAAGATGATTTGAAACCACATATTGGAATACAAAAAGAATATACCATGTACCTGAGAAATTGACCTAGCAATCAACACTGGAACATAGTGTCGTAAGACTGAAGGACTTTAAAGAATTTTTTTAAAAAAAACAACTTTGGATGTCTAGTCAAGAAGTGTGAGTGACTTTAAAAAGAATAAAAATTAAATTATCAGCAGACTCCAACAACAATAGTTTATGCCAGAAGGAAAGGGAGTAACATTTTAATATACAAAACTGAAGAAAAAAATTGTGAACCAGAGATTTTTATATCCTGAAAATCTGGCTTTCAGATATAAAAGGATGAACACTTATTGTTTCCATGAGCTGATCCTGAGGAATTTACTTAACAATGAGCTTTAGACAACCAAAATGACCGGACATAACAACTATTAGCAAACCATAAATATATAGTTATTTGTAGAACTAAGACTAAATGAGGGTTCGGAGAGGAGAAACCAGATAGGCTTTTATGCTATGACAATGTAAATATAGCACGACTATTTTACACTGAGAGAAGAATGGAGGAAGCACATGCAATATAAAATTGTTAACTATTTTCAATTATTGTATATAGTATTAGTATTGTTATTCTGAGGTTGTTGTGGAATGAGGCAAATGAACAATTGTACAATATTCCAATTTCATCATCTCCTGTGTCCTTGAGAACCAAGATCTTTAGTATGGAATAGAGATATAATTATAATGTAGAAGAGGTTACATAAAAGCCTTGTAAGTCTGCATTTGAATTGGATCTATTCATATGTTAGTTCTGCCCACTGAAAAGGCCTAGGAACAATGATTAATCCAGTAGCGATGATGATAAATCTCCCTAGTACCTAGACTGTGTTCTTATAATACCACTTCCTACTAAAAGAAGAAAGGAAAGAGCTTATTATGGAAAACAGTGTGGAAGTTTCTTAAACAACGACAGGTAGAACTGCAGTACAATCCAACAATCTCACTGCTGGATGTGTACCCAAAGGAATGGAAATCATCATGTCAAAGGGACACCTGCAGTTCTATGTTTATTGCAGCTCTATTTACAATATACAAGAGTTGGAACCAACCTAAATATCCATTGGTGGATGACTGGATAAGGAAAATGTGGTATGTATACACAATGAAATACTACTCAGCCATAAAAAAGAATGAAATTCTGCCATTCACAGCAACACGGATGAGCTTGGAGAAAATTATGTCAAGTGAAATAAGTCAGGCACAGAAAGAGAAATACCTCATGTCCTCATTCATAAGTGGGAGCTAAAAGAAAGAAAGAAAGATACAGCAATCACAATAATTTGTTGAACTTTCAAAAGGAGAGAACAGAACTGAGGCCACTAGACATGGGAAGGGGGGAGGGGGAGTTAGCAAGAAATTGGTAAAGAGCCACAAAAAATGATTACCTTGTTTAATGTTGAATATACTAATTAACCTGATTTGAACGTCACATATTGTACATAGGTATTGATATTAGATGCTGTACCCCACATACATGTACAATCAACTAGGTTTCAGTAAAAAAAAAAAATTTTAAAAACAGAAGAAGAAAGGGATTTTGAGAAATATACTAGTTCCAGGGCTGAGTGAGGAAGGTATAAGATAAGTTTGAAATATCTTGTCATACCAGCTATCAAGGAAGTTGTCAAAGCTACTAGTTTCATGTCAAAAGGACTCAGGAGCCAACCTCAGAGGCTCCCACTGGCCAAAGATGGGACAAATTTGAGTTCACTAAGAATAACAAAGTGGATTAAAAACCATCAAATATGTTTAAATCTATGAGTTCATTTTTATATTTTTAAAAATTAATTGATCACCTTTGGAAGATAAAAGGAAACAAATCTATTATCTCGAAAATTATAAACAAAAGGGGGAGCGGAGATCAGGCATTTATTCTGCCATTCCCATATGAACTAAACCATTAAGTAACCAAGTAATATGAGAGGATATTCCAACTAGTAATTGTAAAAGTAATGTTAGAATTAGAACATTGCCATTTTGCAATCCCCGATGAGTTAACAGACCTAGGCACGGAGCATAAATGACTTCTAACAACATAAAAAGAGAGATAACTCAGACATAATGTGCCTCCTGATTAAAAAAAAAAAAAAAAAAAAAGCCACATGACTTCTAGTCTTGCCAAAAGGATTGAACCTGAGTCCGATCAAGTCTGTGAATCCAGCTTACAATTTTCAGAAAATACAGAAGAGAGAGGCACATGCTAAACTCCACTGTAAGTGTGAAATCAGCAAAATACGGATTGCGGCAAGCTCTATGGGTCAAACGACTCTGATTCAGCCTGGCCTGTTAGCTCCCTTAGGAGAGCGTTGTGCTAGTAACACCAATGTCAAGGGTTCAGAATCCTGGACTGGCCAGCCACCAAAAAAAAAAAAAAAAAGACCCAGATTCTTCAATAGATACATTGTAATAAAAAGAAATGTATATTAAAGGTGAACTAAAAGATGTATCAGATTTTGAAAATGGGTAAGACTAAACTGTTGGGTCCAGGATCTACACTTGGGTAAAAAAAACAGAGAAATGAAAGAAGAGATTGCACTAAAACTCAGGTTATTAGTTACCTACTGTTTAAGGGAGGGTGGGGATTGTGATTCAATGGGGCATGGAGAAGGCTTCTGGGGTACCTGGAAAAGTTGTGTTTTGGACCTGGGTAGTGGTTCCAAGGGTGTTTGCCTTATGATTCATTAACTTATAAAGCTATTTTGTAAGGTTTTCTGTATCTGTGTATAATAAAAGGTTAAAAGAGAATGAAGAAGAATCCTATTACAAATATAAATTTAAGCTAGAGGGTTAAGTAAAAAACAAATGAACAAGTTGCAGACTTATACTTACTCTATAATTGAAGTTTTATCAAAAATAGGGGAAGGGGCATATTTACTCTCTAGAAAGATAGCCCTCAAAGTTTAATGGTGCTACCTTGACAGGTGTAGATGTTTTACTGTTTCTTAGTGACGTTTGGTATGTCGATGAAAAGGGAAAACTGAATAAATTATGTGTCCATATATGCACATTTACATATACATACATACATATATACTTTGCTTTTTACTTGGAAATCATTTCAAACTTACAAAAGAGTCTCCTGTATATACAAAGACTCCTGTCTACCCTTGACTCAGACTCGGGTTCATTGATGGTTAAGATTTTGGCTCACTTGTTCACTCTTTCTCTCTCTTGCTCCATTTGACAGTTAGTTGCAGATATCACATGCCTTTGCCTCTAAATGTATGTCTGTGTATTTCCTAAAAAACAAGTAGACATAATTTTTTAATATGGACACATACAGTTATTAGCCTTGAAAATGGGCAGGGATTTTAAATAGCTTTGATAAAGGATGCGCAAATACTATTTTAAACTGGAAGGAATTCTTATTAAGAAATGTATGTCTCTTTCCACTTATATGCCTTCAGGTAATTGGTCACTTTTATCTGAAGTTTAAAGTAATTAGCTATTACTGGAGCACAGCTTCAGATAACATAAAATGAAGAGACAGTCAAACATTGTAATAGTTTTTGGTAAACGTTCTAAACTTGACTGTAGTTTAATCTGTTAAATTTCTAATTACTCATGAATTTGGTATTAGGAAAAATAGAGATTAGAAGTCCTGAAAGATAACAGAAAATTGAAAAAGCTTCCAAATCTCTAGCAAGTCAGCTACAAAGTGAGAAATTGATTGGAGCCTCTAGTCAGGCCGTATTTTTTTCTTAAGTGTTGCTAAACCCATGGTGAGTTATACACAAAGGAATATAAATCAATAACAATTGATTTCTCAAAAAAAAAGAGGGCCTCATTTCAAAGATTTTTAAACACATTTATAAACAATTTGTGGACCATATCAGCTTTTTATAAAGAGGGGGGAAACCTGTAAATAGTTTGAAAATCTTCAAAGTGCTTTTCAAGATTTTGACATACCTGATTTTAGCCTATTTTTGTGCAGAATGTGGGTATCTTGCCAGAAAATATAGGGCATGTTTCCATACTTTGCACTAAATTAAGCCTCAGTCAGCACTGAAATTATTTGACAAACTAGTCACTTCAAAAGTCACAATAAAAATACTAGTTTCTAAAGTGTTTGTGCCAAAAGCAGTTACACTGAAATACATGGATTTTGACCAGGGACGGATAACATCGTCCTCCAAGTTCACCTTTATAAATAAGAATGATCACCTCAGCATGCACTGGAATGAGACTTCTCAGCTCCCCATTTCCTTGTATCCTGAAAAGAAAGCTCTTTTTCTCTAAAATGTAATGGATTGTTTGGAATGATAAGCTAGATGCCATTCAATTACAGTCTATAACGTAAAGGACATAAAATGCATTAGAAATTAATGTAATCGGACGCTGCTTTGTCCTGGGGGATTGAAGTTTGGCGATGCCTAAGGGAGAGGTGAAACCTCCACCGGGTGGAGATCTCACTGCCAGTGTCACAGCGCCCGTGTCTGCCCGCAGGTGAGCGAGATGGAGGTGAACGGGCAGTTCGAGTCCGTGTGCGAGTCGGTGTTCAGCGAGCTGGAGTCGCAGGCGGTGGAGGCGCTGGACCTGCCCGTGCCCGGCTGCTTCCGCATGCGGAGCCACAGCTACGTGCGGGCCATCGAGAAGGGCTGCTCCCAGGACGACGAGTGCGTGTCCCTGAGGTCGTCCTCCCCGCCACGCACCACCACCACCGTGAGGACCATCCAGAGCAGCACGGGTGAGTGACCCGGCCGTGCCCCCTGCCGGGGCTCTGTGCCGGTTAGGGCACAACTGTCCCGAAAGCCGTACCCTTGGTGTTATCACACACGGTTGCCGGTAACAACATACCACCCGTGTCCTGCAAAGCAAAGGCTTGAATTTCCTACCTGCCTCTATCCCCGCCTCGGGCCACAGCTACACACTCCTGCCCTCCCATCCCCATCTCTGGTATCTACAGGGGAAACGGCAACTATAGCACCATGAGGGAGGGACAGCCCAGCGGGAGGTCTTTCTAGACTCCCCGCACAGCATCCGAGGAGCCAGCAAACTGAGCCCAGCCGCCTCCAGCTCTCCATAATTAGGCTCAGACTTGGAGGGCTGTGACTCTAAATGAACCAACACCAGCTTACTGTGCATCACAAAATTGGAATTTTTTTTAATTCCAAGATAGACACAGAATGACTATCCCAAAAGACCTGATATATCACTAAAAGAAAATAAGGAGGAAGAAATAGATGACCTAGTGATATTGATTGAATATTTTAGGAGTTTTCTTTTATTATAACAGAAAACAGATTGATTTCATTGTTTTAAAACCTTCTGACTATTGTGTATAAATAGCACCTCCTTTTCCCTCTAAACCATGTCTAGGTTTATGTGATTAAACTCTATTTTTATCAGTAGATTTTAGGCACAGAAGAGCTTAACTAGTTTCCATGACACTGGAACTTGCATAGTAATATATAGCCTTGGGCTATGTATGACAATGTGTGCATATATATAATATTTGAGTTCCAAGAAGAAAATCTTCATCTTAACTAGGCTTAACTTTATGACTGAATCCAGCACAATTCCAATACAGAGTAGTTCTATAAGATCATCAAACCTAGAAATAAGATTAAATAATGATGAATAAATTAGAAAGAAAAGTCTGTGCCATAATATTGGATTATTCAATTTTAGTTCTAGGTGCATCACATGTTAATAATTATCATGCAGCCTAGAACTTTGCAGGCTTGAGAGTTCGTAAGTCCTCAAACCTGAGTTAAAATCCTCCTAACTAGAAATGTGGGATTGAGGTAGGAATTTTTCTGAAAAACCGTTATAGGTTACATAAAAGAAGTTCATTCTTGACCACTGCAAACTTAAGATCTCAGGATTAGAAAAAGAGATGTTTCTAGACATCTCAGTGGCTCAGCAGGGGTTTCCAGGGTTATGACCTTGACTGGCGATCTCTAGACCAGAGATAGCGGATGGACATATGTTCTTGCTTTCTAGGAAACAAGGGCAGCCACAGAGGAGATTAATAAATTAAACAAGATTGATTTATGAAGAGAAAAAAATATAATTTAAAATAAATCAACCATGGGCATATTTACATGTGTGTTTACATTCATAAAGTGTAGTTACATAGGTCTGCCCTGTGCCTCTAGCACATCACTGTCTTGTGGTGGTTCCCATTTTCACCACCCCCACGCCACACACAACCCTTGCCTTGTCTTGTCCATTCCTCTCTGTAACGAGCTCATGGCCTGCCAGCTGAAATCGCTCCTTAGATATACAAAATGCAGATCCTCGTGCAGACGTGCCAAGGTGGGCACTCAGGAGAACAGTCAGGAAGGAAAGGGCTGCTGGCCCACTCCTTCCCCCTCAGGGAGCAATGCTGTGGGTAAAGTGGAGACACACGCAGAATGGCTTTTCTCTGCTCATCTCTCCAAGTATTTTGTGTTTTTGTCATTGAGACAATTTCCTTATCTTTCTGCCCCAGTTCTTGTCCCATGCTCTTCACTCCAAACACCCACAGATCTGACCTTCCTAAGACCCTTCCAGAGACTGTGGAGGCTCCCAGACTTCAAAAAGTAGGGTTCCCAAAGAAAATAGGGCCACCCAGTTAAATGTGAATTTCAGGCAAATTAAAAATAATTTTGTAGTATAAGAATATCCCAAATATTGCATGGGAAATATTTGTACTACATAACTATCTGTAGTGTTGGTAATGTTTGCTAAAAATCCAACAAGCCTATCAGAGAAAGAGATGTGCAGGGCCTGGAAGTGTGTCCTGTGTTGTTCTGTTATAGGGCGGCATATCCAGGTTCTTGATCCATGAAAGATTTTTCTTTCATGGACCGGCAAAATGAAAGGCAGAAGAGGTAGAGAAATGGAACATCACGGGGCTTTATCACGAAGCCAAGGTACACACGAAGGTGCATGGGCGTTCCCCGACCTTCTCCGTCCTCTCTGTCCCACGTGCGAACTACCAATGGCCAAGCTCTGCGCCCTGCCCAACCTAGTGCGCCGGCTCTGGCCGATCCAGACTGAATACTTACGAGCAGCCTCCCTGGGGCGCGCCCCTACTCTGTCCTGCCTCGGTTCCGTTTAGAATCTAAGCTGAATCTGAGCGGCTCTAGCTACGTGGGAGAACACACACACCACGGACAAGCCAGGGAAAACTGCACAAGGTGCTTGCGTTCGCTGCTTCTTGGGCTCCATGAGTCTTGTCCTGAATACTGGGCCACCTGCACCTGCAGCTGTCTGGGAGGGAAGGCTCCAGGCTTGGCTGCCCCTGTGAAGATTTAGGAGTAGGAAGATGTGACTTGCCCTTGGGGGTGGTGAGACATAAAATGCCAGGGTTTTGCACAGGGCAGCTGTTGACTTCACCCTTAATTGCCAAAATAACATTATGATAAATGATCTTTACAGTCGTGTAAAGATTAAAAATTATGTAAAAGAATGTAAGTTTGAGCACTAAACCATTATAGTAGATTTTTAGTAAACCCATCAGATATTTAAGCGTGCAGCTTTAAGGGCTCCGGTTTCAACTTTCACAGTTTCTCTATGCCATATATATGTTCCTTTAAAAAAATCATTATTTTATGATACAGTAAGGTTCTATATCCTTCATTCTGCCCCGCCTTATTCACTCACCCTCCCCCCTTCTCTCACACACACAGTTTCTCTTTCCTTTTCTCCCTCAGATAATGTCAGTTCTGTCATATTATACTGGTTTCCTTCTTACGTTGAATCGAATACAGTTTCCTGTAGAAAATTCAGAAAAGTGATTTTCTCTCAGGACCTACTCAGTTTTGAAAGAATGCATTCATCTATGGAAATCAGAAAATGACTTGGCTCTAATTTTAACAATTTCCCATGTACACAGGTCAAATGCATATCTGGTGTAGTAGGAATTGCTGTAGATTTCTCCTTTTGCTTCTCTCCCTTTGCTCATTATTCTTGGATACTCACAGCAGATTCCATTTCTCCTAAACTTCCCTTTGTCCTGAAAAAAATTTTCATTTTTGTCAACTGCAGTTATTAGGTTTATAATTCTTTCCCACAACAAACCTCATTCTTAGTCCTTCATTTTTGTCAGCACATTTTAATTGTTCAGATTTTCAACAAAATATACTATTTAAGCCTTTCTCTTCCAGCGCTGTCCTTTATTCATATTGGCAAAATGAAATCAAGGACAAAAGTCCGCAGAAGAGTCTAATGCCACATGAGAGTCATGAAGGTGGGCTCGGCTCTAAATGACTGCAGGGACCTGTAGCTATTAGCAGGTGATCAAAGATGAACTGAGACATTTCAGCAAATCAGGGCAAATCAGGAACCAAGTTAAAGAGTGACATATGCTTCCTTTTATTTATTGACTTTTTGGCTTATCTAATTATGACAGAATCGTACAATTCTCTCAGCCTGAAATCTATACTGAGAGCAATTCAAGCACCCAGATCTCTCTCCATGCAATGGATTCAACAGTTTTTATATAAACTATCGTACCTGGGACTATTAGGTTAAGATTAGAGCTACTGTAGGAAATTAAAATGAAAAAATGGGGTGATTATCCTCGCTTTTGTGGGAAAATAGGCACCCTTGCCTCTGTTGTCTGAATATTTTAGGTGAAACTAGAATTAGGCACCTGAAATATACCCAGAACTTCACTTCAGAGTATTGAATTAAACCTGCCTCTTATGGAATATACCAATGCAATTATATGCATTTAAGAGTGTGTTTTCTTTTTGTTTCCTGTGCTGAACATTTTCTAGGACCTATGACAGGCATTTTACCACATTGTAGCGGGGCAGACTTGTATCTAGTGTTACCAGTAGCCTGAATAGGCAAAAAACATCATATAATAATCGTAAGTGGACGCACACCCGGAAAGATACAGACACACACTTGTATGGGGAAAACACCCAGAAAGGACACAGAATAAATCCTTTGCACTGGTTACCTAGCAAGTTGTAGATGTGGAGAGTCAGATGGAATGGAGAGAGGGAAATTTTTAAGATAAGAATTTATTGTTTTTTTATTATTTTAAAGCCAACGTAATACTTGAACAAAAATAATACTCTTTGACAGAAACAGGCAGACTATCATCATATATGATTCTCTGGTCTTTTAAGAAAATTCTTCACCTTGAAATTGCAAGATTTTCAAAGAAGCTTTATGTAGCAATAATGTAATTTTTATAAAGAGTTAGTAGGTTCATTTGCCACACTATTGCTCTTGAAGTTTGGACTATATGCTACAGTGTTTTCCTATTAGGAGTTGTACTGGTTGCCTGTCCTTCACTTAGCCCTCCAGGAAGGGGAGTAAGGGCCCAAGGTACAGCATCCTTCCTGGGACAGGAAGTCAACACAGTTTGCACTTGTGGGTGTGACCTGAGACCACAGTTAACAGCATATTTGCAGTTTGATTTTGCTAATAGGAGAGATCATATTTTCCCCTAAATAGAAACACACTTTTCCATATTCATACAGCACCACTCTCCCATACCTGGCAGCTTTGACACACTCAAGTCTTGTTTACCAAAACAAAGGCAGTTAGTCTTTTGATCACCTGAGGTCAGAGTTAACGCTCAGAGAGTCCTCCTGCAGGTTTGCGTCTTCATTCCCAGTCTGTCATCGCAGGCAGGAGACCACATCTAACCTACCTTCACACACCCTACACTCCAATCCCATACACCCTGCATCCTACCCACCCCTGACAAAAACCCGAAATACATAAGACTTTGACCAGAATAACATTAAGATAGTAATTTATATTTGCAGTACACATAGTAGGCATTCAATAATGGAGGAAGAAAGGAGAGAGAAGAAGCAGAAAAATACTTAAGCATTCCACAAGCTGCATAATCAAAAGATGACTAAATAATTAAGTTGACTTTCCTAGGGAAATTACATTGCTATTAAAACAAGTTGAATCATAAAATATTAGCATCAAAGAAACTTTTGCATTATCTTGTCCAGGAGTCTGCATACTACAGCCTAGGGGCCAAATCCAATCTGCAGCCTGCTTTTGTAAGTAAAGCTTTACTGGGACACAGTCACACCCATTTGCTTTCATACTGTCTGTGACTGCTTTCACTCTAAAGAGTTGAACAGTTGCTTCAGAGACTCTATTGCCCACAAAACCAAAACATTTATTATTTGGCTCTTTACAGAAGAAGTTTGCTGTGTCTGTCTAATCCACTGAACCCATTTTAAGTTAAGGAAACTAAAGCCCATAGTAGTGGTGGGTCTCTAGTTAGAGACAAAGTCACAACAAAAAACCCAGGACTCCCAGCAAACAGCCCTTTGCTCCTTTGGATCCCAGCTTTACAAATTAGTTATTGCATGATTATAAAGTTAATATGAACTTCAATTTCTTCATGTGTAAAATGTGATTATAAGGCTGTTTCTCTTACCAGCATTAATGACCATTTTTGGAGAATTCTTAGAGTTCAGAGAAAGCTCACTTCTTTTTGCCAGTCACTAAGTTAATTAATAGATTCTTTTTATAAAGCAATGAGGGAAAGTTTCAGAAGTCCAAGGGACAGATATCAATCAGAAGCTTTTGGAACAAAGCACCTTTCTTTTCTGTTCAAGATAAAAATCAAGTAATAAATAATCAAATACTGCCTGGACTGGTTCCTGGTCCTGCTGTTAATGTGGTTTCCTTCTTTGGATCTTTCCAAGTAGAACTGAAGATATCCACTTACCCCCACCCTCAGAGGTTCAGACAAAAAAAAAAGGCAAGGTTTGTGACACAACATACTCCTCTTGTGAGATAACTTGTCCAAGTCTGTTTTTACATCTGAGAAAACTGACAGTGATAACTTTCAGAAGACTTTGGTTATAATTTTTCCTTTCCTCTTTGGGGCACATGAGGTGGGTTTCCTCTATAGTCTAATATAAAGTCATAAAAATGCAAAAGTTCCATTAGACATAGAGCAAGATTTAAATCTGAAGATTACCATATGCTTCCATCTCCTCCAGTTGTGCTGAAGTATATAAATCACCTCTTGGGAACGGATCACCCAAGAGATGATTTTATATAAGGTGATTATAAGCCTTGGGGGGCCATGCTCTGCAGACGGCCAACAAACCCCCCTCGTCCATCCCAGGGGGTGTCCTGTGGCAAACACTGACCTTTAGAGTTGTGGAGCTGGAATGAGACAATGAATAAGAAAGCACTGTGTCAGTTACAAATTAGAATGCCTCTACCATGGCTTCAATTTTAAATCTCTCCATCTGGCTTAGTTTAATAATAATGATAATAGCTAACCTTTGAGTACTCACTTATTTGGCAAGCTTTATGAGCAGCTGCATAGATTATCTCATGTAATCCTAATGAACACTCCATGGAATGTATGTGATATTATTGTCTTCATAATACAGGGAAAAAAAATAGACTTAGAGAGTTTACGCAACTTGACACCAGTAGAACACCAGTAGATGGCAAAGGAAGCTTTCAGTGTGTTAATTGTTACACAATCATGGATTTGTTATTAAAATAAAATAATTAGCATGAATAAAGAAAAAGCCAAAATTTTATTTTACACATTTCTCATTTTGACATTATAACAGATTTAAAAGATCAAATATCCAATCCCTTGATCTAGTCATGGTGTTGTCAGATAGCACTGAATGGAAAAAAAGGAAGAATTTGTCCAACTCATGGGTAAACTAAACAAGTGGCAAAATCTGTTTTGTGGTGGATGAAATGGTCGGGGTCTCTGCCCTTGGGTTAAGTAAAAAATTCCTACGATAATTTAATCCTGATCTGACTGATATCTTGCTTGAGCTGTAAAGCAAAAGCATGGGCATTCATAACCCAGTTACAAAGGTCAATCAGAAAACACGAATTAGAAAGTCAGGCTCCTTCAATATGAATATTTATTATGGGAAATTTCTCAAAAAATTAATGAAGTGAAAACATGAGAACTAAAAATTCATTTTTTTACCCTTATGAGATCTCCATAGATACTGTTTTATAATGGAAGACGCTCTTATTTTTAAAAGGCTTTGTAGTCCAGAGTTATCTCATTCAATTCATATTGAACTTTAACAAATATAGCAAGTCACAACAATTGGAAACTGTACATGTAATTAATGCTGGCAATTGGATAACCCTACAAAGCCACGTTGGTAGCAACATTATTTAGCTCCAGGTGGTAAATCCAGAACCTGAAGTTTTATATTTCTGACTATTACTCCTGCCATTGACTTTCTGTCATGCTTTTAGGGCAAACCTTTACTGTTGCCAAGTGTCTTTGATTAAAAACAGAGAATATCAAAATGAATAGTACCATGATTTTACTATATTGACATTTAAAACATTCTTATTTTATTTTAATGACAAATCAGTGATTGTGTAAGTATTAACACACTGAAAGCTTCCTTTGCCATCTATTGGTGTTCTACTGACATGCAAATTCCACCAATATAGAAAAGAATTTTTGTTTACCTTTTTCTTCCAATTATCAGTATTGAGAAAACTAATTCTAATAACTTCTAATTTAAGTTACAGAAGAAAATAACTAGCCTTAAGTTATCTCTAAATATATGACAAACTATCAAAGTTTAATGTTTTTTATCCCTAGACTATTCCTTGGTTTCAAGGGAATACATAATATTATTGAAACTAATATTGTTTAACCAGTTGCATGCTTTAGAGATGTATCCCTGACAAGAGGTATCAGATCTGATCAAGACAGAAGCTCATCCTGAATTTCTGGGTAGGACTGTCATACTATCTGTCTTCAAGGTCAATCTTGAATTTCTTTTTCGTCTGACATTCTATTACATATTTTCCCCCACAATGAAATTTTAAAGTTTAATAAAATCAGTGAGAGAAGTTGTTGAAGGGCTTGAATGAAGTAGGAGGAAGGGACAGCATGAAACAACATGATTGGATTTGGATTTTGAGACCATCTTAACAACAGAGAATGAATAAGAAGAGGACCAGAGGATATAGAGGCTATTAAGAGATGATGAAAACTTGGACAGGGTTAATAATGAATAAAGCACCTTTACTCTTTGGATCTGACTAAAGAAATCTATAATCAAATTGACACTTTTGGACGCTGACAACGGAGGCACCCAGGCAGGCAGGAGAACAGGCCAGCCACCTACCCAGACCCTCACCCTGCCTGTGCAGAAGGCAGAACTCTGCACATCGCAGCACTGCCATAAGGCTTCACACAGCATCCTCAGAGGTGGTCTACAACAGCCACGTCCACAGCTAATACTGTTGCAAGGATGGCTCACTGCCTTAGTAACTTCCATGACCACTGTGCAGGTGGCACCCCACATATTTGACTTCACTGACACAAGGAGCCTGGAAAAAGAGCATGAGTTGACTTTCTCCTCAAAGTCAACTCTAGAGTCATAGAAGAAGCAATTGAACTACCAGATGACCAAAAATCAATGTAGAGATTTTAGAAATACAAAAAGATCAGAAAATAGGACACCACCAAAGGAATTCAGTAACTCTCAAGTACCAGACCCTATAGAACAGAAAACCCTTGAAATGACTGAAAAGGAATTCCAAGTAACTGTTTTAGGGAAACTCAGTTAGATAAGAGAGGACTCTGTAAGACAACACAGTGAAATGAGAAAAAAATATCCAGGATATGAAGAATGAAATTTAGAAAGAAAAGATTAATACCTTTAAAAAGAATGTAGCAGAACTACTAGAACTGAAAGACACATTCAGTGAAATAAAAAACACAACAGAGAGCTTAAGCAGCATATGAGAACAAACAGAAGAAAGAACTTCTGAACTCAAAGATGGTCTTTGTGAAATAACCACACAGACCAAAAAAAGGTGAAAAGAATGAAAAACAACGAAGAATCTCTAAAAGAGCTAGCAGACAACCTTAAGCACATAAACATCTGAATCATGGGTATTCCTGAAAGAGGAAAAAGGTAAAGGCATTGAAAATCTATTCAATGAAATAATAATGGCAAACTTCACAGGTATAGGGAGAGACACAACCTTCAGATCCAGGAAACTCAAAGCTCTCCAAACAGTTTCAATCCAAAAAAGATCCTCTCCAAGACACATTATAGTCAAACTGACAAAGCTCAAAGACAAAGAGAGAATCCTATAAGAAGAAATAGAAAAGTGTCAAGTCACTTATTAGGGAGCCACCATTAGACTAACAGTAGACTTCTCCACTGAAACTCTACAGGCAAGAAGAAAATGGAATGACACATTCAAAATACTAAAAGAAAAAAACTGCCAGCCAAGAAGACTATACCCAGCAAGTCTATCCTTCAGAAATGAGGGAGAAATAGCATATTTCCCAGACAAACAATAACTGTGGGAGTTCATCACCACATGACCAGTCCTGCAAGAAATTCTCAAGAGAGTCCTGCATTGGGAATCCAAAAAATAATAATCACTACTATGAAAACACAAGTAAGAAAAAAACCCACTAGTAAAACACAAATGCAAATGAGAAAGACAAGAGAAACTAAATCTTACCACCTAAACACACACACACACAAACACTGAAGACCAATAATCAAAGGAAAAGAAATGAACAAATGATACTCAAACATCTAAACAAAAAGCCATAAAATGCCAGGAGTAAGACAAAACCTCTCAATAACAACCCTAAGTGTAAATGGATTAACTCACCACTCAAAAGACACAGACTTATTGGTTCAAAAAGCAAGACCCAACTATATGCTGTCTTCAAGAGCCTCATCTCACCAGTAAAGATGCACACAGACTAATAGTGAAAGGATGGAAAAAGATATATAAATGGAAACCAAAAATGAGCAGGAGTAGCTATTCTTAATCAGATAAAATAGACTTAAACCAAAAACCATTAAACGCGACAAAGAAAGCCACCATATAAAGATAAAGGGATCGATCCAACAAGAAGACATAACAATCATGAATATATATGCACCCAACACTGGAGCACCCAGATATATAAAGCAAACACTGTTAGACCTAAAGAAAGAGATACACCTCAATACAGTAATAGTGGGGGACCTGAACACTCCCCTCTTATCATTACACAGATCATCCAGGTAACAAATCAACAGAGAAACACAGGATTTAAACTACACCTTAGACCAATTGGACCTGGCAGATATCTACAGAACATTTCATCCAATAACTATAGAATTCTTCTCATCAGTACACGGGAACATTCTCCAAGATAGATCACATGTTAGGCCACAAATCAAGTCTCAATAACCTTAAAAAAATTAAAATCATCTCAACTAACTTTTCAAACCACAATGAACTAAAAATAGAAATTAATAACAAGAAAAATGCTGGATTCTATACAAATACATGGCAATTAAACAACAGGCTCCTGAATGACCTATCGGTCCAACAAGAAACTAAACAGGAAATTGAAAAACTTCTAGAAAACAACAAAAACAAAGACACATCATACCAAAACCTATGGAATACTTCAGAAGCAGTACTAAGAGGGAAGTCCATGGCAATAATCAAAACCGTAGAAAGATTTCAAGTAAACAACCTAACTACGCACCTCAAAGAACTGGAAAAACAAGAACAATCCAATCCCAAAGTTAGTAGACAGAAAGAAATAATTAAGATTAGAGCAGAACTAAATGATATAGAGACCCAAAAAACAATACAGAAGACAATGAAACAAAAAGTTGATTGAATGAGAAGATAAACAAAATAGACAAACCATTAGCTATTTTAACAAAAAAAAAAAAAAAAAAAGAAGACCCAAATAACAAAAACTAGAAATGAAAGAGAAGACATTACAACTGATTCCACAGAAATACAAAAAAATCATTAGAGACTATTATTATAAACATCTATATGCCAACAAAGTTTGAAAACCTGGAGAAAATTTGAAAACCATTTTGGATAAATTTCTGGACACATACAAACTACCAGGACTGAACAAATAAAAAATAGAAAACCTGAACAGAACAGTAACAAGCAACATAAATAAAGTAGTAATCAGCAATCTCCCAACAAAGAGAAGCCCAGGACTGGATGGCTTTACTGCTGAATTGTACCAGACACTTAAAGAGGAATTAATACAAATTCTCTTCAAAGTGTTCCAAAAATTGAAACAGAGGCCACTTTCCCAAACTCATTCTAGGAGGCCAGCATCACCTTGATACCAAAACCAGACAAAGATACAACAAAAAAAGAAAGCTACAAACCAATATCCCTGAGGAACATAGATGCAAAAATCCTCAATAAAATATAAGCAATCAGAATACAACAACACATCAAAAAATGTATACACCACGATCAAGTGGGATTCATCACAGAAATGCAGGGATGATTCAACATATGCACATCAATAAATGTGATATATCGCATCAACAAAATCAAGGATAAAAACCATGTGATTATCTCAGTAGATGTGGAAAAAGCATTTGATAAAATTCAACATCCCTTCATGATAAAAACTCTCAGCAAATTAGGTATAGAATGAAAGAATCCTAACACAATAAAAGCCATCTATGACAAGCCCACTGCCAATATCATCCCGAATGAGGAAAAACTGAAGGCTTTTCCCTGAAGAACAGGAACAAGACAAGGATGCCCACTCTCACCATTCCTATTTAACATATTACTGGAGGTACTAGCCACAGCAATCAGGCAAGAGAAGGAAATAAAGGCCATACAGATTGGAAAAGATGAAATTGAACTGTCCCTATTTGCAGATGATAAGATCCTATATAGAGACAAACCTAAAGACTCTATCAAAAAAACTCCTAGAGCTGGTTAATAATTTCAGTAATGTTGCAGGATACAAAATCAACACCCAAAAATCAGTTCCACTTATGTTTTCCAGCAATGAACTAACAGAGAAATCAAGAAAGTAAGCCCATTTACAACAGTCACCAAAAAAATAAAATACCTAGGAATCAATTTAACCAAGCAAGTGAAAGATCTCTACAGTGGGAACTACAAACCTGTACTGAAAGAAATTAAAGACACAAAAAGATAGAAAGATGTTCCATGCTCTTGGATTGAAAAAATTAACAATATGAAAATGTCCACGCTACCCAAAGTGATCTACAGATTCAGTGCAATCCCCATCAAAATACCAATGACATTCTTCATAGAAATTTTTTTTTTTAAATCTAGCATTCCTATTGAATAATAAAGATCCCAAATAGCCAAAGCAATCCTGAACAAAAAAAAAAAAAAAAAAAAAGCTGGAGGTATAACACCACCTGACTTCAAATTATTCTACAAAGCTGTGCTAACCAAAACAGCATGGTACTAACATAAAAATAGACACTCAGATCAGTGGAACAGAATAGAGAACCCAGAAATCAACCCACAGACTTACAGCCAACTGATATTTGACAAAGGCAATAAAAACATACATTGGGGAAAAGACTGCCTCTTCAATAAGTGGTGCTGGGAAAACCGGACATGGATATGCAGAGGAATGAAACTAGACATGCATCTCTCACCATATACCAAAATCAACTTAAAATAGATTAAAGACTTTAGTATAAGACCTGAAACTGTAAAACTACTAAGGGAAAAAATAGGGGAAACACTTCAGGAAGTAGGACTGGACACAGACTTTATGGACAAGAGCCCAAAAGTGTAAACAACAAAAGAAAAAATTAATAAATGGGACTATATCAAACTAAAAATCTTCTGCACAGCAAAGGAAACAATCAACAGAGTAAAATGACAACCTACAGAATGGGAGAAAATATTTGCAAACTATACAACTGACATGGAATTAATATCCAGAATATACAAGGAACTCAAACAACTACACTGTAAAAATAAATAAATAAATAACCTAATTTAGAAATGGGCAAAGGAGCTAAATTGACATTTTTCAAAGGAAGACATACAAATGGCCAACAGGCACTTTTAAAAAATGTTCAACATCACTAATCCTCAGGAAAATGTAAATTAAAACCACATTGAGATATCACCTCACCCTAGTTATGCTGGCTATAACCAAAAAGACAGAGAATAACAAATGCTAGCAAGGATGTGGAGAGAAGGGAATGCTCCTACCCTGTTGATGGGACTGTAAATTAGTACAACCATTATGGAAAACAGTATGGAGGTTTCTCAATCAACTACAGATAGATTACTGTACGATCCAGCAATCACCCTTGTAGGTATATACCCAGAGGAATGGAAGTCATCATGTTGAAGGGACACCTGCACTCCCATGTTCATCACAGCTCTATTTACAATAGTCACAATATGGAACCAACCTAAATGTTCAATGACAGATGACTGGATAAGGAAAATGTGGTATATATACACCATGGAATATTACTCAGCCATAAAGAACGAAATTCTGCCATTTGCAGCAAAAAGGATGAGCTTAGGAAAATTTTGCTGAGTGAAATAAGCCAGGCATAGAGGGAAAAATGCCACATGTCCTCACTCATAAGTGGGAGCTAAGAGAGAAAGAAGGAAGAAAAGAAAGACCACAGTGGTGCATTGGACCTGCAGAGGGAGAGAGCAGACCTAGGGTTCCGGAGTGAGGTGGGGGAGTGGGGAGGGGGAGGCAGGTCAGCGATTAATTGGGTAGGGCACACGGGGAATAATCCCAATTTGTAGTGATGGGCATGAGCAGGGGCATTTCCTTAGAAGAGGCTGTGGGTGGGCAGGCGCTGCTTCATCTCTATTATATGACATCATCTGCCTGTTGAACCCAAAAACAACTCTTTCCACACACATAGTTGTAGAGTTGCCCCACCTCACATGAACCATCTTTCATAATGGACAGCTACAAACGGGAGACCAGCCAAAGTGGCATGTAGCTACTGCGTCCTGTCCACAGCTCCTCTTACCAGTGTCTGAGTTCGTTGTCTTCCCACCATTCTGCCATCTATGGGCTGAATTATTTAGTATGTCAAAATACCCAACTGCTACGCACAAAAACAAAACAAAAACTCAACAGTCTTGATCTTTAAAAGGGAGGAGGCAAAGAATTCTCAAGGACAGCAGTATAGTCTAGGATAACTTAAGTAGCGTATAAAGTCAGAGTTGAACTTTAATAGAATATAACTTGTCTTAAAAATAATATTAATACCAGACATTCTCTATTTATATTGCTTATGGAATTGCCTTGTGTTTATTAAATTCAAATGGCAGCTACATCAATATCTTTTCTGGTTTTATGGACAGCACATTTACTATAATCTCTTTAAATTTAAAAAAGAAAATGTTGATATAAACCCAGGTAAAATTGACACAAATTAAAGCAACTTTCTTTTTATTTAAAAATCAGTGACCTGAAACATGAAGAATTGCCTATCAGAAAAAGAAGGAAAGAGAAACACACACTCCAAAAACCCTTAATACTTTCTAAATTGCTTAAATTAAAAAAATGAAAGCCCTTGACTTTGACCTGTAGCAGTCTTGAATTACCTGCTCTAAGGTCTTGAGTACTACCTTGTGACCCAAGAATGGGTTAAAGAGTTTAAATACCACTTAGTTTATAGTTTTGCCATGGCTCAACAGTTAGCCATTTAAACTCAAACCTACAGTGCTTGCACATAATATCTGCCCCACGGATGTAGAGTTTCCTCAGGATATTTGCTGCTTCAATGAATGCTGGAGGTTTCTGGGATGACTCCAACACCTCCACAGAAGTACAAAGCTCTTTACTATTTTTCATGCACCTGAAAGTAAACCACTTCATTTCAGAGAGAGTGGGATGGTCACATGTTGCCCCCATGGCGTTTTAGGAACAAAATTTTAACAATTTCTTATTTAGGGGCTAGCCAGTTAACTCAGTGGGTTAGGTTAGCACATGGTGCTGATAACACCAAGGTCCAGGATTCGATCCCTGTACCAGTCAACTGCAAAAAAATAAAATAATTTCTTATTTGGGAGAAAGAACTTCTAGAAATGGGTGACAATAAGAATCAATAAGACTGGTAAACATAACATTTTGCAAACAGAGACATCCATTTCATTCTCAGGCTGTTCGTTACACTTTACGTTCTTTCTCCCCACTTCTCATGGCCAAAGCCCCATGGAGGTTAAATCCCTACCTACCCTTTCTTTCCTTTCCCCTCTATTTTCTGTAAATAAAGAAGTTGTTCTAATAGAATTCTCAGTCACAACCTGGTCTCAAATCTCCACGTAATGTATAAATACCTAAATAAGGGGACTTCGTAGATTGCTAATCACATCTCTGGAATGATTATTAAAATATGAGAAAAGCTATATAAGGTTTGCTTATATATCAGCATATACTCTTCCTATTTTTTTTCTAGCTTTTTTTAAAAAATGCATCGTATTCTTCATCCCCAGAAATATTAGAGTACTATAAAAGGCCTCTAAGAATACTGACAAGCTCTAAAGCTGCTGGGACAGAGGGGTCTCTTCTCTATTTTGAATCTTCATCAAAGCAAACAAACAAACACAGTAAAAATTTCACCCTTTGCACTTATCCAAGCCATAAGATATAACCCAAGCTACATGTTGAAATCTCTAAAAACCTTTTAAATGTTCATTATATTTTACCTCTAGTTCCCTTCTATGAATCGGTTCTGCAGGAAATAATCTAAAATAAAGAAAAATTTACAGACAAAGGTGTTTGCCACAATGTTATCCATGATGGTAAGATCTGAATAACCTTTGTTGGGTATGAATAGTTCACTGGTAGGGAAGAGGTGAGGTAAATTATGGAACATTCACTTCAGTGGTCTATTAAGCCAATTGTAAAAATTATGATTGTAAGGCTGCCCAGTCAGCTCACTTAGGAGAGCATGGTGCTGATTATAGCAAGGGCGAGGGTTTGGATCCCCATACAGGCCAGCAGCCAAAAAAAAAAAATTAGAGTTTATAATAAAATAAGTTGGGGGAGAACTTCTGATATTATATTAAGCTAGAAATCTATAGTACATTGAAATAGTAAGCAAAATTGTGGGTATGTATACATGCACATACACACGGTTCAAAGTGTGTCAAGAAATTATGATCAGAAAAAAAAAAAAAACTGGAAGGAAATGCACTAGAATGTTAAACAGTGGTTATCTACACTACTGGAACCAAAGATGGTTTGTTTTTTATCTATAGTTTATTTTCCAAATTTTCCATAGTATGCATATTTTGTTTTTATAATTTAAAGAAATTTCATTTTTAGAAAAGAAATGCTTAACATTTCTTGGTTAGGGTCCTATCTGGAAGCAATAATACATCCTATGTCAGCTTTCACCTTCAGGTTTCACCTTTCTTCTTTTAGTTGTCTTGATAAAGTGAAGTCTCTTGGGTCCAGTGATTGTACAGAATAATTAAAGACAATCTCTGGAAAGATGCTGCTTTGTTGTCGTTATTTATCTAAGTAGACAATATCTCCTTTTCGGAAGAAGTTCATAAAAAAAAAAAAAGAAACCTTAACTTTTTTTTTTTTTTTTTTTTTTTGTCTTTTCCTTCCTTGACTGCCACAGTGGTAGCAGGTGCAGTTTTTGTAGATTTTCTAGTCCTCCCCCACAACCCTTCAGATGTCAAAGGTAGTTAATTAGCAAACCACAGTTGCAGGTGGTTTTCAAGGAGAAGGGAGTTTAGGACAAAGGAATAAAGCTTCATAAAACCAGCTTATGATATCTTTAAAAACATAAATCCGTGCCTTTGTAGTTCTTATTCCGACAGCCGCTCAGCTCTCAGAGGCACTCTATCAGCTTCCCCTGTGTTCCAGCCAGAAAAGCTCCCCAAGCAATTACAGAGAGAAAAAGGGTTTGTGCCACAGCCGGGATCTACTGTAATAATGCAGGCCACCTGTGTTTTCAGAACGGAGAGAACTCTTTCGAAAACAGAAAAAGCGAAGTGCTGAGTGGGACTGTGGAGAGCCATGGCAAATTATCACCAGTGTTATTCATTAAGAGAGAAAGGGATGCTGACAAATCTACACTGAAAAGTAGAAGAAACCTTGCTTCATGAGACATGTCAAAGTGATAAAGCAAAGGATAAAGCTTTTACAGACACTGTAAACCTTGGTGCAACACGCTGCTGGCTCTGATAGAAATAGTGTCACTGGGGTGGCCAGAGACGTTCTTTGCAGCATCTCTTTTCCCTTCTCAAACCTCTTTCCTGACTTCCTCTGTCTCCCCTTTTTCTTATTCTTTTCCAGGGAGAACTCAAAGGTACTTGGCCATGTCTCACCCATTCCAACAATTCTAGGGGAAACTTCAGGGAGAATGAAAATAGCTACACTAACCAATTTTCTTTTTTCTGGCATATTTTCTATTTTCTTCTCAAACTCTCTGCTTGAGGGAACATGGCAGGAATGAGACCCTAGAAGTTAGCAGCTGAGTTCCCTCCTTTCATATGGTTACCCTACATCGGACAAGACTGCCATAGGCTGGTATTTCCCAACCAAATCAGGTGGGGACAGTTACTTCAGAAGCATTGGAAGCCTTCATCTAAGGGAAAGAGAAACTACATCTGCTGTGCTGTCTGCTGAATTTTAAAACCCATGTACATCAGTTAATATTTTTAAACCTGTTAGATCTATCGTATTCAAGCTGAATGTGTGAAACAGAAGGATTTCAATCAAAGGTGAGGAGCACGTCAAAGCTTATTTCCAGTCTTATGCTTTAGGGCTTTGCCATTAACTTTAATAGTAACCGTATGTGTTAATCCAGGGCCTTCTGTCTGGGTTCGTACTTCCATCCATTCATATACAACCTCTGGTTGTGTTGAGTAACAACTGAATACTTAAACCTGCATGTAGTTAGTAGTGATCCTTTCCAAAAACAACTTTTTGGCTTTAGCTGCATATTGGGGAAGGCCTAAACTGTCTTAGAAAATCATGTATGATTTTGCATTGCCTCCAAAGAAAGTCTTAGTAGGATTATATGACTGAACAGGCCACACATACCTCTCTCTCATCAAGTTGGTCCTGAATCAAAATTGTTTCTTTAAAAAAGTGACTTAAGAAACTTGTGGTGCTCCAATAACGTTATTTCTTGAGTTATTTCTAATGTAACACCACACCTCCAGAAACATGTGGACATTTCAGAATAGGGCAGAATCTTGATAGTGTCCCCACTGGGTTGCCTACGTTTTCTTATATAATTTTAAATGGTAAATCAGCCTCAAAATATTTTATTTTTGGATTTCCCATATGTTCATTTTCTCTCTTTCCACATATGTCATAGGCTGAAGAGCAGCACAAGCGAAAGCTGAAGCATTAATGAAATAGGCAGATTGATCAATTCTGCTTCCTGGGGTCATCCCCCGAATGTGCCGTGAGAAAACGTAGGCACTCTGCACTGCAGTTGAGCCACGATGCCCACCGAACACCTGCAGCATGCCAGGCTTTTCTGGGTGCTGTTTCGCATACCAGAAGTTTCCATATTGCATGAGTGTCACACTTGATGTCGGAGCAGGGACCACCACATACTTATGATGCCCAAAGATTATGATCAGGTGGCAGACTTAAAGCAATCTCTGAGTTTGAGAACAGAAGTGTCAGCAAGAGCATAATTCATCAAGTTGCTGCCTATTACTTCTCCCTCCCCCAAGCATGCTTCCATCCACACCATATGCCTTAATTTTATCCCAAAAGGCAATTTGCACATACTCATACTTCTAACTACTAACAAGCTACTGTAGCATGTACTCCTTTCCCCTTTTAGACTGAAGCCTCCCCCAGCTTGACAAATCTTTCCAATTACTGCAAAAACCCCTGTTGTCTGAGTAATGTGTCCACAGGCCTTCAACTCCATCTACCCTGGACTTACCCTGTCCACATCTTTATCATTCCTTGCTCCTGATCTTCTCAGTTGTATGGTTAATATCAGCTTGTCTTTTTGTTTTTTTTAGGTTTGGTACCTATTACATGTTCTGGAAATGGTGATCAGGAGTTCAGTCAGTTACAGCTGTGCAAACTCTAGTTCAGCAGATAAAGCTGTGATTGGTGGCAGAGAGGTTGGGAAAAGGAGAATCAGTAGAATTGTCTTGGTTCAAAATTAACCTTGGGCTGGCCGGTTAGCTCGCTTGGTTAGAGCATGGTGCTAATAACATCAAGGTCAAGGGTCAGGATCTCTGCAGGCCAGCTGCCAAAAAAAAAAAAAAATTAACCTTTATTGTTCTTGGTGGTGGTTCAGGTTGTGCTTTATGTACACAGATCTCCCAATAGCCTGTGTCTGGTTTTGGCACCAAGGCACTGTTTTATGGGGACTAATTGAAGAGAATAATAGTTTAAATGCCAATACTGGATATTTTGCAAATATTCATTATATCCACCCCCCCCCCTCTCTCTACCCATCCCACCCCATTCATCTGAGCACATCTGAAGGATAACTCCTTAAAGAGAGTCAACGGGATTGCTTCACTATCTTATTTTTTTTATTGAAACATTATTGATTATACATATTTGTGGGGTACAGAGTTGAAAATCAATATCTATGTACAATATGTAATGATCAAATCAGGACAATTCATATATACATCGTTACAAAGCGTGATCGTTCTTTGTGACTCAACCAATTTCTCACCAGCCCCCTCTCCTTATCCCACCCCTAGTAACCACAGTTCTGTTCTCTCCTTTTGAAAGTTCAACATATTATTGTGATTGTTATATCTTTCTTTTTTTATTTGTTTTTTAAGCTCCCACTTATAAGTGAGGTCATGTGGTATTTCTCTCTCTGTGCCTGGCTTATATCACTTAGCATAATCTTCTCCAAGCTCATCCACGTTGCTGCAAATGGCAGAATTTCATTCTTTTTATGGCTGAGTAGTGTTTCATTGAGTATATATACCACATTTTCCTTATTTAGTCATCTGTCAATGGACATTTAGGTTGGTTCCATCTCTTGGCTATTGTAAATAGGGCTGCAATAAACATGGGAGTGCAAGTTTCCTTCGACATGATGATTTCCATTTCTTTGGATATACCCCCAGCAGTGGCATTGCTGGATCATATGGCAGTTCTATCTGTGGTTGTCTGAAGAACCTCCATACCATTTTCCATAATGGATGCACAATTTACAATCCCACCAACAGGGAAGGAGAGTTCTCCTTTCTCCACATTCTCACCAGCATCTGTTATTCTCTGTCTTTTTGGTAATGGCCAGTGTAACTGGGGTGCTTCATTATCTTATGAGCTTGGCTTTCCAACTAAGCAAGTTGATTGGGAGTGAATCATTTCAGTTTAGACAGAATTGCTTCTATCTTTGGTGAACCTGCTTAAACTTGTCCTGCCAACTACAAAAAGTGGTAACAAGCATTTTAACTAAAACTTGTTATCACCTCTGTTGTCTTCCCATATTCACTGATGGAAAACCACCCCTACAAATTCAGCTACTGTGAGCAAGGGAATGATTGAGGGGCAGTCTGTGCCTTGACAAGCCCTTGCCAATAATCAGCTCCCCACCCACCTGCCATTTGACACCCACTTTAGTTCCCTTTAATGGGCTTGCTGAAAATCAGAGCCTATTTGTTACTTTGAGAAAATAACACCTCAGGCAGTTATCATCTCCTAATAACTGAGATTAAATAACTTCATCAGATATTTCTCTAAGGAGAGCCCTGTGGGAGTTAACAGGTACAGGTGAAACACATGAGCCCAAGTAAGACTCCAGTGGGAAATCCTGGGTAGCCAGGAGCTTGAGGACCTACTCCAAGTGCAGCAGGGACACTATGAGCCTAGGAGGGAGGGTCAGGCCAAAGGAAGTGAACTGCTTGAGCACAAGCCTCCAGCTAACTCTGCCCATGTACCCAAAGTCCAGCCCTACTCACTACCACAGGGGGCTGCTGGGCTGACCCCACTATGATGCAGTCTGTCTTCCACCTCTTCTGTAACAGTCAAGAAATGAAGGTAAGGCTGCATTTCTTAAGAGGGACTGAGAGGGCAGTGAGTGCAATAAGGTGTATTGCTAGGGCTAGGGCTCACAAACCCTTCAAACCCGTTGTATGGACTGGGTCACAAACCCCTCACCTGCAGGTTCACAAGCTAGGTGATAGGAAAAAGATCCAGGGAGCTGTGGATAAAAATTAATAGGCTTTATTCAGATGCAAGCTCAGGTAGCTAGCAGCAGCCACCCTAGTGGCCTCCCAGGGCATCCTGAGGGCCCTATGGATCAGAGCCGTTTGTCCTTTATACTTAAGTCTAATACCCAGAAACACCTGGGTGTGAGTCAGACAACCCAGGATCACCTGGGTGCACATGCACAGTTATTTACATCAAATGCTTGGCAAGATTCCGAACCCTCCCCACCCCCACCCCCACCCCTCAAGGGATCCTGACCATTTACTTTTCATTTTCCCTGAAGATGTCCATTTAGTAAATGTTCATTCTGGATTTGCAGCCTCAGCCTTCAGGACAGAGCAGAATGAAAAGCAAAACTTCTAGCCATTAATTAGTCACTCTCCCCACCCCCAACTCACCCACCCCCTCCCAAGCCCAGTGTGAATTTACCAAAAAGACCTCTACCTAGGACCCAGGCATGGTGTCTTAGGACCCATGCCACATACATTCCTATGTGCCTCCCTCCTGCACAACCCATCCTTAAACAACATCACCACAATCAGGTGGATTTCTGTCTCATTCCTATCCACAGTCAACACTGCTGATTATCTGTGTGGGTTACTGGAACCACTTCCAGGTGGTTGGTCTATAAATAGTCTCACCTAGGTGGATATTTTTACTTTTTGTTTTTCGTGTTATTTTTGTTCCAATTGGCCAACTGGGTATAAACATTTTGTAAACAGGCCAGTTCACTTGGCTATTCTTTAACCCAATTTTTGTCATTCCGGATGATATGATCTGATTCACTTTTGCAATGAAAGCAGTGATCACTGGAGTCATTATGTTAGAGGCAGCAGGCTGGGGCTTTGTCACCCCCAGTTATCAGGATCTTATCAGATGCAAATGCCTGAAGCCACAGGTGATGTGCTCCTCACCTCCTGTGCTTCCTCTCATGTTAAGTCTTCACTCTGGGGCTGAGTCTTCCTATTAATAGCTCAGTCCTTGCCAGGCCTCACCCCATAGGGCCCCTCCAGTCCCTCGGACCTCTTTCGTTTCATTTCTGGACTCTTCCATTGCAGGTGCAGTGGCTTTTTGTCACCCCTCCCACGCTGGGCTTCCACAGCTTTTCCCTGTCCTAGGGCCTGACCGTGCAGCCTTCTCAAGACACCTGTAA